>NC_135314.1:90065006-90716568 GCF_048772815.1 Callospermophilus lateralis
AAGAGGAAGGTAGAGACACTGGACATTTTACACATTAAATCTGAGCCTCCTATTGGTCATGGTAAAAGGGAAAACACAGAATCATTTTAGTGACTTTTAAATAGTACTGAGCATTAGTGTTACTAGGGAAACTGTATAAACACATGTACACCACAATCACCTTATTTGAGATCCAGATTAGGAAGCCTGTGGTCACAACCAGCTACATCTGAGCCCTTGAGACAAATTGCCTTCATAACGTATATTGTCATTCAGATTTTCTTACAGTAGATATTTTTGACATATGGGGCAGGATAGTTCTTCTACTTTCGGGATCGTTCCATCAATACAGGATATAGCTCCATTTCCTCAGGCCAGTTATTTTAACATTGAAAGCACCTCCTTGCCTATGACAAGTGAAAATTCTCCTACATATTTTCAATGGGATACTAGTGGTAGACCATTGATCTAATAAATATAAAAAGAAGTTAATCATGAAGTGCTGTTCCCAGAGAGCTTTTGATAGATTTGATATCATAAACAAAGCAGTGATAAAATCTGATCAGAGCTTTTGTGAGAAAGTAAAGAAGGGATCTCTAGACAGGCAGATAGGCTAAGGAAAGCTTCCTGTTGTGATCATTGAATCCAAATTGAATCTGAAACCTTTTGTTCACTAGGCAAATGCATTCTGAACAGAAGACATAGCATTAAGAAAACACAAAAGTGAGACTAACGTGGTTTCACATGAGAATTACAATCAGTTATATTTTAACTCATAATAAATTAAAACAGAATAGACCTGTTGGACAGGTCTGAGAGTCAAATTAGATGTCCTTGAATGACCGCTTTAGTACTTCAAATAATTGTCCCAATGGTGGTTGAGAATAATAAAAATGAATGTGTGTTAAATAGAAGTAGTAAATGCAAGTTTTCTACAGAAAAGTGGGTATTATACTTTTGAATAACTAGATGTCAAGAACTTGAAGTTGTCAAACACAAAATGATGATGAGATGAAAATTTCTCTGATTTGATCTGTAAATATATAGATATATTCAAATACCACACTGTTTCCCATAAATATGTACAATCATTATATGTTAATCAAAATTTTAAAAACTAAAAGGATGGAAATGTTAACTACCCTAATTTGATCACTGCAGAATGTATATATGTATCAAATTTTCATATTACCTTATCAATAAGTACAACTAAAATAATGATTTTTAAAAATAGAAAGAAAATAAAATAGAAGAAAGGGAAGGTTGCATTTATATGTGTGTGTGCGTGCGTGTGTGTGTGTGTGTGTGTGTTTAGGTAATTGTCAGATTTTCACCAGGGAAGCATCACTTTCAGTTCATGTCTTCAGATAATATTCTGCCAGTGTCGTAGAGTATATGTGTGAATCCAAGATACTAGAGCCAGAGAAAAACTGGACTTATGAAGCAGAAGCACAAATGAAGAGGAAAGGAAAGATTAAAGATATGTTGTGAAAAATTGCAAACCTTGGCAAATTTTTTACACAAGGGCATGGAGAAAGTCTGAAGAATCAAGGGTGACTTATTGATTTCTAACTTCTATAAAGAGGTGTATTGCCATACTAGTTACTGCGAAAAAGAAACACCGAAGTGGAAAGAGTTTAGGAGAAGAAATTAATTCAGATTTGGCTATTTGAATTAAGGCGCCTCTGAAATTGCTGAATGGCGCTGTCCAGCACTCAATGGCCTGAACTGTGATGGACAACCCCATTTGGCAGTCTCTGTTATATAGTCAATACTAGTCTGTTTGATAGAGCATTTGAAACTCCCTTTAAATATACAGGGATTTCACATGATCAGTTAATATCTACTCTAAAGGATAATTATTTCATTCCTAAATTTCAGGAAATACATGCTGTTAACATTTACTGAGTTACTCGGTGCCAGATATTCTTTTACATGACTACATACATTCACACATACAATATTCATAGTAACACTATGGGATTCTTTATTATCTATCCTCATTTTAAAGATGGGAAACCTGAAGCACAGGGATGTGTAGTACTTGCTAACTTCTACTCAGTCACATAGCTATTAACAAACAATAAAATAAGTGTTGGCGTGGGTAGATGACAGTCTATTGTAATATACTGACTCATGTGCGTTGAAAGTCCTCCACTTATATTAAATCTTAATATTTAAATCTTCTAGGTCATTTTTATCTGTGAGCTGGAGAACAATCAGCATTGGGCATTTTTAGTATTCTTAAAATAGCTGTCCTTGCCCATGTTCCTTTAGAATGAATGCTAGAAGTTTGTCTATAAATTTATTTTCATAAATCATCTTTACTTCTAATTCTACAAAACAAAGCATTTATTTTTGATCTGCAGATAGTTTCAAATTTTGGAGTTGGACAGATTATAAATCCTGGCTCCTCACCCTCCAGCCTATACGATCTTGAGCATGTTGTCAGAACCCCTCAGAGCCACAGCTAATCTAGTGAGCCACAGCTAATCTAGTTAGCCACAGCTAATTGCTGATACAGAGTAATCATAAGAATTTATAAAAGAAAATATATATTTAGCAGATTTTAAATTCTCAGAATAAGAATGGGTTTACTTAAAAAGCTTTATAATAGAGTTTTTTTTCCAGAACACCAAGGAGTTTTTCTTGCTTGTCCTCTTTTTTCAACACACAGAAATGAATGAAAAAAAATTTCAATAATTCAGTACTATTTCCCATAGCTGCCTAGCCAAGTTAAAAAGCAGAAAAGTAGGTATTAAATCTATAAGGAGCAGAAGAACAATAAACCAGAAAAGGATAGGTAGTAAATAAATAATTCACTAAGTTTTTCTTTTTATCAAGGCTGGCTTGGTGCCGGTTCAGTTCCACAGGCCATGTTCTAGGCCCACAGGGAATTTCTCCAGGAACTGTTCCCTAACTTCTTGTCAAATTCCCTGACTAGAGTTCCATGTTCCTCATTCTTTTCCTTTTGCCTAGAACCTTTTGCATGTGGATTGAACTACTAGAGGTACTCTCACTGTCATCATCAGCCTCTGCCTTTGGATGTCTTCTTTATGACCTCCTGTTGCTTCACAGTGTGATGATCCAAGTCCAACCAATTCTAGCTCTGGGTTCAACTTGAGCTGTCGAACTGGAGGCCACATATTAGATTGCTATTTCAGTCCAGTTGGGCTACTATAACAAAATACCATAAATTGAATAGCCTATAAATAGTAGAAATTTGTTTCTCATCATTCCAAAACCTGGAAAATCCACTTCAAGTCACCAAAGGACATGAAATCTGAGGAGAGCCCAGATTCTGATTTGTGATGGTGCCTTCTAGCTGTGTCCTCAATAAGCCAGAAGGAGGGGAATCGCTAGTGTTTCTCTTGTAAGTGCACTTATCCCAAGGGATCTTCTCTCATAATCTAAGTATCTCTCGAAGTCCTCTCCTCCTAATAGTTTCACATTGAAAAATTTCAACATGTCCGTTTTGTGGATATACTTCTAAGTATGATATCTGTTGCTTAAGAAAACCCTCTGTCCTGGAAAATGTATGCAAACTTAGGAGAAAAAATATTAGTGTGCTAATTTTTTTATCTTATAAATAATGACAACAATAGCTACTACTTACTAATTTCTATGTAACATGTAGTAGGCTAGGCATTGTAAACATATTCTGTTATTTAGACTTCCAAATTTTTTGTTAGCAATATGCATTACATGGGCCATTCAGAAGATCTGACTAAAGCTCAGAGATCTTGCTAGTCCAAGCCATGCAATTAGTCAGTGTTAAAACCTAAATTTACTTCCATATCTCTCTGGTATCTATTATGCAGATCAGCCTTGGTAATACCCACCTACTCTTATAAACATTGTACATTCCAAGAGTATTGATTGAAATCAGAGTCTTTAAAGGGCTATATTTTCCCTTACAAAGTAGAAAAAGCCACAATTACACCAAATTCTTTCAGAGCAGCAGCTAAATTTTCTTCATTTTTATATGACTAGATCTTGCTCACAGCTTACCTCATTGGTGATCAATGAACATTTGTTGAATGGATGACTGAATTATCAGAATGACTCCAAAATGAATTTGGTAAATGTAGAGTTCCCTTGGATGTCAAAAAAGATTATTTAAGTCCCAACTCAAAATCATGTGACTGCCCATGCATTTACAGAGTCTCCATTTATAATCTGTCATTGACAGACAGAGACAATAGGTGAAAATAGTATCCATGGACCAAACCAAAGCACTAAACATTTTGTAGCTAGAATATACCAAGATAAAAAATGGCAGCCTCCCCCAAAATCACTTTCTACACCAGCATACCAAGTTTCTATCATTCAAAGTTCAGGTATATTTTAAGGCTGCCACAAAGATAAATACTACCTTATATTCCCATGACCTAAAGCTATAAATCAAGGCAGTCCTTGAAGATTTTAGGCAAGAGGCATAAGGCACAATCCTTCATAAAGCCTAAAACTTATATTCTGGGCTATGCTTTTTATTTTTGATCATTTTCATTTAAAATAATGTGGAAATGTGTTCCTGGTAGCAAACTCAGTATATATAGCCAATTGGCCAAAGCCTGGTGCTTTTATTTAGACAATAAATGCATCAAAAGCAGAATATATGATAGGGAAGAGAGAGGAAGCATATTTCAATATATATGAATCAAGTCAGAGCAAATCATATTGTTAAAATAGCATTCTTTCAATAATTTCATAAAAGTATCTGCATGCATAATATATTAGGTATATTAGAGATGTATAGAGACTGAAAAGAATTTAGAAATTGTATTTGCCTGCCTGTATCAGGAAGTGAGCCATTATTACTATATATTCTTAAGATGCACGTAAATAATAATTATTCTCAGACTTTTAATCACTAAAGTCACATTTAGTACACTAAGTAATTGCAGCTTTGGAGCTCTCTCAGAGGTTTTAAATGTGTTTTCAGGAACCTTGCTTTATGGGTTCTCCTTTCTCTCTTCATAATTTCTTATATTATTATCATTGCATTAATTGATGTTCTACCCCATGTAATTCTATGAATTACTCAGGACTCTTTAGTTCCTTGGGATGAAGTTCCTGTACATTGTCATTCTCCCAAAGAAGCTTAACATTATCTTTATTTTTCTCTAATATTTCATGCATGACACATTATTTGGAAAACACTTAAACATATACTTTGTTGTGTTTTAATTATTTCCAGCTTAATAACAAGCATAACCCCAGGCAAGGTTAGGCATCTAGGAGTTGTAATAAATTAATCAGTCAATTAAGATTTTACATTCATTTATGAAATTAGACATGCAATAATTATTTGATAAAAACTTGTCTTTAAATAAATCAATACCATAAGATGATCCATTTATCACTCTTATTGGAAAAATACATAAATAAGTAATAAAACACATTGAATAGGAAAATTCTAATTTGGATCATATCAACTCTTGCTAGAAAATGACTGTGAGGGAAATTACAAGAAGAACTCAGTGAACAAATAAAGTTCAGGAGACCACATACCTTATATCTCTTAGGATTCAGAAGAAATCATTAGTTTGGTTCTAGATTGAACTCAGGTGAAATTACTCTCCTGCAGCTATAGTGGGGGTAATTAATTGTGACATATAAGAGAGTACTTGTGTATACACACACACACACACACACACACACACACACACACAGGTTTCTTTTTCTTCTATTTTTTTTTTTAATTTTGTGGTACTAGTGATTTAACCCCAGGGTGCCTTACCATTGAACTCAAAATTTTTATTTTGATATAGGGTCTCCCTAAGATACCAAGCTGGTCTTGAAGTTGTGATCCTCTTGTCACAGCCTCCCAATAAACCACTATCCCTGGTTTATTTTATATTTTAAATAAATTTCACTGGTATGTAATTTCTATCTGATAAAATTAACTACTAGCATATATTTCAATGAATTTTGAAAAATATGTATGCCCATTTCACTGCCTCCACTGTCAAAAGTATAGAACATTTTTATGGTTCTCAAAAATTTCTTTCTGTTTGCTGTCAACTACCCAAATACCAATCCTAAGCAATTACTTGTCTTCCTCTGTCTCCATAAAAGATTTACTTTTTAAAGTTTTTATTTAAATGGAATCAAACAGTAGATATTCTTTCAAATCTGTCTCATTTTGCTCATCTTAATGTATTTTGGATTCATTATATTGTTTCAGGAGTAATTTGCCTTAATTTTGTAGGAATATTCCATTGTATGGGTATCTATAGTTTGTTTATCCATTCATTGTTGATGGATATTCAGATTATTTCCAGGTTGGAGATTTTGTTAATAAGATCTTATGAACATTCATATATGTGTCCTTTTGTGAATGTGTATTTTTAGTTTTCTTGAATACCAAATCTTGGAAATTTTGGCGATTTATTAAGAACATAGTTATCTTCTAAAATTTTTCAGCTTTCTAAAGGTAGCTTATTATTTTATATTGTATCACCATGTTCAATAGTTCTGATGCTCTCTATTCTTATTGATATTCACAGTTTTATTTGTATTTTTCTGATAATTAATAACATTGAACATTTTTTCATAAGTGTTGAATTCTATAATTCATTTTGTGAAATATTTGTTGAAATCATCTTTACATTTGTCAGGATTATGTGTTTTTATAAGACTATTTTCTCAGCTTGTAGTTTATTTTTTCATTTTCTTAATTGTGTCTCTGAAAAGCAGAAAATTTAAATTCCAATTTAATCTTTTTTCTTATTTTGGACTTTTATGTCCTAAGAAATCTTGGCTAACTAAAAGTCGCTAAGATATTTCATATATTTTCTACTGAAGTATTTTAATTTTAGTATTATTTTAAGTTATGATTCATTTTGTCTTAATTTTTTAGTGTGTTACTTCAGCACCCAAATTCTTTCCTTGGCACCTGTTTGAAAATACACTATCGTAGATAAATGTACGCCCATTTCTGGACCCTTTCACTGGTATATGCTTATTTCCTTCCATTATGACCACACTGTCTTGAATAATGTAGCTTTGGGGAAATACCAGGTGGTACAAATACTATTAATTTCAGATTACTTTTAAAGTACTGTTATTTGAAACAATAGAATATCTGCTTTTAAAAAAAATCTAAAGTTTTTGTGAGAATTTATGAGGTAAGTACTAATATTTTTACATAAACCCCATGAAAGAATAATGTAGGTGGTGATTTAGAAAATGTCACAAATATATTAATCTCTAAACATACCAATTTATACTAGGTTTTTAAGCTATACTTATTTTGTCAGGCTTGCTTTCAGAATACCTATAAATCATCAGTTTTCTCTCTTCTGACCTCCTAAGTGGACTGTTTTATCAAAATGAAATAGTGGAAAAGCTTCTTGGAAGACATCCAGAGTTCAAATGTTTGGTGAGAATAGAGTCAGTAGCTGATTTAGTCTGGCAAAAATAGAGCTCAGCATCCCACCTGGAAGCCTATCATAAAACAGGTATGCTATTAACTATTATCAAGGATATACTCAGGGTTAATATGAAAAATATCTATCTACCATACACCATGGGAACTGATAAATCATATGCTAACTTGACTGGGTCACAAGATACCCAGATAGTTGATCAAACATTACTTTGGGTATCTCCATGATGGTGGATTTAGATAAGATTAATATTTAAATGATGATATAGTTTTGATCTAGAATGTTCCCCAAAAGCTCATGTTAATGAGCTCCAATATAGCAAGGTTTAGAGGAGGGGCTCTTAAGGCAATGATTGTGGCCATGAGTGTCCTATCATCATCAGTGGATTAATCATCAAATGGTTTAACGGATCTATGGATTAATCCATTGATAACTGAATGGAGTGTGATAGGTAGGCCCTAATTGGAGGAAGTAGGTCACTGGAGGCACAACCTGGAAGAATTTATATTCTTTCTCCTCTGTCTCTGCTTCCCAGATGCCATAACTAAGCAGTTTTCCTCCACCATGATGTTTCTGCCTCAAGGGCAGATGAGCATAAACTGGAAGCACACCATGAGACAAAATAAATATTTTCCTTCTCTAATTTGTTCTTGTCAGGTATTTTGGTCACAGAAAGGAAAGCTAACAAACAAATAGGTGGACTGAATAGAGCAGACTGCCCTCTCTAACATAAGTGGTCCTCATCGGGTCAGTTGAAAACTAAATAGAACAAAAGTCTGATCATTTTCTTAGTAAGAGAAATTTCCTCTGTCTAATCTCCTTCAAACTGGGATATCAACATTCTTAAGCTTTTGTATTCTAACTGAAAGATGATCTTTTCCTGGGTCTTAAGTCGGCTGGCCTTTAGACTAAAACTATATCATTAACACTTTGGTATCTCCAGCTTGCCAACTCACTCTGTCTGTTCCATTTCACAAGGATCATTCACTTCTCTGCTCTCTGTCTCACAAGATGGGAACTGCACTACCAGATGTGGTGGCTTTGTGGATGAAGTCTATCTGTAATTATTCATTTTCTTAGAAACGTATAGTTCCACGGAAAAGAGCACATGCTCTGGAGCCAAACAACACAAACTTGAATTCAAGCTTCGACAGTCATATATGTAACTAGGTTATGTTAAATTTATTTCTGTTTCAGCAACTTCATCTATAAAGTGTGGATTGTAATGTGGGTTACTGAATTAATATATGCAAAAGTATTTACTATAGTGCTTGGTATATAATAAGTGCTCGAAACATTTGCACATCTTATTGCCTGAGCTAGTTACATCTTCTTTTTTTTCTGAGTATAGAGGTAAATTTTAATTATTTCATTTTTGTACACTTTTGGATATTTGAAATATCTATTCTTTTTTGTTTGTTTGTTTTTGGTGTGGTGCTGGAAATTGAACCCAGGGCCTTATGCAAGGTAGGCAAGTGATCCACCACTAAGCCATATCTCCAACCTATTCATCAACATTTTTGTGTATAAATGAAACAGAAAGTTAACTACTATTTATAAGAACAATAAAACATAAAGCATCCGTAAATTAACTTGAAAAATAATCTATAATACTTATGTAGAGTAATAGTTAACACTATATTGAAAGACATAAAGAGCTGAGTAAATGAAGAAACATAGGCACCCTGTTATAGAAAACCCTGTTAACATTGTTAATATGGCAATTTTCCATGCAATAAGTTTTAAATCAAAATTGATTTTAAAAGATTTATAAACATAGGAGTAAGACAGTTCGGAAAATAAGAAGACTAACATAAATATGAAATACATATTACAAAGCCATGAAATTAAAAGGTATGTAGTTGTTACAGAAGCAAAAAAAAATGGAATAAAATACAGCCTCCAGAAGATTTGTAGATATTTTAGAGGTAGCCCTACAAGTATTCAAATGATGAATTTAGTAAATAGTGCTGAGAAAGCACTATTTTGGATCTGCGAGATTTGAAAGCCTTCAAAGCTCCAGTTTAGCTGAACTTCTGTTGTAAAATCTTTTCCACCACCTACATAAACATCAAGTTCTAAAGTGCTTGTGCTGCCACTATGGTTCACATCAATACTGGAGGTAACTGGCTTCTGCTAGCCACATCCTATCAAAGCTCACAAAGAAGACATGTGGTAAGTCTCCTTGAGGGCAAAACTGCTCCTGCATTTTTCTCACTGCTGATCAGAGAAGTGAGACAGTTTTGCCTTCCTTCTGGTCTAAGCAAATTTGTCCTGTTGTCATAGCATTTTCTGTCACTCAAGACTATTACCATTTCTATCAATTAATATGGCAACTGCTGCAACTAAAGTGCTTACAATAGTTATTCTTTCTTCTAATCTCAATGAAAAACCCTTGTCTTACAATTACAGTCCAAAAACCGACTTGTTTTCACAAAATTTCAGCTTGGATTCTTTTTATGAATTAAAAAAATCAAAACCCTCTAAAAAAGTTATACAACATATTTAGGAAAAAAATGCATGCAAAATGTGTTGTTTTAAACTTCAGTTCACTTCGACATAATATATTTTGGATAATGACTTTTGTAAATACATATATTCTCCCATAAATTTAATATCTTTGAGGGTGAATATCTATAACTGGAGTAATTAATATAGATTAGTGAGTTAATATAGAAAATAAATATTATTTTTAATATGCATATGTTGAAAATAACATGTCAATGTTTTGAATTTTAAATACATGTTGTAAGTGGTATTTAAAATATAGATAACAAAAGGTATAAAATATGACATTTTAATGTGATTTTTTAAAATGTAATATCTATTAAAGTTGCAAATGCCAACCTTAAAAATAACAAACAAACAAAAAAAAACAACTAAGGACAAAGAACAAATAGAAGAAAAGCAAACTGCATTATTTATTTGTTTTCCTTAATTAATTCCCTGCCTATCAAACTGCCTTAAGCAAGTCACACTATCAGATTAAATACAAATTATTATAAACTACTTCTCTACTATGGAAGGTCACAAAGCATTCCACCATAAAAACAATTGTTTCCTATTTTCTAAAAAAAAAAATAAATAAGAATCAATAATATCATGAGCTTTTTATCTTTGGAAAAAAAACCCAAAAGGACCAATAACACCTTCAAAATGACATTTCAAAACAGATGAAGAAGGTAAGATTTTACAGTTATAACATTATAAAGCATTGTGTACAAGGTCACTGTTGTAACATAAGTTATGGTAGATAACATATCTTTCATTTTTTAATTAAGCAAAAAATCTCCCTGGGAAAAAAAGGTTCCCATTGACCAGTGAATAACTAAAAAGTTGTAAAAGATTTTAATGCATGACTCATGACTCCTTGCAGAACTAATATTAATGTATCTTACATACTTTTTTTTTTTTTCCCCCAGAAAGAATAAAGAATGGAACATACCTGTAACTCTAGCATCTGTGGAGGCTTAGGCTAGAGGATCACAAGTTCAAAGCCGGCCTCAGCAATCTGATGAGGCCCTAAGCAAATTAGCAAGACCCTGTCTCGAAATAAACAATAAAAAGGGCTGGGGATTTCTGCCCTGCATGGAGAGGGAGTGGGTAACCATTGGAGGTGTGGACTGGCTGCAAAATAAAGGCTAGAAAGGTAATATTAAGAAATAACACAGAAGACCAGGAATGCATTAAAAGCAAGGGGCTGAAGGGTGGATAGACCTGATGGATCTGAACCCCAACAAAGAGAAAGGCCCATGCTTGTTTCATTTATAGCAGTACAGACCAAATGGGGATCAGTAAGGAGATTCTTCAGGAAAAAAAGGTTGTTGGCTGCTTGGCAGGTTATGCCTGTCTTCAGTTGGCTGTGTTTGAACCTGGGGCTGTGAGCTAAGGCACAGCATCAGCATGATCTGGGTCTTCTTGCCCTGGGGAATTCTACCCAGGAGTTCCCAGAAAAGCAGCTTTCCTGTCTTAATGGCTCAAACAAAATTCATAGTTCATACATGACTCCCAACAGGGGATGTTGCTCAGTGGTTAAGTACATCTGTGTTCAGTCTCTAATTAAAAAAAAAAAAAAAAAAAAGAAACTTAAAAAGGATGAAAAATCCAGAAAGCATTAATTTCTAACAATGAAGAGACCATTATGGTATCTGTAACAATCTCTAAAGGTAGTTACAACATAGGAGGTAATGTGTCTAATACAAATTGGATCTCACAGAGTCACCTTTATACTTTGGTTTCAGGGTTATGCTTCTCTTGATGAACTGCCTGCTAGCAATACTGGGGTTTCACCTTGAACATGCGAGTCTCTGAATAAGGGCTTATAAAGTAATCTGTGGATAAAAGTTTGGAAAAAGCTTTACTTAATGGTAAGTTGACAAGGACACATGAGATTCCATTAGTAGATGGACTTGGTTCTCACTGTTAAAAGTCCCATTCCAAGAAGCTAACATGACCACCAATTGTTCCAGCCCAGTGTGATATTCAGAGTATAAGCAACTGTACCATTAAGAATAGATTTGACAGAAACAGCTCGTCTCAAGTTTATGCCCAACTGAAATCGGTGTAAGTTCATGAAAAAAGTGTATAAAAATAATTATAACAGCATTGTTCCTAGTAGCCTCCAAATTTAAACACCCCAATTAACACCCAATTAGATAAGCAAATTGTAAGATATTCTGTATATTCTTGAATAATGAAAGACTACACAGTAATGAAATGAATCGTTATAATGTTGCAAGGATGCAGATAAACCTCTCTCACAAATGGAACTTGGATGAAATGAAGACAAGCACAGAGAGTAGTTTCTATTTGATTCACTTAATGTAGTCCCAAATAAGACAGAACTAATCTATGCTATAAAAAGTCAGGATAGTCATTATTATTGAGGCCACTAACTATGAAAGGATATAAGAAAGGTTTCTGAGATACTGGCAATATGGACAAAAAAATTTCATAAGGATTATTTAGATGTATGTTTATGAATTTGTGCATTTTTCTCAGTGTGTGTATGTGTAGACTGTGTTTACAATATGTCAATAAAAAGTCTATTTTAAAAAGTTTAACTATGTAAGTATGGAAAACCTAGAAAATGGTTTTCCTTAATGGTAGTGTCTTGTTAAGCTTTTGAATAGAAGTTTTTATTTCTGCCTTAGTTCAGTCATTAATAAACAATTTTAATAGATCTTTCCAGGTATTTCATCCATTAGTGAAAAGGCACAAGTATAAGAACCATTTCTGACATGCTTGAGAGGAGGGGCAGAGCCTGAGGATGGGTTGGACAATTCCTATTAATACACAAGTGCCTATAGGATTTATGAAGATTTATTAGGAATTATGAGGGAGTTCACCAAGACATACACCATTTTAGAGGATGCTGCCACTTATTGATCTAGCAAGAATTTTCTTAATGAATACTTTGGCATTTATAGGATGTCAAAATAACTAGTAAATCCAATTAAAAAACTGGAGAAATTTCTCAAGGATTTCTTGAATTTATTCACTAGATATTTTGATATGAAAATTAACAACTTGTGGGCTGGGGTTGTGGCTCAGCAGTGGAGCGCTTGCCTAGCACATGTGAGGCACTGCATTCAATCCTTGGCAGCACATAGAAATAAATAAATAAATAAATGAAGTTATTTAAAAAAAAGTTCATAACTTGTCTCTTCTAAAGAGCTCTCGGCTTTATAGGCATGAAGAAAACTTAATTTTTATTTGAAAGATTGACAAATGTAAATCAGATTTTATCAAGAATTGTTTCATAGGTGGATGAAAAGTCTCAAGACAGCAGATGCTTCTAATTTTTACTCAGTTTTCAGAGAATAAGGCACATTGTGCTGCACTCTCTGAGTCTGACTGGCAGCCAACAATGGAAATGCTGCATCTCCAGCCTGGCTTTTTTTAGATTATTCACTCACTAGAGTCCAAAGACCAAATATATGAGAGTATCTTTGTTCTCAAAAACAATGACAATCAAGTTAGTTCCCAGTTACACCTTACAAATCTAGGTTTTATTATTGTTATTATTTTAATTTAGAGTCTTTCTTTTCCTATCTGTTAAAAAACATTGTTTGTTCCATCAGATGGAAGAATCTGATTCTTAAAACCTTCCAGGAACAGACACTGACAAATGATTGTGGATTCGGTCATTATAGAAATTTTAAGAGGAAAAAAAAATATCATTGAGTTGATAAGCCAACTGAGAACTCAGTTTGTCTTATCACATCCCCACACAAATAATTCTGGCTTCTTTTGTATTATATAATCAGTCACACATTTTTAAAAAAATCAGAATATTATTTTCCGTTTCCAAATGAGAAACAGAATATAACAGTGTAAGAGATTAAAATATTTAGAGTCACGCCATTCCATCCATTGAAGTGCTTTGTTTACAAACACCAAATGTCTCATGACAGCATTCTGGATTTATATCAAACTTTTAGAAGCAGGACCCAGTGAGGAAGTATAAGTAATCCTTACACCCACATCTGACACATAAATGGAACACCAGAATAATTAAAAAAATTTTAAACAAACAAACAAAATACTCAAATAGAAAAGTAAAGTTAAAAAAAAAAAAAAAAAAACCCTTGGTCATTGCTGTAGTTTGGCTACTTATCAATCTATCAAGAAGGAGATATCCCCCAAAAGCTCTTATTTTAGTCCATGAGGAAAAATGATTAGATTATAAAAGCTGCAACCTCATTAATGGATTAATACATTTATTGAATTAATAATTTGAAAGGACTCACTGGTTGGTAACTCTAGGCAGGTGGAGTGGAGATGGAAGAGGCTGGGGACGTGCCCTTGGGATTTCAATCTTATTATCTTATTCCTCTGGCTCCTTCTCCTTTTTCTCTGCTTTTGGGTTGAAATGAACTGAGCAGCAACCTTCTGCTGCCATGATGTCCTTCTTCACTTCCGGCACAAAGGGACTGAAACAGCTGACCATGGACTGGGATCCCTAAAACCAGGAGCCCCAAATACACTTTGTCTCCTCTAAATTGTTCTTTGGGATATTTTGGTCACAGTGACAAAATGTTGACTAACACAGTCATTTAATTTCAGGATGGACACAGTTCTCTGATAGCAGGACTATAAAGTGTTAAGAGTGCAGGGATAAAATTTAACAGTTTCCTTTTCTCTGCTTATACAGGGCAAATAGAACATTTTTTTTTCTCCTCCCTCCTTTCTTTAATATGTTTTCTTGTGTCCTTCCTTGAAGAAGATTGAAACATTTGGTATAGAGAGATCTCTCTCTTTTGAGGGGATAGAAGGGCACCGGGGAGGGGATTGAACTCGGAGGCATTCAACCACTGAGCCCCATCTGCAGCCCTATTTTGTATTTATTTACAGGCAGAATTTCATTGAGCTGCTTAGCAGCCTCACTTTTGCTGAAGTTAGCTTTGAACTCACAATCCCCTGAATTAGCCTCCAGAGCTTCTACTCTAGTGATGGAGCTGGTCTCTAGACATAACAATATAGACCTATCTACAAGGTAACAGTCATATAAACACTAGATATGTAAAATACTTATCTGGAATTAGTTCAAGGGTCCCTGAAGAGATGTAGAGGCCAGGTGCAGACTCTGGCCCCTCAAGCGGATAAGAAAATTTCCTATTTTTTTTTTTTTTTTTACTATGCTGTCTGAAATGTGAGACTTGATTACAACTTTGTAGTCTAATTCATGCTACCTTACAGGCAAGTAATCTGGTTAATGTTTACAAAATGATAATTTATGTTCTCTTTGTTATACTTGTTACATAGAGAAGTCTTTTCTTGGCAGGATTTTCTTATTCTTCAATAGAGGGAAGAAAACAAACATAAATGCCAAATATATGAAAGAATTGTCTGATAGAATACAAAATTTTTATAAGCACTTTGAAAAAATAACTTCTGTTAACTTCACAAATCCTATTATTTTATGTAGTCTAAATGACAGTAGCCAATACAATGGATTTCTACAGTTTACAGAATATGTAAACTATAGATATATTTTATTTTGAGATTTATGTTTCTCTGTGCTTCCTATATACCCAGGCATTTTGTAAATATGAGAAAAGAGAGAAAAAGGCAATCAAGCAGGGTTGATTATATTGTATTTTTAATCTTAAAATATTCATGCACATGGATAATGAGTTCATCTGAATTATGAGCAGAGCATCATCAATTTTTTTTAAATTAAGTTGATTTTCCTTAGCTAATTGTCATTGTTACATCAAATGTTGTATCTATGATATCATGTAATCCTGTTGTTTCAGAGGTAAAAAGTTTGTTTCAGATCATTGTCTTTGCTGTTTCTGTTATACACATCAAGTGACATGACTGCTAGTAAATAAATTCCTAAATATTGGAAGCAGAAGAAACATAAGCTTGTCACCAGAATAGAAGTAATGCTTATATTCTTCATTCTAGGAAGCAGACCAAAAAAAAAAAAAAAAAAAAAGAAAGAAAATAGAAAAGAAACCCAAGGACATAGAGACAGAAAGGATTCAAGATTATAGAACAGTATTATCCTCACTTCCTCCATCCAGTAAATTTCCCCTTAGGAAGAGCTGCTGAGTTGCCATGTATATAAGACAAATAGTATCTGAACTTTCCTTATGACAACCAGTTATGATTCTGCTGAACCCCAAGGTAGTTGGGGACTCTGGTGGACTTTGGGTGATTGGGAGATACATAGGAAAGTAGAACTATTAAACTTTAATTCTTTATTTATTGCAAAATTTTCCTTTTATTCCTTTTTTTGCCTCCTTCTTCCTGAGACACTTAAGAGATTATAGAGGCTGCAATAGTGGTTTTAAAATTGTAAAAGCAGCTTATGTCACAGTTAAAAAAAAAAAAAAAAGAATCTACCTAATTGTAGTCTCCTAAGTATTACTCAAAGCATACTAAGAGCCTAAAATTTTCTCTGACCAGCTCTAAAAAGTAATAAAACAGTATATGTTTATTTCTTGTACCCTCCACTCATGGTATCCTCACCACAGATAGACTTGGGTTAAATGTGGGAATATAAGCCAGATTTTAAGGGTTTCCAATTTTTCATGTATTAATTCATTTGTAGAACATTAAATGTCTATTACATCCCAATATTTATTATATTTTAATTCATTCAATCATAAAATATTTTAAAATAAAATTTAGGTGCCTAATTATTCCTTAATTTTGGAGTAGAACTGGAGATATTAAAAACAGAGGTACAAAGAATTATAAAACATGATCTTTGTATTTATCTTATAAAATAATGTATGTGAAATAAGGACAAATGAAAAAAAACCTTATATTTAGAGATGGAGTTTTAAATGAAAGATCCAAGTCAGCTTAAATATCTAGGGAAGGCTTTAGAGAAGCAAGACTTGTGATAATCCCTGAAGTATTTTGTTAAATGGCAGAGAAGAGGTTTTTTCAGATGGAAAATAAAATTAAAAAAATGCTTGAGAAACAAGAGTAGAATCATATTATTTGTCTAAACAAATTGAAATGTCCACCAGAATAAGTAAAAAGTGAAGCCTTGAAAGCAGAAGAAAATGATTATAATTTTTCAGTGATAACAATATGTACTTTAAGTAGCATCTCCCATAGCTGAGACACAGCCTGCCAAATCCTATTCCCTCATTATCTCCTAATAGGGTACAATAGGCTTTTTTGTTTGTTTCATTGCATGTTTTGGTTTTTTCCTGCTTTACTATGAAGGTATAATGTAGTTAAGGAAGTTACTCACAAACTAATACCGTTAGGCTTTTTTTTTTTTTTTTTTCCCTCTGAGCATATTAACATCTTTACAATAAGAGAAGAAATGAAGTAAATGGTGTTCATCTTGTTCTTAACAAGGTAGATTTTATACAAGAAAACAACATATTTAAATCAAGAATGTAAATAGAACTAATAATAACAAATTAAATAAATGTATAAATTCAAAATGAAAAAGATATAAAAGAGGAAAGAAAAAAAGTTTAATTACATAATCACCTACAGACTGCCATTTCTTACAGGAAGCCTGGTAATGCTGAAAGTCTTTAAATCAAACAGCACACTCTACTCAAAGCTGTCTATCACTAGTACAGATACACAATGAGTTTGAGCCAAGTCTACATATTGTCTTATTAGAAGTCAGTTTGAATAGTCTTTTCAAATATGTCAGGTTCATCAAATTGATCAATAAATACCTAAAGAGATTGAAATAAGAAAATATAGACATTTCAAAAGGTTTTCAAACCTATCATCAAAACCAGTTCATGTGAAAGTGAGATGGTTTACAGCCTACTTTAAAGACCTTATACCTCCAAATCACCCAAAGTGCTGCTCAGATGAGGCAAATTAAACCTTAACTTGCAATAACATCTTCTAAGCACTTTCTAAGGACAGTTTCACAAAATTACATACCATGCAAAACCTGTGAAAACTGATTTATAAAGCTAGAATTATGGACTGCAGTTTTAGAAAATAAATAATATAATAACTAAATTTATTGAGCTAATTAAAATAAATTAGTAACAACTACCTCTCCACTGAAATACATATATAATATGTCAAAATATTTTTACATCTGAATTTTTAAGAATTATACCATTTTAAAGGACAGCAAAACTATGTTTCACTGTATCTCAAACTCCAATATGCATGTGAATGACCTGAGGAACCTGTTAAAGTGTAGAAGCCATGGCAGAAGGCTAAGTAGCTCACACAGATTCAGATTCTGAGAGCACACAGGAATCATTTTGGGAAGCAAATATCTGTTTAGTTATTTTGTCAACAAGGATGCTGGCATTTGTTGGGTATGTCTAAAAAAATTGTTTTTAAGACTTAACAAATATTTTAAACTAAGGACATCTGCTTTTAGAATGGAGGAAGATTACCGCATCTAGCCAAGTTAAGATCACAAATGTCTCTGACCCTATTTCAGTTTTTATTTATGTTTTTAATTATAGAGGAAACCAATATTTTCTTAGCCAGCATAAAGAAAACAGATTTAAATTGCTTCTCTTCATTTAAAACCATGCAATGATTCAGCATTAGGATGAAAAGAATTATTAAATGGTCAAGTCTTCAAAACCTATTAAATTTCTTTTTTCTTCTGCCTAACCATAAGGATAAATTATCTGAAGTAATAAAATAGCTTAATGCCTTTGTATTTATTTATAAAAATGTTTTTTAGATGAAGACGGATTTAGAAGAAAAATTAGGAAAAATTTAATAGGTAAACATTCTGCTAGTTAGTATATGAAATTAATTTCCTTTAAAATGTTTCTGATTTAAAATTATTTTTTTCCTAGACTCTTTAATTCGTGCATAGTAAGATGCATTCTGTAGTCAAAGAAATGCATGATTTAGTCTTTCATGTCAGGAATCTCCAGTTTGGTTAACAACACACATCTATTCACTATTTCATTAAGCTTTCATGAAGGGCCTGTTAGGTACCTACTAAGCCCTAAATGATACACAGTATGTTTATGTAGAAGAATGCAGTTAAGTGTTTTAGGAAGAGAAAAGGCTTCTTTAGTTCTCTCAAAAAGTGTTTTTTTCCCATTTCATAGAAAGATTCCTAAGCAAATTATTATAATTTTTCAGTGATAACAATATGTACTTCAAGCAGCATCTCCCATAGCTCTTGCTGAGACACAACCTGCCAAATCCTATTCTCTCATTATCTCCTAGTAGGGTAGAATAGGCCTTTTTGTTTGTTTCATTGCTTGTTTTGTTTTTTCCTATTTTACTATAAAGGTATAATAATGCAGTTAAGGAAGTTACTCACAAACTAATACCATTAGGCTTTATTTTTTTTTCTGAGTATATTAACATCTTCACAATAAGAGAAGAAATGAAGTAAATGGTGTTCATCTTGTTCTTAACAAGGTAGATTTTATACAAGTAAACAACATATTTAAATCAAGAATGCAAATAGAATTAATAATAACAAATTATAAAATAAAAACTACATAAATGGGAGTAATAGATGGAAAAAAATCACAAAAAGTTCAAGAACTAGAAAAAAATTACAATTTGAATAGTTAGTGGAATGGATAGAAGAGAGAAATTCTCCAACTTTTTGATTCCAATAGATCAGATGCTTTCTGAGAAATAAATGCATGTATGTGGTGTTATTTCCCAGGATCCTTTTGAAACTCAAAGCAATATTTGAAAGATGTCTTAAGATGGATAAATATTCGTGAAAGAACACAACTTTCTAGTTTAGTTATTCCATCAAGGAAGAATAAAGAAAAAGAAAAAAAAAAACTCCTGTCCCTTAACATAAATCTCTGTGGCTTTTTGCTTCTAAAATTCTAGGAAATTGCTTATCTATTCAGTGATTAATTTCCATAACCATATGTTTTTGATGTCTGAGTGCAGCTTGTGGTGTGTATCCTTATTTATCGTGAATACATATACTAGTATGCAGAAGATTTTATTCAGAGATTGTTGTAAAATTCAAAACCATTTTTATCACGTTGGCCTTCCTGACATTATCACTCTAGATCATTCTTCTCTCTCCAAATTTCAGGAAGTAATAAAATACTCTGTAATATCTTCTGCCATAAAAAAAGCCCAGATGGTTTGAACTAGGAATTAAAGTATGCAGTTTTGAAGAGACATAATATATGATTTTATGTCTAGAATACATTCAAGCTACAGATTTACTATGTGTTTTAACCTAAATGGGAAGATTTTGCAAAAGAAAAAAGAAAAAAGAAAAAAATCTCCCATGCTTTTAATTAAAGGTATATTTTCAATCAAAAGATCAGCACTTTACATATGAATCTAAAATGAAAACTGACGTTAAAATCCACATTAACGAGGTTTAGCTTTCAGGCAGAATTATGAGCAGTAAATTCTTTAAGATGGTAGGATGGGCTTTCTTTAGAGCTGTTGCTGGAATACTTTAGTAATTTCGATGAGTGCATTGGCGGTGATAAGAATAAATCTCCTCCCTTAGCCTAGATTAAATATCCACGTGCCCTAGGGTTCTGTATAAAATGAATCCAAGTTTGAGAGTTCCCTTTGCCTATGACTTGTCACTGTCAGGGGCATAACTGGTAGGGAGTATGTCTGTTGACCTATATAATTTCTGTCAGGAAAAAAAAACAACTCTAATTGCAAAAGTAGATTTGTACATAGTTGAAGAGTTAAACTCTTCTAACATAAAGGATACACAGTGTGAACTTTTGCAAAAGGAATAAAATGTTGTTTGGAATAGACCTATTGCATAAAACAGCCAAACAAATCTAGAATCTTACTTCTAGAGAAGTTGCACTGTAATACAATAGTTCCATAGATAAATAAATATTTCATAACTTTCTCTGCATATATAGATGGAATTACTACAACTTGGAAAAAACAAAAGGGCATAAGTTTTCAAATCCTGGATTCCAAGCCTCCACTCTAAGTTTTGCCATTTACAAAAAGGTATCATTGCAAAATAATTACTCACTGAGTATGTCAGGTTACCATTCTGAACAGTGAATATAATAGTACCTTAAAGAAAGAGTTGTGGAAATGAGTCAATTTAAATGTCACATAAGCACATTACCTCGCATAGCATAAATTTACCTCATCAGAACAGGATTTTAAAATGGGACACTATTATAGAAAAAGGAAGACTTTAAATCCATCCCAAAATTTGGCATACCATGGATAAGCTGATAATTTTAAAATTAATTACTTTGGTCAGGGTTTGACTAATCATACACTGGCTGAGATTGTCTGGTCCCTTTGAAATTCAACTGTATTAGATAGTTAGCCACAACTACTCAATCAGCTAATATGAAGCTGTTCTAGAGTTAAATACAGATTTGGCATTTCTCTGACATATTAACTCTGCGGGATAAGGGACACAGTCCCTAAGGAAGTAATAGTATAGGTCTGAAGGTTGAGTAGAATTTGAATTGGAAGAAGACCCAAGTAGAAGAAAAGAGAATGAATAAATATTCTGAGTCAGGAGGAAAAATGGTATATTGTAGAAACTAAAAGAAGTTGATAAGTAGTGAAGTTGTACAAAATGAATTATACAGATGTCAAGATTCTTAAGGGATTTCTAAGTGATACCAAGCATTTTGGTCTTTGTGTCAGTGGTAATGAATATGCATTGGAGAGTTTTAAGCATGGGTTGATATGATTAGACTTATGTTAGAAAAAGATCCCTTTAGTTGTTAAATGAAAGGTAGTTTGTAAAGGGAGAAAACTGAAAGAAGCAGCATGTCTCTGAGAGCATGGCCATTATACTAGATTGACTCAAAGGTTGACTTTCTTCACTCTCCTTTACTGGGTTTTAAATCCACAATCATACTATAACCTTACCGATTTTAGAAAGAAGAAATAATTAAATAACAGTTTGAAATAGTCAAGCTATGGGCACTTGTTATAGCAGAGCTAAAATCTTACCAAGATGAAACAAAACTTTTAGGGGGCAATACCATACATAGCAAATGTATTACCTTTAGTGTTTCTATACCTTTGGTCTTTTGAATGTTTATACTGGAAATCTTATTCTGCACAATTATTGTTTTTTTGCCAAGAGCTATCCTAAACATGTTGACATCTTTTCAAATAACTAGGTCCATCCACTAGCAGTTAGCATAACTCAACTGTATTAGATAGTTAGCCACAGCTACTCAATCAGCTAATATGAAGCTGGAATTGAAGATAAGGAAGGTGAAGTGACCCAGTAACTAAGGGGGTTACTCAAATTAGTTTGTATTTTTCAGGGTGGACAATGAAAGAAGTAGATGCCTTGTTAAATAAAACTGAATTTCCTTAGAACTCTAAATATATACCTTTATTTATACAAGTTTGTTTTTTATCTATTGCAATTCTAAAAGGTGTTAGAAGGTTTTTTTTTCCCATATCGACTTTGTCATTTTTACATGACTATGTGCATTGCTTTCTTGCCAAAAGGTGCCTAAAGCTACAGAGTTAAAGAATACATTTGAAAGGGGATTATCAGAATACTTGTTTGATCGAGAATTACTTTTTAATTATATCACGGAAGAGAAATGGAGACTTTGTTGGTTGAATAAACTTAGCAAAGAATTAGTTAATTCTGATCAAAACTTTATCATAAATCTTGTTTTTATATTGTTCCTCATGTTTGTTCATTTTTTTAGAACTTTATCTAATGGATACTAACATTTATTATGAGATAATTTTTATAAAATGTAAAGTAGCTTTTTCATGAGGTTGCATTTTTGATAAAATATATTATTTATAACTACAGAAAAAAAAAATAACTTTAGAATGACTTCTATCATGTGAGTACCATGCTAACTTCTGGTGGTTGCCAGAGATGTACTCATGGATTCTGCAAAAGGAAGTGGCCTTCAGAGGTTTTGTTAACTATCAGTACTATGATGCAAAAATTATTATAATTACTATTTTAAATATTAACAGGAGTACTAATAAATTTTTTTTGAAAGACTAGGCAGAGTACTCAGAATTTTCATTCATTATCCTATTTGATCTTAGTAATTTAGAGTAAGAAACTGCCATAATTTTATATTGGTTAAGTTTTGAGTCCTTCCTAATATGCATAAAGAAACCATATGTGTTACAAGGTGCGTACAAGACAAGTGTCCTCAAGACACTTGACTTCCATCTGGCTAAACTTTGTCATAATATACTGATTTTGTTAGAAGGAGATACTTTACTGCCATCTGTCAGAAAATGCTTGTAAAAAATAAACAAATTCTTGATGTCTACATTGTGAATATTGCACCATAATATGTGAACTGCTTGATTTCCTATAGTGGTCCCAGTAAAAGAGCTCCACACTTAAATGGGAAAGCCATTTAAGACTCTTAATTTTTCAGATATATGTAAGAATATAAATGTATTGTTTAATTTTTAAGAATCTTGAGATCTTCCTGAAAACATTAAGAAATTAACCTCATATTTTTATGTGAGTGTTTGTTCTTTATCAAGCTCTTTGCATGAACACTCACAGACATTGTCTGGGTTTTCTCTTAATAAATTTTCAACCAGCAAATATTTGGTCTTTGATTTTCATGTTTTATTTCAATCCGCATTGTACCTTGACTGCTTTCTAATAATAAGAAAAAAAACTTCTGTAGTGCCAACCGTGTCCTTTATATCACCATTTCAAAATAGGTGGTACCTTTAGTTATTAAAAAGTTTGTACACATCTCAAATAGTACTTTGATGAAATAACATGCCATTTTGCAAATTTTGGGAAACATTTCTGTTCATATTTAACAGAACTATATTAAGCCACAGTTAGTTTATTTAAAGTATCCAAAAGTTTCAAAGAAATGTTTATTATTTAAGGATATAACTATTTTTATTTGTTAATTTTTTAAAAAATACATAATAATAATAAAACAAAATAATATATATATAAATAAAAATATCTGTATATACATTATAGATGTACATCAAAACAAAAACTTTGGATTAGACACACGGAATGAAGGGAAGGGAGAAGAAATGGGAGTAGGAAAGATGGTAGAATGAACTGGACATTACTATCCAGTGTGCATATAAGATTATACAATCAATATAATTCTATATGATGTGCAACCAGAAAAATGAGAAGTTATATTCCATATATGTATAATATATCAAAATACATTCTATTATCATGTATAACTAATTAGAACAAATAATTTTAAAATATGGTGAAAATACTAATTCCTTAACACACACATGCATAATAAAATATTCTTGTACCAGGGTTAAAAAAGGAGAATAAATGGGAAGTTTTCCACTTATTTAAGCAACTATTAATCTATGCAATTTTCTTAGCTTCTTTTTATATCATCTTAAAATTAAGAAATTATTATGAATAAAATTGATTATCTTTCTTAAATGAATGAAAAATAGAAGGTTCTAATATGAAAAGTAACCAGAGCAGTAATCGAAAGATCCTTGGCATGGGTTTGGAATATGACATTTTTTATTATAGTAAAGTACTTTAAAATGAAATACTTATAAAATAATACATTATCTTGGTTACTTGAAAATATTCTACCAAATTAAAAATAGGACAAATAAGGCAGATGAATTTTCACATCTATAGATATGTGTGGAGATTTAAATTGCAAGTGCATAAATACACAAATAACTGCAGCATTCTATCAAACACTTATCTTGTACTTACACTAAATATTTACACTTATATATGTTCATTAACCTGCAGGCAAATTGTTCACAGTGGTGCTCCCATGCAGACTAATATGTTGCAATTAAGATGAACAATATATGGAATCATTAATTGAATATAATATTAAATTACAGGGGTCATGATTTAAATGAACTAAGTATTTAGAAATCAATGAAAAGTAGATGTTGTAGAGATGAAATATAAAACAGTGGCTCTTTTCTCATCCTAATCTATAGTTTATCTTTGTGCTGTTATTGCTATATTGCTGTGATTATATATACTTTCCCCACATGCTACATTTTATAATTGATTTTTCCTATTAGAAAAGAATATACTTAAATCAAAATATCAGTGCCTTACCTAAAGTCAGATAACTACCACAGTAGAACTGATTAACCCATAGCAGAGCTAGAACTACAGCTGAAAAAATCCTACTTGATATGAGAAATGGGATGCATATGTGATTTTTAAATCTTCCCAAATCCATTTTTTACATAAAAAAATAATGACTTCATCGGCTTTGTGGGATAGAGAGGGCAGAACCAGAGGTGACATATTAGAGTAGATATGAGCCTCTCGACTCTCAATATTTATCTGATGTCAAAAGCAGCAGAATCAATGCATCATACATTTAAGTGATCAAGTAAATTGCTAGAAGCAAATTTTACATTAAGATGATAAACATGGCTATTAACAGAAATCAGGGACTATGGTAATCAGATCCAGTAAGCTAATTAATCTTAGCTCTGTCACAGAGATTCTTTGAGAACAGAATGATATCATAAAGCATAGGTGGCACATTTCAAACGTTTTGGCCTTCCATTTTATTTGGTGAACATGCAATTGACAGGGCTTAGGTAACTAGGATTAACTGCTCTCAAATCTTGCTTTTTAGAGCTCGTTCTGGGAATCTACATGTGATGCCTTGTTAGGTCATTTCTCTTTCAGTTGGAATCATGAAATTATCAACATAACTGATGCTTAACATAAAATGAAATATAATCAATTTCATTGCAGTAGGGCACATGTGACTTTAATAAGAGAAAAAATAATCAGGCCCAGACCTCACTGAAGTAGTCATTGAAGATCAGGAATAAGGCAGCATTCTTTTTATAGTACCAATATAGTCCCAATAGGGATTATACCCAGCAGGGTAGCAGAGATAATGGTCAATTTTACAAATAAAATTTTATTAATTCACCTATACAGCCTTCATTTTATAGTAAATATTAATATAGCTATAATTTAACTGAAAATGTGATAAATTTAATTTTTAACAAGATAGACAAAAAAAATTCCTTTGATTATTTTCTAAAAGAGACATACTAAATTGATACATTCCTGGAATAGATTTTTTGAAAAGTAAAGAATTTACCATAAGTTAAAAGGAACAGCCCAACATCTTAAATTCTACTAAAATGAACTGAATGAATTCATCAATGCCAAGGCCCCAGCCTCCAAAAAGGACAAATTCCATACCATCTTAGATCACAAAACTATTCTGGGCATTCCTATTTTTTGCTTGAAAAGTTTTCTTACCAGTGGTTAAAGTGGAATAAAGACAAGTACAAAGAGCTGGTACACAATATATACACTTCTACACCTAGTGGTGGATTGTCGAAGATTTTAAAAAATCAGTAATCATAAGGCATTAATTATTCTAGATGTTCTAGAAACAGGACAAAAGAACAATGTATGGAATATTTTCCCAGTATTTTACTACTCTTATTTTATAAAATAACTTATGTATAACATAAGAAAATATTTGACTTAAGTCCATATTTTATACCCTTAACCTCTGTAATACGGAAATTCATTCAGAGCTTCTTTCAAGTCCTAATTTATAACCCATTCCATTTTGTATTCTGGGCTATTCTTCACTTTCTCCTCAATTTTCTTTTCTTCATATTTAATAACTCACAAATAAGAAACTTAACTCACTTTCCAGATTCGCTGATCATTTGTAAACATTTCTCAGTTTGTTTTATTCATTTTTAAATAAACCAAACCTGATAATCTACTAATTAACAATGCCTGGGAAAGATTTCAATTTTGTTTATCTTTCAGTAAGTTGTTTTACTTATTGTTTTTGTTATTTTTCTTTAATTATATTGTCTAAATACCTTGTGGTATTTCTTTGTTGCTATTGGCCAAAACTACTTATGCTGTAACTGAAATTGGGTGACCTTCTCTTGGGATTCTGAGACAACAAAGCAGTAAGTAAATGCAATTATATAGAATCTCCACCTGAGGGAGAAAAATGCATACCTATTCATTCAGAAATACTTTCTTCGTCTACATATTTTTAAAATGTGTCTTAATAAAAAGAAAGAAAAAAATCACTGATCCTTAGTCCCAAACATATTTCTCATAGGCCTATCTAAAATAATAAAAAAAAATCCTATCATTTCAATTTGTTAATTAGAAGCTATTCCTCTGCAAGGATTTTAACAGGCAACTAAATCAGCACAACACTGGAAGATGTTCACAGCCGCCCAGCAGGCACTCTGCACTTTTCCATTAAACATTCCATAGGCATCCATCAAGTCATTACAATACTTCACATATCTATCAACCTTTGCCAGGCTATCACACACAAGCATGCACCCTAAGACGATTCTTATGAAATATTCATAAACATTTTCAAGTTACAAATTTTTCTCATTCACAATAAGATTTAATGGCAACACTTTCTCGAAGAAGTTAATGAGAACTTTTCTCTAATAATAAACGAGCTCAGATATACAAGTGCCCTATGATTTCACCAGGCACTCTGGTAGGGAACAAATTGGACACCAATACATGTTCCGAATTCTTTTGTTTAGGGGCCTGAGGCTATGTCTTCCTGGCTGTCATTAATCTGATAAAAAGTCAATTTGGATGAAGAGTGATTTCACTGTAATGACCATATCTACCCCACAGGTTGATTTTTACCACAATTTGCAAAGAGAATATCAAGTGGTATTTTCTACCCTTTTAGTCAAGTTGGATTCTGGACAGCTAATTCGGGAAACCTGAATCTTCTGATTAGTATGCCTGATTGACTAAGAGCAGAAGTTGACTGAGACTCTCCACATAAATGAGAAATCCTGTCCAAATGTAGAGAATTCCTTGTAACCACTCAATTAGCTCCTATGCAAGAGGGGAAGAGCTAAATTAGTGCTAAAACTTAGAGGCATTTTCAGGCATAAGGCATTATGTAAAAATTGTGAATGTGTAACGGATGTGATTCTGCAATTTGTATTTGGGGTAAAAATGGGAGTTCATAACTCACTTGAATCAAATGTATGAAAGATGATATGTCATGAGCTTTGTAATGTTTTGAACAACCAATAAAAGAAAAAAATAAAAAAAAAAGAGAATCCCAGTTGTGTGCCCTCTCCAACAATTTTTTTGAAATTTTTATTTTACAGAATAAAACAGAAACAAAAACTCATAGAAACACTCACAAAACAATCATCTCATTTCACAAGTTATTAATTTTTTCACATTTCCTTTATCATTATGTATCTTTTTTTCATTCTGGACCATTGGAATATATTATGAAAACATAGTTTAGTTGCAGACACAGTGGTGTTAAGGTCTGAGCAAAGCTATCTTAAAGTAGAAGTTCATTTATTAACACAAATAATTAACAATTGTGGGGAACAGAAAGAGCACTGATTTTGGAATGGTAACCCTAATTCCCTCATGAGATAAATGTAGGATATGGATTAAAGCACTCACCCTAACTCAGAGCAATGTTCATTCCTACTGATACAGGCATTTTTTCATTTGGACAATTTATAGGAGGTAATGTATCTGTAATGTACAGATATTATTCAAGCAATTATGGTTTTCAAAAATCTCTAAAGTAGGAGCTGTTTCTTATCATACTTATAATATGCAATATTACTAATGAACATTTGCCAAGCATTTACTAAACATGAAGAAAGACAAAGACAACACTATTGTTTAACTGGTTTTACAAGGAAGAAAATAAAGTAGTACAGAGGTAAAAGTCTTGGTATAGCAATTAAGTGGTAAAGCTGGAATTCAACTTCCATTTTTCTGTTCAGATTTTATACCCATGGGATATGACATAGGAAATTTGTCATAAGTACAGATGAAAAATAATTAATGAAAACACACATGTGAAGACCACTCATGTCAGAATTATGAAGAATTCAAATGTGTAGTTACTTCTTATTACTAGCCTCATTTCCCCAGATATAATATTCATACCCCAAATAGTCTCACCACTAAATCATTATTATCCAAACATAATTTACCTTTGTTAAAAAATTTTGACAAAATAAATTTAGCAGAGTTTGATTGTTGAAGGATTTATGAAGCATGAATCACTCATAACCTGATGTGGTTCAGAAAGATGCACTTCAGCAATGTATACAGTAGGGTGTTACAGGCTGAATGTAGAAGTAAACCACACCCTTGTGTGCTGACTACAACTAGGCATTTGCCTTATGTATGTATGGTGTATATTTTTAAAATAGATTGTATCTCTTTTGTAATGAATTAGTGAAAATTATGAAGTCAGACAAAATAAAAGAAAAACATTCACATTATTTAGTAAGTCATGCTAGAATATTTTAAAAATACAAATGAATATACTTTATTTCTCTTGTCAAC
The DNA here is from genome assembly GCF_048772815.1 of Callospermophilus lateralis. Lineage (NCBI taxonomy): Eukaryota > Metazoa > Chordata > Mammalia > Rodentia > Sciuridae > Callospermophilus > Callospermophilus lateralis. The sequence continues at coordinate 90,094,119 of NC_135314.1, forward strand.
TATCACTCAAATTCAGATCTTTATAGCCATATTTCACTTTGTTTCCAGTGAAAGTTATCCTGCTCTTTAACCCCAAACTCTTTAATTTTGTTTTGATATAAAGCATTTTCTGCCATGTAGTTTGCTATCTTCAAAGGGAGCTGCCTTAGATTAAAACATGAAGAAAATTATAACTGAAAATTGAAAACTAAACAGGATATTCTTAGAAGAATTTGCTGGTAGTTCTTTCTTAATTGTGAATATCACTCTAAATTTTCTGCCATTTATTTTAAAACCATTTTTGTAGGTTACAAAATCCAACCAATGTTTCTAAAAATTTGAATATAAAATTGACTTAAAATATTAGATCATGATAAAATGATTAGAATAATTTAGTGTAGTGTTTAAAAATTAGATATTAGTTGATTCTTATATTTAAATAATTATGGATTTAGAATTAACTTAAGAAAATTCATAAAAATTTTTATACTAAATGAGATTTTGGGCATAACCTAAATTGAAATGTGAGAGAAAATTAAAAATAAAAAAATGTAAACAAAAAAAATTGGAATTATATATCTAGTAAATAAAAAGTAAATTTTGACCTGTAATATAAAGGCTTTTTTCAAACTCCTCATTATTAAAACACAAAATCTTTTCATAAAAACTATAATATGTATGGGCTGTAAAACTATCCCAATAGCTTTTCTATAAATATACCAAGTATATATTTTCAGTTAAAAGCTATTTAATGAACATTTTGACAATAAATTAAGATGTAAATAATTACCTATTAAAATAATATTTTATTGAGGATATGTTTTTTCAATGTTCAAGTGAGAATATTTTATGCTGGTATATAGTAAGATAAAGTTTACAGCTTATTAAACATTTATTTGTCATAAAAAAGGGACATCGAATTCAAAAACCAGACAGTGCATTCAATAGCTATAATTTTAATTGCATAAATTTTAGAGAGGTAATTTTTTCTCAAATATTCAATTTTCAATAATGTGTACCTCAAGAAGTAATATAACTGTTCCTATATATTTTATAGCTACAGATTAGTAAAGCCTAAAATAGTATTTAGTATTCTTTTCCAATGTTTTCCTTGGAAAGATTATAATAATTATCAATTTTTCTTCAAGAAATGGTTAAAAAAAGAAGAGAACTTATAGCCATATATACGGATAACAAATAGCATAGATCCAAGTGTTCTATTCATTTTTTACTTTTACTTTTAAAATATCATTTTCCATTTATTTTAAAAATATTAATGCAGAAGTAAAGGGAATTATGTGACACCCTCAAGTTGGTTTTAGGATATTCTAAGTTTAAATATATAAGAAGATCTCAAGTTCAAATTTCAACTGTATAATTATTTTAAAAATGTCTAAAATAAAACAGATAAGAAAGAGCTTATGCCATTAAACAAATGATAAAATATTAGATTTTGACCACATAGAATGATAACCACTTGGAAAGGAGAAAATACAGTATCTGAAAAATTTTAGGATGACTAAATTAAATATTAGCCTGCACTTAGGCATATGCTAGGAACTATGTTAAGTACCTATTGGTATTATTGTAATTAATTTTATTATAACTTTATGAGATAGGCAATTTAATGATGTTCTTTGAATGAAACATGGAACCTCAACTTTCAAGATAAATTTAAACTTTATATTACATATTTATACTATTACTCTATAAATGTATTTTAAATTTCTACAATAGTATTTTCTTAATATTATATAATTTCATCACCTCAATACAATCTACAGCTAAAAAAGAATTGAGCAAGGTAAAAAATCTAAACCATGAACTGTTATATTAGATGACCAATTATATTTATCTTTAACTAAAAGTCAAGGTATATTTATTGTTAACATTCATTTCCCTACCTGTGCATTTATTCCACATGGATAAATAAAGATTTCAATTATTTAGTATAACTCAAAGATTCAAATTATGCTACATGGTACCAACATAATCTTTATTGTTAATGCAAAAATGTGAGAAAACATTTTCTGCAATTGACTTATCAAATAAACATATTACTATTTTCAGTTCAGTTTTGGAAATTTGAGAACACTGTCACATTTCCCTGTAATTAAATCATTAAATTCCCTTTCCTCTTTAGAATTTAAGTGCTTAGTAATAATCCCAATAATATCTAATATGTATGAAAGAATTATCATGCATGCATTTCAGATTTAATCTACACATAATCTCATGAGTTGAGATTATTTTCTAATCATGGTTTAGATTTGAAAAAAAAACTTAAGATTTTAGATTTGCTAGACAACATTCAGAGGTCACATTACCATCAAGTAGAAAGAAAAACTTTAACTTCAGTTTATTTATACTATTTGGGCATCCTATAATGTTGTGTTTCACTATTTTAAAAAAGCTACTTGTAGAGCCCAGAGCAAGTACAAAAAAAAATTGGGAGGACTGGAAAGCCTATCAACAGCAGAAATAATGTAATAATTGCAAAATAGGAGGAAAGGGCAAGAGGATAAAACATAAAAGAATAGGTCAGTATTATCATAGCATACCATAGCAGTTATTTTGGTGAGTCCTATGTGGACTATGTGTTACCAAAAAATTAACATATATCTAGAGATTATTGTTTCAGTTTTTAAAACAACATGGAATACATATTTTAAAAAATCTGGGAAGTGTGTAGATTTAGGAGTTAAATTAGAAAGGATTAACTCCTATTACTCTGCCTCCCTCCGTGTTTTTCTTCTCCTTTATTTCCTCTCCCACTCTCTCTAATTCTCTTCCTCTAAAACTTACATGAATACTTAGAGAGTATTTAAGCTAACTATATTACAATAAGATATGCAAAATCAACCCTTCTAACATGATGTCACTTGCTGGGACTTCATATTTCAAATGGTCCAAATACATAATTAAATTAGATTATCATGTAGGTTAAATGTATGCATGACTTCTAAATTATGTGGTTAATTTGTAATAAACTTTGAGGATTTGTATACCCATTTCTAGTTTGTTTGAAGCCATGAAATATACTTTGATATTAGAAATAGAATGTGAGGCATTTGATTATTTATTTTTGGTCTACATTCGCTTTCGTAAAGTTGGATTGCTAAGTGGCAGAAAATGGCATAGTGTAAAATCTTTTCAATGTAACCTTATGATCAAAGTCATATTTAAACAAAAAAATAACTTTGAAGACATAGAAATATTTGGTCTGACTCATTTTGAAAAGTAACTTAAGTGAGTCAGTGGAAAATGGGAAGAACTCTGAACAAGCAAACAGCAGATTTCACTTTAAAATTCATTAAACTATAGTTTTGTGATTTTGTGTCTGGAAGCTGGCCATGTTTCCCATGACAAACAGAAAAGTTCTTCAGTCTTAGAATTACAATATATGAGGTTATTGGTCTTTTGTAATTACTTCTGAGAATTGGGTATGAAGTGCCTTATTAAATAATTCAGTGAACAAGCATATCCTTTCAAAGAATCAGGATAATGTTTGCTTTTTACTTTTGTTCACAAAACACCATCAAAAATTGTCTTAAGAAATAAAGAAGCAAGTCTTTCTTCATATACAGAATCATACCTAAAAGCATTATTCAATGACACAGAATTAAACATTGTTTAATTAAACATATTCCCTGAATTTTATCTAAAATATTCAGAGAAAGCCACTTAAAGAGATCTTCTAGGTTCCTCCATAGCAGGGAAAATGGTGATGTACCAAAAATTTTAACAGGAAAACTATTTTTCTTTTCTTTCATATCTTCTTAGCCTCACTATGTTTATGTTTGTCTATTTATAAGTTGTGTGTATATGTATGTGTAATGTATGTATATATATATATATATATATATGTATATATATATATATATATATATGTATATATATATATATATATACACACACATAAACATTATATACACATGTATATGTATCACAAATCATGAGCATTTTATCTTCAAGAACTTTATTTTAGACACAATATTTTTATATTAAATAAATACATACATAATTTAATTTGAGCAAATAAATTAAATTTGAGTTCAACTATATCTAAACTTCTGTGACATAGAGTAAATGTTGCTTTTTGTCAACTAGAACAAAGAAAACAACAGTTCTTTTGAGTACAATTATCATAGGGATTGAGGAAATTGAAGTAAATGAAACTCATAGTTCAGCTAATTTGACAAGTATGGAAATGTTTCATGAAAATTAATTTTTAAATGGCACTCTGCTCACCACTAACTTTACTAGAACTATAGGATTTCTTAATAATTTTCCAGTTGTCTTATCTTTGAATATTAAGTATATGTAACCAATACTTATAGATATTTTCTCAACCATAAGCTCATGTTTTAAACTTTAATCATTTTTTGGATTAATTTTAAAATTCAAATAATATGGAATTGTATTTTCTTTAAATAATACAACTCCTTCCTAATTTGTAGTAAGCAATTTACATACTTGACAGGAGAAATACATAGAAATTGTTTGTTTCCCACTTTTCTTTTACCCCAGACTCTTCTCAAAGGCTTGCCCATATAAACATTATGTCTGGGCTTACTTGTGATAAGTCACACAGGGCCCAAATATTTAGAACAACGTAGGCACATATCTAAAAGGCATTTCTCTTTCATTGTTCCTATTTATGATTAGATAAAAACATTACCTGATAAATAGATAGATAATACTTTGTTCTCTAGAAACTAAAAATATCTCCTTGATTTCTGTATCATCAAAAAAATCTCATAGGGTTACCATTGTGTATTAAAATAATGAAAAAAATAACCAATCTTTTATACCTTACGATATGACAGCACTAGGAATGTGGTGTGCATTATTCCATATATAAAATAGTAAAAGCATTTGTGGAGTTTTGTGTAATTCCACAATGCACAAATGGCATGATTAAGATACATTCATTTGTGATTTTACTGCATACAAAATTGACTCCAAGACATGGCACTAATGTGTGGTGGAAACTAGTGAATGGTGTAGACTTCACTTTTCAGTAAGGTTTAATGTATTTCTAGTTGTCATAGAGTTTACAATATTTTTCTTATTGTTTTTGTAAAAATGGTCACAAAAAGAATGTCAAATTTTATTGCATTTTATAAAAATAAATTTTGTAGGAGAGTTCTTTCTAGAAATTTGAGATTTTATGAAGGTCTCAGGGTCCACATTACTATGTCTCATAATGTCAGTGAGAGAAATTTGAGTCCATTATGACAAATAAAAGACTATTATGCCCTAAAGTTTAAAGAAACAAAAGTACTTCCCCTTAAAATAAACTACTATAAATATAAAACTAAAATGAACTCAAAGCCTGTCCTCTATAGTTTAAGCTATAGTAAACTAGCACAGAACTCCAGAGAACTCATTTGAGTTTTCTGCAGCAATATATGTGGATATCAAGGCATACATCTAAATGCCACTGTGTTCCACCTTTCCTGGCACACAGTGGGGGTACTTTTTCACCAATCACTTCAATGAGATTAAATTAACATTTGGAATTCATGATAAAACTGAAAAGATCTCCTTCTCAGCTCTAGGTTATTTTCTATTCATTTTAGGAGATAATTTAATGTACCAATTATGCTTCCTCTTTGCCCTCCCTATCTTAGATACACAGATTCCCTTCCAAATTCCTTTTTGAACTGTGATTTAGTAACTACTGCTCAGCTAAAATAAGATTAACTTTTCTCTTTACCCATTCAGCTGCATGTTCCCATACCAAATGTTCATTTAGAATCATAATTAACAATTGTGATTCACAAAGAAGTCACTTAGTTCTATGCCTTTTTAATGTCAAATGTATGACCTCACCTTTGAATTTCAGACCCAGAATATACTTGATGGACAAGGTGAGGCAAGCTCAGCAGAAATTTTGCTCTAGAATCCTGTCTGACTTATGCTTCTTTTTTCTTTACCATGTGAATGTGTATTAATAGATTCAGTACTAATGTATGTACAACCCCAAAACTTTGGTATGCCCTGTCTCTCTGTCAAGAAGATAATGAAGAGTGTCTAGCAAGGCTCTGTCTGGAAGGAGATTCTGCACACAATGCTTTGTTAAACTTGTTCATAGGTTTATCAGGAAAATATTACCAGGTTCTTGTTGTTTCCTATTCCATACAAAACTCTAATCACTACTTTATAACTAATCAAAGGGTTTCATAATACAAGTATCCTCTGAAATTAACACAAAGAAATTTGCTTTATGTTAATCCATTATATATTTGGTGTTAGGATTTTGAATAATTGGCCTATAAGCACTATTAGGAAAAAAAAAAAAAAACTTTTTAGCGTCTTATTTTAACTTGAGTTTTTTTTTTTAATTTGTTAACTTGAAATTTGAAAGGCATGCTTTCTGCTTACAAAATATATACACAATCATTTAGAATAATTATAAATGCAGAAAAATAAAAAAGTCAAATCATTCATAATTCTACTTACCCAATTATATAATTATCCCCTAATATACACATTATAGTAATGATAGGTTGAACAAGCAGGGCTTGTGTAATATGTCTATATCCAAAGCAATGACACTTTGTTTAACACTGCTCCCTCTAAAAATATTCAAACAGGAACATTTTTTTTCTTTAAGTCCTAGAAGACAATTTGGACTTTCCCATTATTTTTATGATTATTGGCAATAAAAAGCCCTATAATCAATTTGAGTTACCAGTCTTAAGTAATTAGAATGTCTCAAATCTGTACCCTTCATTTAAAATTTCATCATTTTAAAATTCCCTCTAGTGTTGGAGGGGCAGGAATATAGTTAGTACACGGGGTGGGAAATATTAAAAACTTCATTGGGTATGATTTTTTTCTGACTGTACTGTTCCTGTCCTAAGAGAGCTACAGGCTCTCTGAGGCTCACAGATATTTTAAGCTGCCTTTGGGGCTTGTGGATACATTGTGAATTAATTGAAGCAGCCTCTATTGTAGTTTCTTTGATGAGAACAAATGCAATTCTAATGTGCCCTGTGGCTGACTTATGCATCAACAATCCAAGTGGCAAGAATGAAAGTAGATGACACTGGTTCTGTATGTGGCTCCATCTGACCTACTAGAAATACATGGATATTTTTCTATTGCCAACTCAGGGACACAGGCCAACCCAACACTGATACTTTTTTATGCTCATTTATTAGCACCTTAGCAAGCTAATCTCTTACCTTTAGATTTTTCAAGTAGATTTATCCATCAGTCTACCCTGTATTCCACACTGCAGGGAATAGGTGTTAAGCCCATCATGTATTCCATTGAAGTCCCTGTCCCCAGTGGTACAGTGGAACCTTCTATACAACTCTTTAACTCTCCATAAAACCTCTGCTCTTCAATTCCAAAACCTTTTATATCCCAGGTATGAGTGAGGGACTTAGCAATATTTCTATCTATTTTTAGTTATTTCATTTGAAATATTGATGTTTGGTAGCAGATTTTGACATGCCACTCCGTAACTTAGAGTATCAGTTTAAAAATTCTAATTTATCATCTTGATTACCTATATACTGATTTACTGTAGCAAAATACACGCACACACGAATGCACCCATGATTGAACCACCGCCACCACCACCACCACCACACTACCACCACCAAAACATACACAGGCCTTAAAAACTCAGGATTTGAGATGAGCCTTCCTGGGTGGAAGTCCTGAGAATTTCCTTTAACTACATCTCTGTCTTTTGAGTCAATTAGTCATTACTTTTCTACCTTAGTTACCTCATTTGAAAATTGAAGATAATAATAGCCCCCATTTCGACATTATGACTATTGTGAATGTTAATGTGATAATATATAAAACATGTTTAGAAAAATATCTATCCCATATCATAATAGTGTTTCTGTCAGAGGCAATAATAATAAAGTCATTATTTATTGTAAATGTTCTCTTTATAACTTATTTGATTTATGATGATTTTTACTTTATTACTTTTAATAGCTGTGTGGTATTTAGCAGGACAAATGTAGCATAATTTTTAATATTTGGTCACATCATTAATCATGATTGTTTATCATTTCTTTCCCCTTCCCAGAATAGAATACATTTAATATGAGAGTGCTGGATCAAAATATGATTATTTTAAGGCATTTAATATATTAGAAAAATTATGCAATAGGAAATAATAATTTCATTTTGTATTTTATTTTCATGAATATTTAAAAATTCTGGCCACTTATATATAATCAGACACTATCAGATTTAAGTGAAAGGACATCTTTGAACAACATTGAAAAATATGTACAGAATGTTCTCTTCTTTCCTAATACAGTGTGCCAAGAGATTTCTGGAAACATTTCTGGACCAGGGAATTAGCAAAGCTCATTTAAGATTGAATGAGGAGAAATCTAATTTATCTTCAGAACCAGGGACTTCCAGTGATATGACTACATTGACCATTCTTCTTAAATAGAAAAAGGAAATGAGGTAAGAATGAGCAGCCATGGCTCTCTATTGTGGTGCTTCATTATCAGATAGTAAGATTGAGCTGCTTTAATTATGTAAATGCATCTAGAGGATGAGTGTTAATAAACTTCTATTTAAATAAAATAAATCAAAATTCTGCTTCTCCTTAGCCTATTATATTTTCATTAAATTCTTGAGCACAGTTAGTAACTGTGAAGTTATACAGTTGACAAAATCAATCACTAAGGAGTATAAATCAACTAGATACTTGTGTAACATGAAGCAAAAGGTAATTAGTCAGTTTGGATAATAGATTACAAGTTTCACATTTGTCATGAGAAGAGGATGCTGTGGTTTTCCTTTACAGACAGGTGCTATTATGAAGAGCACGCTAATTTTATCAAGGTCCCACAAACTCACCAAGGCCCAGCTTAAGGTAACCTCTGTTTTAAGGACTAAGAATATAAATCACTTCATTTAGAATATTCTATTTTGGAAAAAGTCATCTTCCTGTGACAATCTATGACCTTTTGTGCCATTCTCTCTCTCTCTCTCTCTCTCTCTCTCTCTCTCTCTCTCTCCCACACACACACACACACACACACACACACACTCCATACTCTCAAAAGCTCATGACTCCAAAAAAGCAAAAAAACAACAAACAAACAAACAAAAAGTATTCACCCTAAAACAAAAGAACTGCCATTGGACCAACCTTATAAAGTAGAGGTAATTTTCCTAATTTCAGGAGTGCAATCTGATTTGTTATATTTTTCACTTTTTTAATCATTTTTAAATCATCTGCTGTTCCATAACTCACATCAATCACTTCAGCCTGAAAGAGAGAAAAAAAGAAAAAGTTAAAGCTATGGAGTAATAATTACGGACAAATTGATGTTTAATATGGTGAAATTATGTGCAGTAATTGAAAGAATCAAAAAAGAACTAATTCTGTCTCTTACCTGATCCTAATTATGAAATATACAACTTTTCTATTTCTGTCATGCCATTAACAATTATTCTGGTCACTTGAGGAAAGAGTGTTAGTCATTTTTGTTTTGCTCTTTCTCTCCTAAAGAAATTAAGAACTTAATATATTCTTCTAAGAGACCATAAAGTTTGGTTTGTGTTACATTCATGTTTCTGGGATTTGAGTCATTTTACAAAATATTGAAGATTATTTTTTTTAGGTTCAACAAGGATTATATTATTCTCAGAGCTGAAGAAATTCAATGATTCTTCATTTTATCCAGATGAAGTACAAAAACCTCAATTGCACAATCATGTGCATAGCTGCTCAGATTGTCCACATGATCGGCTATGAATGATACAGTTGTGCAGAATACAAGCTATACTAGCACATGGACTTGTCTATTATTCCAAGACTTTAGAATATTGTCCCAAATTACCATTTCAGTTATAATTCCTACTATCCCATACCTATAGATAGATTCTATTCCAAGTCAATATCACTCATTGTTATATTTCTGTAATGTAAAAAGATTCACGACTTTCTCAAGATCTAATAGCAGTCCCCTGGTGTATTAGCCCTTTTTTACTCCTTGAAAAATACCAACCTATAGGGTCCATCACACAGATATTTCCATTAGCCAAAATGACTTCTTTCAACTATACTTTCTGTTTTTAAAATAATACTTGTTAAGCATTCCAGCAATCATAATACATTGTTTCAAATTATAGCACATGTCTAGAGACATGTTGATGAAAGGAGTTACTGGCGGTAAATAGTAAACGAAATGGAGAGGGATACTTCAGACCTCTAACTTTCCACCATTCTCAGTTAAAGCTAATGCACTTCAACCAGTTTTATCCAAAGGGCTTCCACAGAAGTTTCATATCAAAAATGATTTCTGCTTCCAGAACAACATGTGAATACCACTGAGAGATGGGTAAATCTATGGTAGACAACATTTCTGGCATGACGTATTTATTTTGCCATCACATTCATTTGCATATGCAAAAACAATACTAATTACAACAAAGCCTGTTTCAAATGATACCTACTTGTGAATTATCTTTCTCTGTTACCTACTTATTTATAACCTTTCTCCACTTCAAATCCAAGAGCAATCTGTAATCTCTTTCTGCAACTCTTAAAGCCTTAACTGGACTGGTCTCTTTGTGTGTGTGTGTGTGTGTGTGTGTGTGTGTGTGTCTCCATCTACCAGTTTCAGTTCCAGCACAGAGAGATTCCTTATGAAGGACCCATTACATACTTCTCATCTAGGTGTCTGGCATACACTGTTGACTCATTGGTCTTGAACTGAAATGATCATATCTTATGCAAAACTTCTGAAAAGTTAAGCTGTACTTTCAAGTGGATTTGCCAAAAAAAAAAAAAAAAAAAAAAAAACCTAATTGTTAAAAATGCTTCTGTCAGTATGGTTTTCCATTATAATTTTCTTCCTATTAAAATGTGATTAAATCATTGCCTTTAATATAATTCTTGAGTTTGCTGATGTTATTACCATATAAATAACTGTTGATCTATGATTTTAAAAGCCTGATTAAATAAATGATCACATAATATTAATGATTGCATTGCAAAAATGAGAGAATTCATATTTTTCATTTCAAATTTCTAAGCTTCATACTAATTATTTGTGATTTAGTGACAGCATCTTAAAACAGGGCCATTACTCAGCTGGTTGTGTTAATGAACATATTTTTCATATTTAGTAGAGTTTGAGGAAAAATATTACTGCTTTGAGGGGATATAGTCTACACTGTGACTTTTTGCTGTATCCACCAGATATAACACTCACAAAACCACCAAAACTACAAAAAAATATTTATAGCATTAGAAAATACCAATGGCTTGTATCCACAATGATAATTTCCATGAAGGAGGTCTTCAATTCATCTTCCATAAATAGCATGAGTTAACATATTAAACTATTTTAGCATGTGAGACATTTTTCACAAAAGTATTTCTCAATACAGATTTCATTATATCAATCTATTTTGTCTTACCCATTTGGGGCTACTACTAAAAATCAATAATTAGAAAAGTCTCAATGTCTCAATGTTCTCAGTGTTTGACAGGCAATAAAAAAAATGTATCTTTCATATTTATCTTCAAGCAAACTGAAAATCACAGCTGCAAGAATACACATTGAATTTTTCTGAAGCACAAATCAATATACAATGATATGATAAAATGACAACCCATTTATTTCTGCATATTCTATTTGCTACAGAGAACCTATTCTTATTGTACTTGTTCTGTCATACCAGGAAATCATCCAGTCAACTAGTTAGAGTACTATTTTTAACTTATGTCCAAATGCCAGGGATTGAGTCATACCCTCATGGTCTTTATTAGAACCTAAGTACTTGGGTATTTATTGAGATATTTAACTTCTGTGCACCACAGTTTTTCCAATGAGAATTTCTGAGAGGTGCAGAGTGAAATGGAACTTAGTCCCTTCTTTATTTAATTTTTTTCAACCAGAGACAAATATTAAAAATTCTTTGTGTTAATTTTTCATTAAAATTCTCTATATTAACTTTTGAATTAGGAACAAATAGCTGGAAAAATAGCAACAATTAAAAAGGGAATAATATTTGATCCCATGTAAAAAAGAAATCAAGATATTGGGATAATATCAAAGGGTCATAGGCTACATTTAAACAGCTAAGCAGAAAACTGGCACACTTTAAAAATTCAGGTCAAAATACAATTACCTTCTGCCTATGGTAAAATATGCAATTAGAAGGAATCATCAACCAGACAATTAGCAAAGACTAAAAACCAAAACATTAAAAATTGACATTCCATTTATCAGTGGCTCCATGGTTTTTAATCTAAGTGACATAAATCACAAAAATTGTTAAATAGAAACCATAGAAATTTGACTTCCTTCATCTTACTCCTCTGAAACCAATTCAGAGGGGTTATCTTTTGTTTGATAAGAGTGCCATGAAATGCTTAAATAAGCAAATAATTTACACAAAGACATTGTTTATCAATGACTTGTTAACAGGGCTCTGATCTTATGATGAGGAAATGTAATAGATCAAGCTTCGGAATTGTTGGAAACATACTGCGCCTAGGAACAAGAACACATTCAATAAGTTTCTCCCATATGCTGGAATTGTGCATATAATATGCCATTTTCTCAGATAACAGTGTCACCATTTCAGAGATAAGGAAGGTGAGCCTCAGAGAGATGAAATAATCTGTCCAAGTTCTGTGACTTTAATTCAAGAGTGGAACAGATTTTCTTTAGAGACCTTCCAGGAGGCTATTTTACCAAGGACAATGAACACTTGGCAGTCACTGAAGAAGAAATCTCCAACAGCACTGTTGAGTTAAACATACCATACAATAAATAAGAATTGCTAATTCCTCCATTAGATAATTTGCTTTTTTTGTTAAAGTTTATTTTTTAAATGTCAATAACAATACTTCTACAGAGAAAGAAACATTAAATCTAGCTAAAAAATGCTATTATCATAAAACTACTCTTATAAAGTTATATAGAGTGGCTCCACATTGTTCATGTCTGATTGCTAAATTCTTTGTTGAAAATGACTTAGCTATAGAGTTTAAAGAAATTTAAAAAAATAATGGTGGACTTTTTTACTTACCAAAAAAAAAAATCATATGTTGCTATGGAATAAATATATGTTTAAAATTATGCCTATAAAGATACACATGGACACATCCCTGAATTCACAAACTGGTCACAGTCATTTTTTGTCTTTTGCACCTAAGCTCTTATCACATAGTGGACACACAATAAAATGAGTGAGTGAATGAATGAATGGGTATAGGTATACACACACACACATACACATACACACATCCAAACACAGCCGCTGATGCTGAAAAATAGGGTTATAAATCACATATAGAGATTTTTGTTTGGTGCCTAAAAAGGGGGGAGACTTATTAAAATTAACTAGGGGAAGCTGATTAAAAGAAATAAATAATAAATGAACTAATACATGATCTTTTCCTCAGTGACTCAGAGTTGAAGTCCCACCACTACCAAAAAGAAATATTTTAATGAGTGCATTCTATATATTTAGCACTATTCCAAGTATTATTTATTCATTTTCTCCTTTAATTACAATAAAAGTTCAAAGAGATAGGTTACGAGCCTCATCCTCATTTTAAACACAAGGACACTGAAGAAAAGAGATATAAGGTAACATATTTACAGTGACACCTCTACTAAATACTAGAAAATTCAAAGATAGACAGTCTATAGTCTAGACTCCACATATGATATGCACCTACATTATCATCAATTCTACCTTTGCCAGAAAGCAAGCAGGTATGGTAGGTACGAAGATGGAAGGTAAATGGAAAAGGCAGTGGCCCTTTTGAAGATAACACAGATGTTAAGAGGCTGAATCTACAAAAAATTCTAGCAATCTAACCTTGGGTTAGTAAATAAACTTTTCTGGATCTCTGAGTTCTCTTTAGTGCAATGATGACACCAATACACAGCAGTGTATTAGCTCAGTGAGTTCCAATGTCAATAGTAAGAAAAGTTGATTATTTACATGGCCTCTAATGCCCTGCACACTCTAATGCTCTCCACACTGCTCTGTGACCTCCTCTCTTCTATAGTGCTGGCTTCAGGGACTTGTGACCTATGCAGTTGCACAGGGGACTATTCTCACAAGGGAACCATGCCTGGCTTAATGTTCTCCTGTCACTACCTTGACATTCTTAAGAATTTTTGAACAAGAGATCCTGAATGTTCATTTTGCACTGGGTCCAATCCTGCCTGTTTCTTCTCACTGTCCCCCAGTTCAACCTCAGAAGCTGGTTGTGCCAGGCACACTGTCTGCTAGAATATGGACTTGAGCTGTTACCACTGGTTAGAAATACACCACTTTTCCCCAGATCCATTTGACTCATCCCTCTGCCATATATGAACATCTTCCCTCCAATTTCAGAGGTCCAGTTTTGCCAACTATGAACATCCTACTCAAGACTACAGCCATGCCACCCATGAAAATATTTTCTGTCCCCTTCACTCTGCTCTTATTTGCTAAATTATGTTTCAACTTCTAACTATAGCTAACTGTACATACAATATATTAATATAATTTGCTTCTTTGTTATGGTGATTATCTGTCTCTACAATGTTTACATTCCACTAGGGTAGGATCATTGTAACTGGACAGACTCATCCAGAATTCTACAACAGTGTGAAGTCAATAATAAATGAATATTTGCTAAGTGATTAGGGGGTTTTAAACGATTCTAAATCGGAGACATAGTGTCTCCAAAGGAAATCTAATATCTAATACATAAAATGACCAAAGAGAAGTAGAACTGCTTGAAGAATTGCCAGCTCAAGAATTCAACACCCAAAGCTCAGAACACCCAAAGCTTTTCATGCTCTGTGTCTCTTGAGATAATGAGAGTTTAGGCAAAAGTGAAAAAAAAAAACAAAACAAAAACCTTTATAATGTTTCCAAATAGAAACTGAAAATTTTAAACTCTTAGGAAAGTTATAATTTTTTCCTTGCTTTCTCATAATATCAGCAGCAAAAATTTTAATGATATTACCAAATGGACTAGCTGTTTGCTTCAGGGACACAGGAGTTTGCAAAGTTGCATTCCTATCTACACATGAATGGCAAGACAACCCTAAGCAGAAGCAACTTACAAGTAAGTAAATGAAAGGCAGAGTTGTGTTTCCTATTGTCAGCTAAACAAAACAAATGAAACAATTATTGAAAGTAACTAAGTCAGAGAATTGTCCCTAGGGCAATCGCATCATGAATGACTTGGAATCCACAGTAGAGAACACTTCAATGCTATTTCTCCCCCACCTTGAGGTAGCAAAATTTATTCATGCTTATGAAATTATTAATGCTTTGAAATTATTCAGACTTGACATTTTCAACCAAATCAATCACTCTGAGCCCTCATAGTTATTATCTAAGAGAGATTCAGAATGTACAGAATGTTAGAAAAGCTTGCTTTGACTAAAATAGCAATTTTCAACTCAAATTCAGAAACGATAAACCCAAGCATACTGATGACAGAATACAATATTAGCACAAGTACTCTTCATCTAAAGACAAATTTTTACTTTAGGATTTATTATTACCTAATATAATCTACCTTTTGAATTCTTTTCAGATTAAAGTGTTTATGTTTAACAAAAACTTGGAAAATCAAAACGATTATCCATATTTCACATTTTTCTTTCTAAAAAGCATTAATATGTCAATATTTGTAAAGAGTTAAAAGTTCAGAGATTGTTAGAGTTTTCTCAGTACTTCTGGTTGTCAAGTTCCATCAAGGGTTTTCCATCATGGACATTATCAGAAGGACCTCAATGCATCAAGTATGAAGACCAATGTGGTTTCCTTCCTCTCACTAATCAACCATTGCATTTTCAAATTCCTTTTCAAAATAGTTTCCCAAAACAATTAGGGGTTGGCATAAAACTGCAGAAGTGTTTAAAATATTTCATTACTAGTGTAGCACAAGTACTAAGAAGTTAACATGGATTTGCAGCCAATCAGAGACACTAAATAGAGGATTAGATTTGTATATCTCAACTGAACTCAGCATTTGAGACTAAATTATTTGTCATTTTTTGCAAAGGACAATAAGGTGGCTTCAGATAAAGAGATGGCTTCTCAATTTTGTCAACTTTTCTTTGTTGTGAAATATGTAATGACTGAAAAAATTATAATATGGATATACTAAATATAATCTTTAATGAAACAATGACCACATTTTAACTAAAGGTAAACTATAGTTTCCAGTTGCCTAAGCATAGATTGTTTAATAAATTTTAAAAATGTCTTTAATTTTATAACCTGACATATATATCTAAAAGCTGAAAAGTAGCCTAAAATATTTGTAATACAAATTTAACCTAATTGAAACAAAATTTCACTTTTATATTCTAAGTATAGAGTCTCCAAAGTTAGTAGGAAAAAAATAGTACAAGTTTAGAATAAGATTGCATGCCGGATTAAGAAAATATAAAGAAAGAAAATATTTTTCTTCCTGATTTTGATAAAGAGTTCCAGAATTCTCCAGAATTTGATGAAGCACTCCTTAGAGACTGGTTATCATTTATGTTATTTGGCCAGCATTTTAAAGATAACACAGTCAACTGGAATATCTTCACTTTGGGCCATTTCCATTGATCAAACAGAGTCTCATTTTAAAAAAAAAATTATATATATATAAAAGGAATTATGGAAAACAAATCAAAAACAGAAGGAAACTGAATTATGGAAGCCCAAGAAGGAGAGTATTATAGAGAATTATGTCATTTTTCAATAACACATATCAGACTACAGTTTAGTTTCTGAAGATATGGTGAGAAATGAGTTACAAAAGATACCTTTCACACTGCTTATATTCTGCAAGACTGACAAAAAAGTAAACAAAGACATTAACAGTTGAGAAAACTTTCAATTATGATATGCCTTAAAAACAATAATGTATGGGTAATGAGGAATTCTTTATTAAGGATGTCAGATATTGCCTAGATCATATCCAATTGAAGAGAAACATGAATTGGCCTCGGGAAGGTATTTTTAGGTAGCTGTAAGTTTTTGAGAAAGTAAAGAACTCTTATCAAATGAAACTAAGACATCAGACATGTTAAAGAGTAAACCATGACTATTGGATTTTGAAGTAGGAAGTTATTGATTTTCTTCTAAGTATGGGGATTAGATAAGGATAGAATTTTAGAAAATATATCAATGAAGAAAAGAATAAATGTTAGATGGTAAATCTGAGCTGATATAAAGCTCAGAGTGGTGATGGTATATTGGTTTTTTGTCAGCTTTTAACCAAAAAGGAGATTTAAGAATGTTTATAGACTAAAACGATTTGATTCCATTTGTTTGACAACTCCTAGTAATGATGGAAATACAGAGAAACTGTATCTAGAGTCTTCTTTCTTAAAAAAATAAATAAAATAAAATAAATTAGTGCAAAAGAAGTTCTACTCCATTTATATTTCCATGAATATCAATAATAATTGATCATAAGAGTTTCTGTAACTTTGTCATTTTCCCTATGCTCAGACCTATTTGCTGCACTTTCTCTGGCAAACTAAGACTAAGACTCCTACAAAACACAAAATAACTGCATGATTACTTCAGAGATAAGCATCTGACAATGTTGTAAAAAACTCAATCTAATCTCCAGGGTGATGTAGGGAGCAAGCCATTAACAAAGACATAACTGAAGATATGGTGGGAAATGAGTTAATGTCAATGTCTGCACTGAAAGTCCAAATAGAGTTGGAGGGTCGGTCCCAGTTGTTTGAAGAGCAGCATAAAAGATCAATAGATACTGTTTTGTCAAAAAGTCCAGGATCCAGAAGTATCCCAAGAAGGTTTACATCTCACAAAAAAATTGAGGGAATTTCAAAATGAACTTACATTTTCACCTTCCACTAGCTCTACTGTAACAGTCAATTTTATCTGCTCACATCAGACCTTTAAATCTAAAGGAAATTATCCACTCCTTTGAATTGTATGATTGACTTTTGAGTGACATCTTTGACCCTAGATAGCAGAGGTAGAGGACTGATTGCAAGTGGAGTCTGAGTGCACTCTCACTTTCAACCCAGTGGCATTGTCTTTGGCTCTGACCACCCATCCCAATATCGTGACCAAACTATATTGACAATCTAGCCCATTAGCTCTTGCTGAATGTTAGGAAGCTGTATGCTAATAAAATGGTTCTCTGAGATTAAAAAAAAAAAGAAATCATTATATATAAAGGTGGAAAGTTTCTGTGGTTTAAAGATTCTCAATAAAGTGGATTTCAAGATGCCAATAGGACATCAGTTCATGAGGAATTGGGGGCAGGAATGAGCAGAATTCAGAAATATGCACAATATCAACTCTCAAGCAGCAAGAAAGAGTTAACTTGACTGGCTGTAGTATACCACTGGGATACTTCTCCATAGTCTTCTAAAGTGGTAGGACATGTACAATTTAAGTTTTGCTAGGTGGCTGAAAACAAAAATCATGTAGTGTTATGGGTCAGGCTATATTGGCAATGACCAAACAGACTACATTTTACCCTGAGACTCCCTGTCATATAAGAAATGCTTCTCCCATGGGAAAGCCCTGCCTCTGTACCCATTACTAATTGCCTAGCATAGCATACTTGCCAACACAAAATAACAATTCTTACACAATGTATAATTGTTCTCTTTGGTTCCCATTTTTCTTGGGCAATGTAGCCTGTCAGAGAATGATTGTCTAGACGTTAGTAATCATTCTCTTATATTCAACTAGAGTCATTTTGATCACTTCCCTTCTGCTTGCTTGCTGCTATGCCAACCTGGAAAGTCCCATGGGAAATATGAATGTACCCATTACATTGTTTCACTAACTGCTTGATTCAGCTTCTGTATCCCTGCTTGCTTGCAGCTACTTTAAATACCCCAAAATGATGAAGCTCAAGGCTGTTTTCTACAGAGACAATTTGGTCCTGTAGGAAGCAGTCCCCGGCTGGTGGGAATAAAGACTCTTCAATTTGGACAAGACTGGAACTTGGTGTATTTTTTGAGCTACCTGCCCCACAACGGTATGCATTTGAGATAGAAGTGAAAGCCTGGGCATTGATAAAATGGGAAATTTCTCAAAAGGTAGATGAGAGCAAAGGGTGTGTGATTACAAGAGGAAGAGAAGAGCAAGAGGAGTTTCACAGGTAATGGAAGCTATTGGGAAATTTAATCAAAGGTGTGTGTATATGTGCATGTGTGTCTCTGTGTATTTGTGTGTCATAAAAAGGACTAAACCATATGCAAATAGTCTGACATGTTAAAATGGGGGAAAAATTAATACTTAACCATTGGTATCCGTGTGCTAGACATTTTACTAAGATTTTTTTAAATTGTTTACAGTCTAAATTCAGAATTTTTTATTTGATAGATATTATTCAACCACTGTATATATGGAAAAAACTGAAGCTTAGTGTATTTAAATAACTTGCTAGAATTCATAACAACATAAATACTTGCAACATTTTTTTGTTTTGTTTTTGGTATTCCGAATTGAACTCAAGGACACTCAGTCACTGAGCCACATTCCCAGCCCTATTTTGTACTTTATTCAGAGACAGGGTCTCACTGACTTGCTTAGCACCTCACTTTTGCTTGAGACCGGCTTTGAACTCACTCAAGGTCCTCCTGCTTCAGTCTCACAAACCGCTGGGATTACAGGTATGTGCTACCACGCTCAGCTAAATTCATGAAATTTTATAATTGCTTTCTTAATCCTTTTCTCGTAGGAGATTTTGCTAGTTGAGTGTGGTAAAGCCAAAAACTTTCTTATTTATCACTGTGTCCTCTGTGATTGGCATACAAGTCACTTAATATATACTTCCTAAATGTTGTACATGAAACCCAGCTGGCTACATTCCATATTAGTTAATATTCCAGCACCAAACTAAAATATAAAGAATAATAAATTAATAATCATAGGGTGTTTTATTTAATAAATGATACTCAACTTATTAAGGGTGTTGAAGGGGTTGAAAACTTATTCAAGAAAATCAAAGGTCATGAAACTAATATGACAAATTTTTTCTTCTAAAATAAATTGAGTTAGTGTTTTGGAAATGGTATAGGGACCATCTTTTCCACATAACTCTATAGTTCTGAAAAGACTGAATTTGTGGAACTTACTAAAATGAAGTAAATCTTATTTATAAACTATTTTATCTAAGTATTTACATTTTACAGGTATTAGGATATAAATTAAATTTGCTAAAAGAAAAATCAATGTTTTGCTAAGAAAACTACGATATTACTTAACTCTGTGCTATGTTTTAAATCAAATCAGACACTTTGAAAGCATTAGAATTTTCTGCCAAATAGTGATTATGGTGGTTCAGAATCTTTATAAATAATTGGTTTAAATAAAAGTCTATATTCAAATATTTTCTCACTAAAAATGCCACATTTATTCTAATAGAGAATTATCTATTACACTTTACCCACTTATTTAGATTCAACTACTCTGCTTTAAGATTTTTATTTCATAGAATAAGCTATTTTTCCCACATAGAAAATGTAACTTCTCTTCACAAGATTTAAGATTTAACTATGGAAAATATGTTTTGTTATCTTTCTCCTCCTCCTCTTCCTCCTCCCCCTCTTCCTCCTCCTCTTCCTCCTTCTCCTCCTCTTCTTTTTCCTCCTCCTCCTCCTCCTCCATAAATGCTTCTGATTAAATTTTAAATATAGGGGAAAATCTACTTTAAATACATTGAAACTAATCAAATAAGAAGGTAGCAATATGGAATTATTCTTCTTAACTCAACTGGTTTGTGAACAGAACTGATGAGACTACAGACAGAAGGTCATATTGAGTCCAGGAATGTAGGCACAGTTCTAAAAAATTAGTAGCATATATGTTCACAGTCATTTATTTCACATTTGTGTATCACTGTCAAAGGGTGGATAGCACTAGAGAAGAGAGACAAATACAATACTAAATTATTTTCAACATTGAAAAACTGTTCCAAGCTCATATTTCTGTCAGTGAGATTGTACCTTTGTCTTCAAACCCCCAAAATACAAATAATACAATTCTGTTCTACTCCCCTAGCTTTCTAATACATATTTTTTTTTTA
The DNA here is from genome assembly GCF_048772815.1 of Callospermophilus lateralis. Taxonomy (NCBI): domain Eukaryota; kingdom Metazoa; phylum Chordata; class Mammalia; order Rodentia; family Sciuridae; genus Callospermophilus; species Callospermophilus lateralis. Next base: position 90,115,153 of record NC_135314.1, read on the forward strand.
TCTGAAACAAGAATCTTTCAGAGCCAAATGTATAGATCTCTTCTTTTTGCTATAACACTTATAAGTGTGGTTTGGTTTGAAAATATCAAAAAGTTAAAAAGACAAAATTTTCCTCACCATGAGAAAATAGGCATCTGAGTATAAGTTATTCGGGGAATCCTTGTAGTGGTGATACTTTTTTCTAAAACTTTCTGACAAAACATATGATATAGTGTTCAGATGTCATATGTCAGACTACAATTTCTTGATATTTTAAACATTAAGACAAGCAATGCTCTTCAGGCCCAACTTGACATGATTTATCATTCCACATTCAAGAAAAAAAATTTCATTCCTAATTTGTTTAAGCCTTGAGTTTAATTAGAAAATATGATTAGGGTATTATGTATAGTCTATTATTTATTTATAATTGTCAAAGCATTTTATTCCCTAAAATTAATATTTTTCACATAAAAAAGAAGATAGGAAAATTAAGACACATGATGAATATGACAGAAGTCTGTACTTCCAAATCTTGATATTTAGTTCTGATCTTTTCTTAATTTCTTCCATTTAAATGTTTCTACTTTCTGCCAGGCAATAACAATAGCTAACATTTATTGAGTGCTTTGTAAGTGCCAGGCACTTAATATGTTTTTATTATTTCTTTCCCATGACAACCATCTAAGTGACTATTATCATTCCCTTTCTACAGATGAGGACACTAAGTTTTAGAGAACTGAAATGACAAATGACATTTGTACAGCTGATAAGGAAGTCTCCTTAAGGAGTTGGCAAAAATAATTGAAGTATTTGGCTTTGTGTTTCAGGCAAAATAATAATAATAATAATAATAATAATCAAAAAAGTTTTAAAGAAGGAAAACATATAACATCCATAAAACGTACAGGAGTAAGAAATTCCTTGCTCAAAATGTATAACATAGCAGAACCCATTTAACCAACCAATCTCACCCATCTAACAAATGTATGATAAATATACTTTGTTTTTTCTGCCTCTGCCTTGGTTTCCCAAAGGACAAGAGAACAAATTGTGCAGAAGTTACATAAAAGTTATATGTACTGTTTATAAAATTGAAAGATATTGACAGAGATCACTACCAATGTCTATAACCTTAGATGATCCTAAAGTTGATATTTATTTGCCTTTTAATAAAAATATAAATCACTTTAATTCCCTGAGGCTAACCTCACTCATCTAAATTATTTATGTACCCATTTTAATATGTATTTTGCATCTGACAGGACAACTCTCCTTTAGGACTCTCTTTCTGACCCACCTGTCATTATGACGGGGTAAACAATGTCACCTTTCTAGTGCTGGATGAATTACAAAGAAGTTGCAAAGTACACCATCCATCACACTGGCACTAAGTAGGTTTTTTGAAGTAGATCTCAGATATCACAAATGCTGTTACCAGAAAGCACAAATTGGAAGCTTATACAAAATGGTCATATGATGAATGGACATGACATGTCTTCAAAGTAAAGGGGCACTTCTCTTCTACAAACAACCTTGTCAAAAGCAAAAGTTGTGGTAAGATTTGCTGGCAGACAAAATAGCACAGTTTAAGAACTTGGTAAAGGCTCAGCCTGAGAAAATCTTGCAATCGAAATGTTCTCACAATCAAAAAGGAGGTATGTACTGCCAGTGATCGCTATGCATTTATAATAGTCACCTAGAAATCACTTTGTTTTTGAAATTCATACTAATATAGTTTGAGTTTTAAGAATCAGTATTAATAATGTATATCTTTTTGATATAGATACTTAAATTACTATGTACTTAGTGTCATAGATTTGCATTATTAAAGTGCTAATTAAGATAGTTATTGTCACTATCTTCATCTAATTTGCATGATTTCTCAAATTATTTTTTTTTGAGTACAAGGTATTTGTTTTATACATAATTGCATTATAATTAGTTTTGAGTTTTAGTTTCCCTTTTGTTTAGTCCTAATATTTCAAATATGTAGTGTATTTCTACATCTACACTTAACTTTAACTCTGCCTTTTAGGAGCTGCCTTATAAAAATGCTCTTTTACCTCTTCCTCAATCAAAAGGGTAGTTTTAATATATTTGTAAATGGTTCAACAGATGCCAAAAAAGGGTTTATTTCTTCAAAAACATTTGTATAATTTCACGAAAAAGCAGTAGCTCTAGGCTTTCCTTTTTATGAAACAAAGGGAAAAAATAGAACATTTAAAACTAACATAAATATTTAGAAAACTGTCAAAGTGATGGACTCTTTTCTATGAAATTTATTCAATCTTATTTTATATCTAATGGGCCAGAAGATTATTACATGCTAAGGAAACAGGGATGGTTAGCTGTAGTTTCATGGTTTTTTCATCTTATCTCTTCAAAGAATGATCAGTATTTATCAGATAAAAATGAAAGGCAAGTAAAAAGGGGGTGATACCAAGGATTTCCTGAAACTACTGGTGTCTCTGTGATTGTTCTGTTTCAGACATTCTTTGGTGTGTGAAAAAAATATGTTATTGGACTTGAGACAGTTGGAATAAAGAGGAGGCTGGAAGTATGTGGGCCTTATTTACTCTAGGAATCTAGAGTAAATGTCTGGGGTTATACTATGGTTTAGAAATGAGGTATCCTCCAAAAGCTTCATGTGTGACACAATGCAAAAAAGTTTAGAAGTAAAATAATTGGATTATGAGAGCCTTTACCTAGTCAATGCATTAATCTACTTAAATGTATTAACTTGGTGCTCAATGTTGGTGGGTAGGGTGTGGCTGGAAGAGGTGGGTCACTGGAGGGTGTGCCTTTTACAGTATATATTTTGACTCTGATGAGCAGAGCAATCTCTCTGCTTCCTGATTTTCATGTTCTGAGCAGTTTTCCTTCATGCCCTTCTGTCTTGATGTTCTGCCTCACCTCAGGCTCAGAGCAATGGAGTCAGTTATCTATGGACTGAGACCTCTGAAATCATGAGCCCCAAATAAACTTTTCATTCTCTACATTGTTCTTGTCAGGTCCTTGGACAAGGTGGTGAAAAAGCTGACTAAAACAGGTTATTTTTAAAATCTGGCTTAAGTCCAAAGATTTTGACCAAAGAAAAGTAGCTAGCTGGCTGCCTTCTTCTATCTTCATTACAGGTGTATTTAGCTTCCATTATTACACCAGAAAGAGTCTACATTAATCCAAATTACATGAGTCCTTTACCAGAAATACTGTGGATATTTATCATTAAATTAAATTCTAATTAATGGTAAAACATTTCAAGATTGTATGGGTTATGTGCAATTCTACCAAGAGTGTGACACAAGGTAGCAAAGAAATATGCTGAAGCACCTGTATTCCATGCCCTGGGCCCCAAAAAAGGAAAAAGATGTATTAGAAACTAGAATTCAGGACTGTCATGGTAGTGCATACCTGTAATTCCAGTGGCTCAGGAGGTGAGGCAGGAGAATCTCAAGTTCAAAACCAGCCTCAGCAAAAGTGAGGCACTAAGCAACTCAATAAGACCCTGTCTCTAAATAAAATACAAAATAGACCTGGGGATGTGGGTTAGTGGTCAAGTGTCCCTGATTTGGGGGGAGCACCCCCCCCAAAAAAAGAAAACAGCATTCATTTTTTTACATTATTTTGAGTATTTCTGTAGAGTAACATTAAACAACTTAAATATCCCATGTTAGTCATAGTTAACAATAAGATTCTCAAAACTTTATACCATAAATACTAATTACAACTGACATTATTTCATTTGTATTAAATGAGACCATCCATAGTTTTGTTTAAAAAATTAAAATGTTAAAATTTCACTTTTACATTGGGACACCAAACTTGCCTATATGAAAGACACAAGTAATGAAGTATACAGCATTGCATCAACCTCGCATATATTAGTTAATTTAATTCTCACAGTGACTTTAGAAAGCTGGACCTGTTACTATTCCCATTACAGAAATAAGAAAACTTAGCACTGGTGTCTAAGTAACAGCTGGTAACCACAGAGGTGAAATTTAAAACTAATGCCTGCAGCTCTAAAAGTCTTTTACTTAACCACCGTACCCAACGAACCCATCATGCCAAAATCCAGCTAACCAAAAAAAGGTAAAGAAACTATCCACATCTGGTTCCCTATCACATGTGTTTTCCATCATGCAAGCAGATGCTCTGTATTTCACAACTTAAATGTGTGAGTAATCACATCAATTTTCCACTTCATTTCTTGTGTGCACACACAGCCTCAAAACACAGTCCTCTCTATTACTATTCTTTCTCTCCATATCAATGCATTAAAATTTGCCTCTTGAAAACCATAAACAAAATAGACTTTGCACTCTATGGACTGAGTAAAACGTGAATGATTCGGCCACGCATTCAACACCTTTGAATTAAATCCTTGGAACACGTTTTCACTTTCAAAATGTGATAGGAAAAGGCTCAGACAATCCCTATCTTCCTTCCCTTTCCTGGCACCTCCACACTGAGAACATTTACTGGTTCCTTTTGAATGTTGCATCTTGCCAGTTAGTTCAATTTAGATGAAAGCTGTTGTTTTCTAATTCCATTTCACTGTAAATGACAGAGACAAATGGTCATATTACCTCGAGAGTTCCTTTGGCAGAATAGGCTGCATAGGAGTACAGCGGATCTTGGCTGCTATCTTTTCTGGCTTCTTCACTACAAGGCTGGCCATCAGGATGAAAGCATTGGCCACTGCTGCTCACAGTCACAGTGCTGGGAGATGGACCTGGCAGGTTCAGCAACACAGAATAATTTGCCAACTGTACATCTTCTAGGCCCAAAGAAGTCCAGTGAGTCTTAATCCTCTTTGAAATTTCCATGTCATCTTCATTTTTATAGAGTTCTACCAAATTTCTGAAAGACATTTTGAAAGTGTGCTTTAAAAATGGAAAAATCTTTATTCTTTTAATATATAACTGTTCACTATGTAAATAATTATTAATGGGTGTTGTGGGATGTCGAAAGATAATGAAAATAGATCCTACCATAGGAAATTCACAGTGCGGCTGAGGTGATAGACCTACACAGCCATTATATTAAATAAAGCAGGATGAATTAATTTCTTAAGAACTAATAGAGCACTTATGACTACAGAGAAGAGTGATCAATGCCAACTCTTTCTCGTAATTGTTCTGACCCTTCTACCAACATCAGCACAATCCATTTAAAACTCAGTTCCAAAACTAGTTATCATGCTGAGATAGTCCTATATTCTGGTTAATGTGACTCCACATAAAACTACTGATTATCATATAGCTATCTCTTTTTAAAATAATAGAGAGCACATTAGACACTATTTACCTGCCAAATTATGTGATATTCTCACAGTGACTTTAGAAAGCTGGACCTATTACTATTCCCATTACAGAAATAAGGAAACTTAGCACTGGTGGCTAAGTAACAGCGGGTAACCACAGAGGTGAAATTTAAAACTAATGCCTCTGGCAAAATAATGTTTGATAAAATCTATATACAATGGTAAGACCAAAACACAGTGCCATACCAATATATAGTTAATGTTTTTGCTGTTTTCTGTAGCTCATCTATTTTCCCTATGCTTATTCCTATTTTGCTTATGACACCTTAGTATCTAGACAAAATCTGTTAAATATATGCATTAAAGTATGTAGAAGACAATCAAACTTGGGAACTTAATGAAAAGTATTAAAATCAGATAAAGTTTGTGTGTTTATATGTGTGGCTAAAATGAAAGGCAACTGAAAAGGAGCTTGCTTCTTCTTCTTCTTTTTTTTTTTTTTGAACAAAAACATACTTCTTATGAGAAATGTATGGCTATCATCATTGTATGGCTTACTTAAATTTAAGTTGATATTATAGTTATGCCCATCAGATTATTTTTCTCACACATACTTATTTCTTTCAGGACCCTTATTTAGGAAACTGAAAACATGCACATATGGTAAAAGAATGAGAGTTGGACACAAGAGTACAGGAAAGTATTACTTGAGATAAAAGGTGGGCCCGCTGACATGGTTTGGAAGCATGCCAATGTATAAATGTGCAATAATAAGCAGTTTTCTAGTTGTTTTGCATCTTTTTGAGGCCACCTATATTAATCCTTTCTATCTTTTCCTTATAAATATCCAGTTAAATCGGTTAACAATAATATATTTTATGAAACTAGAAGAATTTCATTTTTTTGTTTCCCATAAACCTGCCTTCTACCAAGTTAAGTTGTTGCTTCATCTGCTCTCCACCTCTCCCCACCACCACTCCCTTCCTTTACTGTTATTGCATTCTGTAGGCACTTTGGGGAAAATGCAGGTAAGCTGAGTTAAAACTGTACTCACTTTGATGAAGAGGTCATTTAGAAGATGCATTAATAGTATTCTTTTACATATATATAGTAAGCAATGCCAAAATGCTTTTAAAAGGGTTTTGATTACTCTCCCCCAGGATTTCGTGAGAGCGCTTACTCCTTCATTTCATCTAACACTTGGTGTTGTCTTTTTTTTTAAACAGTATTTATTTTATACTTTGGCTAATATGGAGGGTGTGAAATTGTATTTCATTATGTGTTTAACTCAGAAGTACAATCACTTGTTTGCAGGATCTGCTAATTAGTTTTCCAAAGCATTTTATACCACCAGCTTATTTAGGATGCCCCACAGTCAGTGTATTTAATTACTGCAGTCCAATGAAGGTAAAATTTTATCCTATTGTGGTTTTAATTTGCATTTCCATGATTACTGATGAGAATATTTCATGAATTATTTATTTATCCATGTGTCCTGTTCACTGTAATAACTGTTCTCATCTTTTACCCATATTTATGGAAGTTTTTGTATGTTCCAGATAGTCCTTTTTAGGATATATGTGTGGCATTAATCTTCTACAGGTTTCTGGTTTCTCTCTTCATTTTCAATATGTTATCTTATGATGAACAAATGTTTATAATTTTATGGTACATAATTTTTAATATAACATATGATTCACACGTTTTCTGATATGCTTTCAAAATGTTTCTGAAACTTGAGATCATAAAGTTATTCTAATTTTTTTCTAAGAGTTTTAAAGAATTGTCTTTCTCATCACAGGGTCTACCTGGAGAAAGAGGAAGAAACAAGCAGGGATAGGGCCAGAGGGAATACTGTGAGGTGGGATGCCAATCTCATCTTTCCCACATGAAGAATAGCCCTGGAGACCCTTTTCAAAAATCCCCACTAATACACAGTACCAAGTGCCTCATATGTGAGCTTCTATACGTGTATGGGTCTGTCTGAGCTCCCAAAACAATTACATTAGTCTTTTTGATCCATCTTCATAATGATGAGCTATTTTATTATTATTACTTTATAATATGTCTTCATATTCAAAATGGCAAGATGCCCCACTTGTTCTTCTCCAAGAACATCTTAATTATTTTTTTTCTCTTTCATATTAATTGGATTGAGTTTTTCATTTCAATGTCCAGATTGTGATTATAATTACATTGAGACTAAGAATCAATTTGGGAAGATATATCATCCTTATATAAAATATCATTAAATCCTTAATATTATTGCTATGATCTGAATGTTTGCATATTGCCAAAATTCATATGTAGCAATCCTAAATCTCAAAGTGATGGTGTTAAAAGGTGGGGGTCTTTGGGAGATAATTACATCATGAGGGCGGAGACTTGAAATAAAATTAGTATTACTGTAAAAGAAGTTTGAAAGAGGTTTCTTGCTCTTTCCACAGAGTATAGATACTTAGCTGGAAAGCAACATCTGTGAGGAAGCAGGACCTCCCCAGACATGTCAAGCACTTAGGTCTTAGACTTCCAGGTCTGGAACGGTGAGTAGTAGATTTCTCTTATTTATAAGCTGCCTAACGTCTGTTCAGGTTGTTATAACGCAGACTAAGACAATCTTTAAATATCTGGTGAATATTAACATAATGTGATTTAAAAATTTTAAAATCTGCTTATTTTTTGCTGCTATACAAGAATACTATTGCATTGTACTACAAAGGAATCCTGATTAACTCTCTTACTAATTATAATATTTCTCCTTTGTTTTCTATGTAAAAATATTTTATAAGAAAATAACAAAACTATTATTCACATCTTTCTCATAATTTAGAGATTTTATTAATTTATTTATGTATTGTTTGGATTACTTGATAGGCTCTGATCACCAAAAATATTTCATGAAATATTTAATAAGGTATGTTAGTCTGTGTTGTGTTATGAATATTAGTTTTAAAAATTTCTTCCTATTATCCTCTTGTTAAGAGATGTTCTTTGAACAGGTATTGGATTTTGTAAGAAATTCTGATGTATTTATTAAGACAGTCATATGATCTTTTTCTTCAATATAATGAATATATTAACTGATTGCTTAGAGTTAAATCAAATTTGTATTTTTAAGCTAAAATCTACTTAACAAAAATGCATTATCATTTTAGATAGTATGTGATTTATTTGGAAAATATTTTATTTATAATATCCATTTCTTATTTTAAAAGTAAAGTTGGTATGTGATGTTCCTCTCATAATGATTCTCAGGAATCATTATGTTTAATTATATAAATGATATAAATAATTAGAATGAAATGATATAAATAATTATAATTCAGGAAAATAAATTATTATTAAATTAGAATTTGTTGTACTCAGTGTTCATATTATGAAAGAACTATGAACTTCTGACTCAATGTTATAAGAAATTCTTTATTTCTTCCTTTAATCCAGCTCTACATTGCTCTCTCTGCTATTTGCTATTCATCCTCACATTTTCAAGTTTCTGGTTTCATCACTGTTAAAGTACTCTTTCCTGTGTTTTGTTTCCGTTGTTGATTTCTCATACTGCACTATTAGTTCAGGATAGTTGTATTTAAAAGAAGGTTTATTTTATATATACAACATCTATGTGTGAGAATGTCTGTTTCAAAGTATTACCCCAAACAGAAGTGCTCTAACTTGAAAACTTAATGACTAAGACATGATTTCTTTTCATGTATTGATTGCTATTTGCACAATGACCAAAGGGGGAGCACTAGAAAAGTAGTAAAGAATTATGACCTTGGGCTGGGGTTGTGGCTCAGGGCTAGAGAGCTTGCCTCCCATGTGTGAGGCACTGGGTTGGACCCTCAGCACCACATAAAAATGAATAAACAAAATAAAGATGTTGTGTCCATGTATAACTAAAAATATATTTTAAAAAAGAATTATGACCTAAGTTTCTCCGTCTGTGGACTAATAATGTAGGTATTCATTTAAAGTTTATTGATATGCTATTATTTGGCATATTATCTCACCTATTACAGTTTAGATTGTTCAAATCTCCTATACCATGATTGTTGATGATTCAAGGGGATATGAGAACAACTTTATAGTAAGATTAAGAATCATCTAAAAAAATAATGATAGAGTTTTTAGATACACACAATTATAAAAATACTGATGAATTAAAAATGAAAGTAAAAAAATTATTTCTTAATAAATAGTGGATAACATTCCAAATAGTTAACCATAACTTAATAACTATCTGTTCAAGTTCCATCACCCTAAGGTTTTTTTAAGAACTGCACTACCTTGCCAAGTATAGTGACACATGCCTGTAATCCCAGTGGTTCAGGAAATTGAGGCAGGAAGATTGCAAGTTCAAAGTCAGCTTCAACAACAGTAACTCAGTGAATACCTATGTTTAAATAAAATACAAAATAGGGCTGGGAATGTGACTCAGTGGTTGAGTGCCCTGAGTTCAACAATCCCCAGTACCAAAAACAAAACAAAACAAAAAAAACTGTGCTACATTTTAAAATTATATCTTGAATTTATTCAATTTTCTATAGACCTATCTTGTTTATGAAATGATTTAAAATAAGCCTTGTAATTTCATTGTTTGAAATCACTCATTTAGCTATAAACTATTTTAAATAAATCAGTAGTCATAAAGGCAATGTCATCAATACAAATAGTTTGGTCAAAGGATTTTATTTATGAATGATTTCAAATTACTTAGAATGTTAACATGACTATATTTTATTGAGAATTGCCAGTTTCTTAAAACTTCACCTCCCCAGTAATTTTTTTAGAATTTATGATGAATAGTTTACTGCATTAAATGATAAATATCATTAAAGAATTAGATGCAATGTAGTTTCAAGCTAGTGAATTCAGAGAAAATTATAGACATCAGAGGGTATCACCTGAAATCATAAGGTCTCTGTTTAATAGAAAGCTTTACCCTGACTTAATTTTTAAAATTAAGGACCAGTAGTTTTGGCAGGTAGCATAATGAACTGTCAAGCCTGAGACTTGAATTTGGAAGTAACTTTGGCATTAATGTTCCACTGGCCAATGAAGACAGGAAATGGAAGGATTTGGGCTTCTGTCTTGGCCTCGGAAGACAGAATTCTGTTTATATCAATGTTCAACACCTGCTACTGGATGAACCACAGAGCGACACTGATGTCAGAACTGGAGGAAGCGAGGCATGTAGCAGTTCTAGTTCCACGGTGAGTGCCAAGAATACCCTGTATGTGAACGGGGAATGGAAATATCTAAAGGAAAATACTAAAATTACATAGAAAAACTGGCCCATTTGCTGATACCCACTGATATGCTCTTATGCACGCACACCAGAACAAATGCAAATACTCAAAACGTACTAGGTGACATTTCTTACATATTAAAAAAAATCAAGAGTGTCTTTAAGGTTGTTACTTGACTTGGAATCTAATATAGTAAAATTCTGTGAATTGTAGATTGAATGTGTATCAGAAATTTAATGATTCTAGGGCATGAATTAAATTTTGCTCTCTTTTCTTTGAAAATATCAAGACTAACATTAACATACATGATTAAATGGTTAGAGGAAAAGGTATTACCCATGTCCATCATCTGCCATTTAGCCACTAATGTCACACACGAAGTGAAACCACAATTCCTTGTTCAATAGCTTCTTAGTTTCTAAAATAACATACTAACTGCAAATTGTACACTGAATGTCCACTCTATGGAATCAAAATATTGTGCTTAATCATCACATAAAAACCTTCACGTAACTTTATTTTTTGTTATTTTCCTGGTAAGGAAATTAGAAGTCAGATAATGTGATCAAGATGTCAAATGTCCCAGATAAAGTAAGTCAAACTTCCACCGGTGTTTAGAAAAAGCAGATAATTGTACAATCTTGGATACTTTCTAAAAGCGACTAAGTGTTGAGTGCTACAAAATATAGTATCTGGATAAAATAAATAAATGTTAAGGGGTTGGAGGTATAGCTTGGGGTAAGAGCTTGTCTAGCATGCATGGGGTCTGGGTACTTTCCCAACACTGAAAGAAAGAGAAAGAGAAGAAAGGAGGTATGGAGGGATAGGACAGGTGACTGAGATGGTTTGAGGCTTTTGGGACATGATCTTTATGTTCACAAGAAAATGAAACTTAGGGAAATTAATGTAGTGTTTTGGGAATACAATAGACCAATTTTCACTGTTTGAAAACCATCTGAACAAGAAAGAACAAAACTGACTCTTTACTCTTTAAAATTACTCCAGAAGTGGATTATCTTCAGGCTGTCATAAAATCCCTTCTCCCCTAGATCAAGTACTATGTTGAAAAGAGCTGCTTTGAAATAAAAAGGACATGCTCATGAACTCAGTTAATATTCAATAAATTCTGTTTAATTTGATATTTATGTCAAACTTAAGTTACAGGAGAATGTAAAATAAGCTTTATTTAAGAAAACAGAACACAGCCGGGCATGGGGGCACATGCATTTATCCTAGTCTCTTGGGAGGCTGAGGCAGGAGGATCCTGAATCCAAAGCCAGCCTCAGCAAAAGCAATGCACTAAGCACCTCAGTGAAAGCCCATCTTTAAATAGATTTCTAGAAAAGGGCGAGGAGGGGGGGGGGTGGGGGGGTGGTGGTGGGGGTGGTGCTGGGGATGTGGCTCAGTGGTTGAGTTCAATACCTGGTATCCAAACACACACAAGCAAAAAAACAAACAACAACAAACAAACAAACAACAACAAAAAAAGAATGCAGAAATAAAACAAACTGTCATGACATCTATTACAACTTAGGAAGAAAAAAAATGTAGTGCAACAGTACAATAAGTAAATCTTTCTCCCTTCCACACACTTAAACAGGAGATAATTTCATTTTTAACATCAAGTGCATAGTTGGATTGCAAGGAAAAAAGCACAATAGAGCATCCCATAATGAAATATTCAAAAATATATTTTAGAAGGAAGAACTATGACAGAATAAAATGGAAGCTATCCAAGGCATTGAGACTAATAAGATTTTACAGACTGTACCAGTCCCGCACAAGAATATTACACTTACTGTTAATAGTATCTGGCTCCCGAGACTCTCTTGCTCTATGTTTTTCAGGGAGTATAGTTGTCAAAGGTCACTTTTCAGATTAAATTACTTTAATTTATCTAAAATAAAACTAAAAGCAGATTCACAAAATGGACAAATTAATTTGATCAGTAAGACATTATAGGCCTTCAGTTTCATCTGCTTGGTTCTCTAATGCAATGACATAAACTTGGATGATACAGAAACTTTCAGAGCTGTATGATTAAATGAGTCACTATTCCAGTGTTCTTAAAGGTAAATGAATATATTACTGAATAAATAGCCATTAGAAACATTTCATTTCAACAAGAATGGAACAGAAATGACTGATTTCAATTATACTTCAAAATACTGTGAGAATTTTAAAAACACCTATATACTAACTTGATTTTCTTTTTGTTATTAATATAAATTATTAATATATTTTAATAACATTAAAAAATGCATTTTAAGTTAAGTAGTGAGTTTTTTCCTTTAACACATCCCTAAACTTTACCTACAGTCACTTGCCTTAGAAATAATTACCATAATCAATATTCAATATATATTTTTACTGATTAAATATAACTCTAAGGCTGTATTAAAAGTATAAATTTAATAAGATATAGACATTTTATTTTACTTTACAGTATAGTAAATAAAATCTTGAGTAGTACTATAAGGTTAACTAACACAGTCATAGTAATGTTATATAATGGTAGGGGAGACTAAATCTAAAAATAATTGCTATATGTCATCTTTCTTTGATGCTACAAATAAGTGTAGGCTATATCAGAACAATGAACAATAATCTTATGTCATAGCAATAATCAAAATCAATAAGAATTTAAATATTACTTCTCACTTATTAAACAAAACCGTATTCCTTCATGGACTGACTCCTTTCATCACGTAAAAATAAAATCTTCTTTGTTACACCATACTGATTACATGACAAGTTTCATAAATCACAAGACAACTCACTGTTAATCGACTCAAACTTATAAAATACATGAAAATCAATCTGTAATGATTACTGGCCATTGGAAGTAATGGCAGTATGGAAACAAAAATAAAAACAGAAAGTGATAAAACAATAAAGAGAGTTTTGACATGAAAAGTATATTGTCCATGGAGGTGTCTGAATAAGCTGTTATTTAAGTGCTTCATCTCCATTGTATACACAAAGAAAGTATAATGAGGCCTGTTGCTAGACAGGAAATGAGCAGAACTGATGGTGGTGTATTTCTGACATACACCATTTCTAATGGGCCAGAATTTAGTCTACTGAATTCACTGAATAATACATAACACTTGGAGAGACAACTGTCAACAAAAGTTTGGAAGCAAATACTATGTGAAAAGAGGTAGGAGCTTTGGGAGCAGCAGGATAAAGAATGAAAAAAATCTGGATTCTGGACTGAGCAAAAGAGGGTATAAATTCTGGGTTTTGCATGTAAGCAAGATGATCTTGTGCATATTAATGTCTTTTGACCCTGTGTGTCAGCATTTCTGGCAGAACAAGCTGATGACATCAAATCTGGAAGGTACAGAAACAGGCAAAGTTTCAGATAATTTTTCAGTAAGAATAGAGATGGTGACAATTTCTCCAATATCAAAGCTGTGTGCTTATGCACACACACACACTCCTGGCTTCATCTTATCTACTGTGTATCAGTGATGTTAATCCAGTTAATGAAAGCACAAACCAAAGTCTAGTATGTTCACAGATTAAGGTAGAAATGAAGACATCAGGATTGTCATTATTTAAATAAGTCTTCTTATTGATATAAAAAGAATGACATGATACCATATTAAATACTATGTCCAAAGAAATGTAAATATCATCCATCTGGCAGAATCTGGCAAATCAATCTTAATTTCTTTGGCAATTGACCAAATTTCACTTTGTTACCTCCTTAAGAATGCTTTCTAGATTCTGCCATTGGACACATATTCTTACCTTCACATTCCTTTATTATTTTTTGTAAACAAACAAACAAACAAACAAATAGATAACCACTAAATATTTTTTGTGTGATAACCAATGTGTAGTTGTAGTGGTTAAGTGGTTAAATAAAATAGACAAATCTTCCTAATCTCTGTTCAAGTAAGACAGGTTTCAAGGTTTATAAACCAAAAATTGAAGTTACAAAAAATGCAAATCAATAAAGTTGAAAACTTTTAACAAACTTATCTTTATACCAAATAGAAAAAGCAGGAAAAAATTACATTACCTGACTAACATAATGTTTAAAATTGACTAATTCTACATATATAAGAAAATATATCCAATTATTTTATAAGTCCTTATGGAACATTTATTACAATAGCCCATATGCTAGGTCATAAAGTAAGTCTCATTAATTTTAAGAGGCTAAAATCACTCAAAATATATGCTCTGATCACAGAAGAATTAGAATAGATACCAGTAACAAAAGGAGAATTAGAAAATATCAATTGCTTGGAAATTTAAAAAGTCCTTCTAAAAAAACCCAATAAGTCAAAGATGAAATTAAATAGAATTATACAATATTTAAATGAATGTTAATGAAAATCTGACATATCAGGGTTGAGAAGCTACTAAAACTGTGTTCAGAGAAAATTATATCACTTTAAATAAATGCATAAAAAGGAAAACAAAAGTTAAAACCTAGTTTCAATTTCAAAAACTCAAAAAATATCAGGAATATAAATCTATTGAAATAAAATCTAAGGTAATAAAAAAGAGAACAAATATGAATGAAATATAAAATCGTGTATGGAAGAAAAATATGCACAAAGCCAAGAGATAGATATATATTTGATCAACCTCCTGATAAGACTGAATAAAAATAAGGGAAGCAGGTGGCACAAATTATCAATCTCAACATTATAGCTTGGAAGAGAGGTGTCCCTGAAAAGCTCCTGTTAATGAAGGAATGGTAGAAATAGAATGATTGGATTGTGAAAACTGAGACCTGATATCATCAGTCCATCTTAGTTTGAATGGATGGACTGGGTGATAACTTCAGGACAGGAGGGAGGGCATGGCTGGGTTAGGTGAGTCACAGTGGAATGCCCTGGATGGGTGGTTCCTTCCTGTAACTGCTTCTCTTTTTCTCTGTCCTGAGAAGTCTGAGCTGAGCAGATTTCCTCCTCTGCCACACTCTGCCCCTCATGATGTTCAGCCTTATCTGCTGCAGAGAGCAATGGACTGGCTGTTTATGGAATGAAACCTCTGAAACCAGAAGCCGCAAATAAATTTCTCTTCCTCTAAGTTGTTCTTGTATGGTACTTTGGTCACAGAAATATTTCTATACTTTGGTCACAGCTGACTAAAACTCTCAAGAACAGAGGAGGCATCATTTTAGATTGTATAGAAATTTAAAAAAAATAATTATGCAAACATATTTAAAAAATAATGTACAATAGAGAAAAAATCTTGAAAATATGTCTCTCAAACTGTCAATAAAGAGAAAATCCATATATCCAATATTGATTTTAAAATATAATAAAGTACAAACATTATACCCTTCCTACAAAATATTATCTCAAACCCAAGAGACCAAGAGACTTCATGATTGATTTCTTTTATATGTTCAAAAGAAAAATATGTTATAACAAGAACAGGTAAAAAGAATTTGGCCAGAACTTTATGAGGTCCACAAAACTTTGACTTCAAAACATGACAAGAAAAGAAAATTACAGTCAAGTCTTGCTTTTGAAAATAGTTGTAAAATTTAGGAATAAAATATTAGTAAATTATACCTATACAAAAAGGTCAGTACACTATGACCAAATGAGGTTTAGTCAATAAAGTTGACTTAACATTAAAAAGAAATGAATCTCAAATCAAATTGTACCTAAGACTTAAGAGTTACATCAGAAACTTTACAACTATTAGAAGAAAACATAGGGTCAACACTCCAACAAATTGATGCAGGTACTCACTTCTTTAACAAGAGCCCTAAAGCTAAAGAAATAAAATTAAGAATCAATTAGTGGATGGCATCAAATTAAAAAGTTTGAATTGAGGAAATGATTAAGAATGTGAAGACAGAACCTACAGAATGGGAGAAAAAAATCTTTGCCAGTTACTCCTCTGACAGGCAATTCATATCCAGAATATACTTAAAAAGCTTAACACACACACACACACACAAAAAAAAAAAAAAAAAAAATTCCAAATAACCAAATCAATAAATGGGCAAAAGAACTAAACAGACACTCTCAAAACAAACACAAATGGCAATTCTTAAGAAAAAAAAAAATAAATGCTGCAGAGGATGTGGGTATAAAGGTACACTCACACATTATTAGTAGGACTGTAAATTATTACAATTACTCTGGAAAGAATTATGGAAATTCCTTCAAAAATCTAAGAATAAAACCACCATATGACCAAGCTATCCCATACTTCAGTATTTATCCCAAAGAACTAAATTAGCATATTATGGGACATAGCCACATCAATAGCAGCCCAACTCAGGATAGCCAAATTATGGAAACAGCCCAAGTACTCATCAATAAATGAGTGGATGAAGAAAATGTGGTAGATGTACACAGTGGAGTTTTACTCAGTCATAAAGAAGAATGAAATGATGGAGAATATCACACTAAATGAAATAAGGCAGGCTCAGAAAATCAAATTCTGAATGATTTCTCTCATGTACAGAAGAAGCTAGACCAAAATTAGGGGGAAAAGGGTGATGGGACGTCCCAAAAATTAAAGGAAGACCAGTCTAGTAGAAGGAAATTGAGGGGAAGGTGGAGGGACAGGAAAGGGGGGAAAATGTAGGATGAATTTGACAAAATTGTGCCGTGTGCATGTATAAATAGATATATTACACGGAGCTCTGCCTTTATGTATATCTACAAAGCACCAATTAAAAATAAATTAATGAATTAATAAAAGGAAGACAAGAGAAGTAAAGGAAGGGGAATGGAGAAAGGGAGGAGGGGAGGGAAAAGGGGCACTGGGGACTGAAATGGAGCACATTAAATTCCATGCCCATATGACTATGTCAAAATGAACCCAGCTATCATGTACAAGTATAAAATACAATTCTTTCAACTCTGTGATAGGAATTTGGGGTATTTCTTCTTTTTTAACCCATGGGTTTCTAATAATTTCCCTTCAAATAATTATCTTCAATTGAAAATTAATAAAACATGAAATAAATATAATCATATAAATCTTATTGGGTTTGGGAGAGGAAATATTGGCTTAAAAATCAAAGATGATTAGCTTAATTCCATAAGGAAACATCTTTCATCCATGTTCTTCATTTGCATAAAATTTAAAAATTTAAAACAAAACCGAAATTATAAAACTTAAACATAAATTTTAAATGTGTACTAATATAAGAATAAAAATTCAAAAAGAAAAACTGAAAAATATGTATTCCAGCAAAGAAATTAACTATTATAACAATTTTCAGAAATTTGGTCATGCAACTCATTGAAGAGAGTTAATTCAACAGAAATATTTCTCTATCCTGTCTCCATGCCCCTTCCTTAAATAGTCTCTACCATTTCTATGGTTTTAATATGTACAAATCAAGATTCACTGCTTCACAAATCTCTATTTTAATTCTTGGAAATATGGGTGTAAGCTTCTTTTCATAGTTTGCTTCAATGGCTAGTTCAAGAGGCATAGTAGTTCAAACTAGAGCTCTTGATTTTTCTGATAGTCCCTGTTCTCTTCACATTTTTTTGTTACATAACTTTGTGAACTCCCTTAAGCTCTGAGAAATAAGTACCAACCAAGAAACATCTGTTAATTGCTACCTTTACCATTACTTTTCATGAATGGCCAGCAAATCATTTTTAGATTTTTAAAAAATAATACATACATAATTTTTCAAATTAAACCATTCTGTTTAAAAGTACTAGAAAATTTTTGGTACAGATGAAATTAACATAACAAAAGCATTTAATTTGAATCCTAAACAAGAACATGGTGCAGAGTTACTTCTTTTTCCCATTATTTTTTGGGAAAAAAAATCTTCTGGAGGACTATAAACTGAAACTGAGCACATACTCTTGCCAAGCAAGCCTTCCTCAGTGTTTCTCTCAGATAATTTAAATAACCTTATTTTTATATTCTTCTTTATCTCTGTCTGTATTGCTGGGAGCCATCAGCCAAGTAGCTATGACAATTTCCTTGCCAGCTACTCACATGCTGTCTAGTGGAAGGACTCCTGAAAGGTGACCTTGCTCAAGGACCAAGGCGGATTGGTGTTTAGGGTGTCCCCGGTTTAGCATAATAAGAGATTAGGGTGTTCCCCCTTTAGAATAGGGCGGTTTAGCATAATAGGAGATTAGGGTGTTCCCCCTTTAGAATAGGGCGTATCCTGCTGCTGAGTTCCTCTTGAGTTCTTAGGGTCAGACAATATATTTGGGAGACAGAGGCCCAGGAGTGGTGGATTTGGGCAGAGAACATGGATTCCCCCAGAACGTGTTTGTAGACGGCCGGTGTGAGTTCGGGAATAAAGAATTGCTGTTTGAATCTACAAGCTGTGTGGAGACTCGTGATTTGTGCCCAGCCAGAGACTGCGGCACTGTATATTGTGTGCACATGTGTCTTGCTAGGCTATACTCAACACATATCTGACCAGAGACAAATAAAGGGAACACAACTGCTCTGAAGTTTTTCTGAATTCAATTTTGCTGCAAAACAAAATCTGAATAAAAGAGTACAGAACATATAAAACACCCATAAAATGTGATAAATACATTCCAGAATTTGAAAACTTTTTTTGCATTTGGTGATTCTGCATCTTGTGTTTTACCAATATTTAAAACTAGAAGATATTTATACATTTATATCTTCCAATATATATGATTTATTTCTTTGTTCTTGAAATATACAGTGCATTATTGTTATCTATAGTCACCATACAATAGTACTCCAGAACTTCTTACTCTTATATAACTGTACCTTAATACTCATTGATCAAACATTTTTCATCTCTCCCTTCTCTTACCCTTCCCAGTATCTGGTAACCACCATTCTTCTCTAAACATCTATGAGATCAACTTTTTAGAGATCATATATGAGTGAAATCATGTGGTACTTGTGTTTCTATGCTATTTAATTTAATAAGGATCTCCAGTTCCATCCACGTTGTTGCAAATGACAGGAGACTTTATTCCTTTTGATGGCTGAACAGTATTCTATGGTGTGTATATTTGGGATGACTATAGAATGTATATGCATACACATACATGCATACCACATTTTATTTATCCATTCACTAGTTGATAGACACTTCTTGAATGTGAATAATACTGCAATGAACATAGGAGTCTCATCTGTAATGAACATCCAAATGTTTCTTCTATGTATTGATTTCAATTACTTAAGATATATAACCAAAATAATGGAATTTGGGAATGATAGGGTAGTCCTGTATTTAAATCTTTGCATGACATCCATACTGTTTTCTAGAATGACTATATTAATTTTCATTCCTACCAAGGGTGTGCAAGGTTTCCTTTTTCTCCATGTCTTCACCAGCATGTGCTCTTTGGTCTTTCAGATAATAGCCAGTCTTTGTGGCATGAGGTAATGCCTCATGCACTTTAGTATTTCCCTGATGATTAGTGACATTAAGCATTTTTACTGTGCCTATTGGACCCTTTATGTTTTCTTTTAAGAAATGTCTTCTTAGATTTATTGTCCATTTTTAAAATTGGGTTGCTTTATTAGTTTGTTTGTGTTTGAGTAGAGTTCCTTATATATCTCGGATATCAATACCTTGTTGAATGCATACATTGCAAATGTTTTCTCCGCTTTTATAGGTTGTCTTTTCACTTTTGCTATTGCTTTGCTCTGCAGAGAATTTTTAGTTTGACACAATTTCACTTGTCCCTTCTTGCTTTTGTTTCCTGTGTTTTGGAGGTCTTGTCCATAAACCCCTTGTCCATGCCAAAATTCTGAAGCATTTCTCCATTTTTTTCTTCTATCATTTCATAGTTTCAGGCTTTACATTTATATTTGTAATTCATTTTGATTCGATGTTTGTAACTGGTGAGAAATAGGAGTCCATTAGCTTCATTCTTCTATGTGTGAATATTCAATTTTGCACAAAACCATTATTGAAAAGGCTGTCCTTTCTTCAGAGTGTGTTCTTAGCATCTTTGTTAAAAAGCAGGTGGCTGTAGATGTGTATTTACCTTTAAGCTGTCTACTGTGCTCCATTAAACTGTTTGTCTGATTTTATGACACCATGCTGTTTTGATTATCACAGTTTTGTAGTATATTTTGATGTCTGATAGTGTAATATGTTCTGCTTGTCTGTTTTTGATAGGACATGAGCAATTCATAACAGACCTCTGCCCTCTCCATATTATAAAATTTGCTACTTTATTTATTTACATTTTCTGCTTGTCCTAAGAAACGTTTTAGTTTTAGTACCCTGAACTTTTAAAAGGTAACAACTAAAAAAGAATTACCCAGTTTTCTATGAAATTTTTTGCAATTATCTGCATCTATTATTAAATGAAGAGCATTTTAATACTCTCTTGAAACCTCATGAATACTGAAGAAATTCAACTTATTTCTTAAAATTAACAAAATCAATAACCAGACTAAAGAAACAGAGATAGCAAAATTTAACTTTGTTTTAATATTAGTAACACATACATTTGGAAAGATGAGGGAACAGGGAATCAAAGAATGTAACATTCAAAATTGGTCATCTTTTTCTCATGACTACAGTTATAGTATTTCATGTCATATTAAAAGTCAAAAAAGAATTTTACAAATCAAATAAGAATCCAGGCAGTATACTTGTGACAGATTGTTGGCAGCCTCGAAAATGTACTTACATTATCTTTGGAAAGGATGATTACAAATTGGCACTAAAATTATTCTTCCATTAAGGATCTACTGACATGTCACCATGTCATAGAAGTTAATAGAAATGAAATCATTCTATTTAGAGATAATTCCATTAGTTTTACATTTTTTCTCCAGGAATATGTTTATTAGCACCCAGCCTGTCTGTCTGACTACCCCAATCTCTACCTTACTTTCTGTACTATCTAGAGTCATTTTAATTATAAAATAGTCAAGCCCTGAATTGATAGATTGTTTTAAAATTTTTCAAGGCAGGAATATAGAATACTCTGTACAGCAAGAATTCAAGAGCTGAATTGATGAATTAGGTATGTGGAGACAATCATATCCCCTCCAAGAATGAGGCAGATAGTGATATCACTTGAAGTGATTTCCAACACAGTGGTTAGAGGATATTACTTATAGAATTCCTGATGTCAGAATCCTCAAAAGGACATTAAGGAAGACATAAATGTGGCCTGAGAGGTGTGCCGAGCCAGGTGATGAGACATTTAGGAAAAGAGAATGTGTAAAAATGTGGATTAAACAGTCAATTGTCAGGTAATCAAAGAGTAGGATCAGGGATCCTGCACAGACTTACAAACCTGGGGTCCTCAGATCCTGGACACAGAAGAGCAAGAAATGCAAGTGAAATTCCCATGAAGGGAGGAAACAAGTAAAGCATCAGGACTGTGACTCAAGTGCTGGAATATTATTAAAGAAACAGAGATATAATATTAACATAGGAAGAAAAAAAACAAGATTATTTTGATGATATCTGATTATTGATGAACTAGCACTAATAATGATGGTTTATAAATATTCAAATAAATCCTCAAAAGTGTGAGAAAAAGGATGAGAAAAATTATTTTCAGGAAGTTTGAATTGATTAGAGGCTCTCACAGCTCCCTTTAATGACTGATTTTCAAAGCTGAAGCTGTGATATTACATACAGGTAATAGGTAACTTCAGCTAGAGAAGAAGGAGCCATGGTACCTAGAGACCACTAGATGAGCTTATGTACAGGGAAGTAATTTGTATTATCTAAAATATTATGGTCTCAAAAGTAATTATTAGGGACCATCAAATGACAGGAATACATCTCATAAAAGTACCCAGAGCAAAATTAAGCATGTATGTATAGGGATCCAAACAATGTACAAGAATATCCATATTGCAAAGTTGCAGGTCCTAAAAGTTAGGGATTAAATTAACAAGGAACACGTACAAGTGAAACAATACCTTTACTGATTACATTTTGTTGTATTTTCTTCATAGTTTAACATTGCAGATTTACTAAGAATAAACAAAATTAGCTCAAATTTCATTCTTAATATCTCTAATATCTAATAGTTCCAACAAGAAAATAATATATCTGTTGTTTCTTGAAGACTGTATAAGGGAAAAAATTGTTTTCTGATGACATAAGATTTTTTATTTCTCAGGGGTCAGCCAAAGAAGACTGATGGTAAGCGATACCTTATTTCACCTAAAGCTCAGACAGGACATGAATAGATCCATCAAAACTAAATCAGTATCTGACATTTGTACAAAACACGCAATTAATCCAAAGGTTCATAGCCTCTTAAGATAAATAACTGTCAGGAAACTATCCTTTACTGGAAGAGTGTTTCTTCTAAAATACACGAAATTTTCAGCTCTGCTAGATAAATCAACACCATAACAATGACTGATTTCTAAGAAATGTGTCTACTTGTCTATGACTTTTATGTAAATTATGAATCCAATACATTCATTAGGCAAAATTCTGTCAGATAAATGACAATCATAAACACTGTACATAAAAGGAATGTCAGTATTCCTTCTCAAAATATCTTGATATTTGCTTTTCAAAGTAATTTCAGTTATAAAAACACAGGTGTATTGGCTAATATTGAATATGTATGTCTTGTAAATTATAACAGTGGCAATCTAGTTTTCAAATATCACAGTGGTTTTTCCTCTCATTACTTCTATAAAGCCATTTGGGAATTTTGCATTGTGATTTAATTATAAAAAGTACCCCCCCCCCATGGTAATGAGAAATGAACCTAGGGCCACTTTACCATTGTACTAAATCCCCATCTCTAGTCTTTTATTTTATCTTATTTTTTTTTTTTTTGAAACTTGAGACAGTTAATTTTCTGAAGCTGTACTGGAACTTGGGATCTTCCTCCTGAGTTGTGGGAATTGCAGGCATGCAATAAAGAGACCACTAGATGAGCTTATGTACAAGCTGGATCCCAATCCAGCTTGGCATAGATTCTTTTACTGTCTATATGTAAAATGTTGGACAAGATATTTGAGCGTTGTCAAGACTCATCTCATCATGGTTCCTGCTTCATTAAGTTGCTTATGCAATCAAAAGAATTACTGTTTGTAAACTGCTTGGTGTACTGCAGTCATACCATAAGCACTCAATAAATAACTTCTGGTTTAAAGTTCCCTCTTGTAGTATATAGGTATAAAGTTGTGAAGTTAATAGGATACTCCACTTAATGTCAGAAAAGGGATGCAGCATGTTGATGAGGATTGAAAGTGTGGTTCTAGAGACAAAATATGTTCAAATATCTTCTCTTTCATTTCTGAATCAGCCTGGGCAAGGTATGAAAACACTTTGAGCCTCAGTATCTTCTTTGGAAGATGGGGATAATAATATTTACATCCAATGTCAGGTTTCTATTATTAAATATGATAAATCCTATAAAGGACTTAGCTTATGACCAATAATCAATTGGTCATATCAATCCATCACAATCTGTCTTCTGTACTATAGTATGTAAACAGTTACCTATCTATATTGCATTTACCTGGCTCAAAGACAGATTTATATCATCTTTTAGTACCTGTGGAAAGTCATTTGATGATGATATATGAATTACATAATTTCTCAGATAATGTATGACTTTTGACTGGCAGATAGCACAGTGTATATATCACCTGACATTTGTGGCTTAAGTGACCACTTTGTGACCACTTCCTTGTGGTCTGAGAAAAGATTCTAGATATGAAGTAGAACTTGTTTTCATTCCATGATTTCCTTGCAGTTACCTACAGTCTCTTTCACCACCTATAAGACAATCTTTAACCCCACATTTCAGTATTAAGGTTTGGTCTCATTTCTAATCAGATCTACAGCAATAACCACATCTGTTTACAAATTCACAGAAAGCCCATCACAATATTCAAAAATAAAGACTGGGATCCAGCTTGGCATAGATTCTTTTATTGTCTATATGTAAAATGTTGGACAAGATATTTGAGCATTGTCAAGATTCATATCTCATCATGGTTCCTGCTTCATTAAGTTGCTTATGCAATCAAAAGAATCACTGTTTGTAAACTTCTTGGTATACTGTAGTCATACCATAAGCACTCAATAAATAACTTCTAGATGGAAACTGTGCAATTCAATTCTGCCCAATATTCCATAATTGGGAAGTGAATACTTTTACTCACTTCTTCCAGGCCTGTCCATCACAAGAGGTTGTCATGTTCACTGCCACCAGCACTACCTGTCTCCTCATTTACTCCAAGAAGTCATTTCTGCACAAGGCAGCCAAAGCTAAGCTCTCTTATTCTCTAAATACTGAACATCTGGCTCAAAACATAACCTAGTCTTCTAAGGTCATTTAATTATTTTAGCTGAACTTTTAAAATCAGAAGCTCTTTAGCTATGCTCATTAAGGGTAGAAACAGACTTTGAAAGTTATTTTATTACAGATGACTTCTTGGAAAGCAGGCTTAAAATTATGCCTATAGTAGGCAATCAATAAAGGCAAAGAGGAAAGAAGGCATAAAGGGATGAAAGAGGAGAGCCTGAGGTGAAGGAGAGAGGGGGACAGAAGGAAACAAAAAAAGGGAAGGAAGGTAGAGGAACAAATTAATTTATGATGCATTGGCTTGGCTGATGTCTGATGCATGTTGTGTCATTGTTTAAACTTGGAAAGACACACTGTTTTCTGTAATGTCTCTCCTTGCATATTTTTGGGAGATTGATTTCACCCTATAAGCAAATTTTTTAACACGATTTAAACATAATAGGCCCGTTTAGTATTTTTCTTTCATATGTGACAAGTTTTTCATCTTATTATGACTTGATTAATTAACTTTTACAGTACAGTGTGATTGTCAGTAGGTCCCTGGTGTATAGATGTCTACAAAATATATTAGAAATAAGTCAGCATTTATTTGCTTCCTTAATGAGCACAGAACCATATAGAAATCTTGTTACTAAACATAATAGAAACAATTCTAGATTGATGAGTTTCCTCTGTTCTACTTTTACTGCTGTTATTTTTCAAGGGAGAGTAATAAAGTGTCCTTTAAATTTCTCTCTTGAAAGCAACAAGAAACAGTTATCCTAAGTTGTGTCCAAATGATGCCAACTATCTTGATAAAAAAATAAGATACTTTCAACATGTAGGTATTTCTTTGCATTTAAGCAGGTCCTTCTATGAACCATGGAATTTACCCCTAGCATCAGTAGCATTAAAAAAATGGGAGAAATGGCTATTCTTGGATTAGGCAAATCTTTTTATCAGTGGACATGTTATTTTCAGAACAAAACTTGAAAGAGTTGTGCCTTGTTAATAGTTTTTCCATTAAGAAATAGTTATACATCACAATATGTTATCTTTACTTTAACTTGCCTTTGTTAAATAAGCAACTCTCATGTATTTAAACACAATGGTTCAGTTAGCACAAGAAAGCATTAGACAGCATATTCAAGATTTACTTTAATTATGCTATAACTTCAGGGAATATATGACACTATATAAATATGATCATAATATAAGTAATGAATCTGTAAGAATGACTAGTATTTCATCTTGAATAATTCTAAATACAAATGTTCCAAGTATTCTAAATACAAGGTATGAAAATAACAGACATGTTAGTATATAACAGGGGCATGTGTGTAAAAGTTAGGCAAAAAGATCATATCTAAATGGAATATTTTAGATTCAGTAGGCAATGTCAGAATTTGATCAGATATAGTCATCAAGCCAATTTTTGGATTCCTCTTGTAACTCATTTCCATTTGGGATGCCATTTCTCTAAACTTGTTCTATTAAAATTCTGCCCATTATTCAAGTTTCAAATCCTCCAGAGTATTTTTGGGCATATGTATAAAACATAATAAAGACTCTGGAGTATTCTTATTTATTTGGTGTTTTTCCAAGAGAGTTTCAATACATTAAGTTAAAATGAGAATCACTTTAGACTGATACACTACCATTCCACTACTACCACCCCAGAAAGCCTTATTCAAATAAACTGCTCCATTTCAAAATTTTAGTTCTTTGGTCTAATTATAGGTTTTTCTATACTTGTTAAAATAGAAAGAATGCTCAGAGCTAATGGGTGTTTTTGTTTCAAATATTAGATTTAATTTCCTGTGAATAAAATTTTACAACATGGAAAACATTAGTACTTAATGAAACACCAAATATGGTAATTATGGAAAATGCAAATTAATAAATAAATAAATCCTGCACAGCTTCTATAATTATAGTCATTTTAAAGGCATCTAAAGTTTAAAAATAAATATTTTCATATTGTAGCATTTGGCAATTTAAGGTATTTCTAAAAAGATAAAGAGCAAAACAGAAAACTGTAAAAGGAAACATGATTCTAGGGGTCTAATATTCTTTATCATTTATCTTTATAATTTAATTATCTATATACATGGGAAATTCATTATCTGACATAATTTGTGGTGATCATTTTTACTTTTACTTTTCCCTTATTTTTTTCTTTTTTTCTATTTTGTTTTGCCATTGTCCTATTTACTCACATCACCCCTTTCCATAATCCATGTAGATAATCGATATGTTCTTCATAGATAATGTGGTCTATAATGATATAGTAATGTACATTTCTATGTATTTTTCAGTCATTTTCTCAAAATACACACCTACCAATAAGTTCTTTTACAATAAAGTGTGATAAGGTAAAAAGGTACACATACTTTTATATCCTGTTTTTAGTACTTAATCTTACCACTTGAATATCCCTCCATTACATATAGAAAGTTTTGATTATTATTAATTGGATTGCAAAAGTAACACTTTAGAGTATACTGTGAAACACTCATTCTTCTATGGGTGCCTATTGGTTTCATTCACATATTTAATCCCTTGGGTTTTTCTGACAACTACAGAGTTTGAGTTCTATCTTTTCATATTTTGTTTAGTCATTCAGATTTAATCATCTGTAAATGTCTTAGTTCATCCTTGGCTAATTTTTTGTTGTTTGTCTTTTTCTTGCCAGTTTGAAAAGGCTTTTCGTACATTACATATATCCAACCTATTCTTCTCATTTGTATTGCAATTTTAAACATATTTGAATACATTTGAAGCACAATTTTAGTGAATCTTTCTACATTTATAGGATTAAGTTTGTTTCTGTTTCTTTACTGGTTTCAGAATTTCCCTTGATAGATTTGACTCTATTCCTTATGATTATATTGAAAATAAAGACTCTAAGATTTTATCCAAAACTTTCTAATAATTATGTTATACATATTTTTATAAAATTACATTAATATTTTCGAAAGTTAACTTTTATACAATGTAAGTTAAATTATATACTTAGGCATGATTCACAAGTTGTACAAAGCCATTAACAAATTCCTTCATTAGTTGGCATATTGTAATATTACCTTTATTGTAGAAAAAGTCCTTATTTTTAACATCAATTCTATTTTGGATTATTTATTTTGTTTAATAAACAACTTTTAAACTATTAATGTACTACTTTTATCTGCCTCCCTAAAATGGGCCTTTTATGACCATCTATCTGTAAGGGAAACTTCATCACAGGTACTTGTTTTCATAATTTCTTTGGCTTGTTCAGGTATTTATTCATCTATATGTGATTTATTGAATTTATTCCTGTTTGACACAAACTTCTACTCAGAGTTATCTCAAACTTACACATTTATTTTTACGAAAAGTTTAAAGTCTTCACATAAAAGAAGACAATGTCATTCCTTTTGACCAAATACTAAGTAATATGCTTGAATAGTTTTTATAGTTTTTTAAACAATCAACATTGTTATTTTATTATTAAATTATTATTTCATTGGTTTTGTTACCACTAAGAATTAAAGAGTATCCCTGTTCTTGGCCCTAATTGCTTGTGTAAAGAAATGGAAGTGTTTTTATTTCTCCATATCTCTTAAATGCAGCTACTTCATCAAGCTCTTTATTTTCCATAGATTTTTTTTCTTAAAAATGTAAGTATATATTATTATCAGCAAAAAGCCAGTTGCAACTGTTCTTTCAAATGTTTATAATGACTATTTTTTTCTATAAATAAATTTTGTAGTTCTTGGCTTTTACTTAGGTTTGGAGTTCTGTTTTAAATGGCATTTTTTATACATTTATTGGTTAGTTTCCTTCTCTTATAAACAGGATTTTTATCAAGTTTGGCCCCTAAATTTTTATCAAATGCTTTTTCAGTGGCTCTTGACGTGACCCTCTAGAATTATCTTCAACTACCTGATATCATGAATTATGGCATTATTGAGCCCTGTCTGATAAACTATATTCAACTTTTGATACACTGTTTTCTTTCATAATATTTTATTTTGATGTTTTTTTTCTATATTCATAGATAACATTTGTTTTAGTTGCTTCTTCGCTGCTGTTGACTAAAGGACCTGATCAGTACAAATATAGAGGAGTATTTAAGGGCTCAGGGTTTCAGAGGTCTCAGTTCATATATAAACAGCAGGCTCCATTCCTTGGGGCTGAAAGTGAGGCTGAAAAATCTTGGCTGGATAGGATGGTGGAGGGAAACAAGCAGTTCATATTGCAGAAATAAAGAAGCAGAGAGAGACTTTGTTCTCCAGATACAAATATATACCCCCAAACTACGCCCTAATCCCCACCTCCTCCAGCCACACCCTTTAGTTACCACTCAGTTAATCTCTATCAAGGGATTAAATCCCTAATTGGGTTAAGACTCTTATAACCCAGTCATTTCTCCGGAGAAACTTCTTGTCTTGTCTCACATATGACCTTATGAGGGACATCTCACATCCAAACCATAACATATTAATTGCTTATTTTTACTTTTTGTACTATATTTGTAAAATGTTTGCTTTGTATAATGTATTCTTAAAATGAATGGAAAAGTTTTTCAAATTTTCTAGGGTCTGAAATAAATAAAATATAATGAAATGATAATTTTGGAAATTATTTTTACCTAAATCATTTATAAATACATCTGGCTGGGAACTTTCCTCTGGAAAGTCTCAAAACACATTTCCAATTTATTTAAGAAAAATTGGGCAATTTTCTTATTTTTAAAGTTTGATAAAATTTTGTTATGTTTTTATTACAGTTATACACAATAGTGGGGTTCCTAATGACATACTCATAAATGCATATAACATAATTTGCTACATTTCATTCCCCAGTATTTCCCTTTTCCTTCCTTTCTCCCACAACCTGATCCCCTTCCTCTATTCTACTGGTCTTCCATCTATTTACTTAGTAATTTTTAATTGGTACATTACAATTATATAGAAAAATGTGATTCATTATGGTATGTTCTTACATACATGTAGCATAACTTGGATGATTTCATCCTACAGTTCTTCCCCTTGCCTATTCCTTCCTCCTCCTTGATCCTCTTCCTCTAGTCTATTGTTTTCTCTTTTATTTTAATGGGATTCCTTTTTTGAAACTTCTGTTCCTGCACATGACAGAAAACATTTGACCCTTGACTTTCTAAATCTGGCTTATTTCACTTAAAATTTTCTCCAGTTACAACCCTTTAGCAGCAAATGACATAATGTTATTCTTTGTGGCTGAATAGAACTCCATTGTGTATACATACCACATTTTCTTTATCCATTCATCTGTTGACAGATGCCTAGTCTGGTTCTATAACTTGATTACTGGGAATTGTAGTGCTATAAACATTGCAATATTTATACTACCGTATGCTGATTCTAGCACTTTGGGATAAATATCAAAGAGTGGAACAGCTGTGTTATACGGTGGTTCCATTTCTAGTCTGAAGAATCTCCATAGTGATAATTTGCTGTCCCACTAACAATATATACAATTTTGGAAATTTTTATTTTGCTAAGAAATTATCCACATCCTCTAGGTTTTAAATTCGGTGGCCTCAATTGTATGTTGTGTTTTGCTGTAACTTGTGACTTAATGATATTTATATCTTGTTAGTTTCTGCTTTTATATTTTTAATCTCAGCTTTCTTTGTTCTCTTTTTTCCTAAGTTGGGTTTCTGAGAAGGTCAATCTTATTTATTTTTGCAAACAACCATACTTTATATTTAATTATTTATTAACTTTTACCTATTTTATTAGTTACCTTTTTATGGCTAATCATAATATCATGATTTTATTTCATTTTAGAATTTATTTTTAACTATTTAATATGAACAGTACATATTTTTATTTTTAATTTTTTTTTCAGTAGTGAGAATTGAACCCAGACTTTACCATTGAACTATATTCCCAGACCCTTTTTGATTTTTATTCTGAGACAGGGTCTTGATAAATTGCTGAGGTTTACCTCAAATTTGCAACCTTCATGCTTCAACTTCCCTTGCAGCTGGGATTATAGACCTACACCACATTGTCTGGTTTGTATGTTTTTATATTTATCTTCTTTCTTATTTAATAATGAAGCACTCAAAACTGTGATGGTCTTGAAGGTGAGTTTTTGTTATAAGCTAACTCTATAGGTTGTTGATGATAAATAATTCCATTTTATTTTTATCAAGATAATTGTATTTTACTGCCAGTTTTAAGTTTGAAGAAAATATGTATTTGGTGTGGTTCAATATTCAATGTTTATTTGTAATTTTTATGTGACTGAATATAGTAGGTGGATAACAAGGCTAATTGAAATCACTCTTTAAATAAACCAGTAAGGTATTCTTGGTTACAAATAATATGACTGATTTTTATACATGTTCTATGGACAATTTTTAAAGTATAATCTATTTCCAGATTGTGTGATTTTTCTGTATATATTTTAAATAAAATCTCCCATTATCATTATTATCAGTTTAAACTCTCTTAACACATTTACCTCAATATTGACAGGTACAGAGCTTATTCTTCTGCTAATCTATAAATTTAGAAGTATATCCTATTCCTCTAGTGGCTACTTTCTTCTCAATTTAATAAAATATAAATTCTATTTACTCTTTCATTTCCTAGATAATTACCTTCCCATTTCAAATATACAGATTATGCTCCAAATATTTATTTTATATGAACTATATGAAATTTGTGCTAATGTGCTATTAAATTTGTGCTATCAGAATTTATATTCATATTGTCATCAAAATTAGTTTCTTAGCTGGCCGTGGTAGTGCATGTCTTAGAGGCTCGGAAGGCTGAGGCAGGAGAATCATGTGTTCAAAGCCAGCCTCAGCAAAAGCGAGATGATAAGTAATTCAGTGAGATCTGTCTCTAAATAAACTACAAAATAGGGCTGGGGATGTGGCTCAGTGGTCAAGTGCCCTTGTGTTCAACCCCTGGTATCCCCTCCCCCAAAATTAGTTTCTTTATTGATACAGTTTTTAACTACATATACAACATTCTCAAAATCTTAGGTTTTCACTTGGCTAGACTGCAGCTCTAAGAACTTGATTTTGACTTCATGAAGTAAGTGCTAAAAGAGAATCAATGTAGAAATTAATGTACTTTATCTCAACACCGCAGATGACACTGATATCATCCAACAGTTAAGTCTTAAAGAACTTCACAGTTAATAGGTATAACTTTACTTTTCATAGGTATGTACACACAAAGAACTTGGAATTGAAAGTAAGTACTTTTAAATTTATGAGACCCCTCATATGATCTGAAAAATCATCATTCAATTTAAATTCAATGATTACAGAGTGATAGAAAACCATAATAGTTATGTTAAATTCCAACAATCATTATTGAAATACATAATAACTTTCAAAGTAAATACTATATTTATCAGATTTGTTTTCTGTGGTTGTTCACGAGGTTATTTAATTTAAAGCCAAATGATTTTGGACAAAAAAACTACACAAAAACATGCAGTGGAGCTAGGAACACCTATTCAGTAAATGCTGCAGGGAGCCAGATGCAGTGATGCATGCCTGTAACCCCAGCACTCTGGGAGACTGAGACATAAGGATCACAAGAATTCAAAGCCAGCCTCAGCATCTTACATAAATCCAGTCTCAAAATAAAAAAAACAAAAAAGGCTTGTATGTAGGTAGTGGTAAAGCACCTCTGGGCTTTAATCTCTAGTACCAAAAAAAAAAAAAAAAAAACCTGGAATAACTGTATGCAGAAAGAAAGGATACCCTTATCTTCACCACATTAAAAAAAGTCAACTCAAAATTCATCAAATGCTTGCAAACTATCTATGGGAAAGTGGTCAATGCTCAGAACAATAAGGAACTCAAAAAACCCAGTAGCAAAACCCCCAAATAATTCAACTTCAAAATAGTCATTTGATCAGAATAAACATTTCTCAGAAGACATAAAAATAGAGAAAAATTCTGTCGTTAACCATCAGAAAAACACAAATCAAACCGCAGTGAGTTATTGTCCCACCCAAGTTTAAAGCACTATAATGAAAAAAAAGATTTACAAAATAACTAATGCTGGCAAGGATACAACTAAAGGGGAACTCCTGTGTACTACAGTGGGAATCCAAATTAATTTCCATAATACATTACAGAAAATAGTATTGAGACTCCTCCCAAAGCTAAAATTAGAACTACAATATGATCCAACCATTCCGTTGCTTGGTATATGTGCAAAGGAAATAAAATAGTATATCAAATAGATATCTGCACTCCCATGTTTACTGTTTGCTATTCATAATAGCCAAGATATAGAATCAACCAGGTGTTCTTTGATGGATAATGAGTTAAAAAAGTGTTATAAATGCACCAATAAATATCCATAAAGAGACTGAAATCTTGTCACTTATGCCAAAATGGATGGAACCAGAGATATTATTTTCAATGAAATAAGACAGAAACTAAAAGACAAATCATGTGTTCACTGATATGTATAAGCAAAATATTTGAAAGAAGTAGAGAGTTAAATAGTGATTATTAGAAGTCAAGTGGGTAGATAGAATGAGGTTAGATAATGAGAACCAAAATCTAGTTAGATGGAAGGAATCTAAGTTCTAGTGTTCAACTTCACAGTAGGGTAAACACAGTTCACAACAACATAAATATTTCATAAAGAACTGGAAGAGAGGAATTAGTAGGTTCTAAACACAAAAGAGAAGTGTTTAGGAAGATGGCAATGCTAATTACCCTGATCTGATAATTACATATTTTATACACACACACACATATATGTATATATATGTACATATATATATTTCTATCTTATAAATATGTACAAGTATTATATATCAATTAAAAATTAATGTTTGCAAAATCATATAAAATAAGAAAGTAAAAGAAGAAAGAATCATGGTAAATGCAAAACCTGACATGAGCCAGGTCAACAGCTGCACAAATAGAATTATCCTAGGCTAATGAGCATGCAAAGGTCCCTGTATTATATAGCACACATCCCAACCCTCCATATTCATACTTTTCATATGATATTTTAATTTTTTTCCCAATCTTATTATAATATTTACACTGAGCTTATAATTTTATATAATATCATCATCTATTAGAGGTCTAATAAATGTGACTGAGCAAGTGAATTTAAGCAGTGAAATAACTGTCCACATTAATGATATTTACAATTATTCAGTTTTCAAATAAAAGTCAAAGTTATGTCTGTTTCATAACACAAATATTCATTACCATGGCTCATGAGGACTTCATGCTATTTATAAGTGTATACTCTTGCACCATATAACAACACTTTGTTCAATAACAGACTACATATATAAAGGTGGTCCAATAAAAACATATCCCTTACTTACTTGATAGCCATCTTAGTTTGTGTGAGTACACTCTACAAGGCTTGAATGATATCAAAATCACCAACAGCATATCCCTCAGAACATATCCCTACCATTAACTAATGCCTGCCCTTGTATCCAAAATAAGTAGTACATGTGTTGGTAACATGTCACTGCAAATTAGCAGCATATATTTTCTCTTAATTTATGTCAAGTGTGCTTAAACTTTTGTTTATCATGGGATGCAGTATTATGCACAGATAACATCCAATTTTCATGTGATAAACCTTCAAAAGTTATAGATGTGTCAAAGTACTGCTCTTCCTCACTATATAAATGACACAATTACCACAAGTAATTTAAGTGAAAATTATAAGGTTTTGTCTTTTTCAAGAGTGTTAAAAACGGAAATATATGTACTAGTTTTGATTATGTACTAGTTTTGATTCCACTCTTTAATAAAATATATTTTCTAACAATTGGATAGAAAGATCATAGCACTTCTACACTCTCTGCATGAACTAAATGCTTTTTTGCTGCTTTTATCTTCAACAATATCTTTTCTAACTGCAGAATAAATGCAGTATATCTATGCAATCTGTCTTAAACAGGCAGAAAAACAATTTTTTGACTATTTTAAATTGATTTTAAAATAGACATATTTTCTTTTATGTTCTTTCTACTACTACATGTTCTATTTAAGACTCACTAAAAGTAAAGAAAGAAGATCAAACATTCAACAAAATAAAGGCCTGTCCTTCAATTAAATAAAACTTTTGCTTTTTAATGTCAGAACAGAAATCCCTCTGTAAACAATATAATTTTTGTATCCACTGAAAAGTCAGTAGATATAAAAAATGAAATGAAAACAACATTAGAAGTTGTCTATCACTGGGAAAGGCACAGCATTCTAAAATGCAATCCAGCCAGTTCAATCTATGTCTGGCCTGACCCTTATAATCCTCAAAGAATAAAACTGTGTTCCAAAAGCAAAAATGAGTCATGGCTATTCTTCAAATAGTATTATCTATTAAACTTGTTCTGGCCTTAATATACTTCCCCATTTTCCTTATTATTTATTTCCTCTCTATCTAAATTGAGTTTTAAAGTTCAACAGTATGAAGGCGTGTGTATGCTTAGTGGAAAACACAGTATTGGGAGAAGGTAATATGATGTTGTATTTCTAGGGAGTGAAACAGAAACATTACATTCATCTACATTTCAGTGGAATCATTTGATCTGTTGTCAGCCTTGTACTTCCTAAAAGAATCGATTCATCCAGCACACACTGACCAAACAACTAGTGCCAAATGACAGGAGCAATGGTGGCCACCAAAGGCAGACAGAAATAAAAAGGTTTTGCTAGAGGCTGTTCCTGTCCTGAATGGAAATACAAAACAAAGCATGCACCCACAAAGTCAAGACAGAAGCTTGTGTAGGTGACGACATCATAAACTGTAAGTTGCCCAGCAGATCCAACAGCAGGAATGCCCCAAAAATAAGAGGGTTAGACAAGAGAGATGAGTATTCACTGAGACTGCTAAAGAATGAGCATACTCAAACTGGTGGAACCAAAGTATGAAATACAAATAGGTAAAAAACACAAGCCAGTAAGAAAAGAAAGAAAGAAGTATCTAGGATAAGCAGATTAGATATACTACTGCTAACAATGGTTCAAGTACTTGTGATTCCCTAAAGAAAAGTCAGACGGAGGACCATGAACAAACAAAAGACATGTTGAACATTTTGTTCTCAAGAGATATGTTGTCTATTTTTGCTTCCTCTCCCTTTGTTTAGCTACTAGAACACTTTATATTTCTTCCCAATGAGAGTTTTTGTGTCCCTGTTCAGTTTATATTCCCTTAAGTAAATCTTCTCCTCAAGTCATTGATTCTATGGCTTCTAATTCAGTGGCCCAGTCAGATTCCTTTTCGTTGGAAGTCAAGTCCATTTCTTTCATTTATTAAATGAAGGACAAAACATCACTGTTCTGTCAGCGCATTTAATTCTGGATTGCTTTAGAGCAGCCCCATTTTTTCAGATATGTTTAAACACTAAAATCTAAACACTAGATAAAGGGAAGATTTAATAAGCTTCTCCTCAGCTTAATGTGTCTCCAACTCCCATCATTGAAGCATTAAATGAAGGAATCATCAAACAAGGGAAAACGGGAGAAAGGAAATGTGTCAACAAGCAACTAGGAAATGCAGATGTTGAGGAATTAAAATTAAGCCAAAAGATGCTCCCTAGTAACAATGTGTTCTGATGTGCAATCACCTGAACTGCCAACCAAACTACACAAATAGACCATTTTGCTTTATGAATGTTTAATCCTGAAACACAGAAGTAGGAAACCACTGTTGTATCGTAAAAAGGTACCCCCAAATCCAATATTAATTAAATCTTTAGAAACAAAGGTAGACTTGTAATATGATATTTGTCATTAACTTTCATGGTTTTCCTTTATAAAATGTCACTTAAAATTTCAAATTATATATTTTATACCTTTGTCCACCTGTGTGATTTACCTGCCCTTGATTCCAAACTTCCCAAAGTCTCCTAGTTTCTGAAAACAGTATTAGTATTAAGATTCACCTAATATAAATACCTGAATTTAGTCAGACATAGCACTGACTTGGTCAGCTAGCTTAGTCATTCAATCACTAACTCAACAAATATTAATAGAATACTTCTGTTCTTTACACTGTGTGTGTGTGTGTGTGTGTGTGTGTGTGTGTGTGTTCTCAGATGCAGGCCTTTACTAACAGTGTCCCTTCAAGTAACTATTCTAAATATATTTATATAATATTGTTCTAAATATGTTTATATAGCATATAAATATATTTATATAATATAGTGGTGCATTGGTGGTTTGTGTATATGTCCAGTACATAAAGCCTGAGTAACCAGTTTTTCTGACCTGTTTATACAGTCTTCTCTTCATTTGCCTATTCTTTTTTTTTTTTTTTAACCCATTAACTGACTCTTTAAAGAATGAAGTAAGTTTACAGGGAGCTAAAAAGAAAGGCGTGATCTGATTCACTCCAACTCTAAACAGGTTGGAAAGATTAGCTGAATAAGGTAGGAAAAATACAAGTGGCTTTACCCCTCTGCTCTGTTGCCAATGACATTTTGCATTATTACCAAACAGATGTTCACTCTGTGCATCCTGAGTCTAGTTAGCCAAGCATGGTAAAATTGCTTTTTCCTGGATTGGTGAGAAAGAGCCATTGGCAAGTTAGGTGAACAATTCTTCACCATTCCAATGAAGTAGGCAAGGCATTCCTGTACCCACTCACCTACCCAGCCTAGACCTGTCTTTAGCCTAAAGGAAAAGATGCATGGTTTAGATATGAGGTATCCCCCCAAAGCTCATGTGTGAGACAATGCAAGAAAGTTTTAAGGTGAAATGATTGGGTTATGAACCAATCTAATCAGTACATTAATCCACTAAATGGATTAGCTGGATGGTAACTGTAGGCAGGTAGGGAGTGGCTAGAGGATGGAGGTTCTGGCGACATGCTCTTGGGGTTTGTCTTTTGTCCATAATCAGGGGAGCACCCTTTCTGCTTCCTGGTGACCTTGTCTCCAGCTGCTTTCTTTTTCACATTCTTCTACCATGATGTTGTGCCTCATTTGGGGCCCAGAACAATTGATCCAGCTGTCTATGAACTAAACCACTGAAACCATTCACACCAGTAAACTTCTTCCTCTAAAATCGTTCTTGTCAGGTCTTTGGGTCAGTGGCAAAGGAGCTGTCTGAAACATATGGGTTAGCATAGAGGGGAAAGGATTTGAGAGGATTCTTCAAACACAGAGCTTTTCTCCAGGAGAAGGAGAAGAGATCTGGAACAAGAGCAACCTGTCTGCATTGACTAAAAACCATCACAGCCACTTGGAAAGGAAGCCCCAGTGCTGAGTGGGTGGAGGAAGCTAGCCAGCTACAAGCTTTACTTCCTTCTGGAGAATTCAGTTCCTCAAGGAGGCATCATAGCACAATAATTGAGTATAGATTTGAATCCTGGCTGGCTGTGTTCAAATTCTCAGTTCTGACATGTTGGGCAACATAAAGTAACTTTCTATACCTCAGTTTTCTTATCAAAAACATGGGAATGATGACATCAGCATGGATGGTATTAGTAAAAGTAGTACTGAATATTAATATTTGAAAGGTGCTTAAACATTGTTAGTATCATGAAAGAGCTAAAGTTAAGAAACATAGTAAAAAAGCAAGTGCATCATTTCTGAGGAAGCGTAGATTAAAAAGACATTCTATTTCTTCCAAATCTTCCTCTCTACTATTCCCTTTAGCAATTGTTTTGTGAGTCTGTGTTTTTAAAAAATAAGTACCTTCTATTGAATAACTAGCTAACTAGGGAAAGCAATGATGCTTAAGTGAGAAATAGACACACAACAGATGGTTGAAAGCATACAAAAGGAAATTAGAGTACAAAGTTGAAAGAATATGGTTATTTAAAGAATTGGAAAAGCTAAGTGAAGTTTTGTTTTTAGAAAAACAATGTAAGAAGATATATTGTCTGGAATGACTTAGATTTACTTTCAGAATTTTTAGAATGTTGTATTGTTTTTCATATGTAGAACCTGAGGGTGAAAAGTTAAATTACAACATGGAAGTCAGGATATGTTGAGTTATTATGATATTAAAATAAGAAGTAATCTGGGGTTTTAATGCAGTTGGTCACAGGAAAAAATACTAACAAACTTGCAGAAAGTCATTAAGTGTTTAGGAAATATTTCAGCTATTGATGGGTGGAGGAGACTTATAAAAGTCATAAGGCATTCATATGGTAATGTGTAATTTTTATAAATTTCACATGTTTTGCCTTAGTTGTATATATTTGTTGTTTCCAACACCTGTTAGGGAACTTGCACAACATGCTGTCAGGCAAAGACAGACAGTAGATCTGCCTGTTAAAGACATGGATCTCACCCTCCCTCAGGGAGTTTATAGTGCAGCTGCACCCAAGGACTCAAAGAGCAATGGAAATATTGTTTCCAGAGGGGGGAAAAGTGCTATGAAACAATGAGAAGTTTCCTGCTACATATAGTGGCACATGCCTGTAATCTCAGCAGCTGTGGGAGACTGAAGCAGGAGGATTAAGAGTTCAAAGCCAAACTCCTCAACTTAGTGAGGCATTAAGCAAATAAAGAGACCCTATCTCAAAATTAAAAATATTAAAAAAGGGTCCGGAATGTGGCTCAGTGGTTAAGCAGTCTGGGTTCAATCCCTGGTACCCACTAACCCCCCTCCACCACACAAAAAAAGAGTTTTTTTAAATGTTTCCTTAATTCTGACAGTAAATGAGAGGTTTTGGAGAGTTTTGGAAGAAGTAGGTGCTGTCTGTGCTTTTTAAAAGAATCAAAAGAAGTTAGCCTGGGAAGGACCATGGAGAATGATCAAGAGAAAAGTTCTGATTTGAGTCCTAGAGAAGGGAGGAGAACTGGTGAGAAGTCAAGTACAGGGCAGAGAACATGGTTGGCAATTTAAATTTGCTCTTTTAAAAGTGTGGGCACATTGGAGATTCATGACCTGTTGTGTATTTTAGAAATAAACCATATAGAGTTAAGTTTAAAAGAAAGAATTTCTTTAGTAACTCAAAATAAGAAATGCTGAGGACCTAAATTTTGGCAATGGTAAGAAATGGCAGAAGCAAATGCAGATGAAAGCATTAGGTAATCAAAGTCATTGGCTTTCAGGACACATTGGAGCAGGGACAGGCTTAACATTTACCCTCACTGGGAGAATACTTCATTCACCACTGCAGGAAAGGGGAAAGAAGATGAGCCTATTGTTTCAGAAATTGACTCTGGGGAAATTATGAAATATGTAATATAAATATATAAGAAAAATACATATAATATACACAGATTGGGCAGTTAGTTTTCCTTTTATTCTCCCCTTTGAATTAGTGAAAATAATTTCCTACACTTACAAATGACAGGAAAAAGAATCTCTTCTGTACCTTATTGTTGTTATAACCATTATGTTCTTCATATTTTCAAGTGAAGAAAGGATTAAAAAGTTTAAAGAAAAAAATAGAAGTTTATTAAACTTATGAGAAAGGCTTTTATCCTATTGAATTCATGAAATGTCAATCATCACAGTTCTGAAACTGAACTGGGAACAACCAAGATTCCTTGTGTTAATATCAGGTTTAGAGCTGTGGCCTATTAGAAGCATAAACATTTCATATATATGAAGCCCATTGAGCCATTTAAAATAATAAGTGATGAAACCAAGCTTAAACAAAAGTGCAAATAGGTCAATATACATAGTTTCAAACAAATTGATGGTGGGAGTATTTAGGGAGGGTGAGAGAGGGCATTGCAAGTCTTTGAGTGGAAGAGTCATGATAGCTAAGCCATTGCGCAGCTGGACTTTCGGAAGCTATAGTCTGAAAACTGATCCACATTCATGCTTGGTACCTTCACTTTTTAATTAACCTATTATTTTCCCCACAGTTCTCTGGGAATATCAACTTTACTTTAGATGAACTAAGGGGAAAAGAATGGTTTTTCTTCCACAAATAAAACATGATTAAAAGACCACAGTTCTAAAGGAATAAGTAAATATTTGACCTGATAGAGAACTAGGAAAGAATGAAAGAGCAACTGGGAGTAAAGCTGAAGACTAGGAACAAGGCCAGGAACACCTGTGAATGCGGATCCCTTCATGCCTGCATAGCACAGTGCTTATCGAACGTTTATTTGTTCATCCATTCACATACTTAACAAATACTTATTGGATGCTTACAACATGCCTGCAACTGTGCAAGCAGATGGAGTTGCAATAGTGAACAAGGCACACAGTCCCTTCATGTGGGAGCTTTCAAACACTGTTAACATATGATATGTAAAAACAACAGAACAACCTGACAGTATAAGTTTTAAAAAGGAGCAAAATTGGTATCAAGATGTACCAGCAGCATAAGCCTCCTCTGAGATTGCTGGATTTAAAACATAAAAAAATTAAAACTAATAATCATTAGAACATACACCATAAAAATACATTTTTAGAAGTATATGTTTAAGGTATGAGAAAACAATATTAACCTTGTAAGAATGTTTTCAGAATAAACTAAAAGTACTTGAAACCCAGAGGGGAAATGTCTCATTCGAAATTCTTTAAAAATACCTTGTGGAAGCATCATCCTCTATAGACAGATATTCACTGTCTATACTGGTATGTTAATTAACACAGCAAATAAAATATTCAATGTTTGGACAGTAATTAAATAAATAATGGTATCACACATTAGGAAATTATGATGTCTAGAAACAGTTGTAACCCCATGCAAAAACACAATGAAATGTTAAATAAAATGTACTTGACTTATTCTGTCTCTCACATATATGTACCTGTATTCATATGTATAAACACACACTATTTATGGGAAAAGTATTCAGTAGAAATGTTCTGAAATGGTAATTTTGAGATGGCTAATATGAGCTGAAGGATAATGAGTTCCTACTATGTTTCTTGTATTCTGCACTTTCTAAATGATTGGCAATGATCATATGCTGCTTTCCATTAAAAATTTAATTGTGATTTGAATAATTTGAATTTAAATTAGACTTTAGATAAGAATATCAGGCAATAGATGGCAAAGAATAAAAGTCTTTAAGAAAAAATCAACTTCAATTGGTAAAATATACAAACTTGCAGGGATTTGTAGGTGTCAAGATAAATAGCAATATAAATTTTCAATTAAGAAAAAAGAAAGTTTATTGAACAATTTTATCACAGAAAAATAGACACATTGTTCAAAATGTTTCCATTCTGAAGATAGTAGCCAAATAAGATGTATTTTTTTTCTTTTTATTTTGCTCAAGGATTTATTTCTCTTTTCTGCAGAGCCTCATGAAAAACAAAATACTTGACTCACATTAAATTTTATATAAGGCTGTGTCCAAAATGTCCAACAAGAGTTACATGTAACTCCTAAAGACAGCAAAGAAACAAGATGTTGAGAATGTAGCCTGCTTTCCTACCTTTACACATGTCTACAGTTCTACTTGTCTCCTGTTAGATGAAGCATAAACCCAGAGAGGAAACCACACTGGAGCTGAGAACACTTCCACCCTCACTGTCATTCAGAAGGGCCTTGGAGAAAGCTGTGTGCTCTTTCTCCAGCAGGCATCTCCACTTATACAATCAGACATAAAAATACATATTAGGATACCCTGCTGGCCAACAAGAACCTCTGTTCAAAGACAAAACAATAGTGTGGCATCCAACACAATGTTTTACTTAAAACTATTTATTGAAAGAGTTCTTAAAATATGTCAAGAAAGGTGAGATGCACACATGCACTGAATAAGTTAATCTCGTTCTGAGCTTCTGATGATAAAATAAATAGTTCCTATTTTTGAAGTGCACGAATCAGTTTGCCCAAGGTTTGCATCTAGATCCTGTCAAATTACTGAAATTCATTATATTATTTTTTTCAGTACTGGGGATTGAACCCAGGGGCACTTAACTCACTGGGCCACATTCCCGGCCCTTTTTTATATTTTATTTGCAGACAGGGTCTCGCTGAGTTGCTTAGGGCCTTGCTAATTTGCGGAGGCTGGCTTTGAACTTCTGATCCTTCTGCCTTAGCCTCCCAAACCACTGGGATTGTAGGCATGCACTATCACACCCAGCTAGCATATTGTATTTATTTTAAATTACAAATGACGGTGACACAAAATTTCCTAGAGTTTGGGGAAAATATTGCCACTTAAAATTAGAAAATCTGAGAAGTACACTTGTACTTCTTGTCAGGATGCAGAAACTGTGGAGATGCACTTTTGTTTTCTTTCTTCCCCACCCATTGCAACATCCCTCCAGTGGTGTCAGGGCAAGGCGAAGTGTAAGAAGCCCAAACATGGTACAGAAGGCAACACCTTAAGAAATTATACAAGGGTATAAATCCTACTAGTATGTAGACAATTTCATATGTTTATATTTATTTATACATAAATAACTAATATACCAAAAATTTATAATTCAGTTGCAAATTTGGGGCAACTAATATGTATATATATATATATATATATATATATATATATATATATATATATATAATAGATTTCTCTGATAGGTAAAGGTTATCAGGTGGGAAGTGACAGAAATAGGAAAAAGGACTTTTAAACATTAAAAGATAATGTTTTTAACTTTTATCATTAATATGCACTTACAATTCAATAACTAGGGAAGCTATTAGGTTCTTAGAATTTAAAATTTATCTTGAGTAAAGTGTTCTCATAATTCTTGCTAGAAGTAAGAGCTGGGGGCAACTATAAAGCACATTCTATGCAAGGGATATTTAAAGTATTTTCTGAGAATGATTTGTTATTGACCCATGACTAAATAAACATAGAAATAGAAAGAAAGTGATGGAGCTTGTATAATAACTTTACAGGGTAGTCTTGTTTATGTTGGATCTAATTTTTAAAAGCATCAAAGAATTTTCCACAGCAAATTAGAAACTTATATTTAAAAAAAAGTAAAAATTCCCTATAAACTCTTCACAGAAATTAGGAAGTACTGGCCTAGACTGTCTTGCAGAGTTCTTAATATTGCATCTTTGTTGGCTTTGTTCTCACTTTCTTATTTCTTTGTGAGAACTTCCTGAGATCACCTTCCAAATAAACCACCAGAATTCACACTTTTTGTCTCAGTCTATACCTGATGTCAGAGATTTTAGTCTGCCTCTATATTTTGATATTTATAACAATGCCTGAAATTTAGTAGTTGTTCAACAATTCTTAAATAACTAAAAAATCCTTATTATTAATTAAAGTTTGGGTAACACTTGACAAATTAGTTCACTTCCCTGTGCCTCACATGGCCCATCCATTTTTTATAGTCACCACACACCTAAGAAATCAATGTCTATCTTGGGGACTAAGAAGGATTTATTTGTTGTGTGGAGATTATAAAGTACAATAGTGGCCACACAAAAAACAAAAATGGTAACATCTGGGAAAGTGTTAGGGTGGTGTTTAGGAGAGAGTGATAAACTTCCAGGACTAGACATGAGGTTCATATCAGGGTGCAGTTAGAAAGGAGGTTAAAAAGAGCAAAAAGGCAACTTTGCCATTCAAACTTAAACTGAAGTGAAAGGTAAGATAGATCCCACTGCTAATCTTACAAATATCCTAAAGAAGTTACCTTTGCAGCCCATTCTTCATTCTATATTTCCATCACTATTGAGACACTCATTCCTCTTAATATTCTTCTATCAGTTCATATTATTATCCCCATTTCCAGATAAGGAGCATATGAATAACTGTATATATAATTGTTTGCATTGCTAAAAGAGTCTCACCCCTTTACTGACATGTAACTATTATCTGCCACTAGTAAATACATATTTGTTTTCCCCAAGCAGAGAGTATCTTGAAAGGAGAAAGACTGTATTATTTTTATTCCTAGTACTTACTATGATTTTGGGATGTCATATGAACAAACTGAATGAAATTAACAATTGATATAGGGTTTCACTTTGTAATACCTTT
Organism: Callospermophilus lateralis; assembly: GCF_048772815.1. Classification (NCBI taxonomy): domain Eukaryota; kingdom Metazoa; phylum Chordata; class Mammalia; order Rodentia; family Sciuridae; genus Callospermophilus; species Callospermophilus lateralis. The sequence goes on from NC_135314.1 coordinate 90,159,717, forward strand.
CCACACACAAATAAAAACTTTTACAAAAGAATTTCAGCAAAGAAATCAAATTTCTTTATGCACTAAAATTGGTCCTTACATCACAAAGACTTTCTAAATTATAAAAAGTAAAAAGCAAGAATTTCTTAAAGAAAGATCTTCTGGAAACAAAGAAAAAGATCTTCTGGAAACAAAGAAAAAGCAGTTGCCAGCTTTTTTTGACAAATTTCCCTTTTCCTCACTCCTCAATATTTGGGTGTTCCAGGGCTCCATCCTCAGGTTTCATTCTTTTATCGATTATCAGGACTCATGGCTGGTGAATAGGCTAAGTATGTCCTGATCACTTCTAAATTTATATCTCTAGTCCTCACTTTTCTCAAGTCCAGAAGAAATATTCAACCTCTTAATATCTACACTGGGATTTATAGTAATGTAACAATCAGAAAGCTTAGGGCTGAACAGGCTCCTCTTATGCAAGCATAGCTTTTCTGTTGTCTTTCCCATTTCAACGACGGAGCCATTTCATCCTCCCAATTGCTCAGACCAAATATTCTAGGTTATTGTTGATGAATGTCTTTTCCTTCATTACCCACATCCAATCATTGGTAATTACTATTGGCTTCAATTATAAAATGCGTTCAGAATGTGATCATTTCTTACTCCCAATTAACATATACCCACTTTATTCTAAATATCACTTTGTGTATGTGGATTTTTACAATAGCATTGTAATTTATCTCTGTGCTATTCTCATTGCCAGGTGGTCTCTTCTTTAATAAGTATCCAGAGTGACCCTTTTAAAATGTGTCATATAATTCCTCCATATCATACTATTTCATACTTTCTCTTTACATTCAAAAGTAAAGCCCACATCCTAAAATATGGCTATATGATCTGTCCTTCTTCTTTTAGTCCTTTTGAATTTGTTACCTTCATGTTTATACAACACCAGTCATTCAGAGCCCATTGCAATACTTGATACATATAGCTATGCCCTCAGGGTATTGCCCAAACACTCCTTAAAGGTTACTCCATGTTCCCTCCCTCCCTTCTTTTGGTTCTGGGTTTGTGGTCAAAGACCACCTATGAGAAGGGACTTTACATACCACGTTATATGAAAACTTATTCCACATTCTTTCCTCATCTCCAGATTCAATTTAAGATGTTTGTCTAATTTTTTCTTAATATCATTTTTTCATAACTTTTTTTTGTGTGTGACATAGGGTTTATTAACTCATTTATGTGGTTATGGTCTTGTCTTCTCCAACTAGAGGAAAAGTATCATAAAAGCAAGAAATTATTTTATTCACTACCCTCCCAGAAGACCCCAAACAATTCACAATGCATAGTAGATTCTCAAAAATATATTTGAATGAGTAAACAAATAAGTGAAGGGAAACAATTCCTTTATTCATTTTCAGTTATCATCTGAATAAACTACCATTATGGAAATAAATAAGTTTTCTCTGTGGTATTAACCCATGCACATGCATGTCAGTAAAAAGAAAACACATATAAATATTGTCTTAGTGGGGAGAGGAATTAGAAAACTGAATCAAAGTTCCAGTTAGATAAAGGATTAAAGGAATGATACTATATTGCTTAAATGGTAACTTTAGTGAAACTTGATTCTTATAAGATGGTCTCTTATAAAATTTAGCTTCCTAAAATTTATATTTCTTTCTCATATTAATATGGCTTAAGAAAAACTTTATTATTAAGTAATCTGATCTTCTATTTCAAAAATTCAAGGATATGTGTGATACTTTTATTAGAAAAATCTTAATAATTTGAACTAAACATGATTCTTGAATGTAGGTACAATGATATTGTAACAACATTATCAACTGAATTGTAGTTATAATGCCATGACTTTAAGAAAAAAGTCTCACTGAGTGTGGTGGGGCATGCCTATAATCCAGTGGCTCAGGAGGCTAAGGCAGGAGGATCTCAAGTTCAAAGCCAGCCTCAGCAAAAGCGAGAGGTGCTAAGCAACTCAGTGAGACCCTGTCTCTAAAAAAAATACAAAATTGGGCTGAGGATATGGCTCAGTAGTCGAGTGCTCCTGAATTTCCCTAATACCAAAAAAAAAAAAAAAAAAAGAAAAAAAGAAAAAGGAAAAGGAAAAGGAACAAAGCCTCATCTAATGTGCACAATATTTTCTGATTATTAATGAACTCATCTCTACAAAACTTGACTGAAATGTAACTGAATATTTAAGAGGCAAAACTATATGTTTTCATATAGTCAAAGAGAGATTTTCTCTTGGATTTGTGTAGAAATATCATCATGTCTATGCTTCCATAGCCTACCTTCCATTAAAAGTTAATGTGACAGATTGCTGTAATTTTCAAATTGTTAAATACTTCTGTCAAGTCCCTTAAGGCATTTTCAGAATTTAGTTCTTGGGTTTATCAAAATGATTTCCAGGCTCTCCTTTTTCTGGGAGGTGTGAGGTGAGCAACAGCTTGAAACTATGATTCATCTCTGTTTGAGTTTCTGTCAAATACATACAGGAAAAGGAAAATGACTAATCACCTACTAAAAATGGCAACAGATGCCATAAGCAAAATTTCATCCAACCTGTTAACTTTCGTTCCAACATAAAAATCATTTAATTAAAAGTCTTAGTTTTTAAATGATATTATTTTTTAAAGCAACACCTGCTTCTAAAATATGAGGCACTGAATTTTTAGGCGTAATATTTTAAGCAAGTTTTTTATAGGACCTTCTTAAGCATTTCAGTTTACACAAACCAACAGACATGTACATATAGTATATATTATTTTCTGTCATGTGGGAAGCTATACATATAATATCTATACTCCAAAAAGGGTTATTAGCATTTTGTACACTAAGCATTTTAATCTTTTTAAAATCGTAATGGCATCATGCTTATCACACTGAGCTCCATAAAAGAGTAATTAATGTTTTCACTTAATTACTAGTGATTTGATGAAAAAACAAGACCCCAAAATATCCTGTCTGCAAGGAACACATCTTGATGGCAAAGACATACATGCATTCAAAATAAAAGAATGCAAAATGATATCTCCAACCAATAAAATCTGAAATCAGGAAATAGCAACTATACTACTATTTGACAAAACAGATTTCAAATGAATACTTTTCATTGAAGAAATCAAAGGGGAAACTAACAATTTCTAGAAACAAATGAAAATGGAAGCTCAACACACCAGAATCTATAGGATATACGAAAAGAAGTTTATAGGTATGAGTGCTACATTTTAAAAATAGAGTAATCTCAAATAAATAACTTTAGGATGCATCTTAAAACTTAGAAAAACAAGAACAAACCAAACCAAAAATCAGTAGAAGAAAAGTTATAAGAAAGATCATAGTAGCAATACAAAGACTGAAAGAACAGCACAAAGGATCAATGAAACAGAGTTGGTTCTTCAGAAGCATAAAATAAACAAAATTGGCACACCCTTAGCTAAACTAACCAGAGGGGGAGGGGGGAGACAGAGAGAGAGAGAGAGAGAGAGAGAGAGAGAACTCAAAAAATAAAATTAGACACAAAAGTTGATATGAAAATATACACCATCCAAATCTATAGTACTATTGGGGGATATTTTGAAAAACTATATGCTAATAAATCGAAAATCTACAGGAAATATAAAAGGTTATGAACACATAGGACCTACCAAAATTGAACCAAGAGGATGTAAAAATCCTAAATAAATCAATAACATGCAATGAGATTGAGGCAGTAGAGAAAGTCTACCAAAAAAAAAAAAAAAGTCCAGGACTAGGGATTTATTGTTAAATTTTACCAGCCTTTAAAAGAAGAAATAATATCAATGCTGCTTAATTTATTCCATAAAACGGTCGGGGGAAAAACCATTCCAAACTTTCTATGAAGTTAATATTACCCTGATACCCAAACCTGATAAGGATACAACATTATACAAAAACTTTTAATAATATTTATTATTATTTAATAATTATTTATTACTATTATTATTTATAATTATTAAAGTTATTTATTATTATTAATTATTCTTAATAATATTTGCAAATTGAATTCAACCACACATTAAAAAGAATACACCTTGATCAAATTGGTTTCATTCCAGGCATACAAGGATGGTTCAAAATACACAAATCCATAAGTATAAGGCAACACATAAATAAAAGCAAGAATAAAAGTCTCGTGGCCATTCCAATAGATGCATAAAAACCCTTTGACAAAATTAAATATCCCTTTATTATAAAAGCTCTGAATAAAATATATATAGAAAGATCATATCTCAAAATAATAAAGACTACATACAACAAACCCATAGCTAACATCATACCAAATGCAGAAAAACGAAATGTATTTTGTTTAAAATCAGAAGGAAAACAAAGGTGTTCGCTCTCACCATTCTCACTCAATATAGCACTTGAAACTTTAGCCAATTAAGGAAGTTAATGAAGTAAAATGATACAATAAGATGGGAGGAGGTCACATTATTCCTGTTTGCAAATGATATAAGTTTATGCCTAGAAAGCCATAAAAACTCCACCAACAGACTCATAGAAATGATAAATTCAGCAAAGCAGTAGAATACAAACTCAAGATAACAACAATCAGCAGCTTTTCTATATACCAATAATGGACATGCTGAGAAAGAAATCAGAAAAAAACATCCCATTAACACTAAGCCTCAAAAAATGAAATAAAAGAAAAGAAGGAATAAACCTCACTGAGAAGGTGAAAGACCTCTACAATGATAATTATAAAACTCTGCTTAAAGAAAATAAAGGTACTAGAAATGGCCTGAGTGGATACAGATCACTCACAAGCCAGGGTCTGTGACTCTGAGGCATTATTCAGTCACAGAGGCCAAGGTATGACTCTGACCTTGCTGGGGGTTATGGTGGAGGACAGGCATGGCAACTGTATGACTGACTGTAAGGAGAAAATGGTGCTCCAGAATGGCAGGCTCCAGAGAGCAGGAATGGCTGTAATTTGGGCAGCAGAGCTAACAGGGTACAATAGTAAATTAGGCCCCATGAGATACTGTACCACATTGTGGTGACTCTGAATCCTGGATAGGTGGACACCACAGTATCATAGTCTCTTGAGTCCAGATGCACCAGATGCAGTCTCTTGAGGAGTAGGAATGGCAAGGACTAGGAATGGACTTAGGCACAACTGTGAAATGGGCCCATTTTTAGTAAGATCAGCACACTGCTGACTCATCACTGAGCAGGGTAAGTGCCTGAGGAGCTTATCCTCTGGGGGCTTGTTTAATTTCAGAAGATAGGGTGTTAGAGCTATTAAGTCTAGAGGAGGGGATGACACAGCTAAATCAAGCCTTTGATCTCCTGGAAAGCTGTATATTACATCATTTGGGGTCCATAAGGTGTGACTACTTGGATCAAACAAGATGGCAGCTCCTAGACAGGATACACTGCATCAGCTTAGGCACTACGGAGTGCCTACTGTTCGAATCAGCCAAGCCTCTGAGTCTGTAAGACCTGGGGCACTGATTCATATCAAATGCCATGGCTGTCCATGAGGAATATGTCAGAATGATATGACCAATAGGATATGTACCCACTCAGAAAGTACTGACAGCCTTCTGTTTCATTTGACAAACATTATCCTGGGCCCAAGCAGAACTAAAGAGACTATAAACATGAGGCGCTGTGGTCCTTGCCCTTAAAATTGTATTGAGATCCTGCATAGTATTTTTCTTTTGTTTCTTTGTGGAAGGTTGGACATCATCACTTGCATTTCTGCTTCCAGGTATTATAGGTTAAAACTATCTACCAGAACACTCTACCTGCCAAAATTAGTGACAATGAAAGTCCATAAGAGAGTCAACAACATATATTTCAGAATAAAGAGTTTTTGATGTATGGAATGTTAATTCTTGCTGACCTAGAACCAGCAGTTTAGTTTACTGCATTAACCTACAAAATACACACACATACACACACACACACACACACACACACACACACGCCAAGAAAAATATTTAAAATACAAAATGAGAAGCAAAAAGCACTACAAGAGCCATGTAAAATTAAAACATTTCTAATTTACATTAGGAGTGTGTTTATTTGCTCCTTAAGGGCAAGGACCATGTTATTCTCATAATGGCCCCAGCTCTACTTAGGGTTCAGAATGGTGCTTGGCACAAGTATGAAAAGCAGTCAATACTTTCTGAATAGGTACATATATTATTTTCTGATCATTTTCATGTATCTTCATGTAATGGTCAATAGCCATAGCTGGATTGATTTTTTAAAATTAATTGATGTATACTTTAAATTATTTTTGAAAATTTCAACAAGTAAAAATGTTTAGTTTTTATATAGTATTGATGTGATATCAACTCACATAAAAAATTATTTGACAACATTGCATTCTATAACCTATAATATATTGGCCTAATCAAAGACTTGTGGGGAAAAGATAAAATAAAATGGAGATTCACACTCAAAACTTAAAATATTTAGAAAACATCAGAAAATTGAAAGTGATAGAACAGAAATATAAGTGCTTGGATCCACAAAAATAGGTAATAATCAACACTGAGACATGTGTTTGTTGTTAATTTTCTATTGCTGTGAGAAAACACCCAAGGACTTCAACTTAAAAGAGGAAAGATTAATTTTGGCTAAGGTGGAACATCATGGTAGGAAGCACAGGATGGAGCAGAGCTGCAAACCTCATGGTGGTCAGGAAACAGAGAGAGAAAGGGACCAAGGTCATGATATGGTCTTTAAGACACATTCCCAGTGACCTTTGTCCTGCATTTTGGTCCCGCCTCCAATGCCCCAATAGTGCCACCAGCTGGGGACAAAGCATTCAACCCATGAATCTTTGGGAACCTTCCAAATCCAAACTATAGAATTCTGCCCTGGACCCCAAAGGCTCAAGTACATCTGATAATACAGAATACATTCCATCCATCTCCAAGACTGTCCATAGTCTTAATAGCATTGCTCAAAAATCTTATCCAAATGTTCCTGAGATTAAAGGAGAACTCTTAGCTGAGAGCCCCTGTAAAAATATAAAACCACGTTATGCACTTTTAACTTACAATAGTATGGTATAATTGTTCTCATTTCAAAAAAGAAGAATGGCAGAATACCAAGAAAAGAATGGACAAAGGTAACACAGAAACCCAGAAGGGCAAACATGAAATCCTTTAGTGCCACAAGTTAGTATAACCTGAGTACCAACGGTTTGAGGAGCTGGCCCCTGTCACTGACAGCTTCAGCTCACACTACTGGTGTTTTAGGCTGGCTCTTCTTGCTGCCTGTGGCTTTCTTTGGCAGATGTTATAAATTCTAGGGGGAACTTTTACACAAGGGGACCTGATTTTCATTTCAGCTTCACTCTCACAGCTGCATGCATTTTCCTCTCAGGCAATATGCTGAGGGAGTTTGATCCCGTCTCTCTCTCTCTCTCACACACACACACACACACACACACACACACACACACACACTGCCTACCCCACCAGGATTTCCTTTGAAGTCTTGGTGCAAACCTCCATGACCACATAATTGTTTTATGCTTCATGTCTACAGAACAAGACACATGAAGGCTTTCCTTCAGGTGGATGAAGCCAAGGTCTGCCACCAGTTTAGATGGTACCTGGACTTCCTTGGATCATGACTACAGCAGCCTCTGAGTGCCTGGAAGCCTGCGCACAGGGAAATAAATCCCAGAAAACTATTTCTTAGAAGGCCCTGAGCAAATAGGGTACCTTACTGCTCTCTTCTCAAAGCTGTCTTTCCAACTAACTTACACTTTAACACCCTTAAACCTGTAAGAGGTGGGGTTTGCCCTAAGACTTCTTCAAGGTATCTTTGCCATTGTTCAGGTACAAAGTACTTGGCTTTTTAATGGGATTAAACTCTTTAGCAGCCATACCTTCTTAGGCCCCAAATTTGCATATTTCTTTTCTGGCCAAATTGCAATTTATTCATTTCTCCAATGATTTTTGAACATCTGCTGTGCTTCTTTTAATTGTTGCCCCCACATAAACTAGCAGGGTTGGTATTATTCAAGGATACATATATACAATATTCCATGACTACATGAAATTCTGTAACAGAAACATTGATAAAATAATCTAAAGACTTATAATAGTTTGGATGAAGAATGTTCCTCAAAGGCTCGGATATTCAAAGCTTGATCCTCAAGAAATGATAATTTTATAGTATAAAATTATTTTTATATATTATTTTATTATCATTATTTTTATGTCAAAGGAAAAATAAGAAATATTTTATGATATTATATAAAAAGTAGTTTTTGAGTGCTGTTTTTGGGTCATAACTCCCTCCCTATGGCAAGCCATAGAAGCTGGAATTTTTCTTACCTAAGGTGAGTCATAGAAACTAATCTTTCCCTACTTCATTGTCTTGAAATCAACTATAAAGAAATTCTCTGACCTACCCTTGTCTTTAAGTAGCCCACAAGACCTTCTTATTCTAGAGAAGTCCTGTCATGTACCTGGATGGAAGAATGGCCCCCAGAGGCCAAGAGGAACGCAGGCCTTGCCCCCAGTCTATTAACATTAGAACAGTCCCTTTTTTATCTAATCATATTTAGACATATTTATGGCCATGTTCAACAAGGCATATGCAGTGTGGTCTGTATAAAAAGACTAGGGTTCAGGGAATTTTTATTTTTTTTTTAATTAATTTATTTTTTTTCAGGGAATTTTTAGAGAGCTGAACTTGAGGAGATTCCTGGAGCGTGGCACATATGGAAGCCCTGTGCCCGATTCCCCATACCTTGCTCTTTGCATCACTTCATTTGAATCCTGCATAATATCCTTTAGCACAAGTTAGTGAACATAAGTAAAGTTAAGTGAGTCACTATGAGCGACTCATGCAAATTTATTTAAACTAACGAACAGATTGTGGAAATCCCCATTTATAGCTGATTGGTCAAAAACTCAGGTCAAAACAACTTATGATGGGCCATTTGAAGTGGAGAGAGGGTTATACCTTAGGAACTGACCCATCAACCTGTGGGATCAGTACTACATTCAAGTACTTAGTATCAGAACTGAGTTGGATTAGAGGATACTCAGATGCTGTCCACTGCTGAAGAATTGATTATTTCTATGGTGTGCAGAGAAAAAAAACCCACATATCTGGTGTCAGTGTTGATATGAGAATAGAGTGAAAAACACATGACACTGGTTTTACTGAAGCACAATTATTAAAAAAAAAAAAAAAGGGGGCTACAGACTTCTGATGAAAGTCTTGCCATTCATTCTTGACTGGCTTCAGGAAACTTGCATGCATGATACTTAAAAGGTCGAAGATGCAGTTGAAATTAGAAGGAGAAGTCTCTTGGGACATAGAAGAGTCATACTCAGATTTCTGTATAATGAAGACTGACACTAAAATTAAAGTAATTTTCCTCATTTTGGTTCTTTTAACTTCATTCTTTGACAGTTACAATATGTCAGACATCACTCAAATGGTCAAATATTTAAACTCATGCCTTACTAAGTTATGCCATTCAATATGGCAGGCTGACACCTCCAGCTGTTAAATAATTAAGTTGAAAGAAATACAATAAGAGGTTACTAGAAATGAAAATTAGACAGCTTTTCCAACATTTGATCCTGAAATCACACCCAATAATTATAAAAGAGAATTTTTTAAAATTCCAGATGAAAAGTGTACATATATATATACAATTTGCAAGTTTCAAGACATTGTTTTTGGCCATGTATTTACAAATGCATAGTTTACTACCTTATTTAACTAAACATTTGAGATATACAAAAAGGCTTAAGTAAATTATATAACCATTCTCTTCCCACCATCGAGAACTATTACCTCACATTTTGTATTATTAACAAGTTGGGAATGTAGATCAATGGTGGAGCACTTACCTATCATGAATAAGAACCTGAAATCAAGTTCAAACACCAAAAATACAAGATAATAATTTTTACCATGCATGGGTTTATGATATTTATGGTTTTACACGAATGCTTTATTTATATATGTGTATATATATATATATATATATATATATATATATATTGCTTTGTATGAATTAAATCATTATTATAAAACTCTCAATATACATAAAACTTTTTGTATATAGTGGGTTTTCTTCATTTATCTTTATATTTATGAGATTCATTCATGTTAATATATAAAAAAAAATTACTTAGTACATTTTCACCATCCTTGTAGAAACATGCTACAATTCACCAGTTTAGGTAGAGAGAGAAGTTTATATATTTTCCTTTTTATAAACTACACTGCTAAGATTTTTTCGAAAAACCTCCTTATATGTGTATGGAAAACTCTCTGAAGAGTTCACAACTGGGAGTTGAATTTCTGAGTTGTAAGTAATATACACATACAGCTTTAGATTATATCAAGTAGTTACCCAAATTTACCAAAATAAATAAAATTTCTGTGACCTCCCAAATATATTTTGGTAAATCCTTAATAAATTTTAATTGTTTTATGGTTCCTATTCTGTCTTGCATCAAAGCCTTTTCAAATGCAGGCATGAGGCAGTTAAAAACTATATGCTTCAGAAACTGAATATTTCTCTCAGACCAAAAAATATCAAAGAACTTTTCTATCTCTCATTCTTAAAATACTCATAGATAAAGGAACAATAGTACTAAGCAAACCGCCAAAATATATAACCTAACATGGAGTAATTAAAATGACAATAACAGCTATTATTTACTGTGTGACAATTATTTGCTAAGCATAGTAGTAGGTACTTAATTTTCTTTATGTCATTTAGTCCTTGAAATAAGGCTGGTAATGAAAATGTTCTTGTTCCTATTTTGTTTAAGAAAAAATACAGAGGTTAAATTAGACAGAAGTTCACTTACATAGATAGCAACATAACTGGTAAATGAGGGTCAGATAGTCAATATCCAAGGCTTTCTCTACTATGTAAAAGTAGCTATTGTAGTTTAGAACTCTGAAGTATTTACTCCAATATCTATGGATCATTGTGAAGATCAAGTTGCTTCAATCAACTTTACTTAGAGTCTACTGGACTCACATATGTATCGTTTCAAATTCCTGTTATTTTTTTTTTCATTTTAATGGCAAATTTTTAGTAATTCTCAGGACTTTCAGAGAAAACAAGAGCTCATAACATAAACTAACTTAATTAAAAATAAAAACTAAATTCATTGTAAAAAAAATAGCCACAACACTGTTAAAAGTTGCAATGGATGGTAAGCAATTAGGTATAATGAATTTAGACAGTTAACTATAGACTTAATGAATTTATCACATCCCTGTCTTTCTCATGCTTAGATAACAACTCAATAAACACCTTAAGCCTTGATTAATATTAAAGGGGGATGGATATCTAAGCCTCTAAAAAGAATTAACACTATTAAAGTCATTTTCATATAGACTGTATTTTTCTATGTGGCATACATTCAAACAATAAGAATTTTAAGAAATAGGGCACATAGGAAATCACAAGCCAAAAGTGTCAAAGGGACTTCCTAAGAACTTGGAAAGAGAACACCAAGCATGATATGAAAGATAATGACTTTGAGGATCAGTAGTGATAGAAAATCAGAAAAGTCGAGGTATGGTGGCAACACAGTATGAAGAGAGCAACCCAAAGAACTTGAGAAAGGATGAAAACATATTCTCATTTTGATGGTGCCTACCCAGTGGAAAAGTAACATTTTCATAATTTTTTCCAACATAATGAATATAGAATTGTTTAAGACATATTAGGCCTCATCCTCTATCAACTAAATAAGAAATGATAGGGCTCAGAATTTTATCAGAATAGAAGCATTCTTAGCTTAGAAAACACAAAATTCAAGAAATGGAATTAATGAGCATAGATACAAAAATTCTCAACAAAATATAGCAAATTGAATGCAATACAACAGCACATTAAAAGAATCATTCAACCTAATTAGGTAGAAATTTATCCCAGGGATGCAATGATAGCTTAACATAAGCAAGTTTATAAATGTGCACAAAACTATACAATCATCTCATTAGATGTCAAAAAATCTTCATACAACATAAAAAAAAACATCTTTTCATGATAAACACTAACAAAAAATTAGATATAGAAGGAAAATATCCCAACAAAATAAGGACCATCAGTTACCATAAGCCCACAGCAAACATTATTTTAAAAAGCAAAATGTTGAAAGCTTTTTTTCTAAGAATTGAAATAAGCCAAGCATACCCATTCTCATCATTTCTATTAAATGCAGAATTGGAAGTCCTTATCAGAGCTGTTATGCAAGAGAAAATATAAAAACAATCTGAACTGGAAAAGAATTAGTGAAATTTATCCTATTTGATGATAGTATGATCTTGTATATAGAAAACTCTAAATATTCTGACAAAAAATCATAACTAATAAACAAATATAGCCAAGTTATGGCATGAAAAATCAATACACAAAATTTAGTGGTATTCTTTTACATTAACAAGTATCTATATGAAAAGAAGATCAAGAAAACAATCCCATTTATAGTGGCAATAGAAAGAAAATACTTAAAAATAAAGTTAGCTGGGCGTGGTGGTGCACACTCGTAATCCCAGAAGCTCAGGAGGCTGAGGCAACAGGATCCTGAGTTCAAAGCCAGCCTCAGCAATTTAGTGAGGCCCTAAGCAACTCTCTAAATAAAATACAAAATAGGGCTGGGGATGTGGCTCATAGTCAATACGATCTTGGCACAAAGAACAAATCTAGAAATATCACAATACATGATGTGAAAATATATTAGAAAGATACGGTAATTAGAACACATAAAACTGAAATAAAATTGATATAGGGAGCAGAATGGGGATCCCGGAAATAAACCCCTGTGTCTATAAAGAATTCACCTTTGGCAAATCTAGAAAATGAGTTTTCTCATGTCACATATGAATTTACATTACAGATATTTTTGCATTTCTTATTAAAAATTAAAAATATATATACTAGGGGATCAGACACACAAAGTCTGTGCTATTTTTCTACCAACATTTAAGAGCTGGGATTTTAATGCTGTCAGATGCAAGACAAAATATCTTAGTATATTCATGAAAAACATGGGTTATTAGAGGAAAGGCACAGCAGGCTTGAATCTTTTGAACAATTGTACCATCCAGATAAATTCTACTATTCAAATTGATTCCCAACAACCAACAACACTGAATGAAGATAAGTAGAGTTGGCATTTTAGCTAACGTTAATAAATTAGATCAGAAACTGAAGCCTGTTTTTCAGAATGATCAAGTCCTTCTATTTAAATTTTATTTTAAAGAAAATTAGAAGCATATGCTTTCCTCAAATGTATGCTTTAAACTCAGGCTTTTTAGATATTTTGCTAACAACTTACTAAATATTTTTGAATGGTAGTATATATATTCTTCTTTGTTTTGGAAGTTAATATATGAGAAAAAAATCATTTCTTAAGCCAGGACAGTCAGATTCGAATTCTTTTTCTGCTACTTATTAATTGTCACCATAGGCAGCTCATTTAGCTTCTGTTGGTCTTTGGTTTCATGTGTGGCGCAGTTGTAGAAGTCCATGACTGCATAACTGAGAAGGAAATCTTAAAATCCAAATGAGATATAAATATAGTCTCCTAACATATTTCGATGATGGTGATATTTTTGACCATAATATCGTACCTAATTATGTCATACCTAATTAAAAAAGCATTAATGACAAGTTTTGTTTTTTTTCTTTTGGTTCAATGTAATATTCTCATTTTGTAGTTGCCCTTATCAAACCATGCCAATTTCTGAGTTTTCATCCCTTTTTAGTATACATATATCATATCATCCTTCCATGATGTATCCCTTGTCATTTTCTGTCCTGCCAGTTTGGAAATATCCTAGAATATATCATTATATAGGTTCAATCAGACTTTGATGACAGCTATTTTTTTTTTTATCAGAGTGGGGAATGAGGGCTATTCTATTGATTTGTTACATGTTGCATAGGAATAGATACCCAGAGACACGTATTTGTTAACTTCCTGATATAGCTTGCAGTTGTAGGTAGTAGTTTATACAATTTAACATCATTTTAAACTCTCTGGTTGAGAATATTTCAAAGTATTTCCTTGATATGAGTGAGTTCTACACATTTTATTCCCTTATGTTTAACTTTTTACAACCTGGTAGGATTTCAATTTAATAGAAGTGTTCTGATAAGCCTACTTTGTTGACAACTTTAACTCCATTTATATTTCATACTATGTTGCTCTGCTTTCATTAAGAACTGAAAGGAAGTTTCTGTTGATATAAAGTACCTGAAATGAATTCTTGATTCTTAAAATCTGTTTTTCTTTTCCTCCTGAACCAGGAAAAATAACAACTGCAAAGTCATACATTATTTCTATTAATTTTCTCTATTTCCACTTCAGAACATGAAAATAAATTGGTTATTTGCAAAAAGAATTTCTATTAAAATTTTTAAAAATAAATGTTGTCATATATGTTTCTATATATTTACAGATATATGTATGTATAAGAATTCACTTCATTTATATAACAGAAATTTACTGACTTATTATAAGAAGAACAAACTATACAAGATATAAATGGAACCAAAAATTATATATATATGACATGTACATAAACCCCTACCTGACTATAATATCATATCTATTTATATTATACCCAATTCAAAAAGCATGAATGAGAAGGGTTTTTTTTTGTTGTTGTTGTTGTTGGTGGTGGTGGTGGTCTTTTGGTTTAATGTGACATAGATCTGTCTTAAACAGAGATACTTTCAGCCTTGAATTTGCCACTTCTATAGTTTATAATTTGTATTTCTTAGCTCTATAACTATAATTATATTCATGTATTCCAAAGAGATTACCAAGGATTTACACATGAAGATTCATTTTATAAGCATGATATCTGAAATATTATTTATAATAAAGAAAACTGGGAACAAATAAACACCTCATATTAGGAAAGAAATAAATCATGGCTATTCATGTATCTTAATGTGATATTTTCATTAAAACAAATATTTACTGATAGATGTTTAACATGTAATATATAAGTTACAGGAATATAAAATTATATAATCAGTATAGTTCAAGTATAGAAAAATATAATGTACATAAAATACCACAAGGAAATATGCTAAAATAGCAATAATGATTGCCATTAAAGTGATAATATAGATGATTCAAAAATTTTCTTGTTTATGTTTTTCCTTATTTTGCCAAATTTTATAAAGAATTTGTAAGAGCCTACAATAGGAAAAATATCATTATCTAAAATATAGTACGTAGGCAGAAAAGCAATTTTTAAAATTTCTCTCACTTATGGTATAATACATTTAGTTTTCCAAAACCTTAAGAATTCTCAAAACATCTCAGAGTTACAATTAGTGTCAGGTGCTATTATTCTGCATTTCTATTATATTCCCATGTTATGTCATAAACATATATTACAGAGAAATAGTGTGGACTGAAAATCAAAACTTTAGGCAACGTAGAAACTACAGTATGTAGAAGCAGTTAGGTAAGTTAACATGATACTCCTTATAGACCCACACTTGCCATCCAGAACAGACGAGAGGTGCCATAAAACTTAATTAACGAGAAGAGTTAAACCACCTTATCCTGAAATTGGAATGTTATAGTTTAGAAGAGTTGCCAACCAAAAGCTCATGTGTTAGTGCAAGAAAATTCAGAGGTGAAAAGTTTGGGTATGAAAGCCTTAACCTAACCAGAGCATTAATCCACTTGAGTGGATTAATTGGGTGGGAACAATGGGCATGTAGGATGTGGCTGGAGGAGGTAGGGCATGGCTTTGGAGTATATATTTTGTCCCAGATGAGGAACACTCTCTTTGCTACCCTGTAGCCATGTCCTAAGCTGTTTTCCTCTTCTGCCATGATGTCCTGCCTCCCTTTGGGCCCAGTGAAATGGAGTTGACCATCTATGGACTGAGACTTCTGAAACCATGAGCCTTAAATAAATGTTTCTTGCTTTAAAATTACTCTTATCAGGTCTTTTGGTCACAGTAAGGAAAAAAAACTGATTAAACAGAATGATTTCCATTTTTTCTCATTGCTTTCCAAATGCAGTTGTATACACTTTGTCAATGGCACTTTAGTCATCTTAATAGACAAACTGTCCCCAAAGAAATATTATAGTACCAATAATTATAGGAGAGGTTGGAAGTATAGAAAGCTACGTTTTTATTCATTTACTTATTCATCCTTCTAAGAAACATGTATTGATAACAGTTTGTTCTAGCTACTGTATTGTGGGCTAAATGGAAGAGTTCTTATTTCTCCTGACTACATCAG
The DNA here is from genome assembly GCF_048772815.1 of Callospermophilus lateralis. Classification (NCBI taxonomy): domain Eukaryota; kingdom Metazoa; phylum Chordata; class Mammalia; order Rodentia; family Sciuridae; genus Callospermophilus; species Callospermophilus lateralis. Next base: position 90,175,987 of record NC_135314.1, read on the forward strand.
ATTTTTTCATTATTTTACAAATGTACCAATATATTCCTTCTTGTTTCATTTGCCTCCTATTCATATGTAATTTATTTTGTATGAGAGTTGTATCATAGCTTCACTTTAAAACAAGTGAAATGACCAGGCACAGTGGCACATGCCTGGCTGTAATCCTAGCCATTTGGGAGGCTGAGGCAATAGAATTACAAGATCATTCGAGGCCAGCCTCAGCAACTTAGTAAGACCCTGTCTCAAAATAAAAAATAAAAAGGGCTGGGGATGTAGCTCAGTGGTAGAGTGACTAGGCTCAATCCACAATACAAAAACAAAAACAATCCCCCAAAACAAGTAAAATGGATAACCATGTTTACTTAATTTATAAATTATTTTTTGTGTATTTATTTCTTTAGAGGTGTTTTGAAAGGGGCTCCATGTGACCTGAAAAAAAAATGTTACCTTAATATACAGCCAACTATTTTAATATATTTTCATTTATTCATCTTTTTAAAATTATTTATTGCAAAACTTTTAAGTAGTTGGCACTCTCATCAGTGCTGAATGGTGTGAAAAATAAAACCTATTTTTCTGTTCTAGAGACTTAACAGACTACTGAGAGAATAAAAATTGTATCTGCTAATGTCAATTATCTGTTTTGTATCTTTTCAGTTTGAATAATAATTTTCAAACAAATTTTTATATACATTATAGATTAGTTGTTATTTTCTGGGAAAAAAAGAAAAAATATGGAAGTTCTCTACATGTCTAGAAAAGAATTCTTATGCTCAGATTTTTTTTTGTGTGTGGAAAACTATATTTCAGACATTATATTCAGAGTACAAATGTGAAATTCCAAATTTGGACCCTAAGTAAGTAGATAAATCAAATTCACAATTTTAATTTTTAAAAAAGATTATAAAGAAGAAATAATCATCACTATAGTGAATACTGTGGGACAAGGAGGGTATATATATTTTCTTCTCAAGTTGTTGGGAAGCCCTACTAAGCATTGCCTGGTGAAATACTGACTATATTATTTCAATATCTATACTACTTGGAAGAAATCAAGTATTTAAATGACCTCAGAATAGTAAAACTCACTTTATTAAATTAAGAGATTAAGACAATCTTTAAAATGTGTCTTTTCTGGAAAAAAAAAACTAAATAAAACAAAACCACTCACAGGAACTCAATTTGTTGTATATCCAGGCAATATATTCTTTATTCTGTCAGTGCCCATGACAGCAAAGATTTCAATATTTTGAAGTTCATAAATAATAAGAAGTTATGCATACTCCCTTGCTTCTTATTACTCTATTTAGAACTAAATGTTACTGGTTAAGAAAGAGAAAGAAAAGACATATTGATAATGTAATAATCTTACCAAATTTGATTACTAATAGAAGAAAGTTTTGTCATTTGCTTCTCTGACCAGACTTTTCAAACCACTAGTAAATTTAGTTCAGATATAAGAAATACTTTGACTATTGAATTATCTTCATTGTCAATAACACTAAAACATAGTTTCTTGCACTGACAAAATGTACATGCATTCCTGATTAAAGAATCACTTTGCTTACCCTCAGTCATTATCCAAGTGATAAGTTTTATAGTTCTTCATTCCTATATTGCCTTTGTCACTGTTCAAAAGCAGTTTAGATACCTGTATTTAATAATGGATGTTACACATGTACTACTTGCCCCACATTTTGAAAAGAATTGGTGAATTTCCAGGAACTGAATATAGTCCTTACCCTTCAGAAGTATTCACCTTGCAGGAAAAATAAGAAAAGCATACATGAATAAGACACAGTCTTGCTTATGACCTGTAAATACTTGATATTAATATTTTAAGTGTAATTGTGAATGCAACTGTGAATATAGGAAATGGAAAATTTAGAATAGTAAAGGAATTTAGTTGAAGGAAGGAGGCAATGAATTGTAAATGGCAATTTCGAGTTGGCTCATTGAGAAGAATTTTAAAGTATCATCTCCTGCATTTTCAATGAACTTAGATACTATTTGTCTCTTTTCACTTCCAGACCTTGTTGGTTCATACTCAGGTTTGTTGTTTTATTATTACTATTATTTATTCTACATATGGTAGTGATGAGAAGTTTACTGCCAGGTGTTGTGGGAATGCCTCTAGTCCTAACTACTTGGTAATCTGAAGTATGAAGAACAGTTGTTCTCATTAGTTCAAGACCATAATGAGATCCAGTTTCACATAGATAAATACAAACAAACAACAACAACAAAAAAAAACCCCACCAAATTTGTTGCTCAGTGGTAGGGCACTAGCCTAGCTTGCACAAGGCCCAGGGTTCTATTCCCAAAGTTTCTGAACAAAGACAAGCAGTTCAGTAATTATCAAATATAACCATCAACATCTGTGTCTTTTTTAAAATATCTTTTTAGTTGTAGATGGACACAATACCTTTATTTTATTTGTTTTTATTTTTATGTGGTGCCAAGGATCAAACCCAGTTCCTCATTCATGCTAGGCAAGTGCTGTACCACTGAGTCACAACCCTGGCCCCAACATCTGTGTCTTTTAAAAACATTCCAAAGAGATTAAGGGAAAACTAGAGTTATTTGATCTTAAAACATAGTCTCTGTTTATTCACCATATAATGCTTTATACACACATCTTCTAACTATCTGGATCATTCTCTGCTCTACATTAGTTTAAAAGAAATTAATTCACATTTAATTCATTTTAATATTCTCCACTGGCCTGCTTAGCTTTGTCTTCCTCATTGCCTTCAAGTTTTACAGCTTCAAGCACCTTGATTACTGAAAGTCATACCCCTCTGTTCTCCACATTCTCATTGTGCATGGTTTGTTGCCATTTCAGAAAATGGGTTGAATTGGACATTTGTAATTTTTATGTATGAATTTAAAGTTTTCTTTGATTATGAACCATGTCAGAGTAATTCTCAAGACCTTAATAACAGCTTGTCAAATGTATTGTGTTTTAAATATAACTCCTGATTTTTTTATTCTTTTACCTTTGTTCTACAAGGTACATACAGTTAGGATTTTCTAAAATATATCATTGTACCTCCAGTCATCAGTCATGTCTAAAATGATGTTTAGAACATAATAAATTTTAGGGAATTTCATGAATTGAAGTAACACACACCTAATCTCACATGCATATATTACACAGGAAAATATGAAAAATGTGGATACATTTGCATATACTTATTTTGTATGGTAAATTTTTTTAAAAAATATTTTTAGTTGTAGACAGACACAATGCTTTATTTTGTTTACTTAGTTTTATATGGTGCTGGGGATTGAACCCATGGTCTCACACATGCTAGGCAAGGGCTCTACCACTGAGCTACAACTCGGCCCTGTACTGTAAATTATTGACCAACCCATATAACAAATGTGTTAAAACTCTCTCAATATTAGAGATTAGCCAATATTTAGTAGTCTCTCCCCTTTATTTTACTAGCACTTGTAATCATTACCATATTCATAGCCATATTAATAGGTTTTTATGCACCCAATTTGTTGTTTAAACTATCATGTGTAGCTACTACATGTTAATACTTCTTCAGCAACGATAGTGAAGTACTTGTAGCACTTCCATCTTATTTGAAATGCAACATTTGTGAAATTATTTAAATATTTAATTGCATTTTTGATGATTGTTCTCAATATTTTATAAAAGAATGTGAAAATGGAAAAATTATATTGCTGACACAAATAATAGGAAGCAATTTTCTTGTACTTACTAAAGTGAAAATAATTAGGTATGCCAAGGATGACTTATTTTTAGGCTCATTGTGAACTACTGGACTGACAAGTGATGAATATTTTTAACTATGAAGGACAATTAGAACAATTAAAGGCCATGTATCAGATTCTCATAATAGACTTGTCCAGATTACACTAAATTTTTAAGTAAATTTGAATAATGTATGTGTGTATATGTGAGAGTTTACATATTAAAATAAAAATAAATAAAATCTGAGATTAGAACCCCAGTGAAACAAATCTAGCAATTTTGACCTATTAAAATTCTTGTACAATATTAGGAAGACATTATGGGGGTAAGTGGTTAAATGTATAAACATTTGATGATAGTAATTTTAAATGCAGTAGTGAATTCTATTATTTTATTTTATTTTTTTAGTTGTTGATGGATATTGACTTTATTCATTTATTTTTATGTGGTGCTAAGAATCAAATCCAGTACTTTACACATGTGAGACAAGCTTTCTACCACTGAGCCACAACCCCAGCCTATGGATTCTATTTAAAATTACCTAATTTTTCTTACCTTTCTTGTTTTTCATTGTATCTTTGAAAATTTCATGACTATACATTACAGAAATTAGTTTTATGAAATTTAAACAAGTTCCATCCAACAAAGTATGGTATTTGAGTAGTATGCAATGTCTTACAAATATGCAGAGATTAAGCAATCAATTATGCTTTCTCCCAGAGATGAGCATGCTTTATACATGCTGTGAGAGCTGGGCATGGTGGTGCATACCTGTAATCTCACCATCTCGGGAGGCTGAGGCAGGAGGATAGAAGTTCACAGCCAGCCTCAGTAGTTTAGGGAGGCCCTAAGCAACCTCATAACACCTGTCTCAAAAAAAGTTGGGGTGGGGAGGGTATGCTGGTGATGTGGCTAAGTGTTTAAATGTCCCTGGGTTCAATCTTTAGTACCAAAAAAATTTTAAAAAGAGAAATTTCTGTGAGCGGTAGAATGTAGAGTCTGTAAACTCTTTCCACATGATTTTGCCTTTTGTTTTTGAACAATGTTTTTTCAAAGAGAATTTTTTTCTTTTAAATTCTCCAACTTAGAGACTGCTACAATTAAATACATTTTAAATGTAAAAATATACTTTTCATATCTAAACAGCTTTATCATTGTCCATGACATCTAGTCAATGATTATATCTCACTCTTCTAACATATTCTTTATAAACAGAACACAGAAATTAATGGGACCTGGAAAATGGATAATAATTGGTATTTACAAAATAAGAAATTTTCCAAATATATTCCTATACTTCACTAATGAGTTCACACTTAAAGAGAGGTTAAGAAAACTACCCATTCATAATATCTGCAAAAAAATAAAATATTTGGGACTCAATCAAACAAAATAGGTGAAAGACCTCTATAATGAATACTACAAAGCATTAAAAAACGAAATTGAAGAAGACCTTGGAAGATGAAAAGATCTCACATGCTCTTAGGCAGAGGTAACACTGTCAAAATGGCCCTATTACCAAAAGCATTATACAGATTTAATGCAATTCCTATTAAAATCCCAATGACATTCTTCATAGAACTAGAGAAAGCATCATGAAATTCATTTGGAAAAAAAAAATAAGAGATCCAGAATAGCCAAAGCAATCCTTAGCAAGAAAAATGAAGCAGGACTCATCACAATCCCAGACCTTAAATTATACTACAGAACCATAGTAACAAAAACAGAATGGTACTAGCACCAAAATAGATTTATAGACTAATGGTGCAGAATAGAAGACACAGAGACAAACCCACATAAATACAGTTACACTTGGAAAAGTCACTAAAAACATACATTGGAGAAAAGATAGTCTCTTCAACAAATGGAGCTGGGAAAACTGGAAATCCATATGTAGCCAAAATAAATTAAAACCCTCTCTCTCACCCTGCACAAAACTCAACTCAAAGTGAACCAAAGACTTTGGGACTAGAATAGAGATCCTGCACCTAATAGAAGAAAAAGTAGGCCAAATCTCCACCTACCACTTTTTGTATTTTATTTTGAGTCAGTAACTTCCTAAATTGCTAAGGCTGTACTCAAATGTGAAATTCCATTGCCTAAGCCTCCCAAGTGGTGGGAATTATAGGCATGTGTCATTATACCCGGTTACTACTTTGCTCCTTAAATTGTTTTCCCCAAATCATAATAATCTGAATTTTAATATTTTCCACTTTATTTGTTTATTTTATGTAGTTTTGTGTTCTTCACATCACACTTGACTGAAGATGCAAGTGCATAGCTTTTAAAATTTTCTTTGGTTTTGATCCAAAGTGTACAATTCCTTTCTTGCTGTTTCAACAATTAATCAAGTATTGTAGAATAATTGAGCTGGCATTTGTTTTTAAACTTCAGTTTCAATACTTCAATTATCTTTTCTAATTTTTAGCCAAAGATATATTTTGTTCATATGCTTACTCAATCTGCACTAGGAGATTTTACATTAGTTTCTAAACATACGGGAATTATCATCTTAATATTCAGAAGTCATACTGGGAAGAGATGCATATAGGCACAAAATTAGATATAGCAGTGAATCATAAAATATCTGCTTTATGTGTAATACATATCTCAAATTTTATCTATGCTTGCCATCTTTTTGTATTCAGGCAGTTATTTATATGCTAGCAAATATACATTATGATATGCTATTCATCTGGAAATTATTTTGAAAAGACAACATTCTATTTTGATGGTAAAAAGACAATTTTTATAAAGCCCTTTTTCATTGAGAACTGGTTTATTTGAATCTGTGCATTTCATACTGAATGATTTTTATGTTTGCATGGGTAAAATAATTGTAAATATATCTTTCATGGCCATGGAGCTGTAACTCTTTATTTCCTGTTGCCTAAGAAAATGCTCTATTTTTTTTAAACTTTAAATTCTCTTCATTTTAATGAATTGTATCTCATTAGAAAAATGCATACTAATCAATTATTATTTCATAATAGCAACATTTGGGTTTATTACTTTGCATAACTTGACTGATAGTCCTACAAATCTCAGAGAAGTTTCAAAATATACAATTCAGGCTCTAGCCCTTTGTTAAGTTTGCACATAAATTAGATATTTTCAGAGCAGATGCTAGAAGATGATTCTACTAGGTAGAAAAATGGCTCTCCAAAATGACAACATTCCAACCCCTGGAACCTGTGAATATGTTACTTTACATGGCAAATGAGATAAGCTTGATGGGCCCTTCTCTGCTTCTTTCCTCCCTCTTTTCCCTTGAGTCAGAAGGAAGCAAAGAGTAAGAAAAGGAAATGTAATGATGGAACTAAAGGTCAGATTGAGAGAGACTTGGGGGAAAGAAAAAAGAGCTCATGAAAGAGGGAAAGATAAGTGCTCTCTATTAAGGCTGCTACTGACTTAACTCAAGAAATGTTATCCTACATGAATATGGTTCTCAGGATGTACTCAGTAGCCTGAGTACTTTCATGGGTGCTTCTTAGAAATTCAAAATACTTGTTTTTATTCCTTCTTCTGTAATATGAATATCTTTCTACTGTTCTCATTTGTCTGAAAACCTTTAGTTTAAAAATTAACTTCCAAAATTTTATAGCTATTTGTAGGTTCCATAGATGTTGGTTACTTCTAGAAAGGATTCAGTCTTAGCAACTGTCACTACTACATGGATTTTGAATGAATTCCTGGCATTTAAAGCAAATACATTTTTATTTTTATATTTATCATCCTTTTGTCCTCTTTATCATCTATTTTAGCTTGATTTATACTGGTTCGGAATCTGAAGCAACACATTTAAGATTAACTTGAGAATTCAAAAACTATTTCTGACCATCAGTATGTCACACAGTATGGGTAGGCATAGATATATACTGCCCAAAGTCACTCAGGGATATAGATTTGGATTGCATTTAAGCACCTTCCCTGACAGCAGAAAAACTCAGATTTTAGGCATATTTCAATTTCTGCAATTGTGTTGATTGCACAGAGGAGCTTTTTGAGGCTCATTTAGCAGGCCATAAGGTGTTTGTTTATAGGTGCTGATGAGGAACTAGGAAAAGGTAGTTACAACCAACAAAATGAAAATATTTAGCCTGTAGTTAACATGTACTGAATATATTAGAATACATTGATTTGGATGACTGAATGTTGCTGAAATATAATTACGCTCAGTATGGATTGTGAATTGATGGTTTAGATTTTTTTTAAATACAAAGTTCGGAAGAAAAAAATGTCAATTGTTCTTTTCCTTCACATATGAAAATATATTCAAATATTAAGTATTTTGTTGTTGGTGGTGGTGGTTGGTTGGTTGGTAATGGAGATAAAACCCAGAACTCAAGGGTGATTTACCACTGAGCTATATCCCCATACTTTCTTATTTTTTATTTTGAGGCAAGGTCTCACTAAGTTGCTGAGACTGGCCTCAAACTTGAAATCCTCTTGTCTCAGGCTCCTGGGTCATTGTGATTACAGGCATTTGCCACCACATCTGGCAATACATTAACTATTTCAATATTATTATACAGGGATATTATTGTCCATATTATAACTCCCCCCATACCACCTTTTCAATGTCCACCGTATTATTTGGAACTCTGTTGCCATGACAGGATTCCAATAAAAGTTTTCAAAAAATTTGTAAGAAACTTTTCAGGGCTTAATGTTGCTAGTGAATGGTGAAATTGAGTCTGCAAGTCATTCCTCTGGGCACAGTCTCAGTCTGCTCTCATGCAACATATCTATTGGTACATTGGTAATAAGTCCAGGAGGGAGATGGGATTTTAAATTTACATCGTAATACATAAAATGAAAAAGAAAGCCTACACTATGTGTTTCAACAACCTTTAGCTGTTATATATCATGCTAGTGAAAATGTGCAGGAAAAGTAAGGCTTTACACACTGTTGGTGGGAATGTAAAGTGGTACAACTGTCATGGAAAACAGTATGGAGGTTCCTAAAAAATCTAAAAACACAACTACCATATTATACAGCAATTTCACTCCTGGGGTTATATCCAAAGGAAAGAAAATCAGTGTTTTGAAGTGCCATCTGTACCTGATATTCATTGTAGCAGTTCATTTACAATAACCAAGAAATGGAAGCAATTTATGTGCTCCACCAGCTGATGAATTGATATAGATAATATGCTGCATGTACACCATAGAATACTATTCAACCATAAAAAAAGAATAAAGTTCTGTAATTTGTGACCACATGGATGGAACTGAAGAACATTATGCCAAGTGAAATAAGCCAGAGACAGAAAGACAAATATCATAATATCTCCAGTTATATGTGGAATCTTTAAAAAGTTGATTTGTTGAAAGTTGGGAGTAGAATGGTGGGTACCAGAGGCTGGGGAGAGTAGGAGGGAGGGAGAGATGGGGAAAGGTTGATCAATGGGTACTAAGTTACAGTTAGATAGGAGTAAGCAATTCTGGTATGTGATTACACAGTGGGGAGACTATAAACAAATCTGTACTATAAGTCTCAAAAAGACTAGAAGAAAGAATTTTAAATATTTTTGTCATAAAGAAGTGATAGATATTTGAGGAGATATAGTTAACATGATTATACAATATATACATGTGCTGAACATGTTACTCCATTAATACATACAATTATTGCTTTTGTGTTAATTTAAAATTAAAGTAAAAATAATCAAACACATTTGAAAACAGCTATTATACATTATTTGAATATTATTTTTAAATTCTTAAATAATTTTACACAGACAATAAACAGTTTTATATATACTTTATATACTTGTCAACTACACAGTGATATAACACAGTGATATAACACACTGAATCAAGTTTATTAATATATTCATCACCTCAAATATTTGTCTTTTATTCCTTCTGCCTAAAGGAAACTTGGTATCTTTTGACCAATGTCTCAAATTACCCCCACCCCTCAGTCTCTGACGAACACCATTCTACTCTTTGCTTCTGAGTTTGATTGTTTGGGATTAATAATATCAATCCATACATAAGTGAGAACATGCAACATTTGCATTTCTGTGGATGACTTATTTCACAATAGCATAATGTCCTCTAGATTCATCCATGTTGTCACTATGACAGAATTTCCTTCTTTTCAAAAAGTAAATGTACTTCCATTATGTGTGTGTCTGTGTGCGCTAGCACGCCCGTGTGCATCCACAAGCACACATGACATTTTCTTTATCCACTAATTTGTTTATGAATGCTAAGGTTAACTCCACCATTTGGTTACTGTGAATAATGTTACAATGAACCTAAGATTGCAGATATCTCTACATCATGCTGATTTCAAATACTTAGAATATCTACTCTGAAGTGTGATTGTTGGATCATATGGTAATTCTATTTTCAGTTGTTTTTTTTTTATTTTTTAGGAACTTACATACATTTTCTGTAATTGCTGTATTACTTTACATTCTGATCAACAATATAGAAAGATTCTCCTTTCTCTGTATCTTTGGCAACATTAATATTTTCTCATTTTCATAATACCATTCTAGTACATATGAAATGATATCTTGTGATTTTAATTTTAATTTCCCTGATGATTAGCATTAAACAGTTTTTCATTGATCTTTTGGTCATTTTCATGTTTTCTTTGAAGAAAAGTCTTTTCAAGTCTTTGCCCATTTTAATTGTTTGTTTTCTTGGTTTCAAGTTCCTTATACATGTATTATATTAACTCTTATCACATAGACTGCTTGAAAGTATTTTCTCCCAATATGGAAGATACGTCTTTACTTCATTAATTGTTTGTTTTGCTGTGCAGAAGGCTTTTACTTTGATGTAACTGGATTTATATAGACCTGATTTTAATGCCTGAGCTTTTAGAGTCAAATCCAAATAAATTATTACCTAGATCATGTCATATAGTTTCCTACCTCCTTCTTTGTTTCATTCTAGTATATTTGCAGTTTCAGGTCTTATATTTAAGTGTTTAATTCATCTTTAGTTGATTTTATATATAATATAATGGTCCAATTACATTCCTCTGGGAAATTACATAAATTATTTAGAATCAAATATTAAAAACTCAGAATTTAATATGGTATTTTCAGGGTTTACATAATTAAAACAGGAGGAACAAGTATTTTAAAACTTAAAACTGAAGATACCACTTGTCATATATATCGCACCATAACACATAAGACATCACAGTGTATCTAATTAAAGGACTAACCAAAAAATACCTAATGTCAGAGAAATTCATTTAGTAAAGTTTTCTACAGAAGACTTTTGTCTTTAGGACAATGTTTCCTTATTTCTGAAAAGTTACATAATCTAGGTTTTATATAGAAATTTACATTAATTATAAATGTCCTAATTTTATTTCCTTTAAGCACAGACTTCCTGATTCCTTAATATAAATGTTGTCTGGGTCATCTTTAAACATATTTGTTTTCATTTTAGCACTGCTGAAGATTGTTTCAAGAATGACATAAAACAATTTATTAACTTAATTTACTTGTGAAAGATTTCTTATGATGTGTTACAATTAACTTATTTATTTCCAGGAATATTTTTCTTCTGTAACATTCCTCCAATAATAATGAGATAGCAATGTAGTTTTGGTCAAAATTCTAATAGTCACTCAATTATTTTCACTTTTCTAGCTATTTTTTTAATCAATACATGCTTAATTATTTTGGGTCATTACTATGTAAATCACTGATAATTATCATGTCATCATAATTCGATTTGTGATTCAAATTTAAAATATAACATTTCAAACAATGATAATTTTTTTAATATTTATTTTTTAGTTGTAGGTTGACACAATACCTTTATTTTTTTTATTTTTATGTGGTACGGGGGATCAAACCCACTGCCTCATGCATGCTAGGCAAGTGCTCTACCCATGCATGATAGGCAAGTGCCACAACCCCAGTCCTCAAACAATGACAATTGTTACAAAAATAAAAATAAAAATGAATTCTGTTCATGCTTAAGAAGCTGACAGAATGTTGATTGAGGAGGATGTGATCTCAGCAAAAAATGGGAAAGGAAAGGCCAAGTCAAGCAGTGCATTGAAAGTCACATGAAAAATTGTATTTTCTTCTATATGAAATAGGAAGTCATTGAGGATAGATGTAATTCAGTGAATGACATAATACTATTTGCATTTAGAGAGCTCACTAGCTGCAGCATGATAGTAGCTCAATGCCTTTTTATAATTAAAGTTTTATTTAAATACAGTCACTTGAATTATTTTGCATATTGTCTATGGCTGTTTTCATGTAAAATGGCAGTATTAAGCAGTTATGACAAAGAGTATGGTTTATACAACCTAAACTATTTATCACGATTTCCTTTATGTGAGAAGTTTGCTGACTTCTGGACTAGAAGGTTACAAGAATCAGGAAGGAAAATCTGATGAAAAGCTATAATACTAAGAGAGGGATTAGGTGTCCTAGATCAAAAGGTAGAAGATAAATTGGATATAAGGTAGCAGATTCAAGATATATTTAAAAGATTTTTCTAAAATATTAAGTGATCAGTTAAAACCTAAGTTAGGGGTTGAGCTGGATGAAAGGTGATTCCAGATACTGAAACAGGTAAAATCAAGTGAGGATCAGGGCATTGTGAGAGGAAAATTAAGTTAGAGTTCATACATGCAAAGCAAAGAGTAGTCAAAAGGTAGTTATATTTATGACAATAGAACCTTAATTCTGAGGCGAGCAAAGACAGGCATCAGCAGAGATGCAATTAAATCCATTGAAATAATGAAATCCTCCAGGAAAAGAAGAGATAAACTTTTAGGTCTTAGTGGTGAACAATAGGACATAATATCAATAAAATCTGAGAAGAAATGGCCAATAATAATGAAGAAACAGAAAGTATGGTGGTATTCTTGGAGTCAAAAAGAATATAGTTTCTTCAGAAGGAAGAGTTGCCAAGAGTTTAACTGCTACTGAAAGAGAGTAGAATAAAGACAGAGTGATATTCATTGAATTTTCTAATAGGAAAGTAGTTAGTGGCTTTCATGACTGTTTTATCACTGGAATAGAGATAGCAGACAGTTTGAGGAGGGTGCAGAATGAATATGAAATAATTGAAGTCAAGTATAAGATAAATCCTTAAGAAATTTCCAAAGAAGGAAGATGGTATGAGAAGAACTGGAGATATAAATGTCGTTGATTGGATTACATGACAAAATACACAAGAGGAGATGCTTTATAAAGAAAAAGGTTCATTTGGCTCACAGCTTTGGAGATTCAAGAGCATGTCACTGGCATTAGCTCCTGACAAGGACCCCCTGGAATGTGTCATAACATGACCTAAAAGCAGAATGGAACATGCAGAAGAGACCAAGGTTTGAGATATTCTCACGTTCACAACAACCTGATCTCACAAGAAATACTCCATTCATAGTAGACGTAATCCACTCCCATGTCACATCATTGATCCACTAATAAAGGTGGAGTTGCCATGACCTAAATACTTTGCATTAGGCCCCACCTCTCTAGAGTTCCACCAACTTTCCCCATCACCACATTGGTTATCAAGCTTGTGGCATACAAACCTTGGGTTGACAAGTCATAGCTAAACCACAGTTACAAGTAAGAATAAAAGACGTTCTATTCTGTTTTCTTTATGTATTTGTTTTTGAGTTTGTAATTGTAGAATACACTTATGTGCACGTGAGTAGAGAAAGACAGGGCAACAATATTGAGTAAATTGTGTTTGAGTAATAAAATGTGCAAAGCCATGACTACAAAGTCAATGATGCCTAAAAATCACAGAATATAACAATTCAAGTATGTCTGTAATTGATAAATTTGTTTTAGTGAACTTTAAAATAGAGTAAGGAAAAGAAGAGTCAATTAAGTGCTGGAGATAGTGACATTGAAGGAGCCCAAAACAGGTAACAGGAGAAAGACTTTCATGTTAGTATCAAAGTCCATATGTGAGTGAATGAAGGAGACCAAAGAGTAAGACATCAGCAAACAGCAAGAAGAGGTGGAGGGTAACTCAATCAGAGTGAAGGGCATTGGGAAGTGTTATGGTTTAGATATGTGGTGTCTCCCAGAAACCTCATGTGTAAGGCAATGTAGGAATTTTCTTTCAGAGGTGAAATGATTAGATTATGGAGGCTATAGCCTAATTGGTGAATTAATCCATTTGATGCATGAATAATTTGAAGAGATTACTGGGTAACTGTAGGCAGGTGGGGCAGTTTGGGATAAGCAGGTCATCATGGGTGTGTCCTTGGGGATTATATCTTGCAACTGGTGCCTTCCTTGCTCCCTCACTTAGGCACTCTAGTTCTCCCAACCTCCTCCCCCCACATCTCTCTCTCTCTCTCTCTCCTTCCTGCTTGCTACGAATGGAGTATTCTTCCATCATTCCCTCTTGCTGTGAGGTTCTGCCTCACTTCAGGTTCAGAGGAATGGATTCAACTCACCAAGGACTGATTCTCTGAATCTTGTGAGCCCCAAATCAAGTGTTCCTGCTCTAAGGTGTTCTGGTCAGGTATTTTGATCACAGTGATGAAAAACTGAATAAACATTCCTCTTAAATCTGAGGCTTTGGGCTGGGTTGTGGCTAAATGGTAGAGCACATACCTTGCATGTGTGAGGCACAGGGTTTGATCCTCAGCACCACGTTTTTTAAAAATGAAATAAAGTCTCATATATAGAGAATCCTGTGATCTTACTCCTCAGAGAACTTCTGAAGTGTTACAAAGAGTAAGATTAATATGTATTTTCTTTAAATAACTTATATTTTAATGCAGTTTCCCACCTTATAATTTTTTTACTGTTAATTGATGCAAAGAATGGGAAGAAAGTATTAGTTCGAGAACAATATGTGATGAAACATATGTATCCTATGCTGATCAAAATTTTATATATATAAATTATTTATATATAAAATATATATGTTAATATAATTAATAATATTTAAAATATTATTTATAATATTTATACACATAAATTATTATGTGCTATTTATACATACAAATACATATTCACATGTATATATTTTAACTTAAAATAAAAAAATAGGACAACTGGTTCTCTTCCTTTTTTTCCTTCATGCTTATGTTATTTAGGTTTCCTTTTATGAGCATGCATTTATTTTGTTAATTAGAAAAGTCAATAAATGGCTATTTTAAAAATAATGTCTTAGATCTGAACTCAATATTAGTTTTTAAAATTGATTAGATTTAAAAAGTAAGTGCCACTGCACAACAGTAAAATGTGTGATCACATTTTTTTAGCTTCTCTTAAAAGCATGTAAATCTGTATAGTGTTTGCTTTATGAACTTCAATAAAACTAGAAACTTCTGGCAAAATGCCAAGATCAGAACCTGTTTCACATTCAAATTTCTGCATCACTGAGAGTGGAATCTTGCAGACTATCCTGGAGAACAAACACAGTCTTTGCTCTTTCTTGTGTACATTCATGAATCATTGAATTTCCTTCCCCAGTGTGTGAGCAGCTGCCTCGTGGTACTCACCCAAGGATTGTACAAACCAAAAGATGCAATGAAGCACAGAAAAAGAACTGTGTAGCTATACCATGTGGGTATAAATAGATGAATTGAAAAATGAATCAATTCATAATATAATAGGAAGAAAAAAAATATCAGTGCTATGGGCTCTTGGGTCCCTGATACTACTCAGGTATAGGTGGTTGTTAAAGTAATAAGCAAAGGGAGAAACACAAAGCTATGTATCTCCCCTGTTCTCAACCCCTGAGTAGAATATTACAGTTTGCATTCTCAGCCTTCTCTCTTTCCTTGTTATGGTTTGGATATGAGGTGTCCCCCAAATCTGCTGTTAATGCAGGAATATTCAGAGGTGAAATTAGTAGCTCTCATAGTCAAAGAACACACTAGTCCATCTTAGTTTGAATGAACTGACTGGGTGATAGGAGGATTTTTCTTCACTGTAGTCCCTTCCTCTCTTCCTCTTTCTCTCTCCTGCTTCTTGACCTCACCATGAGCTGAGCAGCTTTTCTCCATTGGACGTTTCCCCCATAATGTGCTGCCTCCCCTTTGGCCCAGAGCAGTGGAGTGGCCTCTGTGAACTGAGACCTGTAACTGTGATTCAAAATAAACTTTTCCTTCTCTAATTGTTCTCCTTGGTTATTTTGATCACAGCAATGCAAAACACTCCTCTATCTTCACATTGGTTTGCTTTCGTTTAGCTATCCCATTTAATTTATACTAAATTTCCATATTTTGCCTATTTATATGATACTTAAAACTTTAATATATCTACCCCCCTTTCCATTAAGAAAAAAAGAAATATTATATAAAACAAAGCCTCCGGAGGCAAAAGTGTTCTGAACTACATTTGCGAACAACTTCATAACTCTCTACTTAAGAATGTACCATTCTTCATTTGAAAAGAGTGTAGATTTTTTCTGACATTTACATAACCTGGGAGTAGACGAAATATATATGATGAATCTGAATATTTCCTTTGCGTGATAGATAAATTTTTTAAAGTGGAAAAATTTGGTATTTTTTTAGTCATTCAAACGTACTCTCCTATATCTCATAGTTTTGCAATATCAGCTTCATTTCATACGATATTGTATCTTAAGCAAACACACAAAGGTTTGCCTCTTTGAATTACATATAGACTAACACAAAAGGAAAGTTTCAGAAACAATGTGTATTATGCCCATCAAATCACAGAGATTATTTATAGTATTATAGTAGCTGTGTTTTCCCAGCCCTAAGAAGTGAAAGCAGTGGTCAGGATAGCCAATATTTCTTCATCTAAGTTTTCTAAATACCTCAACATCATTTGAATGCTTGACAAATCAGAGATTATATATTTAATATGGCCAGAAAGATCCTAAAAAGTGAAACACAAATATTAAGTTTAAAATATATAAAAATCATACAGGTATCTTAGTTTACCTAAAGAAAGAGAAAAGACAATAAAGGAAGTATTAAACCTACAAATTAACAGAAACAAACAAAGTTCAAGATATGCCTCACTTGTATCTTCACTTTGACAAAGCTTCCTTTGATAATGAAATCAAATCAAGCTCTTTGAATATCCTGGAATATTAACATTCCCCTTGAGTGCTGGTTCCTGGCAAGAATCACTTAGAGAGTTTGCAAACAGTATAAAGATGTAGTGCAACTTTAGGCTCATATTATGTACTCAAGAGTCACAGATAATTTGAATTAGCTATGTATGAGAAAGATGAAAGTAATCAAAGCTGAAGAAAATAAAACGTCTTGTACTCCATCATAAATATGGCAAAAGAAGCCTTCTCTCCTGCAATTCTGTCCACTATATACCAATATATGGTTTCAATCTACGGTTTGCGGTCTTCTAAATAATATGCCAACAGGACAACCTAATGAATTACAACTTTCCTCTTCCTCTTCTCCCTTTCTCCTCCTTTTCTTTGGGACATGAATGGGGCAGTGCTAAGGCCATTCTACCACTAAGCTCTACCCTCTGCCCTTTTTATTTTTTGAGATAGGGTGTCATTAAAATGCAGAGGTTGAATTTTCAAACATGCAATCCTCCTGTTTCAGTTTCCAGAATAGCTGTGATTATAGGCATATGCCACTGCACCCCGCTGGCAATGTAACTTTCCAATATGCTGGATCTGGAGGGTGCACAAAACATTATGGACAATTGGAAAAAGGAAGGTGAGGAATTTAAAGTAACAAATAATATGCTACTAAAAAGGGAATCAATATCCTTTTCTCCAAAACTCAGTTTTTACTTTGCACCAAACTTGTTAGAACATTATGTGTGATCTTACAATCAGTATGAGGCATTCAGCAACCTCAACAAACAACTTTAACAAAAGCAAACACTACCTAACATTCCAAATAATAAGTTTAGAAAAATTACAAGGTGAAATTCTAATTGCTGTAACTGTGATAACATAGATAATAGATGGGTTTGTAAAAGAAAGTCACACCCATATAATGAGACTTTGTAAAAAAAAAAATGCTATTGAAAACTGAGGCTATGAGAAGGATGTTAAAAAATGGTTCAGTCATTAGTAAAAGCAAGTTTACAAGACACTATCAGAATAATTGCAATAATTGATTGATAGCCAGAGTGGCAAGTCATTTAATTTCTTTTTCTCGTGACAGAGATACATAATACATCATTAGGCCATATGAAGAATACAAAAAAATCAGTGCTCTGAACTTGTTATAGAAATCTTGGCAAAGCAGAAAAAAAAAAAAAAACAGAATTGCTACATCATGCACTTTGGTGTTGTCTCTGATTATATAGCATTCCAACATCATCACTTTAGGGTAGACTGGTTGATTTCTAATAGAGTATGTCTTAGTGGAAGACAGATTCCACCTCTACTACCCAACATGAGTTCTGATGATTCCCTGTTCCTCCAGCACTTCACCCAGCCTGATCCAGCCAGAGAATTTGAGTCTTGAGGGAAAGATTAGAAAACAGGGAAGCATTTAGGGCATTATTTGGGACACTGTTATGAGGATTTTCACCATCATTTGGCACCGCCAGTACTGCTATCCTAATAAAAGAGCTTGTATGACTTCCTCTTAAGCCTTTGAATAGCTTCTTTTGTTCCATATCCATCTTTAAAATTCTGTATTTGGTCTTCATATTGATTCTGTGAGCTGTTAGCTGATCTATAATTTGTTTCTGTTGCTTGAACTCAGGAACATACACTCAAGAGCTCTTTGATGCCTAAATAATTGCTTAAAATACTATTGGGAACACATTTAGGCAAACTCCTTAAAAGAAAGTGATCACCGAAAACATCAATATCTCTTAACAGTGATGTAACTGAATTTTTCTTCTTCTATTTGCATTTGTGTAAAATTATTGCATGTATTTAATGAATATCACACCAGATCATAATTCCAAACTGAGTTTTATTTTACTGCAATAATTTTCACCAGAACGTAAATACAAATTTACTTATAGAGAGCTAATGCTTGGAAATAAATATTAATTTCATGGACTATTTCTGATGAAATATGGGAAAAATAACTTTTAAATTACCATTTTTTAACAAAATTTCTCCTCTCCTGAAAAAGCAAGTTTTTCAACTTTGACACCATTAGAGATTATTCAAAACCATAACATAATTCTTTCTTTTAATTACCAATATTTCTAAATAAGTGCTTACTTCTTGGAGATGATAAGCAATTATATATGTATATACTTCTGCATGTGTATATTTATATATATTTGTGTGTATACACATATCTTTTTTTCTGACAGCCCTCCATATCTATGGATTCTATATCTATGAATTCAACGAAACATAAACCAAAAATTGGAAAAAAATATTTCTGTACTGAACATGTAAAGACTTTTGTCATCATCATTCCCTAAACAATACAGTATAACAACATTTACATAGCATTATAATAGGTATTACAAGTGATCTAACAATGGTATAAAAATATACATGATGATATGCATAGGTTATAATTAAATACTAAGCTATTCCATATAAAGGACTTATATGGAATCTGAAGATTTGATAGCTGCCTGTGGTTTTGGAATTGTATCTCTCATGGAAGCCATGGGAAGACTGTACATACAATTTTAAAATTTTTACTTATCTTTTATAAAAAAATTCTTTAATAGTTGCCTCTGGTAATGCAAATTTGGAAATGAATGAATTCAAAATTGGTAGCAATATATCAATAACCACTCACAATATAAGTGTTAGAAAAAGTATACCAATTTATGTAAATTAATTTAAATACTGGTGACTTATATAAAAGTGAATAACAATTTAATGTTTTAAAATATTAAACTCTTAATCTGCGTTTTTAAACTTAGCTACATTTTGACAAAATTTTAGCTTGTGTACATGGCATCTTTATTGGCCTAGACACAACAAACACTCAAATCAGCTAGATTTTTGTTGCAAATTTACTTCATTAACCCTGATTAAACTAATCCACATATTTGCAGTATCCAAAGGCTTCTCTTTGTTTCCTTGTTTTTAGATTTTTGTGAGAGTCTTACATATATAGAAGGCTAATTTTTCAATGCATTTGCAGATAATTTTACATCTATAAATAAAGTTTTGAACATGTTCATCTAAATTAATTTAGTCAACCATCATTATTAAGCTGAAATATTCAGTTTGAACTCATGTGCTTTTGTTGGAATTTAACATGAACACTTAAATAAATATACTTTATCTTTTCATTTGATTACCAAATTTTCCGAAAAGTTTGTAAAACCCAGAGAGGACAAAATTTTTCACACATTCATTATGGTTTACATACATTTCAAAAAAACTAGAATATGGCTAATAGTGAAATTTCAGTAGATTTTCTTTTTGCAACTTGTTTTGAGAGAGCATCAGATATTTTTTTAAGGTAGTCTCCTCACTATGGTTGGTCCTCAAGAAATTGGAATGACTTGATTAGTGTAGCTCAGTGGTAGATCTCAGGCTTAGTGTGTACAAGGTCCTGGGTTCAACACTTGGCATAAGAAGAGAAAAGTAAAGGAAAAAAGGAAGGGCAGAAGAAAATTGGAATAATTTTTTTAAATATTTATTTTTTAGGTGAAGATGGACACAACACAATGCCTTTATTTTTACGTGGTGCTGAGGATCGAACCTGGATCTTGCCAGTGCTAGGCAAGCGCTCTACCGCTGAGCCATAATCCCAGCCCCTGGAATAATTTTTAATCATTTAACCCTATTCATATTTTCTGTCTATCTTTTCAAAAACTTAATTCATCCTGATTAGAAACTCAATTTATTCCTTTTTCTTAAGAGAACAAGCATTGCCATAAAACCCATTGTTTATATTTTAAACACTGGAGTTCAGAAGTGAAAGATTCTTTAGAATAGTGTAATTTTTTTAAAATTATAAAGATACATTTCAATTGTGTTCACACATTTCAAACATGATTAGAATTTTCTCAGTTTTTATACTGGTGGCTAAATACATGGAATATTGCATTATAGCTTCATACATACTACTATTCTGAAAATGTGATCTGTCTTAATTTTTTTTTGTAAAAAATCAGTAAAAAAATAATTTTACATATGTATTTTTAAGTTGCCAAGAAAGAAGCCAAATTAGCAAATGACTTAAGGAGAGTGAGCAATTTGTAAGCCAAGCAATGAACTATCAATCAAATAATGACATAATTGTATAGTTTCATGTGGGCCGAGGATCTGAATATGAAGCAAATATTAATAATAATCAATTGATCATTGAACTATAACAAAATGTATGATTTCTTTTTTTGAGATGGAAAATATACAAAGAATAATACCGATGGTGACTAGCTTTTAATGATTTCCAAAAAAAAGAATATTTAACAATTTTAGATATTATTCAAATTGAATTCAGTACTACCTCTCTAACACTTTTCCAGTACAAACTTCACATTTATAATAATTCTGTCCATATATTAAGAACCTTAAGACCATCTGGTCCAGCAGTTCTTAAGTCTACTGCAGAACAGAATTTGGAAATCAAGTTAAATGTGAATGTTGTCCGCACGCCAACTTAATTAAGTCACAATATCTGGTGATAGGGCTCAGGTATCAAAATGTTTAGGTAGTTTCCAGGGTGATACTAAAGGGTTGAAAAACTAGTGGTTTAGTTCCAAATTTCATTTTATAGGTGACAAACAGATCTAAAGAAACATTAACTTCCTTAAATCAGAGTCACTTAGAGTCAACACCAGGGGACTTTCCCAAGGTCTTCAGATTCCTAAAATAAAGCTAAACATGCAGCCAGTCTTTACTTTTGGTCACTACTCTTATCTATGACTAGATCTTCTATCTCAATTTTAACTGTTTATCTAGATAAAGCCAAATAGATCAACTCTACCTTGACTTCACTTATTTTACTTCTGATATGTCCTAAAATTAAAATTAAAATACTACCTAAGATTTTGGAGTAAACCTGGAGTCCAGAAGTTTTACCCCCAAATTCCTAACAGGTCACCTTATCTCAAATGCAAAGTGCCACCCAGCTCTAAGTTCCTAGTGATTGTTCTACCTGTCAATCTGTCAATTCAGAATAGTGTAATATCTGTGCTGAACAGCATATAATAAACCACGGTGTTCTTGCTTTTTTTGCTTGAAGTGAAAATTGCTCTCATTGTGAGACAGCAGTGGTTTCCTTTGTCTCCAGATGAGGCCACAAAATCAGTATCCTTCTGACATGTGCCAACAGCACTGGGCTATGAAATATTAAAGATGATGGTCGGCTAGAAGCTGAAGGTGCCTCGCACATAATAGACATACAACAATGTTTGGTGACTGAAGAAATAAATTATTCCATCCGAATTCTGCTCCAATACCTAAAATAATTCCTTTATGATTAAGAGATTTAAGTAAAAGAAAACCTTTTTACCCCCCCACCCCCATGAAGTGCTTGAAATTTCCTACAAAGATACACAGGCCTCTTTTGTAACTTTTTCCCTCTTAAGGGTGGGGTATTAGACTAAAATGTCAATTTTAATTTTTCAGAAAAATTGGCTTCTGATTAATTAAATGAACAGCTCATTGAAGACCTGAAATGGAATGGATTCTGTGTGTCAATCAACTTCAGTTCTGTGAGTTATTTAGAAAACTGTTAATCACTCCCCAGAATTGCATCAAATTATATCTATCCCAAAGGACAGAAACTGATAAATCAAGATATTAGTCAATTTAAGAATCCTAGTTAAATTCCTGATTCCCTGTTCCTCTTCATTTTCAGGCAGTTTATGGTAGATCTACAAATGCTATGTGACAGCAAGTTGATCCTATGACATTACTATACAAACATGGTTGGGAAAATAGGTATGAAGTTCCAGCTTAGAGCCCGAGAAGTCTAATTTAGAGTGGCTTAATTGTTAAAATTATACATATACATAATTAAAACATCAATTAGACATATTACTCAAAGTCTATTGTTTTTCAGTTTATTTACAAACATTATATTATTTATAGTGATTCTGCTTATTAAGCACTATTCTTCTATTGTAGAACTGATAAAGCTGATGCTTAGAGAATTAAAGGATAAATGATGGATACAAATAAATCTGGACTCAAGATTTGAACTAAGATTTAACTCACAACCCCATCTTTGACAGCTACACAATGCTGCCTCCTGCATTTGCTGTTGTATTTTATCTAGATGCAAAAGATCTTTTTTGAGTTCTGGAGAAAGGATGTCCCAAGGCTAATCCATCTGCTCCTTTTTATGATTTTTAGTATAAATACTTACTTTAGTGAATTTTCTAACTCATTAAAAATTAACTAATTTTCAAAATATCTTAAGCATTTTCTTAAATTTTTAGAAGACAAGTTCTTTGACTGAATTTTCCACATTTACTTTTTTTTTTCCTTTATTTTTCAGTAACAGAGAGAGGAAGAGAGATACAGAGACAGGTTGAAGGTGACACTTAGTGCTAGTGCTTTGTTGGGTAAAGAAATGTCATTGTGGTTGTTAATAAAATGATTTATACCTGGCTCAATTCATTCCTTTGTATTGATTTGATGTAGATGGGACTTAACAGATTAACCAGACGAGCTATATAAACCAATCATATGATACTTAGGACCACATGAAAAGTTCTAGGTTGTTAATGCTAGGTAGTCAGAATTTTTGAAGGACAATCTACAATGTTCTATCACAAGTTAAGTAACTTAATAGAGTAAGATTTAATAATTTAATCAATATCTCATATTGAATGTCCTATTAAAATAACAAAAAATATAAGCTACATCAAACAATTTATTATACCAAATTCAAGAGTCTCTTTTTTATATACTTTTCAAAACCAGTGAGGAGTATAATTTCAACATAGTGTTCAAATAAAAAGGCAATGTAGGAAATAATAAGCATAATCAATCACTGATCACATTATATGTAATTCAATATATACTAATCACATATTTCATCTTCAAATAATGAACTTCACTCATGCAGAAAATTATTAATACTATCTTCACTGAGGTAGTACAACTATTTATCTAAAGATCTGTTCAAAAATAGGAACCAGAGTCTAACATGCATCAAAAGGATTATGGTCTATTTTAAATCTAGAATTCACTTCAGTATTTAACATAGGTTTTAATATACCTTCAAAATGCTGAAGAAGTAGTACTCACTTCTGACAACCAATTAAATCTAAAAATATGAGTCCTTGGTCTAACACTGACCTCAGATGGTAATTTCTTCATCTCCTTGAATTTTGATAGATCTGAATTTACCATATTGCTTTCTAAATACTCTCCTACAAGGAGTATCTAGACTTTTCTGGTAAGAATGTATTTTATATTTTTTTCCTTAAAATTTTTTGCCAAATTAATTCACACTGTTTATTTTACTTTTAGCATATCACTGCTTTGTTTCCCCCCCCGCCCGTTAGTGTTTTATCTGCACCTTTTAAACAAGTGTTTCTCAAAATTGGGTGTACATTATTGTTACGTGAAGAGGTTTTTTTTTTGTTTGTTTGTTTGTTTTTAATGTGAAGGCTTGTGTTTCACCTGCAAGGGTTCTGATCAGTTGATTTTAAATAATGTCCAAAGATTTACCTTTTCAAAGCATCTCAGGTGAACCTAATGCCCAGCCACTGGTAACACTACCTAGTCTTCTAAATGCAATGCTCATAAATATCTAGAGAAACTAAATTATTAATGAAAACATCAGTATGAATACTAATCACAGATTACATAATTATATTCAACATAGACCATAAAGTAAACTAAAGAGGAAATTAAAAAGAAAAGGGAAAGGAAGAAGCTCTGTTTCACATGAAACAGAAGCATCATGAAATAACTCCCTATATACAAATTGTCATTCATCATAATCTTTTATTCCGTATTACTACAAGCTTCCTAAACTTTCACTGTGTTGAAGACACTGACGCTTCTGTCTACTAGCCAGGTTTGTTCCTATCACTTTGAGCCTGAGAGTATTGGATGTCAAAGTTCAAAGAATCATGTTCTACCTGACAAAGAAGAAAGGGTCACGGGGCAGCAGCTGCAGCAGCTGCAGCAGCTGCACAGACCAGACATTATTAGCCAAAGAGCTCCTGCAACGCCCAGCCCCTGCTGCCCTTTATATTGTTCGGAGGAACTTTGAAAGACTCAGGCCCTACTGCCCTAGAGATCTGGCTCAGGCAACTTACGTTTTGTAGCCTCTCCAGGGGTTTGTTATGTGCATCCAAGGTAGAGAACCACTAACTCAAATGGGTTTGAAAATTCCAAGGTCACAGGATGCAGTCAATTATAACACCACCAGGATGACCAACTGTAAGTGATCCCCCTACTTCCTCAGGTAGCTTCACCTCTCCTGTCTGACATTTCCTCCTTCAAATTTAATCAAAGGTTGCTCTTACTCATTTTGAACTTCTTTTAATTCTTTAAAATAACAGGATTTTGTCATAAGAAGAATATTGTGATTTGCTATAAATCCTCTCACTCACAGAGTGGGCTTTTATCAGACATAAACAGACATTTGGGATGTTGATCCTTCTGTTATATTTTGTTGAATTTATCTTTATTCTCAATTCTTCACAACTTAGGTGTCAAAGTCATCCTACATTATTTCTCAGAAGTGAGAAAATATAGCAAACAGGATGACAAATTGAAAACCTTCTTCCTTTTATTCTCTTTGTGGTTTTGTAAAAGTCCATGATACTAATAACACACACACACACACACACACACACACACACACACACGGGGGTGGGGGGGACTATTATCGTATGACAGTTAGTACCAGGACAGTTCTAAACACTTTATAGGAAGTTACTCATTTAGTCCTAATAATCTGAAAATTAATATTTTACCTTCCTTTATAGATGATAAAATAGAGGCACGGAGATATTAGTTTCTCAAGGTGACCTAGTAACTAATTGAAAGAGAATCATTAGTTCTTTAAAATCTGGGCTTTTAATTACAAGAGGAGGTTGTCTTTATGAGGATAAAGATTGTTTTTTTTCTGAGCAGAGATGTGATTTACCATATTATTATACTTCTGATCAACAGGTTAATCTTTGTAGTCCAGTGGGATAATGCCACAGAAATGAAATTTGGTTTTTATAAGATTTTTCTGGTGATAAAGGTACCAAAAAATCACCTTGAAATCATTCAAGGCAGTCACAGGTGCTCAAAATGTAGGTATATGCATGGGGGAATCACCTAGGAATGATCATTTAAGAACCTAAGAAACATTAGAGACTCCTTTGAAGGTTTGCCTTTGAGTAAATTCTGGGCAAAGTCCCTCAGAAGAGTTAACATAAACTGAGTGGGTAGTTGCATTAGTTGGGAATAAAGATGAGAATTTTAAAAAAATTCCATATTTCTAAGAAAATCTTAATTCTATGTAGGTTCAGAAGGGATTTTTAAAATTTTAATAACAACTCCCTTCAGTGAACAGCCTCTGAAAGTCAGCCAATCAATACCAGCTTCACACTTTGAAAGGGAGCCAATCAACAGTAAACTCATCCTAGTGGAACAGGCCAAGATTAACCAGTCCCTTGTCAGTACTCCACAACACAATGATCCAAATGAGATCAGAAGCGTGCCTGCTCAGCAAAGCTGCACCTGACTGACAGAGATCCATTCACTTGTTTTTGGTTTCGGATACAGGTAATCTCTTCTTTCAATAGAAAATATAATTGCTATTTTTTAAATGTTTAAACATTTAAACCTATCCAAAACCATTTTAGGTTTCTGTTACATTTAAATTTTAGTAACTACTGTTAACTACGCCTAGTAATAGTATTTCTAGGTGAATGAAGTTAGGCTAGTCCACTACTGATAATTTTAGCCCCACAAACTGACTGGAACTCAAGGCAAAGCCTTTCGTACATGAATCAAAAAAAAGTCACATATAAACAGCTGTGTCTCTGAGGACCTATGCACAGGAGAAACTCTGCTGTCAGACTGAGACATTACCAATGCCCTTTCCTGGAATCAAGTTGGCTTTTAAATTACCCTAAGCAAGGAAGGACTCATTGCACCAGGAACATCATTTGTAAGAAGGACATTCCAGTCTTCAACAGTGACATAATGTGGTACAGAAAAGTAACAGCAGCTGGCGAACTGGGAAGAGTTGCCTCTTATTTCTCTCCCTATGTGGGTGAAAATGCTAGACACCTATGAAGTGGATAAACCTTTAAGTTTTGGGGCAATTCAGCAGGAGACTTCATTAAGACCTCTCCTGTTAGTAAACTTTTTGTTACTAAAACATGCAGATTCTTAAACATAAAACTGGAAAAAATTATAAATATGCACATACCTCAAGTTGGGAAGTAAACTTGTGAAGTTTACTATTTTATAGTAAAATCCCATGGCTTGTCTGGGTAGCTTCCATAATTTCTATTCTAAGACACTTGACTTGGGAACTTATTTAGATATGTTAGAATTTTACATGATGTAGAAATTATTGAATATCCACATTATTCCAGCACCATGGCCACCAAATCCTTAATTTACATCTGTATAATATTGTTGATGTATCAGTTTTCTTCCATTTTCCCAGTAATTTTGTATCCATAGATATGTTCCCTTGCAGAAGAAAATCATCAAAGCTTCCCATCTTTTTATTCACAATATTTTGATGGTACAAATTTTGCATTAGGTTCATTTTTTAAGGGATGGCCTAGTAGAGTCAACAACAAATAACTAGCTCTATAAACTTAGAAACCTGGTTGAAGGTGGCTATATTTGCTACAGACTTTTATATCATTTTACTACATTTTTTTGTGCCAGATATTTGTCCAAATTTTGGAATTTATTTCTGATAATTTCCTATTAACATAACCATGCTTATAAACCCTCAAAGAACATCCTCATAAGGAATTACTTAGTTGATACCAACTGTTAAAAACAAATATAAACTAAAAGGAAGACCTTAATCTGTTATATGACAAAAAGAATAGCGTTAATAGAATACACATTAACAATTGGACTTTATAATATGAGTTTAGAAAATTTACTTGGCAATTACTTTCCTCCATTTCTCTGATGCAGTGTATAAAAGGTAATAAAACTCAAACAATATTAATATTTGTTATTTTATTGTGGTTGCTATATTTTATTATTATTTAATATCACTATGATTTAACTAACAGCCTTTGTGGTGTAGTATATGTAGGATCATATTTTAAAGTATGCATATAAAATATTAAGACATTTCATTCATTTTAAAATTTCAATCTTTGAACAGATTTGTAATTCACATATAATAGTATGGTGTGATCACAAAATTTGTATATATGGTTGTTATACAATGGAATTATTTGTTTTTTATTATTTATCAATATTTTTAGTGATTGTTCATTATTAATCTATTTATCTTTATTTATCTTAAATTATTTGTGCTATCATGCTTAATCAAAAAATTCTGTAGCTGGACTCAGTGGTGCACACCTGTAATCCTAGCCTCTAGGAAGGCTGAAGAAGGAGGTTCCTGAGTTCAAAGCCAGCCTCAGCAATGGCGAGGCACTAAGCCACGCAGTGAGACCCTGTCTCTAAATAAAATACAAAATAGGGCTGGGGATGTGGCTCAGTGGTCGAGTGCACCTGATTCAATCCCCAGTACCAATAAATATATAAATAAATAAATCTGCAAATTTGTGGTCTAGAGGTAGTCTGACATGCATTCAATTAAAGTAATCTCATGGCAGTTTCAAACATTTAAACTGTTTGCTATGAATTAAAAGACCATTTCCAGTTTATAGGATGATAAACAGGTTGTCAGAGGCATACAAGCTACTATAAATTTTAAAAACCAGCATATCAGTCAGAATGCTGAATCTGCTCAGTAGGGCATCTGTCAGCAACAGGCTACTGTGACCTACATGCAGCCTATACAGAAACTGGAATTTTTCCTAAACAAAAACTGGAAAACTCACCCATGCCTTCACAGCTTCATAGCTGACTTCTTTAAGGCTGGTGCCTACCCATTGTTGATCACTTGATAGGCAATAAGTCAGAGAATCAGCTCCTAAGTTCTCACATTGTCTAGATCATCCCTCCTCTGACTCACTGCCAGACGCTCAAACTTATGGGCAGAGAGCCAAAGTGCTCAGACTGCAGGTGTGATTTTTTTTTTCTTTTAATATGATTCATTGTTTAAACAAATTTTGAATTCAATTCCATCTGGTAGAACATTCACTCTCTTTCAGCCACAGCCTCTACCACTAATTATGGGCTTACATTCACAGCTTCACTCACCACCTTTACTGGCTTGGCCCTGAAGGTGTTTGAATTAGTAACTCTTGTGACTAACCTGTGAATTATAGAAGGGCAAAGCCTGTGTCCATTTCAATCACTATTGTGTCTTTGGCCCTTACCAGAATGCCTTACATGTGGTAGGCTATCATTAATATTCGATGACACAAAGAATGTATAAATCAATGAATGGCAATCTCATATTCAGATTTTGAGGGTGAATAGCAGAGGGGAGGTAAAATTTTAGATGGTAATCTTTAAATCCTTTAAATATCACAATGAATTGTTCTTTTTGACCACAGCAAATAGACACACATTAAAGTAAGCTATCTAAACTGGTTACAGTGCTACCAGATTATAAATGTCAGTTTCTGAGTCCTGCAGGTAAACGTTTCCAAAAGATACTAGATCATTATTTTCATGGATGCACACAGCATGTAAGATATTGCTGTAAAAGACAAACAACATACAGATTCACTGGCACCTGTCATATCCTTTTTTATAATAATCTGTCTGAGAGAGAGAAAGAAATGGAAAAGAATTCTTAACAGCTGAGATAAACAAAGCTAAGACAGAATCTTTTCATTGGTACAAAATCTGACAGTCTTACTTATGAGTGGTTCCAAGATAGAGTGTGAAACCAAGAGAGGTTATTGTCATCAACTTTTCTATGAAATAGCCTAGTCTATGAATTTTTGTCACCTAGCTCAATGGTTTTTGGACAGGCACTTGGAGACAAGAAAACATATTCATCACATTCTTTATGCTCTTTTGAAACCTTCCTCTTGCTTAAAAACACATAATGATTCTTAATCTCAATGTTGTACACGATCTAGAAATTTTATCTGTGAAACTGAGAAAACATATGCTGCCAGAGAAGTACAAAATGATTGCCTCTTTCTAATACCTGAGGTAGTAGCATGATAATAACTGTGTAAGACAACTTCTCCCTTCTCTCAAAATAATTATGGCTCTCTAGAATTCAACATCTGTGTTACCAGATGTTACTGTCAAACACGTAAGCAATGGGTTTGAGTATTGCACAAACCTGGCCAGCTTCCAAGAGTCTTTGTCTACATACCTCAGCAGAAGCAGGTGGCGTTCTGTAGTCCAAGATTTTAAGTACTATAACACAATACTCCTGTTCCATAAAGTGGAAATGGTTTTCTGTAACAATAGACTGAATCTGTTCCGGTTCAAGCCACTAGTTTGGTTCTACTGATAGACATTTTCATGGCTATGTTTTAAGTGAAAGGAATTTATTTTTAAAATGAATTTAATGGCACTAAAAACAAAAAAAAGAAAAAAAACTAATTATGAGCCAAAAATTGTTACATTTTTTTTTCTGAATAAATGACATCGTGCTGTTATGGCAATTAATCAAATTATTTTGTAAAATTTGGGAGAAAAATAGGATTTCTTGGAAAAACAAACAAAATTAGTTGTTTTAGTTAGGCTGTTATATAATGCTGTGTTTTGAGGACATTGTAAGGTTGATTAGAAGATGTAGTAATCATTTAATAAAGGTAAGTTCAATTCTTAAAATTTGAGGTTGTCCTTCCTTCTTGATGTTAAAATAGACCTCAATATATTACAATATATGAACTACATATATTACAGTGCTGAGGATTGAACCCAAGACCTTATTCATGCTTGGTAAGGACTCTACCACTGAACTCCAAGCCTAGTCCATAGCTTAAACTTTGTTTCCTTTTGTAAATTAAAACTTGACAGTCACAAAATAGTCAAAAAATTAGATTTAAAATACCTATGTTTCTCTAAAATTAAAAAATATATATTTGCTTTCCTTAACTCCAAATTTAATTTAGAAGATCTTTGTTGACATTTCCTTAAAAATGTCACATACAAAATCAATGTTTTTACTCAGAAGGTTCTGAACAAGTGCAAATCATTTAGGAACTATATTAAAAATGAAGCCATTCATTTTAGAGTGAAAAGACAAGATACACACTGGAAGTAAATATTTACAAATTATTCATCCAACAAGGGATTAATAAGCAAAATATACCAGGAACTCCAAAATCTCAATAGCCAAAAACCAATTTAAAAATGGGCAATAGAATTAAATGGCTATTTATCACAAGAAGACATTTAAATAACCAACAGGTATATGAAAAAAAAATGTTTAATATCACCAATCATCAGGGGCATGCAAATCAAAAGCACAATGAGATATCACCTCATCCCACTAAGCATGCCTATTATCAAAAAGACAAAGAACAACCAATGCTGGCAAGAATATGGACAAAAAGAAACCCTTGCACACAGCTGGTGTAAATGTAAATTAGTACAATCATTGGGAAAAACACTATGGTTGTTCTACAAAAAATTAAAAATAGAACTACCACATGATCAACAATCCCACTTCTGGGTACATATCCAAAGGGAATGAAATCATGTGTCAAAGAGACAATGGCACTCCTGCATTCCTCCTATTCATATAGCCAAGAAATAGAAAACCCAAGTGTCTATCAAACAAAGAGTTGATAAGTAAAAAGTGGTATCTATAAACAATGGAACAATACACAGCTATAAAAAAGAATAAAATCCTATCATTTGTGACAACATAGATGGAGCTAGAAACCATTATGCTAAGTTAAATATGCCATGCACAAAAAGATAAGTATCATGTGACCTCATTCACATGTAGAATAAAAGGAAGTTAACCTGACAAACATTGAGAGAATAAATGGTACTTACCAGAGACTGCAGATAATGTGAAAGAGGGAGAAACAGGGAATATTTATTCAATGGATATAAGTTACAGTGAGGGGTACAAATTCTGGTATGCTATTTCATAGTAGTGTTGTTATATATAAAATTATACAATGTATATTTCAGAAAGCTAGAAGGATTTTGAAAGTTTTCACATTAAAGAAATGACAAATGTTTGAGATATTCTTAACTTGATTAAGCATTACACAGTATAATTTCAGTATATTGGAATATCACATGGTAACCAATTAATATGTACAATTTTGATAATTTCATGTATTAAATAAAAATAAATGAATTTAACTTATTTTTAAGTGACTGTATTTACAGCATGTTTAATTTTTCCTTCATTAAAAATAAGCGATCCATTTCAGATTTTGTAAGAAGGGTGTGGATACATGGTTAAATTAAATTTAATTTAGTAAAAATAGGTAATAATTTAACCAGCAATTTTGTGTCCAGAAGGAAAAATAGTAGAGAAAGTGTTTTTTCTTCTCTTTTTTAACAAGTAGATACAGGAAAACACACACATATACACATATGGAAAATAGCATCTTGGAGTCTTTTTCATTATTTTCTCATAGTTCGAATGATTGTAGCCATTTATTCTTCAAAATCTAATTCTTATAGCTCACTACTGGTAGTATATATTGTATGCCCTGCTTTGTAAAACAGGATAAGTCAGACTCTCTCTGAATCTCATTTCATCTTGTACTTATTTATATTCCTCTTCTGAATTCTCCATTAATCATTTTAGCTTGTCAGTTACTTATTGGCAGTCCCACTAAAGGCCAGACAGGGAAAAGTTCAAACTATAAAGCTCAAATAAGCACAGTAGTGATTTTATTCATTTCTCTATCAATCGTTGCTTACTTCAGGCCATTTTGCATTGTTTTCCATTGTCCTTCTCTTGTTTCTGTGTAAACTGGATTTCATGATCTAATATTAACCTAAAATAAAATTTGGTGGAACTTAACTTTTTTTTCTAAATGTTATTTTAGATTCAACAGACACACCTGGTCAGAATGTAAAATTCAAGACAATTTACAATAATAAGCTAATAAGGAGATTTCAACTGGTGAGATTTTTCACTATACTATGAGAACTATGAGTCATACTTATTACCAAATACAGTGTGTGTCACACTTTTCTACATTGAGAATTCTGTAGAAAGTGAAAACAGAGAATTATATTAATGCAATCTGTATGCTATGAAAATATAAAATAATTTCCACAGCCACAGGAATCAGGCAGAATTTGATTCTAGCTATATGTCTGAAATGATAAAAAAGAAGGCCTATTAATATTTGCCAAAAATATAGGTATACTTCAAACAACATCAACACTCTTTGAACTGATAGAATTATTCTAGAATACCTTTAAAAAACTTTATATAGTATTATTATTATTAAAATAATTCATAAAACATTATTGTCAAAATAATCACTTTTGTGCAAAATTAGTAATAAGCATGAATTTTAACATTAGTGATAATTGAGGGAAAAACTAGAGAGGAATATAAAATCAGCAATAAAAAATTAAATCTCAAATAATCACCAAATTAGCAAAAAAACTGAATAAGTCCGTAAGTATAGTATTTGGGTTAATATTATATTTTTAGACTAATTCACGAATATAATTTATGATAATTTGCATTCAGACTCAAGAATGCAAATGAAAGAAAATAGATTATTTTCTTTCTGGTAAGTGTTATCTATTGCTTTCCAAGTTCATAGAAATTAGAATAATAACTTTGATTTCTAAGTGTAACCAGTTCAAAGTCCTCAATATCAATATCTATCTGTGGGACATTATTGAAATCCAGTGCTATAAAGGTGTGCTAGAAAATAGAAATTTCTCTAAATTCAATTGGAAGTATAAGATTTATTTACAAAATTTACTATCCAGATAGCTAAAGGTTATGTTACCAAGTCAATAGTTGATATTTCAATAGAGGAGGTAAATGGACACTGATACATTGCAGTAATCAGAACATGGTATACATTACCTAGGAAAATTTTACCAACACCTAAATGAAGAATAAATGATCCAAGGAAAACACCCTGCTTATGGGAAAATGCCAGAACCCTCCAAAGTTTTTCCTTACCCAAAGATAAATTAGAAATTAAAAATTTGGTATAGTTGACAAAGTAATGTCAGATTAAGGGAAGAAGAGGAGCAAGCTAGTGAAGATGAAGGAAGAAAGGAAATATTTTAGTATTTAGAAAAAGATTTGGTAGCAGTAAGTGAAGAATTATGAAACGATTTTATTGAAAACACACAAGATTCCAAGTTTTCTTTGAAATTCTTAAACTTGTATCATTGAAGATGTAGGCCAAGTATTCAGAAAGTGGTTGTCAAAATTACAAGGAGTCTCCAAACACAATAGCTAACTTAAAATCAGCATAGGAGGCATTAAAGACCAGATTGGCACAGGAAGAAATCAAATCAGGGATTCAAAGAATAAATCTGAGGAACTCTCCAAAAATACAGAGGACAAAAATGAGTGAACATGAAGCACAGAAAACTCTGTGTATGGTATGAAAAAGTACATTTTCTAAGAACCAACAGAGGAACACTTCAAAGTTGCCAGCAGTGGCTATCTGTGAATCATGCAATAATAAGAGTTTCACTTTTTTATACGTATTTCTCAACATAAAGAGTTTTTACTACTAGTGCATATCAGTTTCATATTCAGAAGAAAAGATAAACACAGACTCAATTTGACATATATTTTTGAGGAATCCCCACTTATAAACTAGCTTTTTCTTCAATAACCAGTTCCTGTTATCTGGTCAGTTTTAGACTAGAGGCTTCGTAAAGCCACTACTTTTTCATTACAAGAATGAAACTTAATTAACCTGAGCATTTCAATGGCTCTTTGTATCCCTTTCCACTCTGAACGCTTTAAAATTCCATGAGGTATAATTTAAAATTAATTCTAGCTTATAATTGCATTTGGCATGCTGGCTGACTCTTGGTTTACACAATTCAAAAGGATAGTATTTTATAGCCTTCTTTAATAACCCAAAGTAAAATTCTGGAAAAAAAAAAAAAACTAGCCCCAAGGTCTAATTATATTACTCTTTTAAATTATTTTAAGCTTAAAAAATGTTATTTTACATTTGTTTCAAATTTATCCTAATGAAAATTTAGGATAACTTCCTATAATTCAACTTTTCCTGGAGACAAAAAACTCAATAGTATTTCTATGACAGTATATTGTGCAGAACAAGCTAGCATGGTGTCATGGAAGGAATAGCAGCTTTGAAGCTAAACAATCTGTAGTCTAATCTCAACTCCATTGTTTACTGACTGTAGATGAGTGCACAAGGACATAATTATTCTGAGTGTAGCATCCACATCATTAAAGGAAAAAATATATCTAACTGCTGGTATATTTATTTAGCAATCCTTATGGATTATCAGATCCTTGTGGAGTGATTTCCATGTTCCAGACATGTACTATTCGTAGTGATTTCAGGATTTAATGAATTATTATCTGTATAGTTTAACCATTTTAGAAGTATCTCCCTTACTCTATACTAGCTGCTGTATGAAAGTTATTTTTAAGTGAGAATTTTACATTAATTTTCTCTTCCTTTTTGCCAACACTAACAACTTGCAACTTACAACATGTAATTTATATTGAGATGCCTAACATAGCCACATTGCTTTTGTCAACTGTAGTTGACCCCCACGGGGCAGAGCTAAGAGTGTTGCAATGTGCCTATTTCCAAAAATGAAAAAAGCATACCCTGATTATTTTTTTTCCAGAGGAAATAATTGATTTTCAGAATCAATGGGAATAACCACTGCCATTATCTATTACATACTATTGCAATTTATCTTTGCATGAATCAACATTGCTCAATATTTAGATGCATTAACAGAGAAAATTCATTGAGTATAGACTACAAGGTGGACACTATTAGGAACCATATATATGAATTTTTTGTGTGTGTGTATGTATTGTGATTTGTGTGTGTACATATATGTATAATTATTCAATTCTTTTTGCAAGCCTTTAAGGGAAGTACTACAATTTTGTGGATGAAGAGTTTGAGATAAGACCCTTGTTCAAAGTCATAAAATATTATTTTAGTGGCGTCAAATGTTACAATTTTGTAGTCAAATATTATATGCTTCAAGGCCTATACATTTCCCCCCAGAAAGAAGAATGAAATTACCCAATTTAAGATGTATTTTAAAAATAAATTTTAATATATACAGGATCATGCACTATTAAAAAACTACAATGTGACAGAAAGTATAAAACTATTCTATAGTATAGTTGAAGTTTTAGACTAATGTCAGGTATTCATATCTCTTTTCAAATAAAATTTGACAAGTTAAAACACATTTCAAATAGCCAAAATCATGTGAGAATCAAATATTAAGAGATTTATCATCCTCATAGAATGAAGATCCTGCCTTAGAGCCAACTTGTCTCTATAACATACTAGATAAGATAGAATTGCAAATGTTACTTGACACGGGTTGCGGTTCATTAAATCCCTGAGAAATTATTTTAAGTATATTTTGAAAAAAGAATTTGGGATACAGACCATAATGCAACAAAGCCTGGGCTCTTTCTCAAGTTTAAGCCTGAGTTCTGCTGCTTAGCAGCCTCAAGTAAATTATTTCACAGCCCTGTGCCTCAGTTTCCCCATTTATAAAATGGTGATAATGATGTTCTTTTATACAGTTGTTGATGATTAAACTAAAATATGGAGCAGTATGTCTATATATCAGAAAATCATATTTGAAAAATAAAATTGGATTTGTTCATAAGTCATACATAATCACAAACAACACTAGAGTATCTTAGATTTAACAATGATATTTGGCCTGTTTTATAATTCACATTAGATAATTTCTCAGACATAGATGCACAAATGAGAAATTACTGAATTAATTCAAGGAGGACAAGAATACTGTTAGACTGAACATGCCACAATACAAAATATTGAACTTTTTAAAAATATATATTGAGAGCTTAAAATGTTCCATACATTGTGCCAGGTTATGGGACCCAAACAATGAACTTCAGAAGGCCATAAACTCATCCTGAGGCAAAAACACAAATACTCATGCTTATTATTATTTTTTATTAATTTCATACTTATTCTTTATTGATGCCAGACTTGTACATCTTCAGAGAAAACTATGATAAATCCCATCTTTGTCTGTTTCTGCCAGTGCCCAAAAACCTTCATCATTTGAATAAAAAGTACAGTCCTCTGTTATATTATGACATTATCTGAATGTAGAGCCCTCAGATAAATCATCAAATGTTTAATTCAAAATTTGTTTATTTAATGAATTGGTTTAGCTCTGAGAATCCTAAGAGAAGAAAGTAGGATGAAAACCCTTAATATTGTAGTCTCAGATCACTGTGTGAAAGCATGCCTATTACCCAACCCAGCGCTGATAACCTGGACAACTCATAAATTTTTTTGTACTTTCTTATGAAATGTACAGATCTCTGTATAATAATACGAATAATAATGTATATTTTTATCATTGTTCTTGTTGGATACCCCTCAAGTTTTGTTATCTCTGTTGTTACTTCTAGTTCATGGAATCATCTGGAGGAAGATACCTCCTGTCTTCTCTTTCTTCTCCATGACCAGGTAAGCTACCTATACCTCTCTTGAATCTATCTCTTGCCTATGTCCTGAATTGTTTTCTTGCTTCACTTGTCTGATAGAACTCTCACCTCAGATTGCAACAATAATCCACATAATGCACAAAAAATATGCATTCCTAAAATTGAAAGGAACATTCTGTTCTGAACATACTTTGTCCACCTTCTTTGCTTAGCTAATTCCCAAATATCTTATGTCAATCAATTTCTAAAACAGATAAGCCTGACTCCTCAAGAAGATATTATGCATCTACTTTATCTGCAGCTAGCACCCTCTCTTGCCTCTGCCATGCACTTATCACAGTATAGTATTTCCTAGTAGACCATAAGCCCTCGGAGGACATGGACAGGATCTCATGTATAGTTCTTCTACTCCCACATGGATCCCTGACACCCAATAGGTACTCAATATTTATTTTAATGAATAGTTACCATTATAACATGTGACTTATACTGAGGGCCAGAATCTGAATGAAGCACCTACAGTATATCATCTTATTTAATCTTCCAAAGTATCCTACCAGATGATTTTAATAAGTACTTAGAAACAAGGCACTGAGGGTTTTAGACAAGTGCCCAAATTCCTAATGCAGATAAGACCTGGGGTTAAGATTGGACCCCATATTTGTCATATTAAATTTAAATCTTTAATTTATATTCTCTTCTCTACTATACTATAAGCCACTAAGGAAGAAGCTCATGTCCAATCTATTTATACCATTTAATTAATTCATTTTTTTATTCATAACCACACTGTGCCTAACCACCCAATTAGCTTCAGATAAATATTAGTTGACTGAATGATAAATTGTCATCATTTTTATTATCATTACCCCTTTATTAGATTTTTGTTTTGCTTTTGACCCAACTACAAAGGACATGAAAGTAATTTACAATGCATAATTTTTTAAAGAAATGCTTTTCACTGTGGAGAAATGAAAGTTGAAGACTAATACAATCTTCAAATATGAGAATAGATGTAATTTGGCGATAGCATGTACTCTTTGTTTCAACAGAAAATAGGATTAGAGGTAATGAATTTAAATTAGACAAAGAATGAGTTAGGTTAGAAGTTGAATAAAGTTCTCTGAATAGGAATAATGAAATATAAGATGATACCAAAGAAAGATATATGAGTCACCAACTATATAGCATTCGAGAATAATGTAGGAAGAGAACCATCTATTTGAATAGCAGAGACATAGGGAATAAATTGCCACTCCTAGGCTTATGATTATATTTTCCTATCCTGCTTATCTGATAATAATGACTTTTGCATTTCTAAGAAAGATCAAGTTGAATGTATAAAGAGGGAGGGAAAACATTTCTATAATGCAAAGTAGAAAGGAATCTAGACTTCTTTCTCCCAGTGAATCACTTGTTCAGGTATTATATAAATATCCAATGCCACATAGTATTTTTTTATTATTATTACAGATCAAGGATAAATTTTAAACAGAAAGAGAAGAAGTAATCATCATGGAAATGAATAACCTGAGGATAAACCTATCTGCTTCCTAAATATTATAGTTTATGCCTTCCAAAACTTAACCAAAATATTTACTTAAAAAATCTAATTTCCAAAGGGAGACTTTAAATTGTGACAATATAATATTTGTTACTTATACATAATTTAATAGATAAAGGCAGAGAGAGACAGATATTTTACTTCTTTCAACAGAATAAAATTGAATACCTGATTTATACAACCTTTTAAAATATTTATTAAACAAGGGAAACAATAAATTGTCAATTACTTGTTTTATTTATTAAAAAATATACTGTTAGAGTAATTACTTTTTCAATCATCACAGTTCCAGAAACAAATTACCAGTAGCAATACATATTCACAATTTCTTATATGTATTCCTTAAATTTGAATGTACTCTGAAAATCAAAGCTATTTTTGTTAGTTTGCGGAAAAATAATTTAGTGGCAAAACTTCATCTTGCTGTCTTAGAAATTTAACATGTCCCATCAAGAGTCAGTATATGGGTATAAAAATATTAATATGCTTTATTACTTTACTACTTCATACCCTGTTGGGGTATTATATACTATGTTATCATGCTATGCATACCTAAAAAAAGTCTAAAAATCCAAGCTATCTGGATTCAAAATATACCTAGTGCTAAGGGTTTTGGGATAATAAACAAAATTGCAGATCTTTATAGAAGTATTATTTATAAATTTGAAAAAAGAGGCAATGATTGGCACACACAATAATAGGGAGTGGTTAAATTAATTATGGCATTCTACTTGATAGTATAGCATTAAAAATAATTGTGTCTTAAAATCCTAATAGTAGGAACTTAGGTTAAATTAACAGTTTAAAATGATATATTTGCATGCAACTCTTTAAAAAGTCTGCATACTTGTGTAAAGGAAAATATCAAGATGCTAATTGTGGTGGGACTAATATAGTTAACTTTTATTTTCTATATTTATACATTTTAAAATTTTCCATAATGAGAGATTATTATTAAATAACAAGATATATTTTGCCTTAAAGTAAAAAGAAAGAAACATACTTAAGATGACTACATTTTATCATCTAGATCTTTAGTAGTACTTGTCATCTTGTAAGGGGTCAATTTTAGTGAATTCTATCATTAAGTACTCAGAATAAACACTTAATTGAGGGTTTACAGAGAGAATTCTACAACATGGGCATTTATATTTTCCCATCAATGATGTATCTACATTTAAAAAAGAAAATTCTTTTGACTACAGTTATTTTTAGGACCCAAATCATTAGTTGATGAATCATTCCAAGTAAATATAATTTTTATTGACTTTTGCAAACACAAGAAAAGTGTGTGTGACCTCTTAACTGCCAAAGCTGGTAATCATACCAGTCTCCTCGGAAAGTAAAAATGTGCTAAATAGTGTTGCCCTACATCAATCAAATCTTTAATTGATAGTAGATTTTAAAGTATGAGGTCATTTTTGAAGAATAGCCTCATTACTGTGAAAACTCCTTTCAGAATCTCTGGAAAAAAATAACAAGATTTTTCTTCTCTTTAGGCATGTTTCTAAAAATGTGCATCACAATGTCTGTGCTAACAGATGGCTAAAAGAGGACCAAACTGATATCTTGCTTCCTGACCCCTCACCAGCCCTACTCTAGCTCTAATCAGTCCTTCAACTTATACCTGCAATTACTTACCTATCACCTGCAACCTCAGTGCCACTTAACCTGATGTTCCTCAGCAAAGTTTAGAGGTCTGGAGTAGTTGAGCACTATCTCTCTTTGTAAAAGATGGCCAATGATCATTTAAGATTTTAGACAGACACACTGGCATCAAACACCCACCTGTCTGTGATAATTGCCTCAGAGCTTCCTGGTTCCCCCAGCCAACTCTAAACTCTTGAACTTTTCTTTTGCCTCACCTCTGGTGTCTCTTCTTACTCTGTTCTCCTGGACTGAAAATTACATAATGTTGGTTCCTTCAGAACTCAGGAACTCCAACCCCTCAGATTATCTGGCTCCCACCTCATCACATCTTCCCTGTCTTCATCTGAAGAGCTGGTTCAAAATGGTCAACAAACTGAAAGCTGTGCTTCTCAGCCACCTTGCTTTTTCCTAGCAGTCTGGTTCTTTCTACCCATAACACTTGAACTTTGTGTTTGCACATAGTTTTCAGTCATCTTCTCCTATGTCATTGTTCTAGTTCTGATCTTTAATACACTTATTGTGAATATTATTAATATTTCTCTCTAGATCTAATTTTCATCTACTTCCTAAAATTGTGCTCTCAGACCAATTGCCAATTTTTCTAGTGTTTATTATTTAAATATGTGCTTATTTTCTTAATCAAGACACTTTCTTTGCTCTGACATTAGCTTTTTCTGTCCTCTGGATTTTCTAGGATTACCTGCTCTGCTCTGAGAAATATTATTTTCTCCAGGTGCTGGACTTTACTGCTCAGGTACTCTTACTGCCAGTTAAACTTCGACTTTGAGAGCTATATCTTTCTTTTTGACTGACTTCTTAAAATCATTTCACTTGACAAATTTTTTAAATTAAACACCATATGCTAGCAAAAATCCTAGTATAAGTTTATGGTGCTGGTTATTTAGACATGCTTCCTATACAAATCTGGGTTTATATGTGCTTGGGTGCCTGCCATTCCCTAAGAAGGGCCTAAGGATATTAGCAAAGAAAATTCAAGGATTTTTCCATTACTGTAAA
The DNA here is from genome assembly GCF_048772815.1 of Callospermophilus lateralis. Classification (NCBI taxonomy): domain Eukaryota; kingdom Metazoa; phylum Chordata; class Mammalia; order Rodentia; family Sciuridae; genus Callospermophilus; species Callospermophilus lateralis. The sequence goes on from NC_135314.1 coordinate 90,217,444, forward strand.
AAGAAATATATGCTCTCATTCATCTTCCCAACACAATGAATTATCAATTTTCTTGGCAAGTATGTTAAATGATTTTGAAATAAACCTCTCACAGGTAATGATGATACTTTATTAGAATTCTTCACATTAACTCAGAATTAACTCATTCTTCCCAGGGGGGAAATCTGCTCTCCAGAACATTTATGAGGATAGTAAGCATACAAGTTTAAACAGTTGAAGGATATTATTTCTGAACAAAATTAATTATTTGTATTACCAATAGGACAGGAGCCTTCCATTTGTTAACAGAGTTAGAGACAACATATGAAAACAAGTACTCTATATTTCAGTAAATATGAAAACAAAATTTAAAGAAAAATGGCAAACCTTTCTCATCAATTTATAGAGAGTATCATGTTTTTACTCTATATGGTTATATTTTATATCTTATAATTTGAACTACATTATGTACAAACCTATATAAACATTATATGTAAAAAATCCAAAGTAAAAAGAGTTCACTGGAGTCCTGTAACTAGCAATCCTCTGAAAATAAGAAGATATTCTCAGAATGACATTTAATGTGGCTTCCTAACATTAATTGCACAAATGAAAGACTCTGTAGGGGTATCTTTCAAAAAAAGCCACCAGGTCACAGCAAGTAAGCAAAGAAATGAATGTCAGTCTTCTCATGCTTCTTTTTGTGAAATTCACTCATATACATTTATGTCTTGATATTGAAATTGCATTTCTCCTGGTACACCCCTACACCTGCTGTTCAGTTCCAAATGAACTAAAACAATAGAACAGGACATTTTCCCAGTCTTCTTACAATGGGGGAGAATGCAGAATAAAATTTAAAAGAAAAAAATTTTGACAGACTTTAAAATTGTCTACTAAAAAGTATAAAAGAAAGGGAAAAAGGGTAAATTGGGAAAATTATAATAATCAAGTGGCCCTATGATTCCTATGAATTTGTCAATCTTTAACTGTTGAAGTAATTACTCCATTTACTCTTTGTAAATGCTGAAAAATATGAACAACTGTGCTCCTAATATATCTAAGAGCTTGGAAACCTTCAAGTTAACCCTATATTCTTCCTTCTAGAGAAAGATTGAAGTTAATTTTATTATCAAGCACTTCCTGCAAAATTAAAATATCATTTACAATTTTTTAAAAAAACTTGTACCACTTTATGAGGTACATTATGATCATTCAATACAGTTGGTATTAATCAGATCCGGACATAATAACTATTTTTATCTCTTCAATGATTAATCATTTTTATGCATTGGGAACTTCATACTCTTCCTTTCTAGTCACTTTTAAACACTTCATAGGTTGTTTTGCCCAATTTACTCTATTGCGCTCAAGAGGAAGCAGGATGGATCTTTGTTGGTTTGGGTGCCTCTTATTGAATTTTTTTCTGCCACCTGCCACTCCCTTTACAGTCACTAGTGAGCACTATTCCATTCCCTACTTCCACTAGACTGACTTACAGGCTTCCATAAATGAGTGAGAATATGTTGTACTTGCCTTTCCCTGGCTAGCTAGTTTCACTCAGTGATGTCCTGTTCATCGATGTTACTGCAAATGGTATGATTTCATTTTTTTTATGACTGAATGTTGTGCCATTATGTAAACATCTATTTTCTTTTTCTATTCATCTAACTAAAGAAAGGCATCTAGGTGGATTCTACATTGTTACTACTGTGAGTAGTACTCCCATGTTAATGGGAGTACAAGTACCTTTTTTGGTATAAATACTGTTCACCTTTCAGTATATGCTCAGTAGTAGATTTGTTGAATCATTTGGTGGTTCTGATTTTAGTTTTTTGAGGAATCTCCATGCTATTTGCTATAATTCCCATCAACAGTGAAGAGGAGTTCACGTTCCTCCACACTGATGATCCTGGAGTTCCTCAAGCCAAATATGCTCTTCTCCCGTGTGCATATTAACCATGATGTTTTAACAAGACAGAAGACTCTCATACAAAAAAAAAAAAAAAGAAAGAAAGAAAGAGAAGAAAGGGACCAAGTGTATAGTTCACTGGTAGCATGCTTGCTTAGCAAGTGTGAGCATGAAGTATGAAGTCCTGAGTAGTTTGATCTCTAGCCCCACAAGACAAACCAAACACAGAAAGGGAGAAATAAAGAAAATAGGAAAGGAAGGAAGGAAGGAAGGAAGGAAGGAAGGAAGGAAGGAAGGAAGGAAGGAAGGAAGGGAGGGAGGAAGGAAGAGAGGGAGGGGAGGGGAGGGGTGGGGAGGGGGGAAAAGAAAAGGAAAGGAAAGAAAAGGTATTCTTTGAAAAGTTTAAATGTCCTCAGGCAAATTATTTAATGTATTTGGATTTTGATAAATCTAGACTACGTTGAAAATTTTGTTGCTGACATTTATATATTTATCTGAAAATTTTAATAAGCTTCACTAATTTATAAATACATTTCCCTCAGCTTAAAAGTCGAGGATAAAGTGGTTTATCCTAGTTATTATAAAGTTCTCCATTATGATATATAATTATGATATCTTTTTCCAGAAAATAAGTTACAATTCTTCTTTAAAATAAAAATACTTTCTTCCTTTTTTTTTTAGTACAGGGGATTGAGCCCAAGAGTATTTTAGCACTGAACTACATTCCCAGCCTTTTTATTTTTATACCCAGTGTTGTTCAGTTTCTTACTGCCCAAGTTGCTGAGGGCTGACCTCAAACTTGTGATCCTCCTTCCTCAGCCTCTTGAGTCAGTCAGTGGGATTACAAGCCATGTGAAATTATTTTCCTTTAACATATCTTTGAATTAAGATTGGATTTTTAAAATGGAATTATCCAGTTATTTTTGAAATGCCAGTTTGATAGACTGATAAAAGTTAACAAGACAGGTCTAAATCAGCGAAATGGCCGATATCATGTGCATGAGGGAGGCAGCTTCACTGGACCCAGAACCAATGAAAGGAATTATGTCTGCTTTAAAATGTACATTTCTATCTTTACATCTATCAAATTAAATCCCATATTCTGCACAATCAGAATTTATTTGAACTTATATATATTTTTTTCCTTTATCAGTCACCTCTTATTTATACTATCTACAAAGCCTCTCTTTTAGTCTCTTTTCAATTTATGCCAATCAGATTTTCATCCCCATCTTACCCCAGGAACGATGCTGAACGATGCTGATTGTAATCACCAATTACTCCCGCCTTCATACAGAATCACCCACATTAAATCCAATGGTTAGTTACCAGAACTCACTGTTACACACATGTCATTTTGACCAACTCCTTGACTTTCAAACCCTTCATTGGCCTGGTTTTCTTCCTCCCTCATTAGTTCCTTCCAAGACTCCTTTGATGGTTTCACCTAAGTAAATGCTGCTGAGATGATTCAAAGCATATTAGTCCTCACCTCATTTCTCTTCTATTTGCATTCACATCTTTGTTAATCACAAATTAATCTTGTGATTTAAAGACCACTAACATGATAACAACTCTAAAATTTCTAATCTCCAAAATAGAGTCTGTTGACTATACATACATACATACCATTTCCACACATCATCCTTTTTTTTTTTTTTTTTTTTCTCTTTTGTGCTCCCATTCCTAAAGAAGCTAGAAAAGAGGAGGCAGTTAGGGAAAGCTAGGCAACAGATAGCTGGTAAATGTGAAGTGAAAGCCTGCTGTGCAATTCTGAGAATATTTTCCTGATAAAAATGATAGATGTGCCCAGTATTGCCTTTCCCCCCAATCCCTGCCTAGATGCCTAGATACTCAATTGTTATTTTGGTGATTCTGAGCTGAAAACCACAGGAAGAAAGCCAAGATATTAAGGTTGATAAATCATGTTATACTATGCTTGGGCCCCTAATATCACCATGGAGCAGCTGAACCTATAACAGCAACCCCCTTGCATTGGACATCTTTCTTTGTTTCCCTAAACCAATGTTAACCAGATTTTTATTTACTTAAAGCTAAAAACAAAACAACATGTAGATCATGAGATTTGGTTGTGCCCAAATCACTTCAAAACTCTTGTTGAATGTGACAGAGACTTCTATACACAAATGAAAACATATATTTAAATAGAGTGGAACCAAAATGGATAGTTCACTTAAACACACAGCCATAAACACAATAAAGATGAGAGATGAGCAAAGCAATACAGAAACCTGGAATCTGAGATAGTAAGTATATTAGATAATTATTTTAATTTTCTTTTTGCTTTCCTTGAAAGGAAAAAATATACCTTAATGGTAAAAACATTGTACATTAGAAAAAAAAATTGCACAGTATATAGGCCTTGCTTTGAAGAACCTTACAATTTGGTAGAGGAAAACAAATCTGTAATTCAAGAATGTTTAAGCTCTCATTACTACTCTTTATTTTCAGAGCAAAGTTTAATAGAAGACTTGTAAGGGGCTGGAAATGATTTCAAAGTAGTGAAATGATTGATATGATTATTGAAAGATAAGACAATATTCACCAGTCATGCAGACATTGACATCTAAGACAAAGACAGCAGTTTAGCTCAACCTCACAGACACAGTCAACAGTAGTGGGATACACCCATTTAGAGGTCCAGCAGGAAGAGAAACAAGGGAATAGGAGGACCCAGGTCATGCCTTGAAGCCATAATTAGGAATGCAGGGATTTGTCTTTAATTAATAATGAAACAATAAGTTATAAAGAACATTGTCACATTTTTGTTTGGGAAAATTTCCCAATAACTAATTGGAGAGACACTTTTCCAAGGCACTATATGGGAACCTAAAAAATTTTCATGATGGAAATCATGACTCCAGACCACTGCCCTAATATCTGCTGTACCATCATTTGTAATCTTTTAAGTAATATTGTGAATTATGTAGTTATTGATATAATTAAAAAGCCATAGAACCTTGCAAGCAACAAATACTTTCATATTCTAATCTCCTTATAGTTCAAGAGCTTTTCCAAGAAAGGTTTGTCTTTCTTCTTATTATTATTATTAGTTTTTTGGGGGTACTAGGAATTGAACTCAGAGATACTCAACCTTTGAGCCACATCTCCAGCCCTATTTTGTATTTTATTTAGAGACAAGGTCTTACTGAGTTGCTTAGCATCTCACTTTTGCTGAGGTTGGCTTTGAACTCTTGATACTCCTCCCTCAGCCTCCCTTAAGCTGCTGGTATTACAGGTATGTGCCACCACACCTGGCCCATTGTCTTTCATATTTTAAAAACTTAAAACATATATTTCAGCTCTTTTAGGTTTTCTTTTTATTCTTTTTAACATATTTTAACTGATTCTTATAAACAAAAATAATGGGGTATCTTGTAATGTTTCAATACCTGTATTCATTGTATAATAGCTAAGTCTATACAAATTTTCCCCCTAGAATAATATGAAAAGCGTGTGTAGTATGTGTGTTCCCTATGGGTAGAGGGCTGGAGGAACATAGCAGAGGAGATAGAAAGAATAGCTGTTCTCAGCAAACCCCCTCTGGAAGCAAGTCAAGTTTAACAGGACAGCTCCTATTCATAATGTAAATTATTACTTCATTACAATTTCTCACAATTCTCAGATAGTGGAACCCAAAGCTCCTGCATGTTTGTTTAATTTTGTTTTTGCCTAAGGATATGCCCATCAGTTAAAAAAAAAAAAACTCAAGCCAATTTTTGCTAATATTTAATCTTTGATATTATGTCATACCTATTCATTAGCACCTGGAAGGATATACCACACCTTTCCAGAGTATATAAAAGAAAAAAATAAAACCTAAGCCAAAATCAAAGCTTGGTTCATTGTCAGATCGAATGGGAAGCCTCCTCCGGTACCCAAGCAATCAAATTTTTACACTGCCTAAATCAACCCATCACATTTCCTTGTCACTGTTGATTGCAGTGGCCCAGTGGCATTCAATCAGGGTACAGAATGGGCATCCATTTCTATCCTGAAGCAATCATGAATACAAGTTTACATTAGTATAGGCAGGGGCCTATTTATGACAGGAAAAAAAAAAAGCTTCCATTATAAAAGTGAGATTCACAAGGTTTGTTCCCCTTTTGCATCTAACTCCCCTAACAATATAAAGCTTTGTTTAATCAACTACCAATTCAGGAAAGCATAATTATTTTTTATTCTTATTTCTTTCAACTACTATTGTATGTTACCATTGTCCTGGTAAGATCAGGAAAGGAAGAGAAATTCAGAGACCATGAACAAGAGCATGAAACCAGTAAAAAGTAGCAGAAGCCTGTCCTCTCTGTTTTTTATGCACCCAAAAGTCTCTCCTCAATATTGGCTTCTGTTCTGAAAAAGAGTAAGGAAATGGGTACACTTTAAATTTCTGTGCCCAGAGGAAAAGCACGAAAAATCCCACCTTGAGTCTGGATATATATTAGCTCACTGTTCAATGGAAGGGGGTCTGCACATGAAGGATGCCCAGGTCACTAGCTAAAGCACTAGATGTCTTTTGGTTCAACACTATAAATAAAACTATGATGTGGATGAAAACTTAGGATTGATTTTAAATTGAACATTGGAATTGACTGATCACTGTCCATAGCAGCAACAGTTATTTCCACATGAAAGTGGGTGTTCCTCAGCTCTCTTTTCCCAGGCACCTTAAATCAGGAGGAAGGAACATTCTGCAGTATAAGAGCTGCACCCATGGTATCCTTTCTTCCCAAACCAGAAAAGCTCACCAAAATAAACTCTCGCTTTTCTCCCTATCTCTAAGTTTGCTCTGGTTATCCGGTTATGAAATCTCTTGTCTCCCATTTTGAAGGCGAATATGAATAGTATAATAAGCTTGATTAAATTTTTGCACCTTAATCTCATTTATTAGGGAGCATAGCTTAGTCAAAAGTTACTATTATTTAAACATTAATTTGTATATTAAAGTGTTTTATATCTCTTTAATTTAGTATTCCAATAGTAAATGATTATCAGGGCAGAAAAAACTTTTATTTGTATAGCTAATTTTAGGATCTTGCATACTCTCTGTTGAGTTCTCTAAAGCCAAATTTGAAAACCAAAATTTTGAGTGATGTATTTCTTTTCTTCTCACTCCCACCCCCCTACTGTTTTTGGCTCCCAAACTAACTCTGTGTTCCCTCTTAATCTTTCTTTCTTTTCTTTTTTAATGTTTTGGAAATATTTTTTTCTTTTTTGAATTTGTTCTTTTTATGCATGACAGTAGAAGCATATTTGGACATATATTATACATACATAGAACATACTTATACTAATTAGGATCCCATTCTTGTGGCTGCACATGATGTGGAGTTTCACTGTGTTTTATTAATATATGAACAAAACATATATGATCATCTCATATATGTTTTGCCTGGTCTTTCCAGTGTTTTTTTTTCCTATTTCCATCCCCCCTACCTTCCTTTCATCCCCTTTTGTCTAATCCACTCCCCTCCTCCTTGTTGTGTGTTAGCATCCACGTAACAGAGAGAACATTGGGTCTTTGTTTTGAGGGGAATAAATAAGTTTGAATTTTCAATCAGAAAGTTGCATATATAGCCATTCTTTCTTTACGTCTGTTGCTAAATAACCTAAAGCATCAGGTGTCATCACCAATACATATGCTCACCAGATCTGCACAGCCATTTTCCAGACCTGCAAAATGTGTATAAGGAAGATCTCTATTCTTTTGAGCTCCGTGAACAGATTCGGTCTGATCACTTGTCTTCAGATAGCATTTGAGGAAACAATAACCTAAACATGGTAGTGTAAATTCTTCATAAAATTTCATATGAATATAATATCTCATAGAATATAAGATGTGACTTAAAAAGTAGAGGTGAAAACAATATGATCAGAGAAAGAAGAAAGGCTGCTCATGATTCCGTTGATAATTCTTACAGTGAATAAAGTTATAGCTTTGGAAAAGACTTATGAATTAAGACACCATTTGTTGGAGGACTGATTTTTCTTTATTACCCCCAATTAGTCTTGCTCTATTTGAAGATGAGCTTTTTAAGGTTCTACCTGCATAGCAAGAAAACAAGAGTTGGTTGGAACCGTTCTGACAACCAATTAGCCAACTCAGATTTTTGTATGGAATCTGCCAAGAAAGGTCAATAATAAAATAGATTATATATAGCACAGGTGTTGAAAATGGCTATACTTTTCAACCAGTGGTGTGACAATCACGTCGACATAGCTTAAGTGAACTGAATGGAAAATAACAGCCCTTTTATTGTAAGACCATTGTAACACACAATTATTAAAATTGATTAATACTTGGGCCAATGCGATTTCATTATCTCTGATCGATTTCAAGCATTACTTTTTAATGGCCTTCACTCTTGTCATTTCAGTTAGAACTGCATGAGCACCAGGTTAGTGGAACAACACACAGTCCTTTTTATGAGATTAAGCTCTCAGCTTTAATAACAGGTCCCAGATGAATACACTGCTAAATACAGAAGACCAGATGCTTCTACAAACACTGTTTAGAAATCCATCCCTTTTAGAGGATTTGTTTTAATAGATTTTTTTATGTTTTTAATGCCAGAAAAAAATAGCACATTAAACAGGGGTTTAATTACATGATAGTTCATAGTATTGGGCCTTGCTTAAAATAGACACTCAGAAAGTTATTGTTAAATGACTACATAAAAAAAGATAGAAAACAAGTATTATCTGACTTAAAGTAAGTTTTCCTCATTATAAAGTATAATCAGAAAGAGCTAGACTCATGACTTCTTGATTCCACTGTCAAAGCAGCAAATTCTACTGATGTCACCAACAAAACACTGTCAAAATCCATTTGCTTGAGGCTGGGGTTGTGGCTCAGTGGTAGAGTGCTTGCCTAGCATGCATGAGGAACTGGGTTTGATCCTCAGCACCACATAAATGTAAAATAAAGAAAATGTGTCCACCTAAAACTAAAAAGTAAATATTAAAAAAAAATCCATCTGCTTGTTTCAATTTCCATGAACTTTGCTTTGATTCAACCTTCAATGGCAATGTGAGCAATAATTTGAATTATTGCATTTGTTCATATTTCTTCACCCTGGATAAATTTTTTCCTCATAATATCCATCCAGATGCTATTTTCTATACTTAATTTAAAATATATATTTCATTAAATAACTCCTTCATTTTCAGGTTATCAATAAAACAAAATAAATAAACCATTAATATTTTAAGATGGCCTAAAAGGTTCTTTGTAATGTGACTTTGAACTATGCCTTTTTTTTTTTTTTTTTAAGAGAGAGACGAGAGAATTTTTTTAATATTTATTTTTTGGTTTTCGGTGGACACAACATCTTTATTTTTATGTGGTGCTGAGGATCGAACCCAGCACTACGCTGCATGCCAGGTGAGCACGCTACCATTTGAGCCACATCCCCAGACCAACCTATGCCTTTTTAATCTCCTCTCCTTTTCGTTTTCTTCCACTTTCCTTCTCTTCCTCTCTCTTTCCCCTTACTATTTCTACCCTTTCTTTCTCAGTCACCTTCCTCCACATTTGCTGCAGTTCAATCATATAGAACTAAAGGCCATTTTGTTTTGGGGGATTGGAGACTAGTATAGGGCAGAGTTGTTGCATGGTGGAATGTGATGATCATTATTATCCAAAGTACATGTATAAAGACAGGAATTGGTGTGAATATACTTTGTATACAACCAGAGATATGAAAAATTGTGCTCTATATGTGTAATAAGAATTGTAATGCATTATGCTGTCATATAAATAGTATATATGTATATATTTTATATATATATATATATATATATATATATATATATATATATATATATATACACACACACACACTAAAGGCCATTTCCAAATACGCCAAATAAATTTGTATCTTTATTATCTTTTAACTGGAATTGTCTTCATTTTTTTCTGTCTGAAAAAATCTCTTTTAAAACTCATTCAAATTTGCATGACCCTGCTGCGACTACATCCCTATTCATTAGAACCTTTGCAATGGTTCCTACTTCATTGTTTTTATGATACATGGCTATATCACACTTTATTCAAATTTTGTCATTTCATTAAATGACTACATTAACATCCCCACCCCCTACTTCCTAATAGTTTGAGCTTTTAGAAATCAAGTAACTTAACTGATGTATTTAAATTTCCTGTGCCCCAATATTTCTTGCATTGTAGAGATATGCTTAATAATACTAATTTGAGTTTACTCTCCAAATTTTATGTATATTTTGAATAAGTATATAGTCAAGTGTTCCCTAATGACAGATATAGTTTCAGAGAAATGTGTCATTAGGTGAGTTTGCCACTATGTGACCATCAGGGTATATTTACACAAACTTAAGATGGCTACAAAATCACTAGATATAATCTTGTGACCCACCATCATATATGAAGTCCATTGTTGACTGAAATGTCATTTTGTAGCACATGACTGACTACAGTTTAATCATGAAAATTCGTAGGCATTATGACAAGCAAAAATTTAATTTCTTGATGGTTATTGTCCAGCACATCTTAGTCAAAGTGGTTAAAAATTGTTCCATATTCAAAATATACTTTCCAAAACTGATTATATCTCTGTACCTGAGCTATAATCCTGAGTCTAACGAAGAAGCTACAGGAAGAATCAATATCATCAAAGTAGTAATCTTATGAGATAAATGGGCAGCTGGTGTCATTCTCCATTCATCATGATATTGTTACAGCAAAGATTGTGCAGAACTATAATCTATCCTGACAGTGCTCACTGATTCAGAACCCTACTGCAGATTTTTATAACTTTCATTTTTTTAAATGCATTAGAAACTTTGATTTAGACATTTTAGAATATTGAATAAAAGAGGCAATCGAGTAAGTCAATGTTCTCTTGTACAGCAGTACTATGCCATGTGCTGACTGGTCTATTCAAAACTTAATGATTTGTTTACCACCTCCTCCCTGCTGTTCTCATTAAAGCACATCATTTAGTGATTCCAAAGTGATAATTCATTGTTTTTCCCAAGGCTACTTTTATTTATTTTTATGTTTTAATTTCATTATTTATTTTTTGATGATCCAAGTACCACTAGCATAGTTACTGATATACAAAATCAGGGTGATTCATTTTAATTTTTTAATCTGTCTACAATGGCTGTTGAGACTTAGTAGGACATTTTGAGCTACTTGGAATATTGAAATTCTTAAATCTGACTTGATAGAAGCAAAATGAGCACATATACAAACAGTAATAATAATAAGTACCTATCCCTCATCTAAAGTTCTTAAGAATCTCACAACCCATATGTCTTGCAAATACTTTCTAAGTGGATCATTTTTTGGTTCATCAAAATGTGGAAGAAATTTATATGCTCCCTTTATGAGAGGAATAGATGAATTCCAGATAGGGAAACGGGGTGGGAGGGAAAGGATGGGAGCAGGGGATTAGCAAGGATGGTGGAATGTGATGGCATCATTATCCAAAATACATGTATGAAAACATGAATTGGGTGTCAACATACTTTATATATAAACAGAGGTATGAAAAATTGTGGTATATATGTGTAATAAGAATTGTAATGCATCCTGCTGTCCTTTTTTTAAATCAACAAAAAGGAAAAAAAGTTATATGCTCCCTTAAAAGTATTCTCTTTTATGCTAACATTATACTTGTAGATTCACTATGAAAGCATTGTTAAAACAAGAATGTTATCTGTTATTTGCAAATGTTTATGGTTTATGTCTTTTTAATTTTTGTTTTTTATTTGAAAAATTAAAACTAAAGTCAAATTTATATATATGGTAATTGTCATGTGCTTTGAAAAGAGCTTTGGCATCAACATGTCAAAAAATGATACTTAATTTTGTGACATCTATGATGGAGTTTGATTGGAAAAAACTACAAGCATAACAAAATGAATGCAAATAATAAATAAACATGTTTTTGTTTGTTAGTTTGCTAGGGCCATCATGAACTAGGCAAGTGCTTCCCAAAGTGTTTGAACTCTATATATCCAGAAATAAAAATTAATCTCAAAGACAAATGAAAAATAGGAATTTTTTCTGAAAACATAATTCTAGTAAACAATAGATATGGACAGGCTAAATAGTTTGGTGGAAACAAATATTTTACATTTCATAGGTGATGGTTTAATATATTTATTTTGTTTTTATAATCAAGTTTGTAAGTGCTTCAAAAATTCACTTATTTAGTGGTTCAATATCCATTTTATTTTTTCATTTAAATTTGGGAAGAGACAAAGATCAGTTAATCGGTAATGTAATCATTAAAGACAAAGGGAAAACCAGGTATAATTTTCTCTCTTGATTTGAATTGGTTGAAATAAATTAATACAGTCACTATATGTTACCTTAGAAACATTTTCATTGTTTATACCCTCTAATTGGTCTAAGCCCTCCACTCCATGAAACAAACACTGTATAATAAACATCTCAATCTTTTAAAATTTTAGGTATAATTTTTCACTCTAAGAGTTTTTAAATCTAAATATATTATTGTGATATTCCAACCACAGCTAAAAGGTTTAGGTTTTAGAGTGTATCCTAGTCTATTTAGTTCTAACACTTTGCCATCCTGATTTTAATTGACACCTGGTGATTAGTAATGCCTCATGGGAGTATCATAAGCCTTAACTAGTTATTTTCTCCATGCCGTAAGTAACTCTTCTTAAGAGTCTCTCTCTCTCTCACACACACACACACACACACACACACACACACACACTAGGGGAAAGAGAGAGTTCATATTTTAAAAATTGAATATATATTTAGGAAAACACAAGATAAATTAGTGCGATTCACTTTAGCCCGTAAAAAATACTTTGTTGTCGAAATCCTATTTCCAAATATTATTATTCTATTTCCCTCCCAGACTGCCCCAGGTTTTTTCAAAGGTTACGTTTGATTTATCAATTACTTTTTCTGGAGGATAAATCCAAGGATGACACATCATATTGCTACACTCATGTGATTTAATATTCCTCCAATGAGAAAACTCTTTTTTCTCCTGATGGCACCAAGTCTACATCTGTATTACTACAATTACTACAGTCGGTTTCCACTACTGGAATGAACTTTTCTCTCTATGCTTCTGTAAGAGTTTAAGTTCTTTGACACCAGAAACTACCCTTTATTCCTCCAAGAACTCCATTCCTACTACCTAACAAATGGTACTTATGTGAAGCAAATGTTTAATATATTTAAGAAAATTACTCAGATCTAACACATTTGAGCCAAAGACAAGTCATTATTCTTTGGGAGACTTTCTCTCACTTTTCTGCACATCTTGTGAGGAAAGATACAGATGACCTTTATTCGGGCTGTCTTTCACAGGATGTGTATGTGACTAACAGCTTCAGAAGATACAGATAGTGTTCTCTCCAGGAAAAATGGTCATGTTTGTTTACAGCTTTGAACAGATGAATAGTGTCCCCCTTGAGAGCTATGGGCAGGCATGTTTGCTGTCTAAAATAAAAAATGTAGGATCCTAGTCTTAAGACCCTTTTCCTGTAATATATACACTGCATGTTCAGGTGTCAACTAGCCCTCTTTTCAACACCCTGTGATGAAATGGGGCTTAAAGAACTCATGCAAACAGGATGCTAAGGCTGCTTGCTGGGCTGCAATGAACTATCTTTCATCTTTGACCCAGGAGTCTCATGTTTTCTGCTAGTATTCATGAAACTATGGCAGGCTAACTTAAATTGGTAGCTTCATAAAAATCTCAGACCTTTTGCAGATATTGACAGATTCTTGCCAAGAACTGGTATAGATACTGTCATCTCAAAACTTGAACTTGTTAGTTTTAATCAAAATGGAACCAAAGGTTTTGATTAAAATTTAATAGCAATTTGTGTATTATGCCTTTCATTTTAGCATTGGGCTTTATGTGTACATTTCTGCACAGATGATCCACCAGCTTTTACCTCATGGCTACACATTTGACAAATGTTTAAGAGGCTACTATGAAAGGAATACCTATAACCATGTTTCTTATGCTTCTAGACTCTGTTTCTAATCATCTTCCAAAGACTTATCTTCTGTAAAAGTGTGTCTAATATTGTAATTCCCTACTAATAATTCTTTGAAAATCTCTTGTTGTACTCAAAATCAAGTTCTAATGAATCATCTTTGCCCCAAATCTCCCACAAAATTATTCTGGTTTACTTTTCAAGACTTTAACTTTTATGAACTTTTTAAAAAATACACCCTCACCCACCACCCTAATTTATCTCTGTATTTTCTTACCTCCATGCCTTTGTTTAAGTTTTGGAGAAGTTATGTCTCACATTCAATTCATATATCTGTGTATCTTAGCCCTCTCCACCCCTCAATGCCCTATCAGACTCAACCCCACAGCAAAAATCCTTGTGCTCTTTGTACTCACTTCATGATGTCTTGATCCTGTTTATTTATATAAAACTCAGTCCTGCAAATGTATATGTTCCTGGAGGAGATATTAATTTTACTATCATCTATATTTTTACAGTTAACAGAAAGTGATGCACACAATAGATACCCAATACAATTTTAAATTAAACCAGGTTGTTGTTCATTTTATACCCAGAAATTGCTGTCTCTAGGAAACTTCTTCATTTTTATGTGCCCTTACAGTGTGAATCAAGAACAGACTTCTGCTTTTTATGTGCTGAATGTCAGATAGGGACTATCTAGCTAATGTCATGAGAGAGGAACATGTATGTCTCCTACTAGAAAAGTTGAATTTCATCCATGTATGTTTTCAGACCTAAGATATTTTAACTTATTTATAAGGTGCAATAAAACTTTTATTATACAAATATGAATGTGTTATTGAGTAAAAAATAAAGCATTATGTTGGTTGTCATTAAAATTCTTAGAGGACTTTTTTAGGAATATACTTGGAAGATGGAAGATGGTAAGACCCTAATAGCATAACTTGAAATAAGACAATAACAATATTGACCTGAACTTTGGAGGAAGTGTGTGAAACTGAGAAGGGAAAAAGAGAGCTCTGGAAGGGACATGGGCCAGGTCATATTCCAAGAGGCCAGCCTATGAAGCCTGGTGGCCAATGAGAAACTATCAATAGAGAATGGGTAAAGAATTTTACTAACAAAACCTAAGCAATAATAATAGCAATTAATATTAATTATGTCCCATATGCCAGGCCCTTAAATGGTATCATTGTAAGTTTAATTTTTCAATATTCTATGACTGAATGTAGTGGCACTGAAAACTGATTCCCAGGGAAACAGATTCCAAGTCTATTTCTAAATTGTTTGTGGTACTATGATATAAATTCCCCTAACTCCACATCCTCATAAAAGTATAAAATGCCCATTCAGAAAAAAACATTAGCACTCTGAGGAACACTGATACATGTAGAATGTCTTTAATTGATCCTTGCTGACCACCTGCCCAGTAGCAGTATTTGAATCATGAGAAACATGAGTCCAAACATTCCAAGATTAGTGACCTAAATTTATCTATGTGATCAGTAAATTGATGTGTGATCAGCAAGCAGCTTCAGGGTGAATCTAGCTTAGCAGAACATTCCAACTAAGCCTTTTTAATACTATTATTTTATTTTCCCAAATATACTATTATTAACTACCTGAAAAGTATCAGGGGTTGATTTCTACTGCTATCATAGCACCAGGGTTAGTATTTCAATAATAGCTTTAGGAGCCTATCCCTGTTCTCACTCTGGAGGATGTCAGAAACATTAGACATAAATACTCCCATGACTGAATTATATTAAGTAGTTTAATCCAAAGAAAATTCTCTGTGACCTCCATCAAACATTGAGTGTATGGCTTAGGTATAGATTCTGGAAAGTCCTGGGCAACTATCCAAAATCAAGACCTAGAATTGTGTTTGTTTCTTGATACATTTTGCAGCTTTTTCTGGATTCTGCTTCATACTATTGCTTCATATCTCAGACCCAGACTCAGGCTGGATGAATGTTATCTAGAGCAGAGTGTCCTCTTCTTCCCAGTGCCTGAACATAGTTCACATACTTTATGGTAGGAACATCTCAGTTCTGGACAACTGAGTTGACCTTTCTCCATCACCCTGTTATTAACTCTTTATCCCATTAGATGATTCTACAGTCTTTTTCTCTTCTCAGATTTTAGACTGATTCTCAGAGTAGTATAGCCTTTCTAAAAATTTTTCCAACCCAGATGTATTTATACTCAAAACTCTCTTTCAAGCCACTAATCCTGTTACTTTTTACATCATTTTCTCCCATTAATCAGCAAATTATTTTTCAAATGATATGTCCCACAATGTCCAATGTTTTCTCTTGCTTATAGATCATCATAGTAATATTTAATAATGGTATCATTCCCCATGGTTTAGTTTGCCCTGTTTCCAAACAGAAAAATAACTTAATTTCTGGGATGAAAATTTCTAGAGCAATAACTATGTTCTCAACCTTTACAATTCCTACAGAGGTTATATGCTCTTAATTCTTAGAACATGCTCCTTTAGCCTTGTCAGGTACTCTGATCCCAATTTCCCTCTTTGGCCATATTCTGCCAAAAGAGCAACTGAAAAAGATCACCAGAGGACATCCTCCAAAACCTTTTCCTATTCATATGAAGAACTGAAATTGGAGTGTAAGTAGATATTAAGAAGAACTTGGTGAATGAATATCTTTGTTTAACCTCCATGTCCATAAAGAAGCTCCCCTCGCTGACATTGCCCACTATCTGATCACACATCAATTTAATGATCACACAGATAAATTTAGCATACACAATTGGGTGAAAGACCATAATTGCATAGAATTTGCAAAGGGCAACTATCTTAAATGAATGAAACTGATCAAAAATGGACTAAGAACTCAAGAATCCAGAATAAACATATCTTCCTAGGAATGGTTCTTTAGAACAGGACTGAGCTATAAGAGAGATTTCTTGCTTCTGATACTGTACCAGTTCTGTGCATAGTGTCAATAAATGGAGAGAAATCCTCAAATCATAATAACTGGAAGTGATGGGTCAACCTTAAAGATGAGGCTATCTGAAAAGAAAAACAAATGGATGATTCTATCTTTAATAAGTTTAAAGAGAGGTAGGAATGAAACAGTGATTCTTATTTAGAAGAGTTAAATTGCATGATGGATATGCCAAATGAATAGGAATTCACCAAGAGTGATAAATTCACCATTTCCCCATTCCTCATCCTCTTTCCCGGCCCTTACTGGGTATTGCTCTATATAAGTGATCTTTGTTTACATGATTTTTGTTTATATGCAAATGTGATGTCAAAAAGCAAATTAAAAAATAAGGGATGAGTGCTACGGCAGTCCAGAGCTGGGGGGTGAGACAAGCTGTACCTACTTAGATGCTGAGTAATGCTACAATTTCAGAGAAAACCTGAAGAGGCAGACTGGGGACACAGTAAGTATCCATCAGAATTTCAAACAAACTACCACTGCATCCAAAAATATCACCTTGAGAACTTTGCCCAGTAATAATCAATTCCTTTCTGCCGGCCTGCCATACTTTATCCTTCCTTCCAATTCATCACATTGTGTAATTTTGTGCCATTATACTTTTGTCCATATAAATAAGCATGTTCCCATTGCCTCTTCTGGTCAATGGTAATAGAAGCACATATTAAAATATAAAATGCAGGCATCCTGTGTGTCTTGACACTTGGTCTCTGGTTCCTAGTTTTGTGCTCAACACTTTAGTAAGGCCTCAATCAACATCTGTTGACATGTATAAATGCACCCTTGTTAAGAGGCACTTAATAAGTCTTATGAAAGTAGGATCAGGTGTCACTTTAAATTGCAATACAAATTTGATTAAGAACAATACAAACCCTTAAATTAGTAAGTTGTGGTATCTCCTTTCCCCATAGTAGGGTCTGGTTTTGACCTTGCTTCTAACTCCCTAGTACTTTTCTATACAGGTAAGTGATTTGTTTATCTTTGTATATGATTATAGTTATTTGACTGAAATACAATTTAAAAAATTAAACCAGGAGAAACAGCTCTTATAGGAAATTTTGGTTCTGTACTTGAGATAAGAAAGATAGAAGGAAGATTTAGATTGGGACCATGTGTTATGCCAAGTAGCAAATTACTAGGTCCAGCTATGGTGACTAAAAGCAGAAAGCAGAACAATCTCAAAGGGCCCCCACCAAAGGAAAAAGAATTGGGAAGCCACAAGAAGTAATGGCCTATGACTTTCCTACTGGACTAAAATAAATATTTATCTATCTTTGCTCTTTGAAATATCCAATTGAATTAGAATATTCCACCCAGACACACCTAAGGTAGCTAGAAGAGAATATCCAATGTTTTATTGAATTACTACAATTATCAAGCTAATAAATTAGAGCTTTTAAATCTATGTAGCAGCTTGAACTACAATATTGGTACAAGCTGATTTTACATGTTGTTCCCTACAGAATTGAGTTAATATGATGAAACCATTGAAGAAATAGAGAGAAAACGCCCACACATATTTTATTTTTATTAAAGGTAAAAACCACCTGCACACATCTCTGTTCAAAGAAAACTGTTCAGTTTCATTTTTCTATCACAGATAGAAATATACTCCATAGAATTGTAACTGTTTCTTTTGTTTCTTGTTCTATCAGAACTGATTTGCATATTTGGGGACATGTTAAGGTGCTCCCTGTGATTTAGAGAGTTTATAAAAAGGTAATTTGATCTCAAATCATAGTTTTCTTTCTTTATTTCTAATACTGAAAAACTGCATACCCTTCTGAGAAGTGAGCCATGAGAGGAAGATGTTAGCTCATCTTGTATTAGATAATAAAAAAGTTCCACAAGGGACAAGTTACATGTTATGACATTGTGAATATAAGGCTCATTTGGATTTAATTCATTACTACATCATGTTGCACAGGAAAGCAATTTTTAAGCAATAGAACTGCACTTCATTTGTAAAGGACCCAGCTATAACACACAATCAGTTGTTGAAGACAGAAACTGATTTCCCAAATCAGGCATATAAAATTTAATATATTTTCTCCAGTAATAATGAAAGGAAAGGGAACTTCAATACTATTTTTTTCCAGATAAGAATGACACTTGGTAAAATTTGAAAAGTGCATATTTGCTTGGGGAATTGGTTACATTTTGATGCTACAAACTAAATAAGATGAAAAAAAATGATTAAACATCTTTAGTAAAATATTTGAAATACTTACTAGACACATACAAATTTCAAATTTTATCCTTACATAACTTTAGGATTTAGATCTGGGATTTATTAACTAATGCAACAAAGGTAATGATGAGTATTGATAATCTTTTTTAACTTTCAGTATCAATTTTCCATGTTAACAGATTAGTACTGACTACTTAAGCTATTCTAGAATTATTTAGGAATTTCAAAAATCCAACCAATTTATATCGGTTTAGTTAAGTTCCTACATCTGTATATATTAGTTGGGGTTCTGCAGAGAAACAAAATCAACAGCATGTATAATGTGTGTGTGTGTAGTAAGTATATTGAGGTTGGATGGGGACAGAGAGAGAAAGAGAGAGAGAGAGATTGAGATTTAATTTAAGGAGTTGACTCACAAAATTGTGAATACTTGACAAATCCAAATCCTTCAAGTTAAGCTGACAGTTTGGAGATTCAGGGAAGAGTGACAGTTGAAGTCCAAAGGCAGTGTGTGAGTGGAATCCCCTCTTGATGAGAGGTCAATTTTTCCATTTACTGTATGAGATTTCCCCATATTATCTGCTTTATTCAACATCTACTGATTTATATGTTAATCTCATTAAAATGCCTTAACAGAAACATCTAGTATAATATTTGATCAAACATCTAGGTACTATAACCGAGCCACTTTTATTCATAAAATTGGCCATAACAATATGGTTGTACTATCACCTACAATTTGGAAAGTAAAATCATGTATTCATTCTGGAATAGTGTTGTAGGATGGGAGTAGTGGAACAGAGATTTTCAGCACTTGAATTACCTACCAACTTTACTCTCTCCCATCAGCTAGAAACATCCATTTGGAATTATTAATGATATGATATAGCACTTAATTTGATTTGATAGACTTTATATAAATAATTCATTTAAAACTATATTTTACTATTAATGTCCCCTATAAACCACCCTTATGTAATTAGAGAATTAATATTTTTAGTGGAAATTTTCAAATATCTTGCTTAATTTTCAAAGTATGGTTTGAGACTTTCAAATTGCAAAGTCTCAAAGGACCATGTCTGCCATTTGAATCTTGATTTTTTTGACATTAAAGAGAAACGCGGAAGATAGAAGCATATGATCAGTCCTCCCCCTTCCCATGTTTAAGTTATAATTCACTCTACTAAATGTGATCATTACCAACTTTTCTACAGCAACAGTGCTGGGAAGTCAAGTGAATCCGCAGGAAACTGACACACTTCATCGTCAAAGAAAACGGTTTGCTATTTCCTTGTACTATATCTGATTGATCTTGTCCCTTTTTTGGAATGAATAAGGTCAAAAAGTGAAGGGATGGAAAAGTTTATCATAGTCAATGCAGGAAAAAAAGATATTAAAATAATGTGGCTAGCCCTAAGGTTGATCAATATGCAGCATAGACAACCTGTTCTGACAGAGGATGTTGATGCATCTGACAGAAATGTTTCACAGATAGTAGAATACAGTCATTGCAATTTTATAAAATATATGCCTCTAATTAAGGATACAACAAAAATCAAATGACAAAAAACACATTTCCTAATTTTAAAACTTAATAATCTATAGTCTTGATATACATCACACATATTGGTTGAAAAGGGGTGAGAAGAGGAAATTCGCTTACTAGGAAAGTATGTAACCTAATCCCAATATGCAATTTACTGAATAAAATAATTTGTGTGTGTTCATGTGTACGAGAGAGAGGGAGCAGGAGGTGGGATGCGGTTGAGAAGAGAGAGAGAGATCCTTGATCTTAACCACTGAGAAGGAAAGGTGTTGTCTCAACACCTCTCAGAAACTGCTGGACACTGAAATAATGTATGAAGGGATCTACTTTGTGTCTCCTTGCAACCTCTGATCATGCAATCATCATCTTTTGGTGAGTGTATTTTCCTTTTGCTTCTTTGTTATAGAAAAGGAATGCTTTCAAGATTAAACAGAATTTTATGAAAAACTTAGAGTAACTACCAGAGTACCTGAAATAGAGCAGTCTTTCAGCACATATTTACATGAGAACAAAGAAAATCCTCTACCTTCAAAACCAACACTTTAGGACATACTATAAGAATGTAGATAAAATGTGATTAAAAATCAAAGGGTTTGTTTTGTACATACAGAGCTTTAATTTAAAACTTCAATAAGATACATGAGTAACCAGCTGTATACATTCTTAAGTTTTCCAACAAATAAATAAAATATAGCTCACAGGGAAGTGAAGCCTTGTCAAGATCATCTGTGTTCTTGGTTCATTCTCTCTTGAAGTAAGCACTTCTGCATGCCTGTATACTATGTATGACTCTCATATTGTGCTAGACCCACAGCTCTTTCTCCACAGAAAAAGTATAAAGTGATTGAAATCAACAAAAATAGAGAAAATGATGTATTTAAGCTGCCAGGATAAAGACAGAGAAAAACCTCAACTTGGGAGACTAGTAGGAATTCCACAAAGGACCTGGCACCTGAGCCAGATCTCCAAGGAAGCCAGTATTTGAACAAATGCAGATAGAGAAGGTCATTGCAGGCAAAATCCCCTCTGTCAACAATCCTCATTCATCTGATTGGTGGGCTCTCAAATGCCTAAGAATTGTGTGGAACTTAGACTTTCATGGCTGAGTTGGATCCAGTTAGTTAAGAGAATTAATGTCATTCTGCACAACATTGAGAAGCTCTGAGTTAAGCAATTGCCTTATCTAAAGTTCAGAGCAATGAAATACTATGCATAATTAAATAAATCTTATCCTATGTATTCCTTTTGTGATTAAATTTAAGACAATGCACATTTGTTATCTGGAGAGATCAATAATAGAATAGCTAATTACTTCCTTTAGGAACCATCACTCTATTACTGTTAAAATCATTTTGTTATCATATGCATAAATTGAATTATGAGTCTTTTGTTATACATTTACATGGTTTTCTTCAATTAAAGTATCAGTTGCTTTATTGGTTTCTTCATTTCTCCCCAATCTTGCTATTCTCATCCCCTCTGATACTGAAATTGGAGAGGAAATAAAATAACATTGAGGGTAGAAAGAAAGAAGACGGAGAGGAACCAAAAATAGTTGTAAAATAAAGCTGCAGATTAGAGCAAAACAGTTGCTTATAGTATCACCATCATCAAATACGAGCAAAGCTTTGCATTTGTAAAAAAGCATAACAGCTATAAATAGATCCCTATGAGGTTTGAGGAAGGACAAACCACTAAGAGCATTTTTAGCTCTCTGATGATCATAAAAACAGTGTGTGTCTCCAAGAACTCTTTTACATCCTTCATTTAGGAAGAGAGGGAATGTGCAGTTGTCGGCTTTCCTGACCAGGAGACTAGATGAACTGAACATTCCTTGGGGAAAGAAGCATAGTGGTGGGCAGGTTGTATAGAACCCGAGTAATGAAAGAAAGAAGGAGGTTGTGTGAATGCAGGGAAGATAAAAATACTACAATAAATAAACTAATCTAGGTTCTGGGTTAAATAAATGGACAAAAAAGTGATGCATCTCTTCACTTTCTTGTGCCTCTGGATGGGGAGATAAGCAAAAATGTGTATGAAAAGGTAAATCATCCATTTTATTTCTAGATAGCATGAACCATGTTTTCCTCATTTCAGTGATCAACTTTGTACAGGAAAGACCATAAAAATATAGTAGCTGCTAAAAACCTGGGTTTTAAGATTTTGGATGCCTTGGAATGAAAAGGACACCCATAAGTCTGGTTCTTGCAGCATCTGTCTGTCCTGGTCAAGTGTGGAATTTATCTTTCTAGAGGGTGAAATTCACCCTACAATTTAAGTGTATCTAATTCTCATGATGTAATCTAGTGTAGGGACACCATAGTATAAGAATAGCAAATCTTCTCTTATGCACTTCTGATTAATTGATAAGGGCTGTTAAGTGTGTGGTTTGAGCATTCTTAGATAGTCTGATACAACAGTAAAGAGTACTAATGACTTACATGCACAGAAGAAGAAGTATTAAGAGTAGGTATGCAGTAAATTTGCCTTTCCTTTTTTAAAAATAATTTATTGGTACATAATAATTACATATAATAATAGGATTCATTGGGGCATATTTGTACATGTACATAAAATAATTGGATCACTTTCATTCACTAGCATATCACTTTGCATTCCCTCCTCCCTCCTCATGGTCCCCTTCCCCACCCTACTGGTATCCTTCTATTTTCATGAGATTTTTTTTCTTTATTCCTTCTGGCTTCCACATATGAAAGAAAACATAAAATCCTTCATTTTGAGTCTGACTTATTTTGCTTAACATTATACTCTCCATTTCCATCTATTCTCTTGAAAATTATGCAATTATATTTGTTTCCTTTATGGCTAAACAAAACTCCACTAATATATACCATATGTTTTATCCATTCAGGTATTGACCAACATGTAGACTATTTCCATAACCTGGCTATTATATCAAAAATATAACTTGACAGTTCAATATAAACATAGGTCTATGCATGTATCACAAAAGTATGCTGACTTTAATTCTTTTGGATAAATACCAAGGAGTTACATAGCTGCATTATAAAGTGGTTCCATTCCTAATCTTCTTCTTTTTGGGGGGTGGGTACCAAGGTGCTTACCAGGGGTGCTTAACCACTGGAGCCACATCCCTAGCCATTTTTATTTTTAAATTTTGAGAAACAGAGTTTTGCTAAGTTAATGAGGCTGGCTTTGAACTTGTAATCCTCCTGCTTCAGCCTCCTTAGCCACTAGGATTGCAGGCATGCACCACCTTATTTTGTTTAACACTTATTTTGCTTCATACTTATTTTGAGAAATGTCAGTTCATTTGCCTATTTGTCAATTTTTGTTGTTGTTATGTTGATGTTTTTTAAAAGCAACCTAACTTAATGAAATAGAGTTATCAGTAATGTTGAACTGATACTATGAAACATAACACTCATATACAAGATAACTAAATATACTTTCTAGTTGCCATAATAAAAGGAGGGAGATGATAATTAAGCAGGATGAAAGTAATTAGAAAGAGGAAAAAAATCACAAAAGAAGGTGATTTTAAAAGTACATTTTAGAAGCAGAGAAATCAAACAAGATTTGAAAATCTGTTTATATTTATCATATTAAATTAAATAATTAATAAATTATGCCTCTATCTGAAACACCATGTGAACTAGGTTTCCAGACAAGGTCTCACTGGTTAGCATATTATTTAGGTAATTTGTAACATTTCCCTAGCTTTTGGAGAATTAATCCTCAGCTAAAAATATATGGTATTTTACTTACGTTCACAAAGATGATTTCACAGTTTAACACATCCCCACTTAATTAACTTTACCAAGTCAGGTAACAATTTAAAATATCGCCTCTGTTCAAATGATGTAGACATTATTTTAAAAGACAAATCTTACTTAGAGACTTTGGTGTTCTTTTATTTGTTAACAAATAAATTTTTAAAATAAAATGGATGCACTAAATAAAATCCAGGAGGATGGGTATTACAATATTTTAGTTTCTGAACCTATAAAGGCCATAGGGGAAAAAAACTGTAGAAGTCATGGGAAAAAATTTCTTAAAAAGTAGTTTACATATGCAAAACTTCAGCCAGAGTCAATTAACATATGAAATATTGACTTTGTTTTGGTCCTTTCAAAAATAAACAATAATAGGACCTGGAAAGCTATGTCTCTGCAAGGTAATTTTGTAACATAAGGCAAACAATTAAAATCAATTTAAGCTCTCTGAAGCTGTGATTTGTTTTCAAGAATTTATCAGAAGGAAATAATTTTAAAAGCACACAAAGATTTAGGCCAAAGAATATTTATAGAGACAACCCAAATACTCACTTATAAGAAAGAGATTAAATAAATTATATGACATTTATATAATTGAATACCAATAAATTTTTAGTGTAATGATTTAAATTTGTGTGTATTGGCCTGAAGTGGTTTTAAGCATGTTTGAAGGAACTAAAATTCTAAAAAAACTTGTCAAAAACAAATATATAACACAGTACAATTTTGTTGATTGATAGGTAAAAATAGAAATAACAATGATTTTTATAAAAGTGATAGAATTATAGGTTTTTTTTTTCTTTCTTTCTTACTTACAACTGTTAAGAAAAAATAATGCTGGGCTGGGGATATAGCTCAGTTAGTAGAGTGCTTGCCTTGCACGCACAAGGCCCTGGATTTAATCCCTAGCACCACTGATAATAATAATAATAATAATAATAATAATAATAATAATAATAATAATAATGCTCTTTCATTAAAAAAATACATTAGCCATAATTAGGATACAACACATTTTCTGTTTTTCATTTTATCATTTCACAGCATATACAGCTGTGAAAAAGCAAACTCCTGTATTAAAAAATATACTTAGCCTCATTGGCTTATTCAATGTAAACATTTTATTATTACAATATTCTATTTTCTAACTAATTTCAAAGTTTGGTTCAGCAGTGTTTTTATGTCTTTAATATGTCTATATGTATATATTTCATTTAAAAAATATAACATATTACATATTGCATAGTAATACATTTGACCTGTCATATTCAAGTTCCTTCTGTTAATGAGCTCCCTGGATATTCCCAGGTAAATACACTAGGTTACCAGAATCTCAACTGGCTGAAGCAGATTAGACTAGAGTTAAGCACTTCAAACAGAGTCACAAATGTCTCTGGCCCCACAAAGTATAATAATTATGTTTCATTCTAGAAAAGAGGAATACTGTGCTGAGAACACAGCAGCTAGTATTGGGTAAAAATGCAAGAATACAAAGAAAAACTCGTGCACATCGGGAGTTCAGCTGCTTTGATGGTCAACACTTCGGTGAAATCAGAGAACTGTACCTACTGAGGTCCCTGGAGTGGATTAGATCCTGATTCTGCAACAATAGGATCTGATCAAATGAATAATTCTTATTCATAGACTGATGTGTGAAGCCAGCCCACTGTTTTGATCCTTACAATAAATTACCATTTTCCCAATACTCACTGCTTCAAAAGCAAACATCAAAGCAAATTTTAATGACCTATTTTAAGTCTGATACATCTGAGTATATATGATATGTATCTGAATAAACATCCACCTACTCAAAAGATGTATAGAAGAAAAAAAGGAGCAACTTTAAAGGGATGAATGAATTTCCCAAATAGCAAAAAGTGAAGCATAGGAGACCCTGCGAATCTTATTAGAAGATTGAAGGATGCACGCATGCACACATATACACACCCACAAACACAAACATAATGCTAACATGGCCTTCATATCTGCTAATTTTGACCATATCAACAAATGTCATCAAATGTAACTAAAACTCTACCTAATTTTCTTTAATTTGGTCCACATGATACCGAGTAGTTGAGAAAGGAGAATCAATCATGTAGACTTTATTATTTGTATATGCAATCAGTAAGTACATCTCTCAAAGATTCTCTTTGACTCAACACATTATTCAAATGTTATTTTGTAAAATACTAAATAATCATACAAAGACCTCTACATTGAGTAAACATTCCCCATTTTTATTTATTCGTTGAAGCTAGTTATTTTTTATTTTTGCTTCTGTTTTCTTTTTCCCTATTCCCAAATAAAAGCTCTAGCAATTATGCTTACTTTTGAATGATATGCTAGTGAGCAATTCAAATGTTTAGTATCATTTAGTAGTAAATGTTGAATGTGCCTCTGCTTTTGGCTATCTCCCGATTGTAACTGGAGTCAAGGATAGAACAGTAGTCAGCTTCTTCTATGCTTTTAAAAGGTGACAACTTTTGATTTTAAAATGCGACAATTCCTATCAAAACCAGATACTATAAAAATGTTAAAGTATCACCATCAAAGTCTCACTTCCAGCTGAGACATGAAGATAATTAATAGCACATTTCTAAGACCAGTATGGAGAACTCAAAAAAAAAAAAAAAAAGATACTATAAGCCCAGATACCATCTCCCACTTATATCTTATGAGAGTTTGGATTAGCTGTCATAGAAGAATGGAGAAGAAAAGGGGGTTTTGGAGAGAACCGTCAGGATGCTCTAAGTGCTGTTTTTATACATCTTCCCTAAGAATTTCTGAAACCTCCAGGATTGAAACAGAACAAAAGAGAATAGGTAACAGGGAGCCAAAGTTTCTGGAAGATTCTGTTCTGTTTGTTTTTTTGTGGTGTCCATAAAACCCAAGTCCCTTTACATGCTAAGCATGTGCTGTACCACCGAGCCATATCCCCGCCCAAGTTTCTGCTCCTCCTTAACCAATACTCTCTGAGCTAGTGTGGTATTTCTCTGATTGTAGTGGGAGTTCTCAGCTAAGCTTTTCTCTTGTGCATGACTTTTAGGTTCTTTGGAGACTCATTCATTGTACAAGTGGAATCTCACTTTCCTTTAACATGAGCAATACACTCCTTCAGTTCCTAGCCCAGTCACCCAGACATCTAAAAATAACTCTAGCTTCTCCCCTCTGAATGCTTGTTTTTCTCTTCTTTTGCATTTTTAGCAGCAACTAACCAGTCCTTCTTTTACTACTTAGATTTCTCAGGTGGGAGTTATACCCTGAATGAGACAACATACATTTTCCAATAGTTTTGTTGAACTCTTTTTCTACCAGATTTGAGGTTACCTTCTTGAGAACAGATGGGGACCTATAGCACCCCAACAGTTCTCTCCAAAACTCTTTTCTCCTTCTCTACTCTCCTATGACTTAGTTTATGCAAACTCTCATAAGCTGCAAAAGGCAGATCATCAATGGGTTTATGCTATCTTTTTTTTTTTTTCAAGTTCTCCATACTGTTCTTAGAAATGTAGTATTGATGGTCCTCATGCCTCAGCTAGAAGTGAGACAATACCCGGGACATTTTAACATTTTTATAATATCTGGTTTTGATAGGAGTTATTAGTTTAAAAAATTATAACAGCATTTTCTCTGTGTAATTATAATATAATTTAAAATATAATAAAATGTAAATAAATATTATATTCATAGTGTAATATCTGAATGTAATCATAATCTAAAAATCCAAATAGTAAGGCAGTTTTTCAAATTACATAATATAATGGAAACATTAAACACAGATATGTTTGTGCTATTTTCCCCCTTAAAAACTACTTAATAAATGTCTGACAGAATAGAGTCTACAATATAATATTTTATATTGCAAAATTGTTAGAATATTGCACAAGATCCAACATACCCTTAGAGGTTGAACAGGAATGAAGAACCAATAGGAGAGATAGAAATTACTTCCCAAAATATTAAGCCAAGAGGAATGCAAGATTTATCACAGGATCTTTAGGGAATAGACTGAGAAGGGGAATAGCTGGGTCAAATGGTGGTTCCATTCCCAGCTTTCCATCTCCATACTGCTTTCCAGATTGGCTGCACCAATTTGCAGTCCCACCAACAATGAACAAGTGTACCCTTTTCCCCACATCCTCGCCAGCACTTGTTGTTTGACTTCATAATGGCTGCCAATCTTACTGGAGTGAGATGGTATCTTAGGGTGGTTTTGATTTGCATTTCTCTGACTGCTAGGGATGGTGAGCATTTTTTCATGTACTGTTGATTGAGTGTATGTCCTCCTCTGAGAAGTGTCTGTTCATGTCTTTGGCCCATTTGTTGATTGGGTTATTTGTTATCTTGTTGTCTAATTTTTTGAGTTCTTTGTATACTCTGGATATTAGGGCTCTATCTGAAGTGTGAGGAGTAAAGATTTGTTCCCAGGATGTAGGCTCCCTATTGCATGCTACAGGGACACTGCTACATCGATGTTCATAGCAGCACAATTCACAATAGCAAGACTGTGGAACCAACCTAGATGCCCTTCAATAGACGAATGGATAAAAAAAATGTGGCATTTATACACAATGGAGTATTACTCTGCATTAAGAAATGACAAAATCATAGAATTTGGAGGGAAATGGATGGCATTAGAGCAGATTATGCTAAGTGAAGCCAGCCAATCCCTAAAAAACAAATGCCAAATGTCTTCTTTGATATAAGGAGAGTAACTAAGAACAGAGTAGGGACGAAGAGCATGAGAAGAAGATTAACATTAAACAGGGACGAGAGGTGGGAGGGAAAGGGAGGGAGAAGGGAAATTGCATGGTAATGGAAGGAGACCCTCAGGGTTATACAAAATTACATACAAGAGGTAGCGAGGGGAAAGGGAAAAATAATACAAGGGGGAGATATGAACTGCAGTAGAGTGGGTAGAGAGAGAAGAGGGGAGGGGAGGGGAGGGGAGGGGGATAGTAAAGGATAGGAAAGGCAGCAGAATACAACAGACCCTAGTATGGCAATATATAAATCAATGGAAGTGTAACTGATGTGATTCTGCAATTTGTATACGGGGTAAAAATGGGAGTTCATAACCCACTTGAATCAAAGTGTGAAATATGATATATCAAGAACTATGTAATGTTTTGAACAACCAACAATAAAAAAAAATAAAAAAACAAAAAATAAAAAAATAAAAAAAATATTAAAAAAAAAGAATTCTATTACCTTTGTGCTTTCTTACATTGCAAAATATCTAGGACAAAGACACAAAATCTGGCTGCAACTTTTGATCTAAATAGATAAATTGTTTTAATAAAAACAATCACAAATCCAAAAAAAAAGATTTATCACAGGATGATGGAAAATAACAGCAGAAATCTATAGT
Organism: Callospermophilus lateralis; assembly: GCF_048772815.1. NCBI lineage: Eukaryota > Metazoa > Chordata > Mammalia > Rodentia > Sciuridae > Callospermophilus > Callospermophilus lateralis. Next base: position 90,247,179 of record NC_135314.1, read on the forward strand.
GTACAGAGTTAAGGCTAAGATTACTTATAAAAACAGGTACTCATCATAAGGCATGTAGTTAGAAGGGTTTTCGAGGGAAAAGTTATCTTTGAGGAGATGTTATTCAGAGAAAGTCATTGTAAACTTATTTGTAATGAAAATATTAAGGTTTATAGAAAAACTCTGTTATGTTAAAAAGAAAAAAATCTATGACTATTTGATGGAGAAAATATTAAATCTGTGTACAAGCATGAAATATTATCTGGGACAATAAATTCTTTGGTCATATATTTGTAGTTAGTTTTAAAACATATGTCATTTGGTTGATTTCATTGTGTAATATGGGAATATAAACATTACTCTTCTTCAACTTCCACTCTGAGAAAAATAATAAATATTTCTATTTAATCATATATTTTAAATTTTAAAATTAGCTACTCATTTGCAAAGAAGATGTAATTGAGCTATTAAATATGTTTACAATGCCTCAAAAATTAAAACAAACAAGACAAAGAAAGCAAAGTTGGGTGGGAGGGGATATGTAGCCTACTTGGTAAACAAAAGGCATACCATTAATTTCATCATGGACTTAAAACTATAGATTTGACTTTAAACTTAAGAAAAGCCAAAAAAAGGGGGAAGTAGGCTGAATTATTAGATCATTTAACCTACAAATATAAACTAAAAAGTGACTAAGGAAAAAATATAATTATTCTTACTATTAAAAATAAATTAATCCCATGGATCCTTTTCCAGGAAACACTTTTGTAATATAAAATGGGTATCCATGCTGAAGTTAAGGTAAACACAATTTTATAAGTTTCTTATGCTTTCTTTGCATTTTTTTTTTTTAAATAACATCCTTGAAACACTGAGATCTATTTGGGAAAGACCTGTTGTCCTTCCCCTGTCCAGCCTGTATCCCAGGGGGCTGATCTCTATAGGATGAGCTACCAGGCTCTGAGTCAGCCTCCTGCTCTGATCAGTCAATGGGACAACTGCTAAGACCCTGAGCAGCAAAAGGAAAGGATATTCTATGGCTTTTCTTGACTTCTCTCTTTAGTATTGTCTCTACCTGAGGCTATATATCCCCTCTACTAGTATATGAAGGAAGTGTCAGCTCTACCAGTTCCTCCAGCTTTGGTATAAAAATGGCTTCATTTCTGGGCTGTGTCAGTATCCCATGTGCTATTTTTCATTTTTTTATCACTGATGGAATTATATCCATACTTTAAATATCCTTTACTTAAAATATTCAAGGAGTTTTCTGTTATGATGTTTGAATCATGACTGATAGAATAATCCATTATATGGCAATGGGATATCTTTTGACTCAATCCAATATAAACAATTTCATGTTGTGGACTAACAGGGAAAATATTATTATCTGCATATTATATTTCCAATGATGCTTAAGCAACAGAGAATAGGAGACATAGAAGTATGTAGGAAACACATTCTCTCTCACCAGTCACACATTATTTTTAGGTAGAAGATTAGAATTCATCAACATTAATACCCCTGATACTTCAGTACATGAATTAAACAATGCATCTTCAGTGGACAAGATTCCCAAAAATGCACACCTAGCCAGCATCTTGGCTATAATAAATCAATGTAAACCAGAAAAAAATATTCTGGGGAAGTAGTATCTCTCTATTCTACTTGTCTACAAATAATATAGATGATTCACCCAGGACAGTCCTTTTTCTGAAAATATGGAAAATGTATGTAGAAGGTCATATCCAGTTTTCCTATTCTAGTTCCTCATTTCACTAAATACGTAAACTAGGAAGCCCTTTACAACTTGACATAATAATAACAGGCATTTTCAAGTTATCTACAAGTTTTATGACATCAGTAAAGCTTTTCCCAAGAACTGAAATTTAAGGAACGAATGACAATAATTTCTTATTTAAAATCAACACATTTTGGCTAGAATGGTCACCTTAAATTGAGAGATAAGATTTTTAGAACTGTCTGTATGGAACATAGAATGTTTAAATAGAAAGTGTTCTGTTCATTGGAAAATTCAGGAACACAAGAGACTGAACACTATCACTGCACATTGGTAAGTGAAAATACTTACTTCAGCCCATAATGCAGATTTCTTTTTTTCAGATTCATTAAAAATTTCAATCACATGTCTAATGGCCTAGTTTTATTGCTATTATATCAGATAATATTTGCTTCCCAACTTGGCCTAACTGGGCTTCCCAAAAGAGAAAAAAACGCTTTGGCTAGAGTCTTTTAGTCCCCATGGTAGTTATGATCCTTATTATCAATTCATGAAACAGCATCATAAATTTGTATTACAGTACCATAAATCTGAAAATGGGTCACCCTCTACAAAATTTCTTTTCTGGATATGCTAACAAGTTATGTTTCTCAGTTTGTAAAACTGACTTAAATCATGGCAAGATTGCCAGTGCAATATCCCCTGTGGGACATCTTTCCCTGGAATTTCATCCCACCCAAATCCATTTCTTTTACACCTACCTGAAAGACTTCTTAATATCTTCTGCTTGGATTGTCTTGAGAATCTCTTGGTATAACTGAGAATCGATTGTTCCTGAGGTTGTGGCATCTGAAGGGCAATTTGTATGTGCATAATAACCTATCAAAATTCCAAAAATAAATAATATGGTGGCTGTGCAAAGTATTTTTAAAATGTGGCAGCGGTTGCTCTTTGGTGCAGACCTTCCATAATGGGCAACATAGTCAGATTCTTCCTGAAGTCTCTGGAACCTTCCTTTGGGTGAAGTTGCTGGTTGAATGGAACCAAGATTGAGGTCTGCAGTTTCTGAGTGCCCAAGGTTCTGATTCTCTGCAGTATCTAGCTGAAACTGGTCAAAACCAGGTTCTTCCAGTTCCTTCTCCATGTCCCACTCTAAATCAAGGGCAGTGGCTTGGAGGTCATCATTGTCTAAGTACTGTGAGTGTCCTGAAGCTCTTTGATCTGCATTGACCTTCTGATATGCCATCTTTTTATCTGTGAAAATAAGAAATATATTTTCTTAAAATAAGAACGCAATTTTTAAAACATTTACAAGGTGGGAAAAAAAAAGAAGAAACTCAATAAACCTTATTGGTATCCACAAAGTTTTACTGACCATAATAGAGGGGGAAAATTTTCCTTATAGAAATTCATATTTGAGATAACTGTTTAATAATGTATTGTTGTTAATGTACATATATGAAAGGAAAATTTTAAAAATGAAAGCAGAAGCTTCTTGGTGGAGAGGACATCAGAAAATATTTTTAAAATTACATACTTATACACAATTAACCTTTGAAATTCAGCAGAATAACAGAAGTCACAATGTACAACTGCACTGGAGGATAATTATTACAATGAAGGCAAAATTAAACTTACACATTTCAAAACAACTTTAAAAAATTAAAGGTCAAAACCAATAAAATGGTAACTTGTCTTAGGAGGAAAAAGTATAAAAGATGTTAGGATGATTACATTATCACAGCTGGTTTCAAAACCACAAATCTCAGATAAAAATACCTTCTTCAACAACTAAGGAGTACCAGCTCTACAAAAATAAAAGAAGCAGCCAGGCATGGTGGCATACACCCATAATCTCAGCTATTCTGAAGACTAAAAAAGGAAGATGCTGAGTTTGAGGCCAGCCTGGACATAATATGTATGTGCATAATAACTTAGCAAGTGCCTGTCTCAAAATAAAATTTAAAAAGGGCTAGGGATGTCATTCAGTGGTAGAGCTCTTGCTTAGCATGTGTGAGGCCCTGAGTTCCAATATCAGACCCAAAGCCAAAATAAAATAAACCATCAACAACAACAAAAAATGCATAAGAAGCAAAATATAATGCATTACATAGTCACAAACTACTAAAAGGAGTGAACATTTTTACAGCTACGAGGGAGCACTAAAATATCCCAAGGAATTAGTGACATGAATAAGCCTGGCTCAGTGAATATTAAATAAAAATCCAGTGTGGCAACAATCCAAAGTGGGAAGCCTTTTGCCAGCCTAGGAGAGTCTGATTTTATACCCTTACTACAGGAGTGGCAGACGGAGGTATTTTTCCCTTACACATTTTGGATGTCAGTTTGCCGCGTCTTACAGAGTGATATTAGGATAACTGGGCTAATTAACTGCAAGTGGTCTCCAGTCTGTATTCAATAACCCACTGGTGTATTATTGTTGCAGATTAAGAGCACTTATACTTAAATTTTCTCTGATAATACCAATATTAGATTTAGTATTAGATTTGTCACCCCAGCTGGACTCTAAGGTCCCTCACTATATTTCATGATTTTTCAACATATGCCACTGTGGTGGACAAAGAACAGAGCTCAACTGATAACTGATTATCTAATTGCCTTAGAGCCAGTGATCTCTAATGTAAAAGATGGAAACAAAGACTTCATCAGAGAAAGTGGCATTATGTACAGAATTATGGCTATACATAGTGCCACTTCTGGTACAGGGAGTTCCATATAATTCAAATGTTCTGAATTTCTAAGTTCAAAAACTAGTTATTAAATTTTGCAAAAGGAAATAATTGTACTTCTGACTAGAATTTTCAAATGCTACCCTATATTTTATTTTTTATTTTATTTTATTTATTAATTTATTTGTATTAGAGATTGAACCCAGAGGGGCTTAACCACTGAGCAACATCCCCAGTCCTTTTTATTTATTTTATTTTATTTTATTTTGAGGCAGGGTCTCACTAAGTTGCTGAGGACCTTGCTAAATTTCAGAGGCTGACTTTGAACTTGTTCCTGCCTCAGCCTCCTGAGCCTCTGGGATTACAGGTATGCACCACTACACCTGGCAATAGGCTACCCTATAATCAGGGATTCATTCTAACCCAGAGTTGGCTCAAAGATGTGTATCAGGTATTGGTAGAAGCATAATGACAAAGATAAACAGGTGCCTATCCCCAAAGTAGAGAACAATACAATCAGAGTCAAATACATAAAAAAAAAAGGAAGTCAAATAAATTATACACAGCTCCAGGGTAATTTAGGTGAGATTGATTCTGGTAGAAAATATGAGAAAGGATTCTTTAAGAAAGTGATCTTTTAGTGGTTTAGGGCAGGAGAAGAGCAATGTGAGAGGAAGGCATTGAGGTAAGGGAAAATTTACAAACAGAAGAAATGAGAATGGCTCACTTGGAAAACAGTGATATGCTAGGACTGAGGAGGAAGCACAGGGCCAGAGATAATGAGAGAAAGTTAGAAAAAGAAGACACCAGACAAAAGACTTAAGTTTTCTGTAACTCTTTGTCTGTATAATAGGCATGATAACAATATCAAACTCACGGACTTTATAGGATCATCATTAGGATTAGTTAGATAGTGAACCTAAGTCACTCACTGAATGCTGGATAGGGTATATGCAATAGAATCAAGATTTCTGGGATTGTTTGTTTGTTTGTTTGTTTGTTTATATTTGATACTGGGGATTGGACCCAGGAGCACACTGCCACTGAGTTACATCCCCAGCCCTTTTTATTTTGAGACAGGTTCTTACTAAGTTGCCTAGGCTGGCCTTAAACTCATAAGCATAACTACCCTCACCTGTTAACATTTCTGGTTTTAGAGGAGAAAATAACTGTCAAGGATTATCGGATATAGTAAGTGAATTAAATGACGCAGAAGAAAATATATAACTCTGTAAGACATTGTGCAGAAGGGAAAGAGGTTGCAAAATATTCACTCAGACACCTATAATTATTTAGATTTTTTTCTTCTTCTTTTACATTTATTCTATATATAGAAATGAAAATACTATATACTTTAAATGTTAGTATTTTTTGGTATGTATTAGAATAACATCAGATATGCTTTCACAAACTTTCTTTTTCCCTCCCTCATTCCATCCTGACTCCCTTGTTTTGAATTTTGTTTATGTTTGTTAGTTTTTGCTATTACTTTGTTTTCTTTGGCTTGTTTTTTCCATACCAGGTATGGTACCTATGGCCTCCCCACCCACTAGCTAGTGCTCTACCACAGAGCGACATCCCTAGCCCCTGACTCCAGAAAGTTCAGTATTTGAATTCCATGTTCTTTCACATCAGGACAAGCAGAGAAAGAGAATAACGCATGGATTTAGGGATAGTTATTCAAATAGGTTAAGTGATGGTTGATAGTAGAGAAAGAAACCAACTCATACTTCATTTAAAGAAACTTTTAACATAAAATACTATTTGGAGGTGGTAGAATAAAGGATTTCTAAAATCCATGATTTCAACTCTGTTTTGTTGCAAAAGAGGAAAGAGATTCAAAATTTAATAACTCTATTAGGATAAGACTGAGGAAAGTAATGTTTGGATACATACTTCTTAATGTGACTTCTGGTTTTATAAAAATATGGCTGCAAAGTTAGTAGTAAACTAATGTTAAATACATATGCACCAATTAATTTTAACATGTTTTAAAAACTTAAATTTCCTTCACTACAGATAAAAAACTTAGCCTAAATATCAATAAATTTGCTACTGTCTTGGCATGATACAATACTTACATTTTTAAACTTTCAGCTTATGTATTATTGATTAATTTACTCAGATATTATCTCAATGTAGTTATACAGAAGTCACTCTCTCTAAAGGCTTTTCTAAAACAAACAAACAAACAAACAAACCTGAACCGTAGCGAATGGTTTATGCTCAAGTAAGATGTAGTATATGCAATTTGCGAAGAAATGTGAGATTTCTAATTCTGACCTCCAATGCACATATTCAAAGTCATTTCTCAACAAATCATTTTAAAACCAGTTGTGATGAAGAGGCAGAGTTTTCATCTCTAGCTTGACAATAGGCATTTCATCACATGTACATCAGCAATTTAACGCTTTTCAAACATCAGACAGAGCCATAAATTAGAATGTAATGCAGATACAGATATTAACTCCTCACCATGATGGATATCTGCCTGACACCCTTACTACCACTTCTGGACTCATTACACATTAATAAATCTTTAATGTATTCTATATTCCAGGAGAGCACTATCTGGGTCAAAGGTAGATGAAGTCACTTGATGGTACAAAATCTAAAGTATTTCAGGAAATTATTGCCAAGGAAATTAGTATATGATAATGTATGCAATAGAGAATTTTGATAATTTACTTGGCAAAAAACAATTCAATATATTGTATTATGTCATTTAAATATGAGTACATAAAATTTATAAATATATATGTAAGTACAGATGTGTAAATATGTTACATATGTATAAATGTAGATGGTATAATATATATTACACCTTAGTAGTCTGCTTCTTTAACATTTTCTTCTCTTATGAAAAACATTATAGACTTCTTGCAAAACTCTAACTCACATATATTTACCCTAATAGATTGGTTTTACATTTATTATACATATATAATAAACCAATCACAAACAAAATGTGTACTAAACTACCAAATAAATAAAATTTTGGTGATAATTTCAAGTTGTCTGTTTGTTTGTTTTGCAGTAGTGTGAATCAAATCCATCAATATATTCAATTCTGAAGCATAAATCATCCCATGGGTCCCACAAAGAATGTATCATCTTTATAATACCTATGCCTTGTGAGAAAAGTATATGATATATCACATTTCTTTGAACCAGAACTCTCAAATTCCCAAGCAAAATTAAAATGTTATAAAAATAGATATATATTCAATATTTCTTAGATACAATCATATAATTATGTCATTAAAACTTCATATTTTTCCCTTACTGATGTACATGATTTATTTAAATTGTCATATTATTATAAGGCTTGTGATTAAAAACAATACATGTAGCAGATTTTAGAAAACACATACACACACACACACACACACAGTATATAAATCTTTCTCCAAAAAGATGTACTTTGGTATAGATAAGGTCATAGAAACCTGTGACATTTATTCTAATGGAAATATATATAACATCCTGACTTTCTATATTGTGACACTTGGTCTTTTTTAAATAATCTAATTTTTTATGAAAAACATAATATATTCTCCCAGTTTCCAACAGATATATTCTCTTAGATAAGAATTCTACCCACACAGGGCCACACTGAAGGCTAAAGTGTTTTTACAATTTAATATATTAAAATATTTACCTTTTATATACAATTATACCTCTAAAAGGAAAAATAAAGCAAATACAAGTTTAACTAAAATGTATTTTTCTAGACTGTGTCTAGTTTAGACAAATAAAAATGAATTTGCACCCATACAACACATATATTCATTTTTTTAAAAACAAATTGATGCTGCTTAATGCTATTTTCTTCACACATTCTAAATAAATGAAACTACATAAATTACATGAAAATAAAGGAAAATATACTAAGAGACTGAAATTTTTATATGTAAAATAATATCTAGTCTAACTTAGTGGCTGGCAAGTATTTTATATAATAAATACATCCTTAAATAAAAATTGTATTTAATAAGTTAAATATTATTAATGCCTCTTAGGGATATGATTGTAGCTCTAGTTCTTTCTTGATCGTCAATTATGAGGAAATTTACTACATGATTGCTCTGACTTTATAAATTTCCAAATTAGTAGAATTTATAATGAAACTACTTAGTTCAAATCCTAGTTCTGCTATGTAATTTGGACCATCTAGTGAATATTGTTATGCTTAAAATCCACATTTGTAAAATATAAATGATAATATCACCAGATCTATGAGTTATAATGAAAAATTAAAATATGTAAAATGCTCTAAACAAGTTCTAGCACATTATAAGCTATCCACTAATAAAGGGTCACTCCAGAAATTCCAAAGAGTCAATGAAGACAGGAATATTTGAAGCATATGTCTTTAAAATATAGTCATAATTAAATAAGTTAAAGCATGACCAGAAATTTAAGTTTTAACAACTAAGACCTGGAGGTAATGAGGAATGAGTTGTATACCAAATGCTTTTGAGTATGGGGAACATTCTTTTCATCATTATCTATGGTTCAGATGGATAAAGAGAGATATTTGGTGAATATTTATAATTAAAGTCATTAAATTTGGTTTGCAACAATCAATTCTGTGTCTTGTGATTACAGAGTTGAGTTTCTTTTTATTATCTTTATAAAAAGAAAAAATGGAGATTTTCTAAAACACTCAACAATTCCTTTTCATAATTCCAGGATTTAGTGATATGCAGTTATGAAAATGAATTATACATGTAATTCTGTTATAGAACACCATGTTTATCATAAATGGTTGACTTGTTCCACTGGCTAAAATGTTATTGATAGTATTTTAACTTAAACAGTATAAAAGACTATGTAGATCTTATTAGAATTCAGAAAATATCTCAAGGCTTTTTTGCTTGTAAAAGTTATTCTACATGGAAAATAAATAAATGACTCTAGCAGATTAACTTTAAAACATAAGGCAGTCAGACTCTCAATTTCCTATGACAGTCCTTTGATTGAATCTTTATGTACAGGGAGAAAAATATTCATACAGTGTTTCCTGAAGCTTTGAATGTCAAATCATTTGCTGGTATGTGTGGATTGATTTGAGGGAAGACATTTCTTGGAAATGTCAGTGCCTCATCAAAAGGCATTCATTATGCAACTTCATGTAATATCACTTTAGGTACTGTATCAGCGAACTATATTAGTACCCAGAGGAATTTAAAAATCTAAATTTAAGAATATTTCTTATAGGCTAAACCCATTTGAGATAAAATTTTCAGTATGAACCTAGTTTGTACAAATAAATTCCATGTTTATGGAATAAATTTTTGTTGTTGAAAGCTTTAATGGTTTCAACTTGAAAGCAGGGGAAAAGATAAAACCATAAAAACAGTAACTTAGAGGATGTTGTTTTGGGCTTAAATTTTTGGTATAATAATATTTTTTTTCCATCTGTGGCCTTGGCAATTGCTATCGTGTCTGTAAATGCATTAACAATTCCTTACTTAATTACAATAAAAGAAATAATAATTATTTGTTGTTCAAGCCTCACTAACTAAATAAACAATATGTGTAAAGTAAGGGGAAATTATCATCTGTGATTTATATTTAGGAACAAAAAAACCTCAGTTAAAGCCCACTCTAAAATGCATAATGATATACCAAATTTTAGGCAAAGAAGAGAGCAGAAAAGTAGAAGAGTCTAAGACCAAAACTTTACTCTAACCTTGATCTCTAAAGGACATGTAAAAGAAATGCTTACAGGAACCTAATTAATGAGCTATAAATTGCAAAATGCAGTCAGAACCATTTGAAAGAAAATTATTTGATGAAATCCAGCCGGTTTGTGCAAATTTGTTTTAGATCACTTGCATATGTATGACCACCTGCCAGTTCCCTGAGTAGTCCAGCTTTTCTTCTGAGACCTGTGTGCAGAAGCAATTTATCTCATACACTCTAACTGGATGGTTAGTTGGGCCCACTGACCTGTATTTATGGTAAGGTTTTTCAATAGCAGAATGATATGGTTCAATTTAGGATTTGGGAAACAAAAGAATCAATTAAAATGAATCAAAGCAATATAAAGCACAGTCCATCGGTATCCTGAACTGGTCGTCTGAACATTTACAGCTATTTAGAATATCTATCTTGTGAGTTTATCTCACTAACATCACAAATCACTTCTGACATAGGGATGTGTAAACAGTTCTTGTTCTTGCCATAGACTCCTTTTCTGGTCCCTTTTGGTGTTTAATTTCAGTTCCATCTAGATTCTAGAGTGTCTTTCTTTGCCTGTCATCATTTCCATTTATAGTATAAATCTCCAGAAGTATTTACTTACTTTACAGAATTTACATCCTCTGCATCTTCAGAGTATTTGAAATGGCTCACATTAGAAATGCATATAAGTAAGATAAAAATAGTCATGAAAATACAAAATAAAGAAGAGTGGGAGAGAAAAAATTCTAATGTTCTAGCTAAAGAAAGCCACTGTAATTTAATTTTGCTGTAGTTGCAAGCTTCATTACAGTCAGGGGAAAGAAGGTTGTTACAGGTCCTGCTCATCAGTCTTCTGCTGATCTTACTTCTTAATACATAAAGCTGTTAGTTTAAAATGAAAGATTTGTTTCTAATTTTGTTTTTTCAAAGACTTCTCTTTTTGGAGTTTTAGATTTCTACATCAGAGACATATGTTTCTCTTCTAAAGAGAGAAATCTGTATATCTCATTTTATCTTTTATACTTAGATTTTGGTAAACAGAAGTAATATCCCCATATTATATTCAAAAGAATAGACTAATAGATTACTTCTTGAACCCTTAAAATGAGGACTTACTATAAGGTTAGAGTTTTTCATGCACTGTGCTCTTTTAATCAAATAATCCTATACATTAAGTACTGTTATACTTCTCATTTGCATACATGAGTTATCGGAGTTTCAGTGGTTCAGTCATTTTCCTATTTTCACAGCTAATAAGTAAAGAGCTACCCAATGTGTCAAACCTCAATTCCTCTACTGAGCATTTCAGCTTTCAGGGTCCCCTAAGTGTTCGTAGAGTTAGCGTAATGTTAACAGACACAGAGATCTTATTGGCTCGCTATCCCTGGTATGTCACCAGTGTGACCACAAACACTAGGAGTCTCCATGGCCATTCAATCTTAATGGTCCTGCCTTGACCTTTAGATCTCTGAGGGCTACTGACTCCAGGACTTAAAAGTCTTTGTTATTTGTTCGGGACTGCACCTGCCAGACATCTATGCTTCCTGACGCTGTAGTTTTGAATAAGGTAAAATCGCTTCCAAAGCGCAGTGCTCCAAGGAAAAGACCACAACCTCTACTTTATGGTGTCTTCTTAGGAATACTTTCAAAATTTCTCTCTTCATCTGCTACTGAGGGGACAAAGAGCAAAAGAACACTGCTTAGATTTTCAGATACAGCTCACATTCCACCTGCTACTGACCTGTTTTTTCAGCCATTCAAACCCTTTGGTCCACCCTATCCCTCTCCCTAGTATGTGAAGTTTGCACTGGCCTAAGAGGGCTTTGAGGGTGTCAAGAGTTAACACATCAATACACCACTTGGCTTTTTGAGAGCCGTCTGCCAGGAGGAGGCTCTTAGCTCGATAGATACACTGCAATTTTTTATCCTTTTCAGCCAGCGTGAATGATCTTAAATTGCTGCTTTTTGACTATGGCTTTTGGATTTCCAGGAACAGACAGATGAAGCTTTTATCTACATGCGGCCACTAAGTACTCTATTTTTCACATTTTTCAAAGGTACTTTATTGGTTTACTTTTTAAATATCTTTACCTTTCACAAAGTATCAACAGGTTTCTACAACCTGAAAATGCTTTATTCTAAAATTCGTTTTGCTATGTTTCCTAAAATGATAACACAGAAAACTACTTGAGACCCAGATTGGGAATCCAGTGCACTTAGAATCTTTACTTTTTACTTTCTGAACTTGTTTTATTCATATGTGTTCCTTTGGGATGTTACTAGGGAAAATTATTAATAAATTGTGTAACTGTGATTAACTGAAAAAGGAACACAGTTGTATAGTATGTTAATGTTCATTTAAAATTCTGTTACATAGTAATAGAATGTGCATCATATGAAATTTCCCAAATATATACTGGGAAAATTCTGAAAATTTATTCTTTAGCTAAAGACCCAATAAAAACATCCAAATGTAAATTTTTAATATTCAGCTTTCAAACTTTTATACCACACACTAAAGAAAATTAAAATCAGGGATTTAACCAAAAATACTCCAATAACAAGAATTACTTCTAGATTAAATATATGCTATGCTACTTAAAAAGACAAAGACAATTTACAGTGGGGCTAGTAATTATTAACTGATATATTTTCCCAAGTATTAGAAAAACATTAATAACAAGAAAACTAAGAATTGCAAAGCTCAGTCATTACTAACAAAATATAATATAATTTTCAATTGACAATTGATGAAAGAATCAAGACTCAATTGCTTTTCCTGAATTATCTAAGCAACAAAAGAAAAAAGAGAAAAGAAATTGACCAAGATTTTGCTAATTATTTTTTCTTATTTCTAACATGTCATTTATTCATCAATATGCATACATCTGAAGCTAAACAAGGATTTATTTTTACAATATTTTCTCCTAGACCTCCCATTAATATAAACAATGGAATTTTATCTGGGGAAAAGTGACTAGAACATTACTTTAAATGTGTGAAACTCAAGCTCTTCCTATAAGTGGTGTTTCTTTATGTATGATAATACTAATAATAGATAATCTTTTCAATAAAAAAGTATATTTGATTAAGAAAACAAAATAAGAAATACTGTAACAATATATCTGCTTGACTGTCTGCCATTGGGAAGTTAATTTTTATTAAAAATTCACATGCATGCATATTAATAGTGTGATCTAAATTAAAGCAACTAAACAGTTTACTAAAAAACTGAACTGAGCACTGCATATGTCATTTATATCTTATTTATGAGCAGGGATATCATAAAAAATGAAAGACCTCCAATGGCACATAAAAGTAATGCTGATATGAAATTAAATGTCAGGCAAAGGCATGAAAATGCATTAAATGTAAACCATTTAACAGGAGTCCTATATAATTGACACCATTGAAAGGTGGTTTACTATAATAAGGCACAAAAAAATTTTAAAAATTTACCTAGTCCTTCAATTTTACAATGTCAAATATTATTATTTTACCAACATGAATTTTAGCCTCTTTTCACATGACTTTTCTTTGTTCCCATAATGCATCCTCTTTTATGTATGTACTTTTGCCTACCATCAGTGGTACTTTTACCACTACTTCATTTTTACCTTTTCATTTGTACTTATTTCACTATTGATGTATCAGGGACCCATTTAGAAATAATACAATAACTGACTAGAAATAAGTTCACTTTATTCTTTTGTATATACTAAGAATGAAATATTTTAAACAATAATGAACCAATGGATATTTTATTTGAAATGACTATCACATCAAATAATATGTTTTTTTTTTCTCTACCATTTCAAATATACCAAGTCTTGGATCTTCAGAATAAAAGGAAAATTTGACCTATCCTTCACTGCTGCTTTGGAGCTGTGGTCTCTGTCACTCTATACGTAAACCAAAGACCCTTCTTCCTAATATCTCTATGTAGACTCCTTCAGCGCTGGGACTGCAGAGACTTCTCATTCCAATATCTTCCATAACTATCGCCTGTATTATTCCCAAACAAAACACTGATATGTCAACCATATCTATAAAATACCTGTATCAAAATACCATATCTCCAAGAATTTCTTCTCTCTCAGAGTCAAACTACCTTGTTGGAGATCCCAGGGAGGGAGCCCCTGAGACCCTTAGGATGAAGGAGCTTAGCCAGGCATTCCAACCAAACTGCCAGACACATAGCAAAGCTCTTTTGGCTCCAGACCAGACCAGCCACCCAGCTGGCCATTGTCATGTTTAGTAGACGCCATATAGAGTAAAAGCATGGGACAGCTGAGACTTGTCGGTAATGCTCATCAAATGTTGAGATATATTTATAAGATGGTTGTTGGTCAAAGACACAGAATTTGGGAAAAGTTTGTTACTCAGCAATAAATAGCTAGAACGTATTAGCTATTTTGCCAAAACACAAACTAGATCATATCACATGACTGCCTAAAATCCTATACCATGGGACTGGGGTTGTGGCTCAGCTGTAGAACTCTTGCCTTACACATGTGAGGCACTGGGTTCCATTCTCAACACTATATATATATATATATATATATATATATATATATATCATACACCATGTAGTCTGTGAAGTAGCTCAGTGGTAAAGTGCTTGTCTAGCATGTGTGAGTCCTGGCTTCCACCTCCAGCACTGAAAAATAAATTCTTGTGAAACGTTTTATTCTGCATGAACTGGGAAGATGCCTTTCTAAAGCATATAAGACCTGACCTAAACCTCATATGCCATATGCCTCGCCTAAACTTCAATTCTGCTCCTTCCCTCAACTCCCCACTTTCACGCTGTTGCCAGGTACACAATGCTTTTGCTCTTCCCCAGACTGATTTTCCCTTAACTCCAGTCTGGACTGTGGGTAATTTGTTTAGTTATCTTTTATATTTGCAGCCTAGCCTAGTATCTGGAACCAGGAAGCTGCACAATAAATAATGGGCTCCAAATAGTGGAGGCATTCTAAAGAGAGAATAGAATTTAGAGTCCCCTGATTGTCATTTTTGCCACTGATGTATTTATAACCACTGTTTTAGTGTGTTTCTTTTTCCGAAGAGGATAATAATATTTAGTCTGTGTACTTTTAAGAGCTAATTGATTAGTAAAGGTAAATATTGTCATTATAGGCATTTGATAAATTGCATAATTCTATATTAACTCTTATTGTTTCAAAATCATAAAGGATTAGGAATAAAAACAGCCATATTTGAATTCTGCATCCATAATTACTACCTATGAACCCCAGGGCAAGTAACTTTTCTTTGTAGATGAAACTAGATTTGGGGTGGAGACTTGCATATGCACAGCAAATTTTCTACACTGAGCTATACCCTTAGCCTTAGATATTTTGTCGGGTAAAAATCAATAGGATAATTCCAAAAATGTTTGTTTTAAGTACTACTTATCAGATTCATATAATGATCATGAATGATGAATAAAGAGTGGCTAATAATAATTAATATAACAATAAAAATAACACGTGTACTCACACCCAGCTACCTCAGTTGGCTTAACACAGCAAATGTAGGGACAAGAAACCAAAGTAAATTTCCACAATGAATGCTTGAATTGTTTAAAGCCCTGAACAAGATATCAAAGCATGGAATGGAAAAGCTGAAAGAGAGGAAAACCTGCATTGAGGTTGATGTGAAGATATTGTCAGAGAAATGGGGGACACAGAGCAGAAAGAATAACGAAGCAGTTTTTGGAAAAGTGGCCCCTGGAACAACCATCCTAGAATTTACCAACTTCAAGTCACTTGGACACATTAACATTTCTATTTGCACACATGTTTCAGAACTGGTGTTTGTTATGTGGGCAGCATGGAGTTAAAAACAAAATCAGATTCTGTATCATGAAGGAGAAAATGTGGAATCTATGAAAGGAGATCAACCCAACTCCCTCTTGCACATAATACATTTTGAAAGGAATCTATCCAGAAAAATCCATTTAGCTATGCCCAGAACAATCAAGACTGACTGTGTAGAGATTGAAGTGCCTCAGTCCATCTGTGATGATATTTATTGCTTTTTGGCACCTTCTACATATTTACCAAGCCTATGTTAAAAGAAAGCTATGCTTCTTATTTCTAGGAAAAAAAAACAGATGGTGATCCAGCAGGTAATAATTTAATTAAATGGCTCCTAAAGCTTGAACAAATTGTTCCAAAGAAAAGAAAATATTTTTATTTATTCTTTAAAAATAGGAAGGGGGAGACAAAAAAAAACTAAATCAAGTTTTGCTTTTTTTAATGCAATAAATATAAGGTTTACTAAATCTCCCGTTCTTAAAAATAAAATGTTTCTCAAGTCTTCCTCCCAAACTGGAGTCAAAATTGTCATAAGTATTGTGATATTGTTCCTCAAGTTTTATCTGTCATCTCTAAGAAAAAATTAATCAAAATATATTTTGATAAAAGTTGAATTCAGATATTCTAGGAATACAACTAAATTTATAATAGTCATGTTGGATTGCATAACACACTTTATGGACAAAACAGGATAGAAATATCTAAACAAGACAAAAACATGCCTAAAATAATTAAAAACAGTGTTCCATTCCAGTTAAAGCTGGAAGTACTTTTAAATCTCCTGTAATATATGGATTTAAGGTATTATTAGTAGAAAACAACAACAATTTTGCAAAATAACCTGTTAAAAACTATGTACTTGGGTTTAAGACAGTAATGGGTATGAATGCCAGTACTGCCACTTACTGTTTAACTTTAGACCAGGAAATTAATCTTTCCAAGATTGTTTCCTATCCTGTACAACAACTACACACACAGAAATTACAGTTAAAGGATCACTCTGAGGCTTCTCTGGATAAATTTTAAGCACCATCCTTAATACAGGGAAAGCTTTCCATAAATGTCTCCTAGTCATCATTGCCTTTAAAATTTATTAAGCAATAGTTATATATGTACATCTTAAGAGTTAGTTATAAAAATAAAACCCCAAAACTAATGAGAAATCAGTCGAAGCAAATTATAATTTATCAATAAGTATATAATTAACTTATTTTTACACTTTAAAGCCTAATCGGGAAGTACATCCTGGGCTCTAAAATGAAAAGTCAGGAATAGTTAGATTAAAGAGGGCTTCAATGGGAAGAAAAGCTGTGCCTTGAAAAATGGATAAGGCTTAAGTAACAGGAAGGACACTGTAAGCAATAATGCGTGTGAGCTCAAGCAGGAATTTGGGAATGAGTGTCTGCATGTGGTTGTTGGTAAAACCATGTCCTTCAATGCAGACAAAGGTAGACATCAAGAGCTCAGTAGAAAATAGATTTTCTAAACAAGAAGGGATCTACATATGTCAAAGGTCACCATTGCATGTTCTTACAGGATAATGATACATGAGACCTGGATTCACAACATGATCATATAGAGAAAAAAAAAAAAAACTGGCATCAAGTACATTATTACAGTGAAATAGGATAACTAGATAACCCTAGAGAGAGAGAGGGATGCCAATGAAGATTGAAAGCAATTACACTAAACACTAGCACTCTTTCCCCATGTTGAATTATTTAGTATAAAGTGCAAACACTAAGCTTAAGATTTTTATAATCATGTGGTGGCCTTCTCCTATATCCTAGCTACTTGGAAGACTAAGGCAGGGGAATTCTAAGTTTATGTCCAGCCTGGGAAACTTAGCCAGACCCTGTTTCAAGATAAAATTTAAAAAAGAGCTAGAGATGTAGCTAAGTGCCTAGTGTGTATCAGCCCTGGGTATAATTCTCAATACTAAAAAAAAAAAAAAAAAAAAAAAAAAAAGAATTTTATAATTACTTATAATTATACTGTTATATTTGTTACATTTAATAATAGGTACTGATATATTATTATATTTTATTTCTATATAAATTTAAAATTATCATCATACTTGAAATAAATATATATGAAATTGGTCTTGTACTTAGACATAGTAAAGACAGTAGTATATTTTCCCCATTCGTACCCCAGCCATCCATCAGTTCCCAAACTGTTTACTGGCAAGCTGGTTGGAAAGAAAGGAGACTGTGTGTAGATATTGCTCTGACAGCAGCAGAAACCATTTTCTGACAGATGATGTCCTGCTCCCCATCTATAGCAGTGGACCCTGGGGGGAGGAGCTGAAAGAGAGGAAAACCGCTTCAAGACTTTTCTGTTCTTGTCCTGAAAGATTCAGCACAGCAGACGCTAACTCCAAAGAGACCTTTCTAAAGGTAAAATGGAATCTTATATTTTCTCTTGAAAATTACACAGCATGGTTAAGTGATTTTATGAATCCTTCTGATTTTGCTTATTTTCTCATGACAGAAGTTAAGCAGAATTTAACACATAGGAGAGATTTACTGGGAACTGGACCAAGTTAAACCTTGCTTCAAAAACACAGGCTCTCCAAGGTGTTGAGTCCCATTTTAATTTGTTCTTTCCACACAAATCAGTAATAATACAAATGTTTCAATATGTGAAATATTTAAGAAAACAAACATTCTCATTTCCCGTAATAAACGATAACTTATATTTCAATGCCCTGTACAAAAACCATTATAGTAGGCAGTAGCAATTCTGTCTGTATACACTTACATTATGATGTGTAAGCAAAGGCTGCCAACTGTAGAAGAGGAGGTACTTTAGGAGGACAAAGAGTTTAGTTGTCTTGTTGATATAGACCCTTTTCAATTTAGAAAAATAGGTTTAGAAGGAAGGTGAATTTAAAAACCCAACAACAACTTGGATAGCATAAAGGACAGCAAAAATCAGGGTTATACCAACCATATATAATATGCACAGAAACAATGTCTTCATAGATATTATGAAAGGATCTGTATATTTCTGGAATATATGAAACACTGTCCTTAGGGAATAGAAATTCCTCTATTCACTAAAAATCATTATTAAAGACAGACAACTAAATGAAGAACATGTCAAGGGCATCTTACATGATTTAAATTAATAAAAATAGGTGTGTTTATGTTGCATGTGTGTGTGTGTGTGTGTGCATGCACAGAATTAGCATTCCTTTCCATTTTTTGCTTTTTTAAAGATCCTTCTTCTAAAGTTTCAAAAAATCATTTATGTTCATTTTACTTTGTACTAGAATATACGTGTATGAGGAATCACTTTCCTTAGTCTATATCTGATTCCAAAAATTCAAAAACATTTGTTTGATGTGGCATTGCTGACTTCAACATCATATCTGCTTCTTTGGTCCCAAATATTTAGAGTAATATAGATGCTGTATCCAAAAACAGGTTAGAAAACATTTTTTTTTTAGTACCTAATGCTCAGTATATTTTTTTTAGTGTTTCTATCTTGCAGAACTTCATTGCAGGAAGTACCAAAAACAAAAGGAAAAGATGTATGGACTTCATCAGGTACCCAGCTGTACTTCAAATGATATCATCAAGAAAGTGGAAAGGCAACCCACAAATTGGGAGAAAGTATTTTCAAATTGTGTATCTAATTAGGGGATTTGATCCAGAGTAATAGAGAACTCTTTAACTTGATAACAAAAAGACAAATAATTTAATTGAAAAATGGACAAACAATCTGAATAGACATACCTCCAAAGAACATGTACAAATAACTAATAAATGCATGAAAAGACACCAAGTATTTTTAGTCATTAAAGAAATAAAAGTCAAAACCAAAATGAAAAACCACTTCACACTAAGATAGCAAAATCAAAATGTCTAAGTGTCCATGGGAATGTAGAGAAATTGGAACCCTCATACACTGCAAGTGGAAAATATAAAATGGTACAGCTGCTATTAAAAGCAGTCTGACAGTTGTCAAAAAGTTAAACTTCAAGTTTCTAGGTATATTCTCAAGAGAAATGAAAAATTCATCTACATAAAGACTGGTACACAAATGTTTTATAGTAGCATTATTAATAGTGGTCAAAAAGCAGAAAGAACCAAATATGTATCATATTTGTTAAAACGATAAATAAAATGTAGCATATTCATACAGTGAAATGTGGTTCAACTATAAAAGTAAATTAAGTACTGATACCTAGTACAGCACAAATGAATTTTGAAAACACTGCACTTAAGAAAAGAAGTTAGTCACAAAAGACCACAGAGTCATTTCTCACTAAATATGAGAGACTGACTTCAGGGCACCTGGGATACCAAAATCTAAGGATGCTCAAGTAAATCTCTTATGTAAAATGGCATATTATTTGCATATGATCGATGGATACCTTCCTTTTATCATCTCTTTAAATATTTAAATAATCTCCAGAGACTTGTAATAAATAATACAATGCATATGCCATATAAATAGTAGAAAATGATTCACATGTTCAGTTCACCTGAAATGATACTACACAAACTAGACATAAGATGAACACTGTTCAAACAGTGCTAAAGAATAAATAGGTTCTTATAAAATGACGAGCGACTATAACCAGGTTTGCCTACATATCAATTCATTAGCATAAATGCAGTGTGGTGCTCAAAAGCACAATAAATTCAAATTTTGCTCTTGAGAACTTTCTGGAAATTTTTTTTCAAATAAGTTTTACATGCAATTGATTGAATCCACAGACACACCCAAGGCTATGGATAGACAAGTGTGTCATATAATTCTATTTAAAATAACATATCACAGAATGACAATTTAATCAACAGACCGTATATACAGTGGTCCCATAAGATTATATGGCCTAATGATGCTGTACCATCTTAGTTTGTGTAAATACACTCTGTTTGCACAATGACAACATTATCCAATGGCAAATTTCTCAGAACACAGCCTCATCATTAAATGGTACATAACTATATGTGTAAATCCAGAACAGATGAAACTATATATAGATTAATGCTTACATAGGACTGGTACATAGGAATTGGAAGGAACAGAAGATGACTGTGTAACTGCTAATGAATGGGGACTGTATTTGGAAAGTGATCAACATATTCTAAAATGGATCTGATCATGGTGATAATTATACAACTCTGAGCACCTTAAAAATCATTAAATTGTACACTTTGAATAGGTGAATTTTTACAGTATGCAATTTATATCCCAATGAAACTGTTTTTAAAATGAAAACATTCTCCTCTTAGGCATTAACTCTGCCTTTGGTTTCAATTTCCTTTCCTAAGCCTAAGACAAAACTTCATTTTATTAATTATTCCCAGTAAGGATGCTGGTAGTCTATACCAAAAGGTATATAGTAATATTAAATATTGTAGACTAATATCAGGGAAGCTTCCAGGTAGGGACAAGTTTCATCTCCAGGACCTGTTCCCCCATTGGAAAGGTTAATGAGTCTTCCCTTTATCATCCACATACTTGTTTTTTCATTCATAAAAAGAGGCATACTGACATTTTAGCAAAGGAAACCCTCTTCAAATCCAGCATGTCAGAATCACAAGCAAATTTTTAAGAATAGCTGCCTCTATCAAATATTCACATGATGTTGAAATGACATTTATAAAAATCTTACTATATAAATGGCATTGTCTTTATTCTGTTTATTGTTGTTGTTGTTGATAAATACAGGATTCAAAAAGGATACTTAGCCACTAAGCCACATCCTCAGCTGCCTTTTTTAGTCTTGTATTTTTTTTTTTTTTAATTTTTAGACTATCTCACTGAGTTGCGTAGGGCCTTGCTTATATTGCTAAGGCCGACTTTGAATTTGTGATTCTCTTGCCTCAGCCTCCCAAGCTCTGGGATTGGAGGCATGAGTCACTGAGCCTGGTTTCTTCTTAAACAAATGCTATTGGAATGCTAGCTTATATGGAAAAGTGCAAATTCAATACATTTTTAATATTTGAAATGCTTTTATATCACCTTTAGGAACAAGAATCAAAACCAGTCTATTTCCCTGTCTCTAATTTTCTGAATAGCCATACCTATTTTCAAGCACAGCTCTTCTGGTTTATAATCCTAAATTCAACTAATGTAAATGGGAAAATTCTGGATACTACAGGGTTTTTTTTCTAATTCTACTGCATATATTATTTTTGTCTTCATTTCTCCTTTGCTTTTCCTTTCAGACATCAGAAATTTAAATAAAACCACACTACAGGTCACTTTGATGTAGCAACAGTAAAATTTCCAGAATTTTCTCCAAATCATTTGCACACTTATAACCCAGAATTTTAAATAAAGTGAAAACAAATTATATGTTTAAAGTTTATTGAGACCTGAACTCATCACTTGATAAAACAACAGATATCGCATCTTAATAAAATCCATTTAATTTCACAGTACATCTGCCATTTGAAAACATTTTTTCCTTCTGAACATCACTTAATGAACCTTTAATTTACCTTTCATTCAGTATCCACTGAGGGTCATTAAAAAACAATGTCTTAAGTCAATGAACTTAATTACAGTCATCATATGTTATTATGCACTATTACATAATACCGTATGCTAATCATCATGAGACTTTAATAGATAACAAGTAATACACAACTGCATACACACATCACGTGTACCATAGACCTTCATTCTAACAATATCTTTTAAAATAAATAGTACTTTTAAAGTATCTGCATTCAAAACAATGACTAAATGATTTTTAGATTTTAAAACTAAATACTGTATTAAGTATAACAGTGTCAATTATTCCCTAGTTTTGTTTAGGTTTTAGATTATGTCCCAATTTATAATCAGAAGCTCTGAAATAAAGAGACATTGCATTTAGATATTGAAATACATTGAACTAAAGTAATTTTTTAAAAATATTTGACTTCTAGAAAAATGAAATAAATAATATGCCTAGATATGCAAGGTAAATATTCATAAAACGAGAGATGTTTTTTGTCATTCACTCAGGCCACTGTCCTACTTTTGACAGTTAAGAAATTCACCTTGAGCTCTGTCCCCTCTTTGTCTTAGTTCTTAATGCTACTTCTAGCCATAATTAGTCTAACTTACACATTTCTGTTAGAGTTCTTTTAAAATTAAGTATATTTGATTTATTCTCCATCCTTCTCAAGAATAGTCCTTAAATACCAATTCTCTAGAATAAAATAAACTCCTTGGCAGGAAATAAAAAGCTCAGCAAAAGTAAGTCCCTCCCCTTCACATCTCATCTAACATTTTGTTTTGAAATGTTTTACATGCATGTACTGAACACCTGTGCATCCATTATTCAGCTAAGAAATTTACTTAATTTCATCTATTCTGAGACATATACTGTTTACTCTTTTTTCACATTTGAATATCTCTGAATTCACTTGAGTCTTTATTGTTACCATGGTCCAGGTGGCGCTTTTGACACATTTTCACTTATTTATGCGTGTGTTAATTTGGTTATTTTTCTGAATTTGACTAAGCAACTATTCTCCTCTAGATTTCAAGTTATTGAAACATTTAGGGATCATTTTAGGAAGGATAAGGAGTCCTGTTAAAAACCTACCTTGATAACTTTGCTAAGTTCAGGAAAGTATTTGCATCAAAATTTGCAAAATGATTGTCACTATCTAAGAAGAAAGTTCCAGAGACAGTAACAAAGCATTCTTCTGACCCAAGTTGTGGCACTACTTCTTTAATGGCACATGGATAATATTGCAGGGAAAAATAGAGACATTCAAAACTTTTTTAATGAACTTCAGAATGTAAAATATTTTAGGAAGATATCAATTTGTATTTCCCCTTTTTAGTATAAACTGTAGTGATCTATAACAACACACAAAAAGCTTTATGTAAAGCAACATAAGAATTCTTACAATAAGTATAAAATAAAAATTCTAAGTTTTCTGTTTTAGAGATACATAAAATAACAGCTTGCCTTGCAATACACTTGCACCTTACAATGTAATGCCTCTGGTGATGTAAAAACACCCTAAACTGGTGTCTTAGGTTCAGTAACATAAATGTTTTAAAAGCTTCATCACCTATATCTTATAGAATTTTCTCACTTTGAATTGCAATTTCCTTATTTGAAAAATGATAATAATCATAGATCCCAGCTCATAGGATTATTAAGATTATAGGAGTTGGAACAGTGTGTGGCATATAAGTGTTCAGTAATGTTTACTGCTCATCTTATTCATTGTTTTACATAAAATTGCTTAAATATTTCTCTAATATTTTCTCTATTTCTTCACAACACTTTTAAATTCTACTCTTACATTTTTTTCCTCTTACCTTCCTCTTTCTCCTATTATGGAGAATATTTAAAAAGAAGTAGAGCAAATAATACTTCAATCATCACATCTGGCACTCATCCCTAGCACCAATGACCACCAACCTACCCTACCCACATTCTTATCCACTGTCCCCTTATAATATTTTGCATGGAAAATTCTCAGATATATCCTTTTATGTGTAGTTATATTTGTATTTTGTAATTCTAAACGATAATGACTATTCTTTAATATAACTATAATACCAAATATCTAAGGAATGTTCAAACACAAATGTTTTTAAGTAAATTATACTTGATACACTCTAGTTGTAAAAGCTGGAAAATTAATGTATTTATTTCATAAAAGCAATTTCAATATCCAGAATTTGAATTATTAAATTTCTATTCAATAATTGAAAGGAAATACTAAACAGCAATACCCAAATCACTAGATTTCCTTAACATTTTCTAGAATTATCATTGCTTGTAACGAATCATATTTCTAGCTACTGAAAAATTTGGCTTTAAAATACTTTTGCTAAATAATGACGATCTGGTCTGAAACAACTTAGATATCATCAGATATTCATTTTCTTTTAAAAACTTTGATTAGCTAGATGTAGATTGTTTATATCTTTGAAAGATGTGCATCAAAAGTTAAGTCAGATGCCGTAGTGTACACTTATAATCCAAGCATCTCTCAAGGCTGAGGCAGGAGACTTGCAAAGCTCAAAGCCAGTCTAAGCAATTTTTTAGTGAGACCTTAAGCAATTTAGTTATTTCTAGTGGGGTGAGAAAAACAATAAACAGACAAAAAAATAAAATGTGTATGGTATGTTAGTGAGATAGAAGAAAACACCATGGATTTAGATAGAAGGTAGGGTTATAAATGAGGGGTAGAGGTGTTAGAAATATGAGTATGTAATCCAGGAGTTTGTAATGGATCTCTGATTTTAGTTCGACCTTAAGCAACTTAATGAGACCCTGTCTCAAAATTAAAAAAAAAAAAAATTAAACTGGCTATGGATGTGGCTCTGTGGTGAAGTACCACTACCTTTAATCTCTGGTACAGAAAAAAAAAAGTTAGACATGTTAATATTTATTCTTAACACACAGTTTCACAGATTTCACCTTATTCTTCAAAGCATTTTATAAAATTACCATTGCTTGTAAATGTATTCACTAACAGTTACTCAATGCCTGCTGTGGGCTGCTAGTCACTTTTTTAAACATAGGTGGTAGGGCCCTGAAAAGAACAGCAGAACCCTCACCTTCATGGAAGTTACTTCTAGTGGGGTGAGAAAAACAATAAACAGACAAAAAAATTAAATGTGTATGGTATGTTAGTGAGATAGTAGAAAACATCATGGATGGAGCAGAAGTTAGGGTTATACATGAGGGATAGAAGTGTGAGAGATTTGAATATGCAATTCAGGAGTTTGTAACTGATCTCTGCTTTTTGTGACCATCCTTCCATTCCAGCCACTGTCTTCTTTAAGGAAATATCAACCAATAATAAAATAATGAGTTTTCATCACCATGCTTACCAGTCATTTCCATTCAATTCTCCTCTTGAGTAACAGTGAATATAAATACTGAAATTTATCTGTAGGTCAAGCAGGCCACAAAGGATTTATTTGACAAAAAAACTGCCTAACTGACTTCAAATACATCCTTCACCATGCTTCAGAATAAATAAAAATATAATTCATGCCACTAACAAGGTTAAAAAAATAATATCCGAACATTTTCACTTCGATTCAGACAAGTAATTGTGTTAGTACAATGAGCCTTGGAAGCGGCCTCCAGCCTGAGGTTCCAGGTAACCGTGGTAACCTCCTCAGAGCTATTAAATTACACTGTCTGTGTGTCTGCCTTCTATGGGACTCAGGATGATGATTTATAAGAGAAATGTAGAGCTGCTCTATATTCCCACAGCTTATCTCAGAGCTGTAAGATCACCATTTGTGCAATCGCTTCTTTGCCACATGACGGAATAAAATGCTTTCAATGCAACTCAAATAACCAACAAGATGAATTTTGATCCTGCTTAACTCTTTCAAATATAAAACAAACAAATTTGATCATAGTGTTAGGGACATAAAAAAATAATTATTGACCAAACAATGTCTCATTAATTACTGAGGATAGAAGACAATTGTGTTACTTAATTTATAAATTTGGCCTCTGAAAACCTTCAATGATATTTAAAAAAGGAATCATTGAGTGCCAGTGAGCCTATGGGGAGACTGCCACTCTGTAAGCTCTAAAGTATGGATGAGCACATTTTAGGGAAAAAAAAAAAAAAAAAGGTGGGGGTGGATAATTGTTTTTAGGAAAATATTTGTGTGTGTGTATGCAGGACATAAAACCCAGATCCTTGTTCATGCTAGTCAAGTGTTCTATGCCTAAGGTACATCCCTGCCCTCAAACATCTTAAAATGATTATAACTTACTGTCTAGTTCTATAATCTAGCTTAAAGAATTAAAAGGAAAGGTGACCAAATTACAGTCATAAAAATTGTTATTGCAATTATATGTGAAATAGGATTTTTTTTTCTTTTTCACTTTTTTTTTTTTCTTTGTGGTACTAGGGATTGAACTTAGGGTGTCACTCATGCTAGGCACGAATTATTCCACTGAGCTACACTCTTAACCCATTTTTTTAAATTGACAGGTCTTGCTAAATTGCCTAGACTGATTTGGAGCTTGTGAATTTCCTATCTCAGCTTGCCAGGTATCTGGGTTTAAGGCATGCACCGCCACACTCAACTCTTAGTTACCTCTTTAAATATTTATTTACGTTCTCAATTTTCAATAATTAAGCCATACCATACTAATAATCAGTTGAAAGACAAGCAATTGGGAACCTTTTAATGATACATGTAACAAGAAGCAATCAAGTAGCTGTGTCTATATAATATAGATAGCTCTTCAATTTAAAATGCAGGATGTCCTAATTCATAAAATATAGAGTTCAAAAGAAAAAATATAAAGAAAATTCTTACCACAATTATCTAGTACTACAAGTTTGGTTTTAGACATTTGACAGGGACCCAAATGTTGATGTCCAATTATTTGGTGTTTAATATAATAAAGATAACTAAAAATAACAATAGCTAGCATTTCTTTTATTTAGCTACTTACTTACTTTTAGTACTGGGGATCTAACCCAGGAGTGCTTTACCACTGAGCCACATCCCCAGCCCTTTTTATTTTTTATTTTGAGCAGAGTCTCACTAAGTTGCTTGGTCCCTCACTAAATTGCTGAGATTGGCCTTGAACTTGCAATCCTCCTTCCTCAGCCTCTAGAGTCACTAGAATTACAGGTTTGAGTCACTGGGACTACGTTTATGCCACTGCAGCCAGCAATAGTTAGCATTTACTGAGAGTTTACATGAGGCCTTTTTAGTCTCACTAAAACCTTCTGAAGTGCTGCTTTAATGATCCCCATTTTCAGATGAAGAATCCAAAATTTAAAAGGTTACATCAATTGTCCATGGTCACAGTCCTAAATGGCAGGATGAGAATGTGAATTTAGTACAGACTCCCCCACTTCTAATCACAACACCACTATCTTCTTTCATGTAAACACTGTATAGCTCTTTCAGTATTCTTGAATGGCAGCTGATATAAATCCTCGTTGGCAACTCTAACAGCCTGTTTTGATGTTGTGTCTTTTATGCTGTGACCATATTTTCTGAACCACAGAATGTGCCTACATGGTCTGACAAGTTAATGTATACTTACAGGGAAAAAAGACAGAACATGGAGAGTGGAATCAGTCCTAGAAAGTGCGGAATATAAGGACTGTTATGCCATACATTTGAAAACAGGCAGCAGATATTAAAAACAAAAAAAAAAAGCAGAAAGTTATTACCGAAACACTAGTGAGAACTGACTTAAGTAGTCACCTGGGACTTGTAAATCTAGTTTGTTCCTATTTTTGCATTGCTCACACTTTCTCACCCTCTTCCATCACGATTTTGTTTTTGTTTCTCATTTTTCTTTAAAGAGTTTTATAATCTCATCTTCTTCAAACAAATGCCCTAACATTGTTTTGTTCTAAGGCCATGGCATCGGGCCTAATGAAGTTCTGTAGCCAACTGATAAAACCAAATCAATAGCACACATGTATGAGCCCCTGCCACAGGAGGAGTGCACAAGGCTAGAGTCAGCTTCTTGTGGCCACTCGGCCAGGTGATGCTGGGACATCTCACTTCCCTGCCATCAGTGTCTTATCATCAGAAAACAATAGGACGAGTCAGCACACTGCCTCTCAGCCCAAGTCCTCTGGGATAAAGCTGTGTTCAAAACCAATCCAAATTATACAAGATCCTAGTGAAGGGCCTCAGACAGGAGAGACGAGCAGTGGTCCTGTCTGGGAGTGTGACTTCACCATCCCCAGTACAGAGGAGTCGGAGTGCACAGTCTGCCATCCATCAGCCACAGGAAAAAAGGCCCATATCCAAACCCCAGCTAGCACACCACATCCTCAGGGGACAGGTCCCAGCAGGAGACCCCACCTTGCTGGGCTGGGGTGGGGCCAGCAGGCAAAGCCTACTCCCCAAAAGGAAGCCTTCAGTCAGCCCACCTGTCACACATATCCGTCTTGTCAGTGCTACTCCCAAGTGTGGTCACCCTTCCAGGGGTTCCCTGAGCACAGAGAAGCCATGAGCCTTCCAGCACCCAGACCTTCCTTGATCAGGAAAGTTATAAACATGTTAATCTCCCCTGAAGGCATGTAAGTGTAATATATGAAAATACACAGATTTTAAATACCTAAAAATCTATGTAGGTATAAAAAAGACAACAGAGAAAAATTACATCCTTATTAATTGATAAGTGGACAGAAACAGATGAAAACAACTGAGCAAAGTAGCCTTTGAAAAGCAAACAATAAGATTGTGTTTCCACAAATATTATAAAAGAATTCAGGACACATAATGGCATGAGTTTAGAAGAACTTAACCCAACCTACAGAAATATAAATGGAGCTGAAAAACTATTCACACTAAAACAATTCAGAATCATTTGGCGGCATCAATTAGTCTGTGGCATTAATTGGGAATTTGGGGGGATATTTGCACTTATTTAGAAAACAAAAGTATGTGTTTGTGTGTTTGCCCCAGCAGTGCATTAACTGGCACCTCAATGACCTAAGAGGAGACTTTTTCCTAGCACAAGTGTGGCATCAGAAGCAGCTCAAGTATTGACCCATTAATAGAGTACCTTCTTGGGTGTCTTTTTTTCATGACACTGATATTATATGTTATCTTAAATAGAGTCTGAAGCAACAGTGCAACAAAATTCATGAACCCCTAACAGGACAGCAGAGCTACTGCAAGAATTGTTCAGTCACACACGTATGTTGCAATAAGTATATGTATGTGTATATGTATATGTATTACATACTCTTATTTTTCAAATGAATAAAGTGCTGTTTAAATTAGTAAATGCTTGCTTTAAGTAGATTCTGAATTCAAAGTACCTTTTTCTCATACTTTCTCAATCAACAAATATTAAAACACTGATTACAATAAAATGAGTTTACAACAAAGGTTTACACTTAGAGTCTTAATACTTGAAATGTTTGGGATTCACTATACTATAGTGTCATTTTTCTGTGAGGGGTAGTTATTCATTTTAAAAACATAAGGCAAACTGAGTGTGCTATACTTTAATAAAATAATAGAATTATCAATTTTAAAAAGCCAGCCATTTAACTTCATCAATGAACTGGAGCAACATTAGAAGATTAGGAAGGCTTATCAGTTCAAGACACTTTAAGACAAGTCCAGTGGTTATAAAATTAATTTTTAATGATTTCTACACCATCTGGAAGATTCTCATTACATGCAATAAAAGCTAACCTAATAGTGTTTTAAAAATTCTTATTCTACCTAATCTTCACAGAGGTCTAATAATTTTATGTTCAAGTCCTAATAATCAAAATTCATACATTTGTGTAGAATTCTAAGATTAAGATAATATTTTGATGATTTATAGATTTAAGTAATTTTTAAAGTAGATTTTTAATATACCCCCAATAATTAAAAAATATGTAGCATAAGGGGAGTTTAGCCAACATAAAGTTAATGGCAATTTTCTTAATGGCTGATCTATTTTAGAGGGGTCCATTCTTCCAATGGAGTTTTGCAAGGGAGGTGATAAATGCACTTTTTTAAAAAGTTATTTGGATTAAAATTTTCTGTATCCTCTAGATGATTATTCATTTTGCTTAAATATAATGAGGTCAATGTTTACAAGCCAAGAAATTCTGATTTCCAGGATTATTTTTTTCATAAGTTTTCACTTTCTGTTTAAGAACTACAGTTTCCTCTCTGAATGCTCAAGTTTTAACTTCCTAATATGTAGATTTGACAACAAGAAGTAGGTAAAACTTGGAGCTTACCTCTCAGTCACAGAGAACCCCCAAAAGCCCTCCAAAATGAGTTTGGCTGAAAGAACATTGGTGCTCACAACCTTCACAAAAGCCCATCTTGGTAGATATTCTATCACTACTTTAGTCCTTTATTTTTTCAACATTTCTGTTAAGTTTTGAGTAAATTCTAAATTTATTTTATCCTAATATTACTTTTATTTCTATAAATTTTGACATATTTTAAGTAGTACTCATCCAGAACTTGTAAAATCATTCATTGCCCTGGTGAGTCAGGAATTCAAGAATATAAGTTACAAGGTAAGGAAAATGATCTTCCTTTCCCCACTCAAAACATCCATTGACAACATCCTTTTAACTAACTGAAAATTCCATTTTGAGTATTGATTAGGTCGTTGAAGTTTAAAAAAATCAAAGAGAAAAATGTCAGATAAGGCTTGACACTCACAAAGATTTATAAAATCCTAGCAAACTTCCTTTAAAATCTTTGATTCTTAGTAAATGACAACATTGGTCTCAGGAGAGTGTGTGGCTTTGCTTTGGAGAAAGACTAGGTTGCCTACAGGTGTATTCTGATGAGATCTCTCATCTGCTCTTAGAAGACTATAGCCAGGTACTGGTAAACCTGGCAAGGTCTTTGGTGAAGATAAGCAGCAACCTATTAAGTCCCAAGTTTTCAATTCTATAAATGTTTAAAGGAAATTGACACAGGTACACAAAAATAAGTAGACATAAAAATCTATTGTAGACTATATTTACATTTTTATAGGTATACCACCTCTAGGACAATGGGACAAAATGAGTTAAGAATAAATAAGAGCAGATATACTTCCTTCCTGTCAGAATAAACTCTAAATGACAATCTGTTCTTCAAACCAGCATTTATTACCTTCCTTTAAGTGTACAAACTAATGAAGAAACAATAGCACTCACTAAAATAAAGAAAGAAAAATCATAGTTTTAAGAAAGAAAAAAGAAAACAAAGGCAATGCTCCATCAGCCATAATAGTTCTTCCTCATTCCAGTTACAAACACTTTGGTTGCTTCTGGAAGACTGCAGCCAGGTACTGGTAAGCCTGGCAACAAACAGGTACTGCACAAAGATTTCGGTCCAAACTCAGTGCAGAGGGCTAGAAAGAACACTGAAGAGATAGTCCCTGCCCTCATGGAACTTGCTGGCCAGTGCATGATATCAAACAGTAATTACAGACTGCACACCATGATCGAGGCCTGGCATGCAGGGAGGCTGGAGAGCTCTCAGAAGAGCTGCCTGACCAGGCTTGTGGTGTCAGGAACGGCTCCCCAGAGAAGGTGACAAATAATCAAACTGCTTCTTTCCTCTTGGTGGTCTCAATGTCATTTCTCTTTGTGAGAAGTGAAACTTGGTATTTTCCCCTGAAATGTGTATATCCACTCATCAACCTTCCCTCCCACACAGCTGGATCTGGAAAGTGGCCAAGTGGCCATTGTGCCTCAGTGATAGCAGCATGGCCACTTTTCAGGCCTTCCACTTCCTGTCTGTGGTACGGTGGATACAGACACTCAAGGGGCTAACTCCTTCGATCTCAAAGTGGATTCTGTTACACAGCTCCCTGTTTACGCTGTCACTTGGGTCTGGAGTTAGACAGCATATTAAGACCATATTCTGCTATGTGGAAGATTTCTGACCTTCTCAATTCAATTTTCTGTTTCTCTGTTGCTCACAGTTACATGGGAACTTACATAACTAAATTCAGAATCAGCTTTCAATTCACACTACATTATTGATGAAAGGGATAGGTTTTTCTCTGGTTCAGTGAATGCAGTTTATAATAGCAGTTTCCTGAATGTGCTTTTGAAGCATATAGCCACTTCTGACTCTGTCTTTTTGTCTCTGTGACCTTTGACAGGGATTGCAGCCAGCTGCAGTGAAGAGCTTACCATATGTTGAAAGCTGTATTGTGACACCTGCTCTTGCATTCCTTGTTTCAAACATGAACATGTGTCTAAAAGGATTTGAATTACTCAGGCTTGGTTCTTATCATGGGTGACAGGGTTGGGTCTGGTAGGAAGCCATTCATTTGATATGGGATTACCATACCTCAAATGTCCTTTTGGAATGTTTTAACAAGATCAATGAATGTGATCTAACAAATAATAATCTCTTGCAAATTCTACACAGAATACTCACTTGTTTTTACTCTAAAAGGCATTAACTTTATAACGTTTATTTTTTTGTTGTTGTTTAACATTATAAGACTCAATTATATATTAATATGGATATTATTTGCCTTCTCAGTGATTTGTACTTAAGATTTCATCCAGGGATTCCTGGTAATAATAAAAGTAGTAGGTTATTTGCCAAATGCATATGGGTTCATAGAGTATAATGGTACCAGTGGTTAAGCACGTTATGTAGATTTTAATAGTAATGCCCCATCCAAGAGGCTGCTGACATCAAAATCACTTTAGTTTCCAAATCACCTACCTGCCTTCATAATGTCTCTCCTTTCTTGTTTACTCTTAATATATTTAACTGTTAAATAGGAATCTTTAAGTCAACAGTGATTAGCTGAAGTACTTTTTCAATTATATATTATTAAATCATACTCTAAATGTAACAAAAAGCTTCCTTCCACTTAAAGCCGAGCTAATTTAGTTGGAGTTTCACAAAAACAGCCAGGTTGCATGGGGTTTACATGCAGAGGTTTCACTGGCCTCTCCAGGTCAGCATTCTACCCTTCTCCAGACTGCTGTGTTGTTTGAGAAGCTTGCTGATGGGCTACAACATTGAGATTTTTTTCCTCCTTGCTTTTAGTTGGATTTGACCTTAAGAGCAAACAGTAGAACATCAGCAGTAGGAGAGTGAGTTCAGAGTGTTCTTAACCAACTTCTTCCCGCCATGTGACAGCAAGTTGGTTCTGTCCATTGACTGAAGACTACAGCAACTCAGTAACATCTACAAAACTCTCCTTTCTGACTACTACTTCATCCTCCCCTTCCTCCTCTAGAAATAGAGCGGTCAAGACTCCTTTGTTGCTAGCCCTGAGGTTCTTTCCCCAATTTTATCTACATCATTACAGCATCTGCATATTTCATCTATTTCCAGAATAATACAATTAAAAATAAGTAACATGTAGAACTTTGATTTCATAGTATGTGTATGGGCCAGAAACTACATTGTTTGAAACTGCTGCTGTGTTTTACTTTGTTTTCTTTAAACTATTTACTTCCTAGCAAATCTCTATCCTAAGTTCAATAACCACACAGTTCCACCTGACTTAATGTTGATTTCTGCCTATAGAGAATGTCCACATCTGATTCAGACAACTTCAGGTTGAGGAGATGTGGGCTGAATTCCTGGAGTCTGATTCCTGGGTGTACAGGGTTTCTGGTTTTTGCACACTTTGAGAGTCATTTCAACTATTAAGTGACAGCTTTGACTATTAAGTAACAGCTGAGCTATTAAGAAATCTCAAAAATATCAGCAAGACTTAGGACTATGAAGATATTTAGAAAAGTCATCAGTTCAAAAGAGTTTAAAATGAAACACCAATTTTGATTAATTTGTATTCTGTTGTCTAATATAAGTGATTTTAATTTACAGTAGTTTTAAACTGTTGAAATTGTGGGAAATAAACTCTTCAAAAGGCAGATTATCTACTTTTGCACATTAATTCCTTTATCTCCTTTCCCTCAACTCTTACTTCCTAGCCTGTCTTTCTCGATACAATGTATATACACTACTTTGACAAACAAAAAACATGCCCAGCTCCATTTCACAAAAATATAGATGAAAAAAAAATAATTTTCAAGTATGAACATGAAGAATACAAAGATCACAAAGTTTACAGTAAAAAAAATCTTTAGTAAATAAAGAGAACTTTCTAGATTACATACACACATACACACACACACACACTTCTTGCCAAATGATTGGCTAAGAAATCAATGAACAATTTAGCTCCCTTATTGTTAGAGACAAAGGGTTCAATGACATTTTCTTGCCCTAAATAATGAAAATGCATTTATACTTCTATGATAGTAGTAATTCCTAACCACTACTTTGGGAAAAGTAGCTGGGCATTTGAAATGCCATTCACAGTTTGAAAAGCACTTGCACACACATAGCCAAACTTCCTGCCATCCAAACAGGATGGAGAAGCACTGATAACAATCATTATTACAAGTTAAGTGGTGTCACAAGCACAAGTTCAAATTTATCTTCCCAGCATCTAGCTAAGAACTAGTTGAGCCAACAATCTCCAGCAATAAGATTACCATAGAATGAGAAAAATATCAAGGCCTAAGACCTTGAGTTTCTTTCTCTATCAATAATCCTGTCAGGATGGCAAAAGAACATTTAAAAAAAAAAAAAAAGGTTCTGCAGTTTTCCTTTGAGATGAAGTTGCTCTGTTACCTTACCCAATAGTATGGCTGCCTTAGAAAAGATTCAAAACACTGGATGTCTCTCCTCTCTTCAAGGTTAACACATAGCTTCTTTCTGCTGTTCTGAGAAGATTTAAATGCTATTTTTTAATGTTAAAGAAAAGAAAGAAAAGAGTCCTTTTCCACTTTTCATTCTTAAACTTACCAAAAAAATCTGCGCCTCCCCCTTGCACCTGTCTTCCAGCTCTTACACTCCTATAATGTATAAGTGCAAGATGTGGTTAAACCCCATCTGTCTGAATCCAGTTGGAGACTTCTATAGTTACCCAAGTGCCTCTATATATCTCCTGTAATGTGAAGCTTTCATTAGTACAACTTAGGAAGGGCTGAAACAGGCAGAACTATTTGAGCATTAGCTCATGGATTTACTGCAATATGTCATTTTGTAGTTTAAAAATAGTTTCAAACAATTGGCCACATGAAACTGAATTGCTGATTTATTTCTTGTCTTTGGGAAATGAATGGAAGACAAGAGAAAATTATTTAGTTATCCTGGAGGCTGAGAAAAAGTCTAAAGTTCAGATATCTCCTGATCTAACATCCTGCCTTTCTTCCATACTCCCCCTTCCTGTGCATGGAGCAGTCCAAGGTGCTTCTTTCCTTTAGCCACTATTGCAACCCTAGGAAAAGACCATCAGGTTGTAGATTTGATTGTCTGTGAATGAGGATTTTAAACAGGAAAACATATAGCATGTATAATACTACTGGACATCTTTAATAGATAGACTATTTCGCTGTTTAAAATTCTGATTTAGATTTATTTTCTCATACTTTATTTTCACTAAAAAATAAAACCAGCTGATCAAACTCCTGCTCATAAAATACTTTCCCTGCTGCTTAAAATGATTATTGACTTATGAAAAGACCATTAGCTTTTTCATCTGCACATAAACTAATTCCAATTCATTTAGGCTTTTCCCATTGGTAATGTTTTCTGGCATGTTAATGAGTATTATTGCCCTACTCTTCTCTTTTCTTAAATGCCTCATATTATAAAGTGAAGAAAAAATAAAAGAAAAAGAAAAAATTACTGACAATTGTATGACTTTATAAAATTTCAGAAACTTGCTGTTTTAAAGAATTTATTTATAAACTCAGGATCATCTTGTGGTCTAAGGCTCTAAGATCCTGTTCTACTACATGTACATTGTAGCTGATATGATATAATGGCTGAAGTAAAATAGTTACTAGCTATAAAGCCTGGATTTTAAAGATCATTTTGAATTATATGTTTTTCAGTTAAATTGACTACAAATATTAATAATATTAAATATTAATTATTAAACACAGACTACTATCAATACAATTAAGACTAATCTTAGCAACCATCCAGAGCAAAAGCATTGACTGAAAATCTTTAAAACAATGCCATATATCAAACATAGCATTTGCTGCTTAGGGGATACTTAGAATTGTTCATACTCTGTAACCTTTTTTTTTTTTTTTGCAAATTAAGCCTTTAAAAGAAGAATCGTATTATAGCATCCCAGAATACATCAATGAAATTTATACTATTTAAGTGTTTATGCTTAAATATTTTTTTTCCTTTCCCCCCACAGATATCTTTATAATAAATATTTGGAAGGAAGGGGAGTTTACTGTATGATTTCCCTTGGAGAATATGAGTCTACTTCTCTCTCTTGAAAATAGGGTCTATGAGCATTCGATCAGTACAATTAGGGATTACAAAATAAAAAAAAAGAATAGAACCAAGGAATCACAGCTCACATACTACTACTGACATCTGTAACCAACCAAGAAAAATGTTATATGGAAAGAACAAAATATTTATCTCCATAGAATTAGGATTTCAAAGAAAACTTAGATAAAAAATGTTAGATAAATATGAACAAAAGAAATGTGTATGCAGAAACAAGTAAAACAGGTGTGAAAAGCTTCATCCTCACACAATATATTGCTACCTTATTTAAAGACTAACAGCAATAATTATCTCTTGCACCAAGCATTTTTATGCACCACTAGAAAAGACCCATTTTAAAGTAATTCCACTGACACTTCCCTCTGTGCTCACCATGAGGATTATGAGAATCATATTCTTTATTACTCAAGAGCATAGGTAGGAAGGAAAAGCAAAGCTGAGCCTGCAAATTTATTCCCTTCTTTATCTTTTAGACTAAAGAAAGATTAAATTTAGACAGCCTGAAGAAAATGGCACAGTTCCAAAAAAAGACACTCCTTGAAGGCAATATTTTATTCACACTAGGGAAAATAGTTTCACAATCTTGATAGATGCACAAAAAATTTTCATTAGGTCTCACCCAATATGATTTTCCCTCAACTCTGAAAACTAGCCTTACCTGCCCTCTTATAGATATACCCTTGCTACCCCTGACCCAGAGTATCTATGTGGGCTTTCTCTTTTTTTAGAGGATTTTTTGTCTCCCTCCTCCAAATGTTGTTTAGGTATTCCCCAATTTATTGTTTGTTTTTCATGGATCCAAGCTTTACCTTCTGGGATTACTTCTCTGTTCACCAAATTAGACCAACTATGAGTGGTCACGAATTATGCCTGTCTACTGATCATTGTTGTGATTATATTTGGTTTTCATGATTATTTGATGAAAAACTGCTTCCTTTGCTAAAATGGAGACATATTCTATGAGTAACTATTATATTAATATTACCTAGTGTAGGGTCTAACTAAAGGCGAATGATCAATATATATTTGACAAATGGAAGAACTGGATGGATGTATTATTGGTAGATGCATGAATATTTAATTCAGTCACAAGGTATCAGAGTTGGTTAAT
Organism: Callospermophilus lateralis; assembly: GCF_048772815.1. Taxonomy (NCBI): domain Eukaryota; kingdom Metazoa; phylum Chordata; class Mammalia; order Rodentia; family Sciuridae; genus Callospermophilus; species Callospermophilus lateralis. Next base: position 90,284,979 of record NC_135314.1, read on the forward strand.
ACATTCTTGCAATGGTTCTGTCTCTGGATTTGGAAAACATCTAGAGGTCCCATTTTGTATAATGACTGTTTTCCCCTTTCTTCATACAAGTGATTAGAAAGTGATTATTTAATATTAACTAAACAATTCAATTGAGAGGCATTTTCCTTACAATAGAATTTCACCAATCTGGCATGAAAAAGAGAACGTTGTTCAACTTGAATCAAGTATGCTGAGAGTGCTAACACTTTCAGCAATCTGTCCTTAGAGAATTGAACTAATCGGATGCATTTAATTATATCACATATAGTAATTTCAGTATTGGGTTTAGATAGTGCTCAACAAACACTATTGACTAGTTTTGACAAGAAATCTAGCCTGCCTGCCAGACCCCATGGCCCAGGGGTTAGGAAATTGTCAAACAGCACAGTAGTGACAGCTGTGAATTCAGTGGGGGATGACTTAGTGTCTCAATTAACTATGGAAAGTCCCCTTTAAGGTGAAGTCATTGATAACTTGGATTTTAGCAGCCAACGATCTGGATCCCCTTTATAATATTGAGTGTAAGCTGGAATCTTGGTGACCTTGACATCTGAATGCATGGAGTCATGGATTTGTTACACAGCCACCTAAGGCTTTCACTGCCTGAATCCAGCCGACAGCCTAATTAAACAGCAAGAGTTCCTGGAGGGGAATGTTAATGAGTCTACTTGGCAGCCAACAGTCTGTTCCCCAGATGGTGCAGGGGTTATAAATTGTCAATAGGGTAAGAGTAGTAAAGGAAGTCAAGAAAAATACAGAAAGGCTCCTACATTACTGGAACTTTCTGAGATAATGGCTCCATGATGAAGACGCTTGGAGATGGTGACAGGACTCTGAGTAGGAAAGTCAGACCATATTCTGTATACCATGTGTTATAGAAATGCATCTAGAATCCCTTTGGCTTTTCAAATGGACACCACTCGATAAACTAAATGTTGTGGCGGTTATTTCAGGCACTTTTGTCAAGTTGATAGTAGCAGGAAAATAAAAAAAAAATAAAAAAAACATGATTAAAGTCCTACCCCATGATGTGGTTGGTATTTGTTCTTTTCTGCCTATTATTTCCCATAATAGATGGAGTCTAGAGTACGAAACCTCTTGCCTAATGTAGATATTTTTGAATGAATAATATATGGTTTGAAAATGATCTGCCATGACCTTCAGATCATGCCCTCCCTATTTCAAAGCAGTGAATGTCAATACACCCTACATGATCCACAATTAGCAAACAGAATGCCTTTTCTGCTTTTGTTCAGCTTCCTCCTCAAAATTTCAGGTGGTCCTTAATTAAGTTCTGGAGTTGCATGGATTCTGAAGGCTACAGTCAAGTTTTATCTTCTCCCTCTCTCCCTCTCTTGCTCTTCTTTATAGATACCATGAGCTGAAAAGCTTTTTTTCCCCTCACACCCTTTTTTCCATGTTATTCTGCCTCACCTCAGGCTCAGAGCCACAGATTCAGTTGACCATGGACTGAACTTCTGAAATTGAACCCCAAATAAGCTTTTCCTCCTCTAATTAGTTCTTTTCGGGTATCCAGGGCACAGTAATGAAAAGCTGACTAATACATCATATATTCTTTATTCATTCATGATTGGCACCCCTTTTAGATAGTGTTCTTCTTTGCCTTCCTCTAATTTAGAATCCAAAAAGCTAAGTGTTTGACTTCCCAGATTATCTAGCAATTAGGGGAGATTGCATAACATCATCTGGTTAATGAGGAGTGGAGACAAGTCAACTAGGGATGAATCTCTTACTTCAATTAAAAAAATAAAAGGTAATATTTCATCAGAAGAAAAACCTATCCCTTTCTTTCTACCTAGAAAGCAGACATGACCCAAGGGAGTATAGCAGCTATCTGATAGCAGTGTCACAATCATACAAAGAAAATAAAGACAAAAATAATGGAGTCACTGATGATAACTCTGGGCAACTGGACTATCTGTACTGCCCACTTTCTGTCTTCTGGTTATATGAGAAAAATAAACTTCTGTTTATCAAACCACTATAGTCAGGCTTCCTGTTATTTATTTTTATTTTAATAGGGAAATGAAAGCTTAGAAAACTAAATGGTAGCTTAGTCCAAAGCTGCAGGTCTAGTAGAGAAATGAATACCTCACTAGTCAGCTTTCACCCCACCATAGGGTCCTGCCTTTTCACACAATGCAGGCACTCCTGGGGTGTAATACAAATGTTCTATTTCAAATGTATTACAGAGAGAACTTGGATGTTAGCATTGCCAAATTTGTGATCAAGAAAAACATGCTCTGGCACCTCATAATGCACACAAATTAAAACAGAAACAATAATTTACCTGTAAATATTTTTCAAGACAGTGAAAGTCTCAATTCTGATCATAAAATTTAATCCTGTAAATAAACCCAGTGACACATAAATGTTTCCTAAGAAATACTATTTCTGGCCTGATCAGAATAGTCATTTCCTTTTCCTCTTTCCATTAAATTGCCTACTTTGACTCAGCCATAAAAATGGTTTTAGAAGAACTTAAATTCCTACTTTCACTAATGACTCTGGATGAACAAACAACTTTAAGTTATCATAGAAAGCACAATGAAATAAATATTATCTCACTGTCATTGCAAAATAAGAAAAAGGGCTTGGGGGAGCTTCTCAGCTTTTTTGAAGATGCTGTAGAAAAAAACATATTTTTTGACTCTATTCGACACAGCCATTCCCCACCCCCTTTTTTCTATTCCACAATAGGTATAAACTTGCTAATTGGACTTTAATTATAAGAGACATTTTCCTGGCAGATAATCCCTGGATTGAATAAAAATCTTTCAGCTGACATTAAATGGCATTTTAGGGACAAACAAAAACCACTCATACAATGTATAGCTGAAGTAAAATAAAGAAGGTAGCCTTCAGTTACTTTTTATTTCCAACCTATCAAAAAGCTACAGAAATTAAAGCACAAATCCCACTACCAAAGCCTTAATGAAAGGTTGGAAGACTACTCTAAAGGTCATATTATCTTAATGAAGTGCCACTTCCTGACAACAAGGCTGTGATATTGGAGTAATATACTCCATTTAGTGGGAAATGCTCTGTGAAATCCATGCCCTCTGCACTCTAAACAAAGACATTGTTAATTTTCTTAAAAGGTCACACACAAATGTGTTATTTAAAACTAGGTGTTTGCCAGTTGTGAATATACATGAAAGGCGAGTATCAGATACAGGAACTGGGATAGCCTATTTGTAAAGTGCCAGTTTTTCACCTGTGATTTAATAAGATAAAATTGTGTCAGATAATTTCATTTTTTGATTTATATCACTTTCTCAAATAGTAAATGAAAAAAGATGCTGATTGTTCCACTAAAATTCCATCTAAAACTCTCTGAATCAACTCACTAAAATTTGAAAGTAAATTTGGGTAAATTTACAAAAGTTTGTATGATATTAGCAAAGTTTTAACTTTTTAAGAGAAAAGTTATATGTACACATATCACAATTAGGGCTTAGGATGAAGCTCAATGGTAGAATTCTTGCCTACATGCTAGGTTTGATTCATAGCGCTGCAAAAAAAAGCCTAAAACAGCAATAAAAATTATATATATATTCTCACTTTTAAAATATATAGTATTTTTAAGAAGTTATTTTAGAGATCAGAAAATTTTCTAGTGTTAATATCTTCCATTTAAGTACATTAAGTACACTCTCAAAAAATATTTGAAAAATGAAATTATCACAGATCTGTCAACCAGAGAAGAAAAACAGAAAATTTATTACTAAAGTTCCAACCTAAATAATAGCCATTGCCATACTTGTATGGAACAAAGATGTATTTTATCTTTTTCTCAAAGTTCATTTAGCCAGAAGTGTTGAAAAAGTACAACTCTATGAAAATGCTGTTTTGAAAGAGTTTCAGAACAATTATCTCCTATCCAGTGGTTATGCAATATGCTGAATATTTGTGTTGACCTGAAATTTTATTTTGAAATTCTAACCCCCATATGATGATATCAAGAAGTAGGGTCTGAGGGAGATGATTAAGTTATCCAGGTATAGCCCTCATGAATGAGATTAGTGCCTTCATTAAAAAAAAAAAAAAAAAAAAAACATTCTGCCATGTGAGGACACAGTGACAAGACTGTCATCTGTGATACAGGAAGCTGGCTCTTGCCAGAGACCTCATCTGCTAGTACCTTGATGGTGGACTTCACATTCTCCAGAACTTAGAAAATAAATTTCTGTTGTTTATACATCACCAGTCAGACTTAAAAAGGTTCTGTACTTCTCACATGGAGTAAGAAGAGCTTTAGACTGCTGGCTTTCATTGTATTTGTGGGTAGATGGTTTTTAAAGCACAACAGGACTGGGAAGAGAAGGATGAAAATAAAGCATATTAAAACATCACAAGTCTGGCTGTTGTGACTAATATGCAGGAGCTGTTCTTGAACAAATGTTCCTTGACCTGTTGCAAGACTTTGGATATTTTTTAAGTTATGTAAAAGTTTGATTCCATAGCTATTACCAGTGATCTTACAAATAAAAAACAAAAGAAAAGAAGAAAAAGAAAGAAAGAAAGAAAAGCAGATTCTTTGAGATCCTTACTCCATTGATGCCCTCTGAGAAGCTTCTCGATTCTGAGATGGGATCCAAGGCCACTTCTCACAGGAAGAGGGCTTTCATACAAAGAACTTCTGTGGTACTTAGGTAAACCACACACTTCATATTTAATTACATCCCACTGTTTTCCATTCATAAATATGGACAACACTAGATTTTTAAAGAAAGTTAAAAATATGAAATGCTAAACTAAAGTAAACAAGCAGAACGGGCCCAAGAGGAAATATGTCTAATAGATCCCTGAGTGTCAAACTGCTGCCCAAAGACAAACACAGTAGCATCAACAGGATCCTGCTAGGAATTTAGTACCTCAAGTCTTACCACCAACACACAAAATCAGAATCTACATTTACACAAATTCCCAAAGTGCTATGCACACAAAAAGATTAATAAGCATTACCCTAAAAGATAGAAGAGCTCTCTTGAAAATCACCTTAAGGTAATCACAGTAGAGATGATTTTGTATTTTTCTATTCTTCCCATAAGTAGACATGTAAAAATAGATAAATTGGTCACAAACATTAAGTTTGGAAAACTGAAAAATATTATTTACAAAATTGAAAAAAGTTAAAGGCTACATATAATACTTGTTGGGAAATTCTTAAATTTCTCCTATTTCTGAACATCTTGTGAAACAAGGCCTGATTACATTGTTTTAGATTTTCTTCTTAAGGACATTTGAATTATAAGAAGACTTGGGATAGTGATAGTTCTTCCCTCTAGAATAAAGGTCAAGTTTGCTTGTAGCCTTGGAAGACAGAGATGACATTTAACCTCCGAAACAGAAGGCAGGCCTACATTATGCCCATATTAGAAGATTTCAGTTTCATAAGCTGGGGCTTTCTTGATGTGATGCTTGAAGAGCTATCAAGTTTCATACATACCTGTCTATGGGACTTGTGCAAAGGAGAACTGATGATTCCCATTTTTCATTGCCATTCTGTTAGTCATAAATCCTTTTCCTCTGATACAGAGGTCTCATGCTTCCAGCAACATCCACCAAACTGTGGCTGGCTAACATGTTACTCTGAAAGTAGGTTAAAATCTCAGACTCTTTACAGTTTGACAACAACAAAATGATTACTAGTAAATGCACAACTAGTAACTAAATAAGGTTTAAATAGAAAAGAGCTAATGAAGGAGATTTCCTGTATGTTAGGAACATTAAATAAAAAAGACTATTTAAAATAAAATTAATTGACCTAGGAATCCCAGAGGCATAATAGGAACATCGGGATATAATAAAGACAATCAAGGAGAAGAGAAAAAAAAAAGAATTGATAGAAAGAGATCTCTTAGAAAGGGGCATTCATGTGTTCAGATGGAGAAGGCATGGAGCATATGGTATAGAAAGGAAGTGGGACTCAGTTGTGTTGCCAAGTTGTTTCACAGGTTCAAGGAAAAAAAGAGAAAATTCTATATAACTTTATAGAAAAACAGATTTTCTACAAAGGAACAAGAACCCAACAACTCTCAGAGTTCTTATCAGCAAAGTTTTATGATAGAGGACAATGTCATCAGGGTTGGAGTAGAATGAGGAAAATAAAACATAAACTGAAAAATCAATACAAACATCTAAAAATCTCCTATTATGTAGGGGAAATAAAATAATCTTCAAGCATTAAAAAATTAGAAAGTTTATTTCTTGAATCTATGTGACTAGAATTACTTAGAGACTAAAAATAAAATATAACAAAGAGCATAATTTGGGCAATAAGAAGCAGTAACAAATGCATAAGACTAAGAAGTAAAGAATACTAAAAATAAATTAAAACTAGTCTGTTAGATTTTTAGAATCTCTTTCCAGTAATATCACCTATGAATATAATCAACCTACATAGTCCTACAGAAAATAACAACTATAAAACTACAGTGTTATAAAACCTGGTCATTAGTTTTCAATAGTAGTTGAGCACACAGTCTGTCATATTGCACCAACTATAAAAAGTATCTGAAATGACAGAGGTTGGCACTTTCTGATTTTGCTTTAGGGAATTTCTAGAAACCAAATATATCTAAAGCTAAACAATGGGAAAAAGTTCACTTAAAACCATCAACAACCTATTTATCACTAAGAACACAGTCAGCAACTGTAACTAGAATCGCATCTCTTTATAATACTCAAGGCTGTCAGATTTTATGTTGTAAAAGTTACCAATGACGACCACATGTAGCTCATTTTCTAGGTTTAAAATTATGTGGATGCCCATGAATGTGCTAATTGAGTTTTATGTGGCAGCTCAAAACTCTTATGATTAATGAGTCACTGGGAAGATAACAGTTGCAGTGTCTCCCTTCAGTAGATGAGATAAATAATGAGGAAGAAAGACAATAAGTTCATTTATGGTCTAAATGTTTCAACAAATATGAGGTGACAGCAAAGGCCGCATGAATATCAATCCAGCATGATGTCTCAGACTAGAAAAGCAAGAGAGAAACATTCCACTCATTCTTCCCATCTCTAACATTTAATTCCAGTTTGAAATCTAATGTTCAGCCTAAAATACGCAGAAAAATCCCCATTTTGGAGAATCTGTAAAAATATAGTGCGCTTCTTATAAAATCAGTATTCAAAGATCAGTTGTTTCTATTAACTAACAAATGATAATAAAGAAGAGAAAAATCCATTTATGATAGTTTCAAAAATAATAAAATACTTTAGAAAAAATTGAATCTACAAAGTAAAGCTCAGCAAAAAAGAAAACTATAAAATATTGACAAAAGAAATTGAAAAACACAGAAATAGTTGGATAATCTGTATTCATGGATCAGAAGAATGAGCATTGTCAAAAGATCTATACTGCCCAAAGCAATCTATAATTATAATGAAATTCTTGGCAATGTTCCAATGGAATTTTCCACAGAAACAGAAAAAAAAATCCTAAGATTTATATGGAATCACAAAAGCCTCTGCATAGCTTAAGGAGTCTTCATGATTTCATACTTTCTGATTTCAAATTTAATTACAAAGCCACAGTAAGCAAAACACTATTTTACTGACATAAAAACATACATATAAATCAACAAAACTGAATACAGGGCACAGAAGTAAACCCATACATGTATGATCAACTAATTTTATCAGGGTACCAAGAATATGTAATGTGGAAAAGACAGTTTTCTTCAGTTGTGATGCGAAAACACATAACTACATAAAAAACTGAAATCATATCCTTATGTTACACCATACAAAAAACTCAATAAAAATGAATTAAAGAATTAAACATAAGACCTAAATCCATATAATTTCTAGAAGAAACATAAGGAGAGAGCTATATAACATGGGTCTTAATAAGGATATTTTTAAATATGCCACCAAAGATCAAGCAAAAAAATAATGGACTACACCAAAGTAAAATTTTTCATCACAACAAAAGAAACAACCAACCAAATGAAAACCTACAGCATAAGAGAAAATATTTATAATCCTTTTATTCAATAAGAGGTGAATATAGAAAATACACAAGGAACTCATATAATAATGACAAAAAAAACCCAGTTCTACTATAAAGTGGGCACGTTGAACTGAATAGACATTTTTCCAAAGAAGACATGCAACTAGTTAACAGATTTATGAAAATGTGCTTGATATCTCCAATTAACAAAGAGAAAACTACAATGAAATACTACCTCATACCTGTTAGAATGGCTGCTGTCAAAAAGGCAAATGATAACAAATGCTGGCAAAGATGTGGGAAAAGGGGAACCTTATACACTATTGGTGGGAATATAAATTGCTTTTACATAAAAGCATCAGCATCCTAAAAAATATTAGAAATAGACCTAACAAATGATCCAAAAAACCCAATTCTAGGCATAGATTCAAATGAAATGATATCAGTATGTCCAAGAGATATCTTCACCTCCATATTCACCACAGCATTATTTGTGATAACCAAGAAATGGAAATAACCTAAGTGTCTATTATAGGATGAATGAATAAAAAAAATGTGAATTTCTTTCCTTCAACATGGATGAACCTGGAAGATATTATGCTAAGTAAAATGAGCTAGACCTCAGAAAGATGAATACTACCCAATCTCACATTTATGGAATCTTAAAAAGTCTCATAGAAGTGGAGGGTAGAACGGTGGTTAGCAGGCACCAGAGGGTTAGAGAAATGGGAAGATATTTTCAAAATGTAAAAATTTGTAGTTATAAAGATAGATAAATTATAAAGATAAATAAATTAAACTGAATAATTAAAAATAAGGTTTGTACACTCAAAATTTGCTGAGAGAATAGAACTTATGTATTATCACACTAAGGAGATAAATATGTGAGGTGTTCTACATACGAATTAGGTTAATTGTGACAATCATTTCACAATTTGTACATATATAAAAGTTTCACCTTGGACACTTTTGATAATTACAATTTTTACTTGTCAAGTGTACCTCAATAAAGTTAAAAGATACAGACATAATTTATTTTTCCCATCAATTCATATGCATCTCTAAATGATACAGGCATACATAAAACTCAGAAGGAATGAAGGAAGCATCTAACCAAAGTTACAATAATCATTGTGTAAACATGGTAAAGAAATGCATGGGGGCTGGGGATGTGGCTCAAGCAGTAGCGCGCTCACCTGGCATGCGTGCTGCCCGGGTTCGATCTTCAGCACCACATACAAACAAAGATGTTGTGTCCACCAAAAACTAAAAAGTAAATATTAAAATAAAATAAATATTTAAAAAATTATTTTAAAAATTTAAAAATATTTAAAATTTTTTAAATTAAAATTTTAAAAAATTTAAAAATATTTAAAAAATTGGAAAATAAATATTTAAAAAATTCTCTCTCTCAAAAAAAAAAAAAAGAAATGAATGGAAGCTAGAACACTAAAAACATTCATATTTTTATATTTCTAGGATGTTTCCTGTCATCCATGAGCAAAATATTACTAGGACTTACTAAACAAACAAGGTATATCTCTGGCCTTGACACTGGCATCCAATGATCTTAACAAAATTCCAAAGACCTCAAAGCTTTATGTAGTCAATTACAGGGCATAGAGTGTTTAGAAGAAAGCGTTTATATTCCTTAAAACAGCAAACTTTGAACATGGTCTCCTCCACTTGAGTGTGTAAAAAGGTAGATGTTCTTACATATTAGCATCTCAGATGTGCACAATATTAATGACACTGGATATATTTTTAAGAGCCTTGAAGATAAGTGCCAAATGAAAAATAGTTACTCCAAAATATTAATAATGAGGTATTTGAGACACAAGACCTAGAAAACATAGAGTCAGCATGAAAAGTGTATTTTCAGACTGAAAAGTGCTATATCCACGATATGCAAAATATCGATCATAATATATTCTAGGAGGGAGTTGCAGAAAATAGGGCCATGGCATGAATAAAAAACAACTTTTCAGGCTGACAAAAAAATTAGAGCAGGCAAGAGAGAATGAATAAAAATGTATTGTAAATATGCACTGTCATGCAGGCACTGTATTTACAGTTACTCGGTGTGTGCCCTGGCATGAACATTTTTTGAGGCCTGAGCTGATACATGTTTTTAATGTGAGGTTCTGCATATCTTAGAGCAGAATGAAGATTGTATGTCTTGAAAAAAACAGAAGGATGAATGCCCTTCACAGGGACTGAATATTATGTTACGGATTTGTCCATAAGGTATGATAGACAATTTTATAAATAAATGACAGTTTTTTATATAGGACTCCGTAGTTTAAAAAACACTTCCATATTTATTATTAACGCAATTGATCCTTGAAGTAATATACTATGGTACATAGAAACGAGATTAATGGTGCTGTAGAGGTACAAAATGGTACTCAGATATGACCCCACTAAGTTGAGAAAGTGGAGTGTTGAGATGGGAGAAAATCTCCTGACTGTTCATCTCGAGCATCTGTCCCTGCACCACAATGACACTTTAAGGCAATGGCATCTGTAAATACTCTACCACAAAGCTAGAAGTGGTTCAGGATAGGGAAATTAAACTTCTAGTCTTTCTTATACACAAATATTGAGAGCTTATTGTGTATCAGCCCCATGATAAATGGTAAAAATATAAGAATGAAGGGGGAAAAAAGGGCCCTGTTTTTATGAAGACTATAGACTAGTTAGAAAGAGTAAGGAAATAATTTTGTTAAAAAATGAATTTCTGAAGTTGAGAACTTGATGAACAAGGGAGCCAGTTTAGTGACAAATGGTACACTGGAAGAAAGCAGTTTGAAAGAAATGATACGGGCCTGGATATGTTTATTCAGGAGTCTTTGAAACATCCAGATGGAGATATTAAGTAGGCAAGACTGACACAGATCTAGAGCTCAGAGGAGATCCAGGCTGAATTAGTATGTGTGCCCTGGTGACTGTGTATATTCACACAAGCAAATTTGCTTTCCTTTCTTTCTTTCTTTCCTTCTTTCTTTCTTTCTTTCTTTCTTTCTTTCTTTCTTTCTTTCTTCTTTCTTTTAATGAGATCTTGACAGCTTTGTATGATAAAATTTAAAAGTGAGTTGTATCAGTATAGAATGTTAGATATGATCATCCACAAATTTTCATATTCAACTATGAAACTAAAGGAATGAATGAATGATAGAAAGTGAGGAAACATGTATGTCAAAAGCAGATTTTTAAAAATGAAAGTGTTGTGGGAAAATAAAATACAGAATACAGTTTTTTCTTGACAGTTGACTCCTGGTACACAGTAGAATTTCTTATTGAGAGCAACACAAATTATTATCTACTACTTTACCTCTCTCGTAAGTTTAAAATGAGCAAGTAATAGTGAAGGGTCAAAATATTCCAGTAAGACGAATGTAATCATAGAAAAGCATTATTTTTTCTTCATGATTCATAACATTCAACTATGAAAAAAAATCTATGTGAAATATAAACTATATATAAAACTAAAAACCATATTATTTTATGTGATTTGGGGGAAATTTTATTTAAAATACACTGTGTGAAGGAAAGAAAATATATTTTTCATTCTTTGAAAGGAATGTTCAATGTTGACTTGCCCCCAAATGAGCTGTTCCTAGCCCATAATTAAATGTGAATTCACCATGCGATTACTTTATCTGCTTTCGGGTTTGGGCATCTGTTTATTTTTCACTAGATAGAATATTTCAATTGCCTATAGGTACAAAGATCATATGTTATGATTTGGCTAGTCCCAATTAACACCTCACATCTACTGTAATATTAGCAAGCAGTACCCTGTTTTACTTTCAAAAGTGTACAAGTTTGCATGATAAATTATGTGTTCATCATATAAGCAAAATTAGAAAAAAAGGAAGAAGAGGAGAGTAAGGCGGGGGGGGGGGAGGATGGAGGGGGAAGGAGGAGAAGCAGAAGAAAAATCTTCTGTCCCTAAACCCAAGTATTCTGACAGCAGGTCATCCAGTTTGGGACTAATGATCTATTTTTCAAGGTTGGGAAGTATTTCTGATATGTACACCTAGTTTAAGAATCACTGATCAAACATTGATCAAGAAATACTGGAAAATTTCTGAAAATCCTCAGTTGTAAATATTTTTATATTGACATCACAGTAGTCACAAGAACAACTAGGTGGCTCACCTAAAAGTATAATTTTGTATGTCTTTGGGGACATTTAGAATTGAGGGTATGTGGGGAATTTCATCTTAACAAATGTGCACAGACTGAAGCTGTAATCACTACTCCAGATGTTACCACTATAGGTGATGCGTGGATCAGAACAACAAGCCCAAACCAAAAGCTTACACCTTAGGTTAGTTGTATCTAAAAACATTAGTAAATTCATTTTTCTTCATTTTATTTTTTTACTCAATGTGGACCTTATTATTAAGACAATTCCAGTAGCATCATCTTTTACTCTTTACTCTTAAATCATTTTATAAATTTTATAAGAAAATACACATTTCATTTAGCATCCTTACTGATCTTTAAAAAAAAATTAAACATTCCTTGTCATGCTTTTATTTGAAGATTTTATCACAACATTTATTGGATTCTACTGTAAATTAAAATCTAGTTTCAAGCTTTTGGACTGTCAAGACAGTATGAGAGAGAGAGAGAGAGAGAGAGAGAGAGAGAGAGAGAATACCAATCTACATACATATCAGTGGTACATCATCAAGAGGGGAGACCAAGAATGGCTTTACTTTGACTTTTTTATTCTTCCTGCCTTCCTTTGCATTTTCCTCCCAAGCAGCAGAAGCTTTATTCATTAGTATAATGTGCTTCTGATCCAGTAGCTCTGTCTAGCACCTGAGGGGTCTTGCAGGCATGAATGTGAATACCCTGGCCTGCTTAGCCTCACATAATCATCCTACACACACCACAGCCATCCCTTAGATCGGGGCATACATATGAGCATACGGTCCACCTTGGAATGAAGACCCTAAGAAAGAAATTCACATAAGGTGGAGAAGCAAACATAAGGCCATATTGACAGAGGATTCTGAGTTTAGAAACCATAGAGTTTGGGCTTGGGGAGGAAGAATTGTGAAATCCAGATGAGTCCCAATGCAGGGAAATCACTCTGCCATGGAGTTCTGAAAACCTTGAATGTCCTCACATAGGCTTATCCCCAACTGACCCAAGTCTTGTGATTCTCCAATAACTCAGGAGCTTAGAAGGCTTGAAAGTATTTGCTACAAGGTCAATCCCTTCATTTCTCCTAATCTTCCAGGGATGCTGTCATGTAACAATTTCTTTCCCCTTGTGTTCTGTTGAGGTCTGAAGCACTCTGCCCCTACTACCCTGCTCCACTTAGGATACAATCAAAGACTACACAAATGGTTGGTTGCAGAGTGGAAGTAACATTTCAGCAAGAGGGTGCTACAACAACCATGCTACTTTGTCACATCACTCTCTGTTTAGCTTTACCCTAGGGGATATGACAAGTGGTGGGTTGGCATTTTCGCTCATGTCATTTTTGCTCTTTAAGTAATACAATGACTCTAAAGAGAAATTTTTAATTCATGGGTAGAATCTTTTGGTCTTAGCTGAAATCATGGGTGAGAAGAATAGCCATAGGAGGTCAGACCAGGGTCCTTAGAGGCTTTAGGCCAGGAGAAATTAGGAATTATTTGAAAGCATTTATGATGTTGTTGTAGAGTAGCAATTAAAGGAAAGCTAAAAAAAAAAGTAGACTGACAATATGATAATTGGCCAACAGGAGCATTAAGGAAATATTCACTATGACACAAGAGAATATTTTTCATGTAGTAAATGTAAAACCACAGGTTCAAATCAGTATATACTGTGTGATCCTAATATTGTAAAACAATAGAAACAAAACTATTCTATAATATTGAATATGACTATAATTACCTTTATAATCAAAAAAGGATAAATATAAAGAAAAATGTTAAGAATGCAAACCAGAGTAAGAGAAATATAAGCATGTTAAAAATTATATAAGCAAAATGCTAAAAGACAACTTAGTGACATGTTGATTCTAACTAAGATTTTTTAGGTACTTTTTCTTTCATATTTTTATTGATTCATCATACTTGTACATATTGATGAGATTTGCTGTTACATATTCATACATGCACATAATATAACAATATAAGTTAATAATTAAGATTTTTAACTTTTACTTAAATGAGTACATTTTACCATATATGAAGTGAAAAATTTAAAAAATTGTATGCTTTCCAAATTACTGAGAAAGTGAAACTGTTGCATATCATTTCATCTTTACCAGCTCAAACCGTTCTTCACAGCAACTTTTGACACATGCATACATAATGCAGAATTAATGTTCTCAAGGAGACACTCATGGGTCCAATAGGAACCAGGAATTGTAAAGAGTGGTTAGTTAAGGGGAAAACTATATATTCATCATAACACTCCTTTATTTCTTATGTCTATCTCTATTATTCATTCAGGTATTCAACAAACATCTCTTGAGCACCTATGATATACTTAGAATGCTTCTAGGCACTGAGAAAAAAGCAATAAGCAAATACCCAAAGACTATATTCTAATGCTAGAAGGCAGATTAAACAAATAAGTACATAAAAGAAAGTAACAAGAGTTCATACTATTATAACTGACATTTCTTAAATGTTAACTGATACCTTGTACTATTCTAAGTGCTTCATGCTAACCCACAATAATTTATGTTAAGTATAATATTATCATTATTCCCAATTTATAGAAAGTTCCAGAAAATTGCCAAAGTCAAAAAGTGAGCAATAAGAGACAAAGATTTGATCCCAGGCAGCCTGGCTCCGGCATTGACTCTCCAAAGTCATCACAACATCTCACTGCCAATAATAAAAATATATGTACTATGGAAGACAGATAAAGTTCAGTAAGTGGGAGAGAGATCAGTGCAGAAAGGATGCTCAGATAAGGACTGGAGACTGAGACATAACTACAGGAATTGGTACCAGAGGATGACTAATGACACTGACACAAAGGGTTTTGCTGATACATACTGAGAATTAATTCTCTTAAGTCTCTTTAGCATGGGTAAGATTTAGATGTGGGCAGAGAAGATGAGCATTTCTAGGAGAGTGATCGTCTAAGAACAAGAAGTGCAAATATCAACTCTGGTCTATTGGGGAGGAAGGAACAATAAGAATGGTTTAGATTGATGAGAGAAAGGACAGGTTAGATCCGTCTATATGAATAATCAAATAAGAATTTTCTCCATTTAGAATGATGTTGGCCTGGGACATAGCATAGATGGTGGGACTGCAAATTGGTGTAGCCAATATGGAAAGCAGTAGGAGAGTCCTCAGAAAACTGGGAATGGAACCACCATTTGACTCAGCTATCACACTTCTCTGTTTCTACCCCCAAAACTTAAAAACAGTATACTACAGGGACACAGCCACATCAATCTTTACAGTAGCACAATTCACCATAGCTAAACTGTAGAACCAGTTTACCCTTCAGTAGATGAATGGATAAAGAAATGGTATATATACATAATGGAATATTACTCAGAATTTAAAAGAAAACAAAATCATGGCATTTGCAGTTAAATGTAAGGAGTTGGAGAATATTTTGCTAAGTGAAGTAAGCCAATCCCCAAAAACCAAAGGTCAAATGTTTTCTCTGATATAAGGATGCTGATTCGTAATGGGGATAAGGGGCAACAGGGGAGGAATAGATGAACTTTAGATAGGGCAAAAGGGAGGGAGGGGAAGGGAGGAGGCAATGGGGGTAGGAAAGATGGTGGAATGAGATGGACATCAATACCGTAAGTACATGTATGAAGACATGAATGGTGTGGCTCTACTTTGTGTACAACCAGAGACATGAAAAATTATGCTTTCTATATGTTATATAAATTGAATCACATTCTGCTGTCATATACAACAAATAGAATAAAATAAAATAAATCTTAAAAAAAATAAGAGTTTTCAAAAAATTTCAAAAGTTTCCCAGTATCCTATTACTAATTTGACAGCGGTGTTGGTACACTGTGAATGGGGGAGACTGTCCTAATGCTACCAATAGCCTGCTCTATTCACTGACACTCTGTGAATATACAGAAAGATTAATGAGCAGGGAGATGAGCCAGGGATATGAAGGAAGTGACAATTGTAAAGAAAATTGTCCTTCTCTCTTCTTTCCTTTTCCCTAGACCCACTCATGAGGTCTTAAGGAGTTATCACCAAGGGAATACTCACATCTCCTCCCCAGTTGGTGATCAGTGCTTCAGGGATCATGAAAACCACCATCCTATCATAAAGCAGACAATGTTACAGGAGTGCTAAGAAGAATCCAGGAGCATAGAAACACGGCACACTGCACTTTTCTGTATATTTTCCCCAAAAAATGATGAAAGAGGATAGTTCCTGAAATGTAGTGAACCCAACTGTAGGTATTGGTGTCCTTTTCTAGTATATAAACTTCTTAGGGCTTAAAATAACTGGCTTTAAAGGACCAGGTCTACGGTACCCCCATCACACTTTTATGACATTCCAAAAACTTAGAAGTGGTTCCTGCAGCTCCCTGTTGTGAACATGTGGCTAACGAAGGGTCTGTTCGTGTGCTGCTAGATAGTAAAGGGACAATAAATCCACAGAAAGAGTTGAGCTCATATACCACTGCAGAGGTCAGAGATCTTTTATAGTGATGGTGGTAGGTCCCTCAGAAAACAAGAGAGTTAGCACAAACCACTAACAATATATTCATACACACCATCATATTGTCAGAGTCAACCCCATCAAAAAAACAGAACCATCACTCTTCCCCACCCCAACCTTTCTGACTCATCTATCCCTTCTTTCTTTCCTTAACCCTGGGTGAATGAAGGATAAGTTATATGGCATGATCACATTGCTGCTTTTCCATTTAAAAAAACTATGTTGTTGTTGTTGTTGTTATTTTAGTTGATTTTATTTTTAAAATACTTGACAGCAGAATGCATTACAATTCTTATTACACATATACAGCACAATTTTTCATATCTTTATTTGTACATAAAGTATGTTCACACAAACTCATGTCTTCATACATGTACTTTGAATAATGATGTCCATCACATTCCACCATCATTGCTACCCCCTTTCCCCTCTCTTCCCGCCCCCATCCTCTGCCCTATCTAGAGTTCATCTATTCCTCCTATGCTCCCCCCTTCCCTACCCCACTATGAGTTAGTCACCTTATATCAGAGAAAACATTTGGCATTTGTCTTTTGGGGATTGGCTAACTTCACTTAGCATTATCTTCTCCAATTCCACCCGTTTACCTGCAAATGCAGGGACACAACCACATCAATGTTTATAGCAGCAAAATTCACAATAGCTAAACTGTGGAACCAACCTAGATGCCCTTCAGTAGAGAAATGGATAAAAAAAAATGTGACATATATACACAGTAGAATATTACTCATCAATAAAAGAGAATAAAATCATGGCATTTGAAAATATGTTTTAGAAAGCATTAGCATGTGTTGAGTGCGAAGGAAGAGGAGAGTCTTAAACACTGAGACTGCCTCAACAAGAGAGTTATAGAAGGCACTTTTAAGGAATGGTTAGAGTTGAAAGCAATTACTGGAAAAAATGAATTCTATCCAATTTATGCCCAAATGAATTGAAACCCCCAAATAACTTGGTAACATAATTAAAAAGCTATATTTGTAATAAAATTTCTGGTAGTAAAAGCCCTATGATGAAAAATATGTGATTAAAGAATGATAGATTTAGGGGTACTATTTTTTTTAATTTAGTATTTAAGAAAACTTCTTTGAAGAACTTTAAGAAATGTGAACACAGTAAAGAAGTAGAAGATAAAGGCCCAGAATTTGTAAAACAATCTGTTAGTTGGCTGATTGATTGGATTATGCTCCCTGTTTCTGTGATGTAAGTCCCTATACCTGTGTGCTGACATTGGAATGTGCAAATGAGGATTGTTTAGTGAACACTTGGCACATTGTAGACATTCATCACAAGCAATGAGCAGAATTCTTCATATATGAGATTACTGAATTTATTAAAAATTTAGTAGAATGCTTACTATATAAATCTAGCGAGTACATTTATTTGTGAGAAATTATTAATTTTATAAAATGATAAAGAATTATAGGACTATATTAATAACCTTGATATAAAATATTTAATGTAAGGTAATTGATTAACATTTTGTTTTAAAGTATTTAAGAGTCTTAACATGATATGTGAATTTAGCTATTTAAAATTATATTAACTTGATGGGATGTTTTGAAAGCATTAGTTTTACCTACCTGAAGGATAGTGATATGGAAAATATTTATGATACATTTATTGAAAAAAATAAGACAAAAAACAGCAAGAGAAGAAAATAAAATGGAAAAAAAATATTTCTTTAGTTTGAAATCCCATAAAACATTCACTATACAATTTAATGCTTTTTACTACAACTAATTTGTATTATTTCTATAGTTGGTAAAAGTATAATATATGTGTTTGTGTATTGTCAGAGCCCAGAGTATGATATACCACAATACCCAATCTTGGCAATTGAGAAAACCACAGAAGCAATATCACTCTAAACTTTATTACTCTGATGGATGGTCATACAGGAATTATCTACTTCACCCAAAGATAGGTCATAACACTCTCAATCCAGAGATGTCCATCACTATACCCAGAGGCCAAGAAGAATCTGAACACACAGGTCTTGCTAAGTTCCTCAGTTTATTAACATTAGGTTAAATCCCCTCCTGCTTTTCTTCTTAATCATGCTTCTACATATCTGTCCATTACCTGAGATCCAAAATTCTGTTTTCCCTGAGTGTTTGTACCTTTGTGAGGTTTTTTTCTTTTTTCTTTTTCTTTTTGTTTAGCAGTACCAGGGATTGAACCCAGAGGCACTCCACAACTGAGCTACATATACTGCCTGTTTATTTTTTATTTTGAGACAATGTCTAAGTTATCCTAAACAACTACAAAACAGGTCACAAATTTGCTTTCTAGCTGCTAGCAGCCAAGATAAAGTCTAAAATTGTTTTCAATATCTGTGGTGCTCAAGTGTCATACAAATGTGCCAGTTGTCCAAGAGAGGCACAGATTTCTTGATTAATTTTCTCCACTAGTATAAATATGTATATATATTTTTCACATATATCTAAAATATAGTCATCTTTCTTCAAACATAGTATATTACACACACACACACACACACACACACACACACACACACTTTGAATTCCATTAGCAATTTATACAAAATCATTTAATTCTTTGGTGAAACTAAATACAATCCACTCTTGATGTTTTATGCCTCCTTATATTAAAGGTTTGTAGTACTACATTTGAAGAATTCTCTTTAAATTTTTTAAACTTTATAAAGAGTTGTTCAGAATTTACAAACTAATTTTGCAAATTCTACACGGTGCTAATTGCAAATCAATAACTTTTACCTTAAAGGAAGAAGCAGCAAGTTGTTTTAACTCTTGGTTGCACCCTTGGTAACATAGAAACTAAAATCCTATCAAATCTGCCCTGAAGACTTTTAAATTTGGGTTCTATTTTTGACACTCATTTTATCATTGCTATTCTACATGATGCATAACACAACTGCCAAAGTAAGTATCTATATCTCAGATAAGTTGTTTGCCTCATTGTAAAATACATTTATAGGAATCAAATGCAAGATTGAAAACAACATTAGAAATATATTTTAATTTTCAGGAAAGCAACAAAACTTGTATATAAGTAACTTGTACACAGAGGCAATGTCTGTAACAATAACCTAATGGGACTGAACTACCTTTCTCTTTAAAGGCAAATCATTAAATCTGAGGAATGAATGGGTGGCAGCAAACAACTTATTAAACAACAAGTGTGCAAATGGAAAAGGAAGAAGCCTCTAGGGCCATGTTAATTATCTCAGGGTCGGAGGCATTAAGAAGATTGTCTGGCAGTTTCTAAGGCAGTAAGATGCCAGTGCCAACACACAAGCATCCCCAAGGTCTTGCAGTTACAGCACTGTCATATTTCAAATGACAGGTAATACTGATGAACACACCAGCACTAACCTCCTCAATTATAGTCAATGTCAAGGTTTTACAACTGGAGGAACTGCTAATTTCTAACATATATATTGTCTGACAAGAAGACTTTATAAAAAGTAAGTGTTTAAAGCCCCTATTGCATGTTGCTAAAGAAATCTTTGGAAGATTCACACAGAGATATTGTCTTCTGGACCACTCCCGCTGGAGAAACCAAACATGTATTCTTTTAGAATGAGGATCCTTTTTTTGTGCTATTTGTAATATAAGGAAACCTCAGAAAGATAAATGGGCCTGAGTATCATTCTCCCTGTAGATAGTGATATTTTATAACAGGATGTTGCAATTTAGACTTACTTCATTTTTCAATATAATCATATTAAATTACAAACACAGACTTGTCTAGGTGAGGTGTTATTTCTTCAAATTACATTTTTTGATACTTTTACCAGGATGCCATGTTGTTCTTTCAGTATTTCTGCATATATTTGCAAACTGGTAGGCTGCAGGTGTTAACACCCATCTTCCAAGTTTTTCTTGTACTTGTAAAACACATGATAGATCAAAGACAATAATTCAGATGTCACTGTGTACTTTTTTGTAAACCTAATATGCTTTTTACAAATCTTTCCCATCTTTTGATTAGAAACCAGTAGTTTCATTCTGGTTCAAGTTTGTTTACTAATTTTTAAAATTCAAATCACATTAGATTTTAAATTGTGCTGCTATAAACATTGATGTGGCTGTGTCCCTGTAGTATGCTGTTTTTAAGTTCTTTGGGTATAGACTGAGGAGTGGGATAGCTGGTTCAAATGGTGGTTCCATTCCAAGCTTTCCAAGGAATCTCCATACTGTTTTCCAGGATGGCTGCACCAATTTGCAGTCCCACCAACAATGTAGGAGTGTGCCTTTTCCCTGGCATCCTCACCAACTTATTGTTTGTACTCTTAATATTTGCCACACTGACTAGAGTGAGATGAAAATTTAGAGTAGTTTTGATTTGCATTTCTCTAATTGCTAGAGATGTTGAACTTTTTTTCATATATTTGTTGACTGATTGTATATTCTCTTCTGAGAATTGTCTGCTTAGTTCCTTGGCCCATTTATTGATTGAGTTGTTTTTCTTTTTGGTGTTAAGATTTTTGAGTGCTTTATATAGCTTAGAGATTAGTGCGCTATCTTCTGTGCAAGTGGTAAAAATTTGCTCCCATTCTGTAGGATTCCTATTCACCTCAATGATGGTTTATTTTGTTGAGAAGAAGCTTTGTAGTTTGATCCATCTCATTAATTGACTATTGATTTTAATTCTTGCACTATAGGAATCTTATTAAGGAAGTTGGGGCCTAATCCAACATGATGGAGATTTGGGCCTACTTTTTCTTCTATTAGGCATAGGTTTCTGGTTTAATGCTTAGGTCCTTGGTCCACTTTGAGTTGAGTTTTATGCATGGTGAGAGATAGCAGCACAATTCACAATAGCTAAATTGTGGAACCAACCCAGATGCCCTCCAGTAGATGAATGGATAGGGAAACTGTGGTATATATACACAATGGGATATTACTCAGCATTAAAAGAGAACAAAATCATGACATATGCAGGTAAATGGAGAGAGTTGGAGAATATTTTGCTAAGTGAATTAAGCCAATCCCCAAAAACCAAAGGCCAAATGTTTTATTTGATATGAGGATGCTGATTCATAATGGGAATGGGGACTGAGTATGGGAGGAATAGAGAAACTTTAGACAGGGCAAAGAGCGGGGAGGAGATGGGAGGGAGCATAGGAGTGGAATGAAATGTACATGATTATTCTAAGTACATGTGTGTAGACACAAATGTCTGAATCTACTTTGTGTACAACCAGAGACTTGAAAAATTGTGCTGTATATGTGTAATATGAATTGAATCACATTCTGCTGTCATATATAACAAATTTCAAAAAATAAATATTTGATAAAGAAAATCACATTAGATTATACTCTAATGAGAGCTTAGCTCTTCCTGAATGGAGATTGCTAAGGGAAGCAGCTGGACAAAAAACAGACAGACCTGGGAGAATTAGATGATCTATGACATAATCCAAGAAGGCTAACTTACAAAACAAAGTTTTAAAGCTTTAAATTAGTACCTCTTCCACTATGTATCTTTTATCTTTTGTGATAATACCTCAATTGGAGTAGCTTGAAATTACATGCAAATATTAATTTTATATATGAATATGTGCAGTTTTCTAGGAAAACAGTGCATAATATTCATCTATTCCTTAAGGGAATATATAATCTCACTACTTAAAAAATAACATTTAGACTCTACAGGACATTTTATTTCCAAAAGATGCCAACTTACAAATGAAGAACATATAAGCACAATGAAGCAACTCATTTAAGAATCATTGCCATTCTCAGTTTAATTTGCAAACAACAGAATTAATGTTGATTTTTATTTTCAAAAGTTTGGCTTGTGACAAATGTGTTGGAAGTTAGAACACTTAAGTATTATAATCATTTAAATCCTTAATCTATGCTTATGTTTTCTGATATTTATTTTATAAACCTAACACCATCTAGGGGATGTCATCAATATTCCTTTGATCATTTAGGAGATTTTATAACTTTTAAATGTATAAACTACTTTAGAATTTATAGAAAATATTGAATTTTCAAGTAAAAACTTCATGAAATTTTTTGATAATTATTTACTGATGCATTTAAAATGTCTGAAATTTTTGTTTGAATTAATGTACGTACTTCTGGCTAGGAGAAAAATGATACAAAAATAGCCTCAAAGTCCAGCTCAACCAAGAACATTTTAGAAATCTTAATCCTTAATTAGACTCTATACCAAATATGTAAAAATTATCCTTACCCATAAACTTATCTTCACATTTTAAAGTAAGAAAAATCAAAGAGGGAAATTGTTAAAAGTTTTATATCTGTTTATTTTTGCCTGAAGTAAGTACTTCTGTGGTATGATACATATTTCAGTCCAACTTATTCTTCAAAGTAAAAGATGCTTTTAAAAGTATTTTGGTTTGTTGAAGCAAAAAGAATAAGTGACTCAAACACATCAAGAAAGTATATTGAGATCACCTCACCTTGTTTACTTTTGATTGGCACAGGAAACCTTTTAAGTGACAGTTGCTCTGCTTGCTGATACAGAGCAGCTCACATCTGGATTGCAAAGTTTCTGAAGGTTAATTTCAGCTTCTAGCTAAAATGCCCTTGATTGTATTGACTTACATTGCCTTCTTACAGGTGAATAATTCCAGATACACTTTTAGTTTGGTTCCATTTAGACACAAGATAAAGCATTTCAAAACATACAAATAGAAGATATTTTTTCTTTATCTAGATCTTCAAAACAAATGCCTGATCTGACCTGAAAGCTTAAAAAGCAACCATTTGCCATTTCAAGGTATTGGATACAAGTCTGGGTCATTGCCAAAATATAAAATTTCTAGGTAGCAGCAAGCAAATTGCTTTCTACCAGTGTTTTATATCTGTCTCATGTTCTTTTTTTTCTTTTTTTGTTTTGACCTAGAAAATACACCATATTAAGACTATGATAAATTGGAAGAGTAGATAATCTTCTATTGATCAGATAAAGAGAAAAAATCTTGTAAAACAAGATTTGGGGAAGAAGCATATTGAATACTCATTGTAATTTGAAATTTATGTGATATCATCAGGGTATCAGAATTAATTTCTTTTTTCATTTGAGTATCTGGTCACAGAGGTCTTTATAATTGAACTGATTATGTTACATAATAAACAATATATTGCTTTTTTCATAATGGTTCTGATTTTTTTTAAAAAAATATTATTAGTTGTAGATGGACCCAATACCTTTATTCATATTTATTTGTTTATTTATTTATTTATTTATCTATCTATCTTTATGTGGTGCTGAGAATCAATCCCAGTGCCTCACACGTGCTAGGCAAGTGCTCTACCACTGAGTTACAACCCCAGTCCAATGATTCTGATTTTTATAGTATTTTGTTAGGATATGTATTTGTAATTGAAAATGGAATTAATTTTGGATTTCATACAGTTTTTCTCCACCTGTGCTGCTTTGGATACGGGAGCATTTAGGAAATTACTGATGTACAACTCCATTTTTCATTCATTGGCACCAATTCTACTTTGCTACCAGATATATCTCCACCTGCTATAATCTGAATCAATACACATTAATAAACAAATAAAAGTTTTGTTTCATAGAGGAGTGAAGTATGTTGTATGTGAGTATAGGTGTGTGTAGGGTAAAATGTTAACATTCTTTCGAAGGATTGCACTTGAAAATAAAGAACACACAAATCTAAACCCTCTGAATTCCTCCATTCATCATCTTCACTAAAACAGGTGACAAAGATGAGACTAAGGTATGGAAGTTACAATTCTATTGTTGCTACATGCAGAGGATTCTGCTAAGTTAAGGTCTGAGGGAGTCTTTAGGAAGGCCTGATCCAGCCTGTAGAAATGTTTGTTAGTGTGCTCATTAGTTTTCAGGGGGGAAAAAAATTTGAATCTTTTCAGTTGAGCTCTCCAAGTGCATTGCAACTTCTCCTCCTTAATGCCATACACCAAGCTTCATTCTTTATTTGAACTGCTTGTGCCTGAAGGCATTGAAGTTTAGGGTCTCTGTGAGGCAGTTTTTCTCATTTATACTCAACCACAGAAGCTTTTTCATCTGTTAACAGGAAGATACTGCTTACCACTAAGTCAGCGATTTGAACTTTCCAGATACATATTCTGAACTCCTGCCTACTTGTGGTCAAATATTTATCTCTCCTCCATTCTTCAAACAATTCTCTAGCTTCCAAAGCACATAAGATTATACCTAACAGTGTGTATTTTCCCATTGATACTTCCTGGAACTTTATAAAGCCATTGAATCAACAGAATTAAGCCTTTCGTTAGTACAGGAGAATTTCCTTCCATTGTTAATTTAGCAATTCATTGTTAAGAATAGCTAAACAGAGATGAAAACCAAGATGGAGAGATGGTGAATACAAACCTATATTTTTCCAAAACCTTTTTTGATCCTACATTTTCTGCATTTACTAAAATAGTTTCAGTGCTTTTAAATTTTTAAAGTCTTATTTTCTCTACAGTAATGAGCATTTCTCATGCACTTAATGACATCCCATGACAGAGTTTGGAAATAAATTGTTACAAAGCTCTTAGAAGTTGTGTTTTATATTAATAAAAGTTGCCAAAATTTCACATTCTTAAATACCTCTTTCATTTACTATGCCCAATGACCCTATGAAGTAAGATTATTATCTATTTTTCATTGATGAGAAAACAGAATTATAGAGTTCATGAAACTTGATGAAGATCACATGCTTAGAAAATTGTAGCACAAGAATTAGTGCATAATTGATTTTAAAAGTGATCTTTTTCACAACCAACCATCATCCTAAACATCTTTTAATAACTCTTGGTTATGTAGTACTGGCCAAGTTTAGCCATTTCTAACATTGGCACAAAGCTAGGTTTTCCAAGAAACTGAAACACTGCTAAGACCCCTGTTCAAACTCAAATTCTTGTAATCGAGTCAGAAAGACTCAGACATGTTGCTCAGTGTAGCAGAAATTAGTTTTTTTGAAGGGAAAGGGGGCACTCTCAAGGGAGAGAGCAAGTCCTCTGAGAGAGGAGACAATGTGCCTCTCCTGCACTCTTATTTCACTGGGGATCCCAGAGAAGTTTATACAGAGGTTCACCTCTGACTTTCGACTAACAGCAGGGTGACATCAGACTTTCAAGTCCCTATGGCCAGGACAGCTTCATGTCACCTTGGCCCATGCTGACTGGTTCCAGTTGGATTCTTAATCATTTTTATAGATTTCATGGTTAAGAGGAATTAGCCTTATCTTCTGGAATCTGGTCTGTGAAAAGGGTCCCCCCAAACCTCTCCCATTAAAAAAACTTGGGTTCCTCTTATTGATGTTATTTCCTGCCTTCATTTCCTTGCAGATAAATGATAGTTAACTGAGGAATGTGACATATGTCCACTTAGACTAGGCAGGGCTTCAAGTAAATTGGTTTTGGGAAAAGAAAGAATGTGGGGGTCAGTATGGTGGGTCAATTTTAAATTCACTTAACTTCATGTTCCCACCATCCTCATCTGTCTGTCCCCTAACAATATGATTTAAAATATATACACTGAAAACATTTTTATATGCCTGTTGCTCAGCTGTGGACATCAAAGCCCTCCTTCCCACAACTTGAATTAGTTTATGTTTTCTTCTACCCTTCACTAGGAATTCTCCTTACACAATTTTAAAAGATAACCATCCAATTATAATTTCAATATCTGGAATCAAAAGCAATAATTATCACAAAAGTGAAAAAAGTGAGAATTTAATTCAAATTTACTTTTTGAAATGCAGCATTTTAGTTATCTAACTTAAATCTTTCAAAAGTTAACAGATGCTTTCAGACATGCTCATCTTCTCTCATTTTTTAAAACTAATAAACATTTTTACACATGAAAATGCTATTTATGTACCTGGTGTGGGTGGCAATCCTAGCTGCATACTCATCTCCTATATTGTTTTTTGTATTACCAAGACAATCAGTGACACTCCAAAATGTGTAAGCCACTACCCTCTGTTAGAATGTATGTGATTTTATCAACTTGTTTTCAGCTATTAAAAAGTAAAATTAAAAAACCAAGATTATTGCTGGTCTTTTGATGTTATTATTTTGTTCTCCTACAATATTAAAAAAAAGTTTTACATTTTTAAAAAAGATTGTTTTTCACTATTATGCACACAATAATATTATGTGAATAGTGAATGTTTTTCTTTCGAGATATTTGGCTTCTTTTATCCCTCTTACTTTGATTTTTAAATAAAGTTTACTCCCTACAAACAGTTGTTTCCTATTTTCTTTTAAAAGTATCACTTATTCTTGCAGGGATCTCCTATTTTGGGTTAAGATACATGAAGTATCCACTTGGCCATTTTTCATTTCAATAATACACTCATGACTGCTACTTATTTTCTCCTTTTTGCTTTAATTTTTTCTACTTTTCTCTCACTTGAGCTTTCAATAATTTTATACAAAGAATGCAGTTACAACCATATATAGAGATAATCATAGAGTACTTGGGCCATAAAAATTTTAACATAGATTAATCCAATTTAATAATATTTTATATTATTATATAATCATAATATATATTATATAAACATAAATATATGAATATTTATTTTAAATAAGTGGATATTATGTCTTTAAACCAGTGTAGTGATTTATATAAATCATGTGTGTGCATTATTATTTTCAACATCATAAACTTTTATAACAGAGAGAATTGGTATTATTATCATTTTTTAGGGGGAAATGTAAGGGTAGAAAATGAACTAGCTTATGTGAATATGATCAAAAATTGTAGAAGAGAATGTTTTCTGATACCGAAGAATATTTCCACTGCTCTTCTGTAGTCCCACAGAATTTTAAAGCCTCCAAACTCTGTTACCTTTACAAGGTAAGTGCTATATACATAATATTGTGTCAACTGCTATGATGAATTGGCCAAGATAAATTATATTTAGAAGAAATTGTAAGGGATATGGAACCCAACACAATGCTAAAATCTCAGTTCTATTCCTCAAAGTTACAGTATCAGAAAGTACCCTATTCTGTCCATAACAGCTTGGTATCTTGTTGAATCACATGTGTTATCTTGCAGTATATTGTGAAACTTTTCATTGTTTTTACTGAGGCCAAGAAGTATATTTGTTATGAGCCTTAAAACAGACAGTGTCTATTTTTGTCATTTAGTATCTTGATATGAAAAGGTCTAGGGCATTTCTTGAATTTTTTGCCAAAAACAACTGAGATATTTGTAAGATTTCTTCTTTTTGATAGTGAAAGCTCTGTAGTCATTGATATTTCTTGTTCTTTTTTTTTCATGGCCAAAAGAAAGATGCAACTCATATTAGTTTCTTAGACATAAAAATATTAATTTTATGATAGATATATATTTTTTCTTCCTTTTCCTACTAAGTCTATTTTCCCTAATACTGAATGAATGCTATTTGTGAGATACCCCAAATATTTTTTTTAAGGAACAATGAGGCATAATTTTAAATATGAATAAATTATACTAAAATCAAGGAAAATATAATGTGTTGTAAAATATAAAAATCTCTCTTACTATTTGTTTACAAATGTATCCTGAGTAAATGTACTTCCATGATATCAGTGCTGATTTGTAGCCTTCCTGTATCTATAGATCATATGGCAGTCACTGTTACCCTCCCCCTTGCCTGTATTTTTGCCTTCCATGGTTTTAGTTACTCTGGGTCAACTGTGATCTGGAATATATATATATATGGAAAATTCCAGAAATAAAAAAGTGTAAATTTTAAATTGTGCTCCATTATATGAAGCATGGTTAATCTCACAGTGTTCCACTCTATCCTGCCTGGATGTGAATTATCTCTTTGTCTAGTATCTGTATACACTACCTTCCTGTTAGTTACTTGGTAAACATTCAATTATCAGAGACAAGTACATCTCACATCCTCACAAAAAGAAAAGTTGAGTTCAGTACAATAAGATGTTTTGAGAGAGGTCACATTTTCATTACTTTTATTTACCATGTTATTATAATAGTCTTTTTTGTTATTGGTCATTGTTTTTATTATCTTAATGTACCTAATTTCTAAATTAAAATTTATCATAAGTATGTTTATATGTGGTGAAAAGATATATGGGGTTCGATACTAACACAGTTTCAGGCTTCCCTTTTTTGGATTTGTAGCATATCCTCCATGGGTTAGAAGGGAAAGATGTAGTAATTCCAGAGCCCAGACTGGTATTTGGTACTCAGAAGAACTCATAAAAATACTACATCTTTTTTTAAAAAATTCTTTTACAAGATTGATTTGTAAGATGTAGGAAAATATTCTACCTAGTTCTAATTTATCATATTTTTGTCATTTTTCTCAAAAGTTTCAGGAAATTCCCAAAGATTATTATAGAACACAATATAAAAAGAAAATTAAATGACACTGATTTATTTAGATCTCCCCATTTTTTTAACTGTGTAAAAAAAATCCTATTGTAATATTTTCAGATAAAAACAAAGGCTTTAGTACAACTATCTTCTAACCAAGCAACAACCAGAGAATGAAAATCCCATGATACTCCTAACAGTCCAAACAGTAACCATGGCAAATTTGAGGTCCTTAAAACAAGTAAGCCTGAGGGTCGGGGATAGTGTACACTCCATCTCCCCAGGGTTCAGTAGAATATTAGACCCAAGGCAGGCAGTTCACAAATTTGCAATAGATACATGAATAGATCATTTCAGCTGCTGCTGCTGCTGCTGGAATATACACTGAGTTGTTTTTTTTTTTTCCTAGTAAGATTGATTTCTGTTGATACATCTATATATTCCCCATCAATCTCTCTCAGCCAAAGCATGCCTTTGAGAGTTGGCAGGCAGAATTTGGTGTCTAGTCTTTGGCCAGGAATAGAATGAAAGGTAGCTGGACCACAAAAGAGATTAAACTCTTGACCCTGGCCTTATTAACTCTGGGCTTTATCTAACTGAGTTTAACCAGCCATGGTTATAGGGAGCACCAACATTCATAACCTTTAATTGCATCACTCTCTCTAGCTGTCCAAATATTATGGACTTGGATGAAAGGCACATTTGAAAAGACATTAATGGCATGACATACGCTATATTGTACATTTGTAATCTGAGTCAAAATTGGAACCCAATTTTTCAGGTAATTATCCAATGTTCTATTCTCTGAAATCAAGTAGACAATTAAAGTCCTTGAAATTTCTCTATTAGAACACATAGCCCCCAATTAGGAACATTCTATAATGGTTACAAAATATTTATTAGTGCCCTCACAATATCCAAGTTCTTCAGATGCAGCACTGAACAATTTTACAATCTACAGACGTTTTTCCATTTAATCTATCAATTAAAAACAGTGATCAACTATCAAAGAGCTATGTTCTCTCTCATATGCCTCAGACATGCAAGGAATCCATGAAGAATAGTTGTCTCAATTTACAACTTAATTGCAAAAATTATATGTATACATAGCAATTTAAATAACCTCTTCCCTTACTCCTCCTAAAGAACAATGCCACATGCAAGAAGGCAGTTTTGCAGGAAGGCTAGTATACTAGAAGTTTTAAATGAAGGCAAGATTGTGTAGAGGAGACTTGGCAGTTTTATTTGTCTACAAGCTCAATTTGAAACACTGAGGAAAAAGATTTTGAGACTATTGAATTCCATGCACACCTCCATTATAGTGCTTACATTGATTTGCAGTTTTCCATACCATGAGTTTGTTGCCCCTAATACCTTATGAGCTATTTGGAGATCAGAATTTTTTTATCTTTTTATGTTTATACTCCCACAATATAGCATGTAACTAGGCACTGTGTCAGTTCAAAAAATATTTGTTCGTTGTCTACTTTGCACCAAGCACTGGAAACACAGTGGTTAACATAAGAAGCATAATCTTTGCAGTCAGGGAGTTTACAATCTTGTGGATTGAGGAAAAAGCAGATGAAAGAATAAATAGCAGATTGAGCATGTTCAGGAAGATCGGGGCTTCCCAACTCTTTTTTTTTTTTTTTTCCTTTTGATGATAAATTCCTTTCACTTCCTAGAGATGCGGGTTCACCATCCTTTCACTGATAATTACATAATGCAGAAGAGTTTGTCTTCTGATGTTCTGTTTATTTCTATTAGCCAAGAAAACTTTTTTTTTTTAATAGTCAGAATTCTGAAAATGATAGTGTTTCCCCTCAGAAGTCAAAATGCATTAGAACACTGAGTCTGCTACTGAAGACCAAACTGCCTAGAGATGATAATAGCTTTGCTAGAGGCAGACAGTGGTGGCAAGAATCTCAGAGGCAAAGGAGGTGTGGAGAGAGAGTGTACAGAGAGATAGTGGAGAGCAGTGAGGGCCCTATATTATAAAGGATTGTAAATGCAAGTAATTTGGCTACTCACATTGAAAATATTGAATAGCCTTGAAGACTTTTGACCTGAAAAGTAGCATAATCAAAGTGATATTTTGAGATAATAACCCAAGAATTAGACATAGTCTACATTGTAATTGAGGTAAAGCTAAGAAGGACAGTTAAGATGATACTGAAATATTATAGGCACAACGTTTTAAATTTCAAAAAATAATGTGCCACGGACATCAGAAATATGCCACTCTGTAAATGGAGAGAATGAGGAAGTCACTATAAGGATCAGAACCATCAGGAAAAGGAACCAATTTGGTATTATAAGAGAATGAATGTAATAGACAATGTTTATATTTTTAGTATAATTTGATGCAATTAATGGATATATGAGCAAAGCTTTGAAGAAAGATCAGTTTGAAATTTATAAAAGTAAAGCATAAGCAGGCTTTCTTTCTTGAGAAAATTCTTCACAAATCTCATTATAAATTGTAACTTTAGTATCCTTTGCTCACTGTTGCAATAGAAAATTCTTTTTTTTTCCCTTAAAACCAGCAAGAACCAAGAGCTACCAATCTTTCATGAATTGCTACAGTAATGTAAGTCAGAGCTTTGAGAATATGATATGATAAGAACTGGCCCATGGTAAAAACAGGTTCCTGAATGCTAAATACTGTGCATGCCTCAAGAAAATCTGTAAATTTGCAATGCTTATTTACCCATTTGCTGACCTATGCTTATTATGTGCAATATACTGAGATGGGTCTGGGAGTCAGTTAAGACACAGGAGAGGCCCAGTCTCTGGAGATCACATGCTATTCCTTGATTGATACAGCAACCTCTTTCTTTCCAATGGTATATGTTTGAAGCTTTCACTGATAACACTCATACTGACAGGCACATAGATTTTATAGGCAACTAATTAAAGTCATATTTTTAAATGACACTTATAAATATACTGAGTAATATTTGATGCTGCAGAACATATTCTAAGAATTTCCAATCATGGAACTGGGGAGCCCAGATTAACGTCCTCCTTAAGTAAGAGGTAGTATACTCAACAACTACTTCACATAGTTTCACAGAGGAAAAGGGAAGGAAGAAAGAAGCCAAAATTGGTAAATGAAATGAAATTAGATCACTAGTAAGCTCATAACTTAGGTTCATACCATTTGGTCAGTTTTCTAATGGCTATAACTTAATGATTCAATTATTTTCATGGGAACAAGGATAAGTGCATGTTTAATGTTCTGTGTCATATTACTGATTAGAATCTGCCAAAGCCATGTCTAGCTGCAGCTTATGAGCAATGAAATCCCAAATCATTTACTACTGTAGTTCCCCTATGAGCAGATTGACGAATACACAGTTGTTGGCAATAAAAATAAATAAATAACACAAAATTAGTACACAGAATTATTTTCTCAAATTTTATTTTCCTAATTGATTATAATTCTCTTAGTAGCTCATTCAACATCAACTCCCGCCATGTGCAGACCCTGTGCTCAGCACTGTAGATGAAACAAAGATGACTTTTGGGGGTGTTTTGCCCTCCAGTGGTACCGTATAAAGTTTAATAAATAGCAGAGTAGACCACATGATTTTTATGATAATTATTTAAAAAATATAAATCATGAAGCACATGCCAATCATCAAGAGTGGTACAATATTATGCCACACACTAATCATGAGCAGTGATTGAGAGCATGATGGCGAATCAATTAGCTATGATATTTTATAAAATGAAGAGGGAAGGAGGAAACATTTGGAGGTAGAAAAAATGTTAAGTTCTTCAGTACAAATAACCGTCAAGACAGAGTCAACTTGAACCAAGATTCAGAAGTTTGAGTGTTGAGCCTTTAATGTTGTTGGGTTTCTCCATCATAATCAGGCTAACCATACAAGTAGGTAAAAAAAAATCTGATTGCATTATTTGGAAGAGAGGTGTAATATAAATTTTTCATGCTCTTTTGAGATGTGTTAGCACTTAAATGTGAGGAATCAGTTTTCCTATGTACAAAGAGGACACATGGTAGTTTGGTACCTGTCATTTTTTCTACCATGCGGCCAGCGCAATGGTTTCATTAATGAGGTTCTTGGCATAAAAGTTAGCTAGTGAGATCGAAATAAACACACAGACTCAGTTACCTTTTTCTATGACCAGGTCCGAGACGGCTCCCCTCTCTGGTTCCCACCTCAAACCGCCTGGCAGGGCAGCAAGGATTACTCAGGGCTAGCAGGAGAGAGAGAGAGTGAGCACGCCAGGGAGTAGCCTTTTATTGGGGAACAAGAAATTCAGGGGATAATTCCATCCAATGAAGGTTGAAGGGGGCCCGCACTCCAAGGTCAGGGTCAGTGATTGGGCCTCCGGGGTCAGTGGTCAGTTACACCCCCACAAGGACAGGTTCTCTCAACAGGAGAGGGCCGGGAAAGCTCCGACACAGCCAGAGCACCTCAGACCCTAACCAGGAGTCACCCAGTCATGTGTGAGGATGGCTCCCGACGATTTTTAGTAAGTTATATGACATATATTCTATGATAGTAAAAAATACCTCAGCTAATAAATTACTTTTGTAATCATTGGGTATTCATGTACTTGGTGAGCTGGAGGTAAAGATAATTAAGCTTGCTTAACTCTCCATGTTTAATTGGTCATCAACCAATACATATTTCACATCTTTTTATGAACATCCTTTTATGTTTATCATGGATGAAGACAAAATTAAAGTATTTCTTCCATTTGTAAGGATTTCCAAAGCAATTGAAAAGTTAATTGCTCAAATTTCTGAGCATATAAACTAACAGAATTCTTAGGCCATACCCTGTTGCTTTTGGTATTTTGCTTACAAATAGTGGCCTGGCACATGTTAATTTGCATGCTACCAGAGGTGTCTGAAATCCCTAGTAAAATCTCAAATATATAGGAATTTGTAAAAGGCATGACCAATTCACCTTGTGTATATATTTGATGGATGTTTTATACACTAATTTTGACATTGATGTAAAAGCCACGAACACAGAGGAGTCCTCCCTGTACATCTTTACTGCAAATGGAAATATTGCTTCTAAAAGACAAGCTTGAGTCAGTATTTAGGATGATTGATATTTTTGAATATAAACATGGAAACCTCTTATCCAAAAGGTTGCATGACTGAACTGGATGCTGAGATCATATTTGACAGGTTTTATGACACCCTAAATCATTGAGGGATGGTGTTGCTGGACCACCTTTCATATACTTGCCACACTGATTTCTTGCAGTAATGAACTTGAGGGGCTCTGTTTAGTAGCAAAAGCCATGAAACCCAAGGAATGCACATGCATCTCAAAAACTGCACAGAGAAGAAAACAAGATGATGAACACTCTAACCTGATTTTTTCCCTTCATTCTGAAGTATAGAATTGTGTAGAAAATTGCTTTAGTACCAAAAAAAAAAAACAATTGAAAATATTATTTAGTGATGTTTGATGTAGGAAAAAAAGAATATAACAACAACAACAAAAAAAAAACTGTTATGGTAAAAGAGTGTAGTTTTTTTTCTTAATTTGAGTCTTCATTCAAAGGCCTCTGAAATTATTTCATTTAGGTGAGAGTATTTTAAGGAAAACATATTTAGCAATCACATGATACTAGGCCTGTTAACTCTGGAGAACTTCAGAGAATCAACTAGAACACATTGTTAATTTAACAGGGTTCCAGGAAAGAAGATTCTTTATATGTATAGAATTCAATGACCTTTTCCCCATTCCAACTAACATCCAATCTGTGCCAGAATTGGTTGAGCAGCAAATCTCTGGTCTGCCCCTTAGGGAAGAACCTTGGCAAATTACCAACATTCACCTTGCAGTATGGTTGTAAAGATAAGGGACAGAGTTTATCAAGTATTTATTCTGATGCTTATAGCATAGGAGATAGTCAGGAAATAGTGGCTGAGTATTACATTTAGCTCAATCCAATCATTATGTTTTCAATCTGAAATGTCCCCCAAAGACCCATGTTGAAGGCTTGGTCATAGGGCAGCAATGTTCAGAGTGGGATTTGGGGAAGAAATTGAATCATTAGGGCTCTGACTTCATCAGTGGATTAATTCATTATAGCTAGATAGACTACAGGGAGAAGGGAGAGACTATGGAAAGTGAGAACCGTGCTGGAGGAAGTAGGTGACTTGGGGCACGTCCTGGAAAGTTATTTCTTATCCCCAGCCCTTTATATGTTTGCCCCCACATCTCCCTCCTCCTCTCTCTCTCATGCCCCCCCATTTGATTTACATAGTAATTTATATAAAATAACTTCAAATTTTTATGAGGGTCAAATGTAGCATTTAATTACTTGGAAACCATGTTCTAACAATACTAAAAAAAATTCTACTTTTCTTATTTAATGAAGCTCATTTATGTGTATTTTTTAATAAAGAATTCCTTATAATGTATCTATTCTTTATATAGATTTTAAATAAAGAATACATGTAACAAATAGATTTTCTATGTGTATTCTTTTTAAATAAAATATATTTCAGAAAGAAAACTCGGAGATAAAAACTTTTAGGAATATCATAGTAAAACCACTTCAGTGTTGTGACCGTAATTCTTCCAGATGCACTCTGACACAGAACTAGAGTCTTCAGGCTTTTCACTTAGCAATGTGCCCTGAAACAATTTTTTTTTTTTTGTCAATAAATGTGCTGCCGCCACAATTTTTCAATGGGCCACATAATACTTTTGTTATATGATTGTACTATACATTATTAAAAATCCTTATTGATAGTCATATCAACAGTTTATAAGAATAAAAGTTCTAAGAGGATGGGGTATGTCACATTCTAAGCACCACGCCTGCCACACAGAAGCAGCAGTTATTATTGATTTAATTTAAAAAAATTCTTTGTAATTCTAGTTATTCAGAAAACAGTCAAAAATCACCACTGTATTAATGCTAGAGCCTAGGAAAGCAAAGCCTAATGACAATGAATTAATCAATACACAAACTATTCCCTAAAATGTACTAGAGATTGTGAGTGGCTTTCTTATATAATTGAAGAAATTTTTAATCTAAAATAAAAAATTAATATACCTCAGGTCCTATTCTAGGCATTGGACATAAAAGAGTCCTTCTCTCATGGGAACTACAGATATCAAACAAGGAATTACACATGAGATTGGTATTTTTAAATAAGTAAGTACAGGGAGCTCATTTTCTAAGGTAATAAGAACAAGCTGCAGAAGGACTCCCTAAGAACATAAATTTTAAGCTGAGATTTAAACAATCTGAGTATGAGTCATCTCGGTAAAGTTGGTAAATACAAAAACTTTAGGCAGTCTGGAGAATGGGCACTAGATAATGAAATTGCTAGATAATGAAAAAAGTAAGAGGAGCCCAGCACAGGGAAGCATGGCGGCACCCATGAGGAATGTTTGGATGTGAGGCATGATGGAGAGAAGCTCACACAGGACTCTGCCATATTTAAAATCTTGAGCATCACCTTTAAGATAATAGGAATAAAGAAAAAGAAAAATTGCATTGAAAGGTGCAAGACTACAGAGGCAATGAAAACTAATTACTGTGGTCAGTGGAGATTAAAAGAAGTAGAAAGATCTCTAAAATATTTAGTTGATAGAATTGAGAATTCTGGTTATTGGTGATCCATTTCACTTTGTGGAATATTGTAATTTCAACTACTGTCTTAAATAATATAAATTGGTTATTTCTATTAAAGTTTTTTCTATAAAAGTATTAAACTTCAGTTATGGATTTCTTGAGTGTGGCAGATACCATTGCACATTGCTATAGCCACTCTCTTGTCCTTTATTAATAACAGAACTCATAT
Source organism: Callospermophilus lateralis (assembly GCF_048772815.1). Classification (NCBI taxonomy): domain Eukaryota; kingdom Metazoa; phylum Chordata; class Mammalia; order Rodentia; family Sciuridae; genus Callospermophilus; species Callospermophilus lateralis. The sequence goes on from NC_135314.1 coordinate 90,321,805, forward strand.
GATAACTAGTAACATGCATACCAACTGGGAAAGGACTAGAGGTCCTAGCCTCCCTTGTAGCAAATTGTGGTAATATTACTAGCCAAGGGATAAGAAAAAAAGTATTGCCTGTGGCTTCTGAGTAATATCTTCAGGAGTAATTATTTTTTCCAACTAACAAATACAGTGATACTGGAGCTCAGGCAGCCATCTTAACTTGTGAGAAGGATGGCAAGACAAGACAAGTGCAGCCAGCATCACACTAACTTTGGCCTTCCTGCTTCCTTCTGTGCTTTTTTAGTAATAGTGAAATTTTTATTCAGTTAAAGTTCTGTTCTCCTATTCTAAGGGCTACATCGGCTTCGCCTGTTAATTTTATAAACTTGTTATCTTATGGCTTTTTCTGAAATAAGAGAGGCTCATGTTTATATCTGTTGCAATTTTCAGTATAAACTTTGTGAGATTCATCTGTAATTGGCCACAAGAGGATTTCCTCTAATTTGTTAGAGACTTGCTGTATTAGTTTCCTAGGACTGCCATGACCAATTACTACAAACCAGGTATCTTAAACCAACAGAAATTAATTCTCCCACAGTTCTGAAGGCAGAAAGTCTGAAATCAAGTTGTTGATAAACTGGTTCCTTCTGGGGACTCTGAGGAAGGATGTGTTGCATGCCTCTCTCCTATCTTCTGAAGGTGACCAGCAGTCTATGCTATTATGTCATTCCATTTTCTACCTCCATTACCACATGGTGCTTTCCCTGAGTGTCCCTGTGTGTTCATGTGGCTTTCTTACAAAGATATCCATCATCTGATTCACAATCTAACTTAATCCAGTATGACCTCATCTGAACCTTTTCAAAAATCTTATTCCCAAACACAGTCACATTCATAGGTACTAGGTGTTAGAACTTCAACATTCTTTTATGGTGACACAACTCAACACACAATACTTGTTATATTTAAAAAATTATATATATATATATATATATATATATATATATATATATATATATATATAATCTACTTATATTTATAACATTTATATATATTTATTATATATTTACATTATATGTATATAATGGATTTCTAATACTTTGCATTTAAAAAAAAATTTCAGATGCATGTCATATATAGCTAAATTTGATTATCTGGAAAATGTCTAAATCTACTTAATTTTCTATGGAAAATCATCACAAAATATTTTAAATGTCTAGCATTTTATTTATTATTTTAATTGACTTTGATAGGAATTTAATGCATTTTTCAAGTTCTCTTTGTAATATTTTGGAAAAAATTCAAAGCTGAAATCAATTTTAATTTTTTCCCTAAAAATTTTTAATGACACACAGAAATATTTTGTAATTAAACCTACATTTATGAAATGGAGTAGGAAATAGCATAATTGGGTCTTTTTATTTATTGAAATGCATAATACATGATAGGATCATTTGCTTCTGCTTTCATGAGAAATGTTAAATGTATTTTCAAGTAACAATTATTTAAAAAAAAATCACTCTTTCCCCTGCCCAAAATATAATATGAGTTCCTAGAAAGGAGGAATTTATATTGTAAAGAAAATTACTCCTCCCACAAAAAGAAAAAAACCTTGAACGGAGTGCAGATTATCAGGAGATTTATACCAATGAAACTGAAAACTTGCCTGTCTTATATTTTTACAATTTTATAATAATGTATTATGTTGCTATAATCTTTGACAAGCGTAAACCCTTGTGATATGGTTACTTGTTGTTATAATTTCATCACCAAAATGTTTTATAAGGCATTACTTTTATTGCAATTATATGAGTATGATTTTTTTCAAAAAGTTAACCATTCTATATAAATTGTAAAATTAGATCTTATCTTGTTAACATGTATAAGTTTAGATCTAAATTGATTTTAATTGCCACTGCGCAACTAAATGATTTATCATTTTCCTCTTCTGTTTTCTGAAACACAGCATACTTAATGTGATTTCAACAAGGCAGGAGAAGGCACAGATATTTCTGAGTATCTGAGCTGTGATGAAGAGATATCACCGTAAGTACCTCCTGAAATTCAGCATCCTTATTCCTTAGCAGTCTCAGAGTTATGATAACAAACCCCAGTCCCAACAGTGTGACATGAGAGTGACCACTCAAGCAGCAACCGCTTACCACACTGATCTAATGGCCCCACCAGCGTTTTCCTAATGTTCAAGTAGCTTCAGTTTGAACACGCTCTTCGTGTTTCTTTAAGAGCTTTTCAAATATGCACAAACACATATACATTGATGAATTGGAAAAATGCCTTGAAATGTTGTTGTCATGGTTTCATTTCACATAGTAAACAGTGAAATTGAACATGATACTGAAGTGTTAAATTTACCAAATGGTGTGCTTTTTAGCTAAGTCTTAAAATATAATAGAAATTTTAATTTCAGGGGTTTTTATTTGATGTTTGTTTGCCAAATTATGACCTTTAATAGGTCTGTGCTCCAGCAAGATGATATGCTTTTGGTTTGTTTGTATTTATAAACTGTGTTCACTTACTTGGCATAGTTTTTATTTTAAAAAAACTAACTGCATGTGACTAATATATGAATAAAATTAAGTGTTTTAAATTTGAAGATGGCATTTATAATCTATATGTGGAAAGCAAGAAGTCTATACTTCTTTTGAAAGTGAAAATGAAAAAAAGAATGAAAGAGAGGGATAAAGTAGGGGCGAGGCGGGAGACCCTAACCATCTAATCTAAACATGGAAAAAGCAAGTAACTCAAACATTTGCAATAAACTGCAATAGAAATGTGCTATTTTACAATCCATATACATTTAAGGTATTCCACTCCTTTTCATTCCAAATGATGTGTCATTAATTAATTTTCAAATAGTTTGTATCATTGACTCATTTGTTCAACCTGGATTTTAAGAGAGACTTCTAAGTACTAAGAATATATAATAAAACAAAATAGTAAAAAAAAAAAAAAAAAATTCTGAAGTCTAAGAGACTAATTTCTGGTAGACAGACAAAATCTGTTTTACAGCTCCATTTTGTTCGTGCCAGATGATATTAAGTTCTCAAAGAAAAAATAGGAATAGGAATAGGAATGGACACAGGGACCACAGGTTGAACAGTTTTCAATTCTGGAAAGACCAGGAATCAAGAATATGAGGGAATACCAGAGATAATGAAATCCAGACAGAAGGGTATCATGGGAAAAATTAGAGGAGACAGCATATTGGTCCTGTTTGAGGAGTAGCAACAAGGAAATGTTCATATAAGAAGAAGACAGAAGGTTATAATATGAACACTCACCATTACAACTTTGCATGTGTGAGTTTCTAACCACGCAGATCTTGGAAGCCCACAGTAAGTTAAATGACTTGCCTAACAGCACCCTGGTAAATAACAGAAATAGCATTTGATTTTCATTTTAATCTTGATGTCAGGTTTTTAATTTTCATTTTGCCTGGGTGTCAGTTTCTGATCTAATTTTCTTAGCATACTCTATCCTGAGCTGGTACAATACAGGCACCTTCAGTATCATGGGGCCAACATTTAAAACTTCACACTTGTGAGAAATTCTTAATCTGTAGGTGGATCTGAAGACCACTCATGACAGTAGAAGTGGATGTCAGGATCCTTGAGGATGACAGGAAGGAATTTAGGAAATCTTTCCCAGGTCTCAGAGAACACAGAGAAAAGGAGACGAGGAGAATTGTGCAGAAAAAGGGCCATTTCTGAAGGGATTAGAAAACAATCAAGAATGTGGTTTAAATTCTCTGAGAATTTTCCCTTCAAATGGAAGACTTCATCAGGAGAGCAATCATAAGAATTAGGTGATTTATTCATTCATTCATTGAACACATTTGTACATCCAGGTTGCACTGACCAAAGGGATTACAAACTATACACATTCCTACATTGATAACATTAATGTTGAAGTTTTAGGTTTTATTCCTGAAAAGTTGATTATACAAATATATTTAAATCAAAACCAATTTTAAGACATGAAAATAGGAAAAGCATTTTTAGAATTGGGGTTGGCCAACTTTTCTGTAAATGGCCAGATAAATATGCCTCCAGGCTTTGCAAGGCATATGTTCTCTGTCACAACTCCTCAACTTTGTGGTGTGAATGCAGCCATACACAATGCTGAATGAACAGACATGGCTATGTTTCAAAAATATATATTATTTACAAAAGACAGGCACTAGGCCCAATTTGGCCTGAGGGCTATGGTTTTCCAGTCTCATTTTAGAAGGTAAAATGATAATGATCTTAATATATTATTTTGAAGAATAAAAAAATATATTTTACTGAAGATAGTGATTTTACCAAGTACAGTCTTCAAGTATTCAAATAGTGTAATCTACTGGGGAAATGCAGGTGGGGACATAACTTAGCATTGTCTACTAATCGGCCTAGAGCCAAGTTCTCTTGGCATACATTGCACCTCAGGACCTCTGCTGTCCCTGTCTTTTAGTTAGGACTTTCTTGCCTGTAATTAACAGCAAGCTAGCTCATAACTCATGAAGCAAAATGGGACAAAACTGAGTATACCCAACAAACAACCAAACTGAACTATAGGCCAGAGAGGATCAGGACTTCAGAAAACACTGAAGCAACAAAATTTAGGTTCTCCAACTCTCCAGTCTGTTTATCTGAATACTGGTTTACTCTTAAATATTTTCATTTCCCTTTACAGAATGGTGAATAGATTTGTTTTGAGACCTCTTGAGTTTTTACACGGGAAGTATGTTGTCAATGAGACTATTCTCTATCTATGAAACATGGGATAATCAGAATTATTCTCTCCTCAGTGGTTACATTATGTTAGAAGCTCTTCTGTGGGCCACTCAACTGTGGCCAGGAGAAATAGAGACACTACAAATATGGGTGGCTTCCAACTATGGATCATGGAGGGGAGGAGTGAGTCCCTGAAGAATGAGAGGTCAGTTACATAGTAAGTGATGAAAACATACAAGTCCTCAAAGCCAAGATGTTTTGATAGAAGTCAAAATTAAATAATTCTAAAATTTGTGCCTATATAATTTTAAAGGACAGTAATCTAGTACTTTATGCCAAGCATTAAGTGAACTAATGGTGTGTCATTTTAAAAGAGAGTGAGCATATAGATTATATGTAGGAAATTATTAGAAAATGTACAGTCTCTTAGAATCTAAGAACTCTGAACTATCCTGTAAGGAAAAAGCATCCTTGTTCTCTGATACTGGACTATATCTGTAGCCCACACCCCACTAAAACTAAAATGGACAGCTAAGATAAAGGCTGCTAAGGAAAGTTCCAATCCTTCCACAACAGAGCCAGATCTCATCAGAAAAAAAAAAAAAAAAAAAAAAATATATATATATATATATATATATATATATATATACACACACACACACACACACACACACACACACACATTTTTACCCTCGGCTGACCAAAACTTAGATGAAAGCTGGTGAGTTGATGACATCATACAAAGCTATTTCTTCATCTTTATGCTTTGAGATAAGCATTCCTTAAGTTCAGATAGAAAGTAGTACCACTTAAAAAAGCAACATTAAGAGCATTTTGCTGCCAAAACAAATGTGTTGAAGCGATATACACTGAAGCAAGATGGTAATACCAGAACAAGTTATGGGAATAGACTGGAGATGCCAAATGAAAGTCAAGTGCTTTAAGACTCTCAGCAAGTGATCTTCTCTCAACACAGTATTCCCTCGTGTGCACTTATCCCTTTGGAGATGTGGCATAATTGACTTTGAGTAAATAAAAATAAAGCTAAATAGTTTAAGGCCATATGGCTGTTGTTTAATGTATTACATGATTTAGAGTACAGAGGACCAATGAGAGCCCTCCATCACTGTCTTCATTTATCTGTAGGAATAAAGATTAAAGCAACACTACTGGCCATGTTAAAGCTGCATACTACTTAAGAACAGTTTACAATAACATTCTCATAAGTCGAATCAGAATTCATCCTGCAACTACAAATGTACCAATTCTAAATACTTCCTTTATCATGGTGAAGAGGGGCTAAATTCCCATCAATTAAACATTCTCTCCCTTTTATCACCACAGATTTGTTTTGCGACTTCCAGTTATAGTTGATATTTTATAAATACATTTTTTCAATATCAAACTAATAAGTGGACTTGGCATACAAATTAAAAGCAAGAAATATTGCTTAAATTATAAAAAACTGGATTTTGCATTTAGGAAAAAGACTACCTAATCAATATTGTGTTGAATTCTTGGCATCAATGAATTAAATAACTGAGAAAGTATTTTGAGACTATCCAGCGATAATCCAACACCTTCATTTATCACAGAGGAAACTTAATCAAAATAGCATCAACCCATGTTACTGACATTTACCATCATCAAGATGTAAATAAGAGTTATTAATCTTTTCATCTATACTCTGCAGGTATCATTTTGGTTTCTTCTGATGTAGCAGAACAAAACGTTTTACTTTAAGAAATCAAAAATAGTTACATGGGTAACGACACCTAATCCATCAAATCAGCATAGGATTTTATTGCTCAGTGACTGTATCATTTGGTCCCTGCTTTTACGTTTTAGTTGGATTAGAAAACATGACTTTCTTTTCTTATGATATTTTACTATATTAACATTTATATATATATCTAGTATGTGGAGTTTTCATCCTTTGGACAATACTCTCACAAAAGTTAAGTACTGCCAGGATGATGGCTCATGCTTATAATCCGTGCAATTTGGGAGGCTGAGGCTGGAGGATTGTAATTTTGAGACCAGCTTCAGTAACAAAACAAGGCCCAACGCAACTTAGCAAGACCCTGTTTCTAAATGAAAAATTTGTAAAAAGGGCTGGAGATTAATTCACTGGTAAGACACCCCTCAGTTAAATTCCCAGTATAAAAAAAAATAGGTCCTAAATATAGTACATATTAATAAGGACTAATAAACATTGTTCTCTGTTCTCATTTTATCCTCTAGGATTTTGGTTCTCAGAGACTGCTCCTTGACCTTGACTAGTAGCATCATCAACACCTTAAAATTAAAAATACATTCTATACCCTACATCAGTCTGAATCAGAAACTTGGGAGCGGGGGCCAAAGCAGGTTGTTCTAATAAGCTTTTCAGGTAGTTATGAAAAAGCTGGCTTTAAGGCTCTTCTCAAGAAAGACAAAATGTAGTGCTAACATTTGGTTCTCATAAGATGGATTTTACATCTTAGATTGATATGATTAAAATGATGCATTTGGGTTTTTTCTTTTCACAAAATACTTATATTTAAGGAATAAGATAAATATATAGCTTTTATTTGAAACAAAAACAAACACAAAACTTCACAACCTTTCCTTTGTACTTTACTGAATGTAGAATACCATTTGCTTACTATACAGTGTAGTTTTCTAATGATTATTTACAAATAATGAAGGATCCAGCAGGCATTGAACTGAAAGGATCCTAGTGAAGTGGGGTAAGCTTAAAACCCAGCGTAGACTGGGGCTTCCCCTGCCATAAAGCATAACGCTCAAGCTCCTCAAAATGGAACGGGAAGCTATCACCAACAGGAAGATATGGTTTGACTGGGCCAGTGGTAAACTGGAAATTTACCATTTTTTTTTTTTTTAATAGTAAGTATAAGAAACTTCTGCCCGAATTCCTGCTTCTAAAATTGACCCAAAGCCAGCCCTCTTAAGTCTGAGGACTCAGAATGTCTCACATTAGTGGATCATCTGGCTCTCTTTAGGAGTGTGCATCTAAAATAAAGCTTATCAAATCTCACCCCAGACCTCTTAAATCTGTAGCCCTTCCTTCTGATAATCAGGCAGATACCATTTCTTGACCCCACCCAAATAGGCTAGAATGCCCCTCTCCTCATTTCCCAAAATCTTTTCACCACCTGAAAGCAGTATCTGTGATTATTCTTCCTTCAGCTCCTTCTACTTTAATTGGACTCCATGTTTTCCTCCAACCTCATAGATAAACCTGTTTTTAGTACAATTTTTCCCATTTCTCCCAGTTAGTGGCCTATACCAGCCTACTTCTAAATTCTCAGTCTCATACTTTTAACTTGTAAATTGACCAAAAAAAAAATTACTAGCAAAGCTGTAGGTTACACATACATCACTCTTTCTCATCCCTAGGGTAACATTTTTATCCTATAAATCATTTGGGGGTGTCAGATTTTAGAGAGGGAAGACTCATCACAGAATGCTTAATTTGTATTCATAGATTATTTACTTACTCCTAGAATCTAGCTTTCTCTCAGTAATGGACTATGTATATTGTTATTCATCTTTCCAATTGTGATTGCATTGAACTGGAATTTTTACAATGACAAAAAACTCAGCCCCAATTCAAACCAATACTCGCAAGGAACTTGTATCCTTCTTTACAAAACTATACACATGGAATAATATGTAAGTCATATGTTCAATGCATCCAAAATGACAAAGCTTAATAAAAATCTAAGTATATTTGGGGTTTTGTTAAATGTAAAGTGCAAACAGTTTTAAGATTTGACAAAGGAATATTTCAAAAACTACATTCCATCTTTTACTGAAAAATATCTGTTCAATTGATTTAGAGGTGGCTGTTAAGAGCCCCAAGGACCTTATACTCTTAGCAAGAAGATAAAAGCTTTTTTCCCTGTTTTATTATATTCTATAAGGAAAAAAAGGAAGGAATTATATTCTATAAGGAAAAAAGGAAGGAAGGAAGGAAGGAAGGAAGGAAGGAAGGAAGGAAGGAAGGAAGGAAGGAAGGAAGGAAGGAAAGGCTTTCACTAGGTATAACTGGGTTCAGAAGCTGATCTTAAAAGTTTTAAAATATTCTGGGGATAAACAACATTCTGCAAAAACTCAAAAGTAACTCATTCAATAAGTATTTACTACATATACAAGGTGCATAGTTCTGAGTTTTGTAGGATATAGGAAATCCACTCTTGGGTTCAGGAGAGTCTGAGATAGCCATTGAAACAAGAATTACTCATAACAAACAACAAGGGAATAGAAAAGACCACTCCACCCACCAAAGTGAGGCATAAGAGGGCAGAAGAAGCAACAGTCAAGGTGGCTGAGTTCTCTTGGAAAGCTCCACAAACTTTAGGTGAACCTGAAAGAGCTTCCTTGTCTCAAACAAGCCTTGGAAAGAGAAAGGGATTCCGGGTGACAGCAATAATGAGCAAAGATAAAGAGTTGACAGGAGCGGGAGGAGGCCAAGCTTGAAGCAGAGAGCAGCAGGAAGTACTTAAGGCTGTTACCTTTCACATTGTAACCAAGGTAAACTTTTCAAACTCTATTAGCAACTCAGTTTACTGTTTTTAACTAAGTACTGTTGTGATATCTTACAAATCAGCTTAAAAAGCAAGATTTCTAAATATTCTGAAGATGTCTTACAATAGCATTATTATTTCCAGATAAATCCAAGACTTCTTTAAAATGAAAACAAAAAATAAAAAGGTTATTTTGTATATATAAACCAAATAGTTATATTCACAACTTCTCTAAAAGTCCTTTTCAATTTGTTATTAACATGATGATTTATAATTGTCTTAGAAGATTTGATCAATTGATATTGTAAAAGAATTAGCTCACATTACCTCCAAAGTCAGAAACATTTCCTTATCTGAGACCGTTTTTTGAATGCCCGTTTTTTGACTCCAACTGACTTATTCTTTTTCTTTTCTGTATTTCCTTATACTTTCATAAATGCAGACTACAGAGCTTTCAATGCCTTCTTCATTTATTCATTCATTTGGCAGGTATTTACTGATCAGCCAGTATGCATCAGGGACTTGAAATACAATAGGGAGCCCCCGACAAACATGATTTCCTTTTCACAGGGAGGTTTGATTTTTTTTTTTTTTTTTTTTTTTGTGGTATCAGGGATTGAATCTAGAGGTGCTCACATTCCATCTTGATGACAGATTGAAAATGAAAATAAGCATACAAAATTAAAATTATGGTCAATGGCTTGAAGGATAAACATGGGGCTGAAACAGTCAACACAGTATAGTGATTAAGAACCTTCACACTGCCCCAGACCCGCCTGGATTTGTAATCATGACTTGACCATTTACTAGCTCTTTGACCTTGAACAATTTATTAACCTCTTTCTATGAAGTTGCTTGGCTTGAAAATTGGGGATAATAATCTACCTCATGGGGTCTTTATGAATATAAAATTAAGGTATAAATTAGAACACTGTCAGGAACTTAGTGAAAACACAGAAATAACAAGTAACCCTATAATTTCTACAACTTTTTCATTACACTCATGCAATCCCTTAGCAAAATAAGTACATGTTCCAAATAAAATTCATTTATAAGTTTTTCTGGTGCCACACACACAAAAATAATAATTTTCAGGCAGTTACTTAATATCATGAAAATCTTATATACTACGTTCTGATGGACATTTTTATGGATGAATGTAAATGACTTTAAGGACTCCTTAATGCTGAGCACCTAATTATCAAGTGGAATAATTTTGTGAAGATGAGCCACACTAATGAACGAACATCCAATGTTGGCTTAAATTACTGGATTCAAGAAAGTTACAAGATATTAGGAAAAGTGAGGAATGGGCAAATAGGTAAATGTGCAAGAAGAGATATCTGAACTCCCAGAAAGGTGAAATAAAACCAATGGGTATAATAAAATTTCCTTCATTCTTTTTTTTTTTTTTAATCTTCACTTTTATTTATTTACTTTTATGTGGTGCTGAGGATCGAGCCCAGGGCCTCACACATGCGAGGTCACACATGCGAGGCAAGTGCTCTACCACTGAGCCACAACTCCAGCTCCTCCCTCATTCTTTACATCTCAGGAAGTCTCATTTTCTAAGGAAAACATTACAAGTAAAAATTATTTTACATCAGTACATATGGGTACTAGAAACAGAGCTCTTTAAACTTGAAAATGTAAGTCACCTGGCGATCTTTTAAAAGTGCAGGTTCCTTAGAGTTCATGAGGTCTAACTCAACCCTGAGATTGGTCAAGGACATTTTGCTTCTCAAAGGGTAAATAGACTAGCAGTATCAGCATAACCTAAGAATTTGCTGGATCTCCAGATTCTTAGATTTTGATCATAGTCTGAATCAGAATTGCACCCACAAGGTCTCTAAATGACTCCTATGAACATTTGAATTTGAAAAGCATTGCAATTGAGAATTTTGGGCTGTTGATGGAGTGACCAAATTGTCCTGATTAGCCTGGAACGTTCCTCATTTTAGAACTGAAAGTCTGAGGTAATTGCTGCATCTCAGACAACTCAAGACAGGTTGATTGGTTTCCCAGAGCTATGGGTCCCATAGAAGGAATGCTGGGGTTTTCTGTGCATGCTGCAGTGTTTTAAAGGTAAAGAATCTGAACTACCATATGATCCAGATGTACCACTCCTCAGTGTTTATCCCAAAGAATTAAAGACAACATACTTAAGGAATATATGCATAATCATGTATATAGCACCACAATACATAATAGCCAAGTTATGGAACAAGCCTAGGTGTCTGTTAATAGATGAATAGATAAAGAAAATATGGCATATAAATACACTGGAGTTTTATTTAATCATAAAAATTAGAAAATATGTCATTTGCAAGAAAATGGATGGACTAAATAGCATCATGTGAAGAAAAATAAGCCAGACTAATACAGGCATCATATGTTTTCTCTCATATGTGAAAACTAGAGAGAAGAAAGGACCAAAAAAATCTAATAAAAATAGAAGGGAGACCATTAGAATAAAGAAAAGAGATCAGAGGAGGGAGGAGGGAAAGGGGAGTTACTAGAGTAAAATAGTCAAATATGTTATGTGCATATAAGAATATATCACCATGAACCCCAATACTCTGTATAATTTATATGCACCAATAAAAAATACAATGTGATGCAGTATAATTAGCATTTAGCTTCCTGTCTTCAGTTACATAATCTTAAGCAAAGTACTTCCCCTCTGCAAATAGAATAATATATATATATATATATATATATATATATATATATATATATATATATATATGTATTGAAAATACTATCCATCACAATAAAAATTTAAAGTTTAAATGAGTTATAACACAACTGAACTTGCTCTATATACACTCAAAGAAGTTTAAATGGTAGCTATTGTTGATGGATAATTCTTATGAAATAAGAGAATGAAGTCACTGTTTTCAATTCTATAAGCATGAAATGACTGTTTATGATCATGGATCCTGGTTTCAACAAAGACTAGGAAAGAATAAAAAGTATCAGAAGAAAGCAGAGAATAAAGAAGAAAGACTAGAGAAAATATGTGATGAGAAGGGTGAAGATGTTTAAAGCACACACCTCTGCAATAGGTACTGCTTATTTATACCAAGGTTGGTATGGCCCACCATATTCAGTGCTTTATGTATTGCAGATAGCTTACTCTTGAGGTGCAACAGGAGAGTTGAGAAGGCATGATACATATTGGATAGCTGGTAAAATTGAAAATATTTACTATCTATCTCATCACAGAAAACGTTTTACAACACTTTACTTACACCATCTTAGCAAGACTTCAAAAAAGGATCATATGAAATATTCAGGCTGAACATAAGCTTTCAAAACTTTGATTGCAGCATCACATTTTGTTGAAATTAAGTGTTTATTGATTTCTTTCCTTGATGAACTGAATGCTTCTCAAGGGCAGGAATTATGTTTATTTATCTTTTTTTTTTTTCTCCAGAACCTAACAAAGAACTTGGTTCATAAAAGATGGTCAATAAATGGATGTTGAGTCAAACTGAGCTACAAGCTCAAGTTTATGTATATGACATATTTTAGATTTAAGGCAGATCAGTGAACTGGAGAAGTAATTTATATTTCTTTTAATAGGTACTAGATCCTTCTGGTGAAAGCTGGTATCTTAGCTAAAATCTAATTTGTCCTTTTTGTATTTTTCAAATATACCTATCTAGCAAACCAATGGAAGGCAATTAAGTCTAAAACAGGCATCCTGCACCTGGAGTAAGAAAGAGTTCTTGCATCCTTCTGCAAAATCTAATAGAAACCAGAAAACAAAAATTATATATAATAATAGTTTCATACTAACTTCAATATTGAAAAAATATCTATGTCCAAAGCTTGATAGCCTTAGTTAATATTGCCTATGTACTGTCAGTAGCTAATTAACCAAAGTTAATTGTATCAGGTCCAATTCAGGAGCTAGATTCCTCAATGCATTTAGCATTCCATAAGGAAATATCAGTCTCAGCAAAACTCATTACTATTTTGATGAGTGACCATATTGTTTAGTGTCAGAATACTATGATCAGAGGCACTAATTAAGGATTATTCTTTGAATAACAGAGACATTTATGAGAAGCATTGCAAGAGATTTTGTATTAAGTAAACTGGAGTATACTAAATCTAATACATATAAAATATATCTGTTATTTATTCAAGACCAACTCTCCATAAGAAAAGCATAGATAGTACAGAAAGACAATTCTTAAAATAAATCTTTGTATGGGAAATTTAAAAGTATTTACCTTTTAAGTATATAAATTCATCCCTATTAACTGTTGTCAGAATTTTATTTTATTTTATTTTTTTATTATTAGTTGTTTAAAACATTACAAAGCTCTTAACATATCATATTTCATACATTTGATTCAAGTGGATTATGAACTCCCATTTTTACCCCGTATACAGATTGCAGAATCACATAGGTTACACATCCACGTTTTTACATACTGCCATACTAGTGTCTGTTGTATTCTGCATTTTAAATGTTAAAAATATAAACTCAATTTTGGAAAACTTTTCTAGTGTCAGATCAATAGACTGGATAAAAATATAGTACATTTATGTTAAAGTGCTACATGAAAAATAGGGTTGATGTCTTATTAGCTGTGCTATTTTGCTCAAATTATAAAGAAAATTCAAACTGTGTTCCTTAAATGCTGGAAAACTAGCAGTAAATGTGTCAGTAGTAGTTGTGTATATACTTTATTTTTTTAAAAAAAATTAATGGCATATTTTGGTCTTCTACACTCTTCAAAAATAGTCTTTAATTATATTTTTCAGGAAGGATGGACTCTACAGATAATATATTTTCTTGTTAAAGTTCAACATTTCTACTGGCAGAAAATGTTGCTGCTTCTTTTAACAAATGATTCTTCACTGCTGTTAACATAAGCAGATACAACTTTTTTCAATATTTTTTTAGTTGTCAATGGACCTTTATTTTATTTACTTATATGCAGTGCTGAGTATTAAACCCAGTGCCTCACACATGCTAGGCAAGTGCTCTACCACACTAAGCCACAACCCAGCCACAAAGCTGGGTTTGATGATAATTTTGCCAAGTCTGTTTTAGTTATGACTCATATATGCAAAAATATGTAGATTTTGCTTAGAATTGGACACATGATTCTTAATTTTAACAATGTGTTTTCTTAGATATTGGAAATAAATCTGGACAAAGAAGGGTTTCCCATTGCATAGAAATGTTGGGCCTCTTCTAAATATTTTGGTAGAATCTGGTCAAACAGATTTTTCAAGATTTACTTGAGAATTTAGAAGGTAAAAATTTTCACTGGTTATGTATTTAGATTATTAAGTTCAACTATATTATGGTTTTGGTTCAGGTCTCATTGATCTGATTCAAATTTCAGAGATGGAGAACACCTTAGTGCAGATCATGCAACTTGAGTTATTCCCAGGATTCACTTTGAGCCAACCTACCTACCACAGGCCCTTGAAGGCTTTTCTTTTCTTTGAACCTGAATCTCCTCAGGTGTAAAGAGGTGTTTGGTCTAGGAGACAAAATCTAAAAGAGTGTGTTCTTTGCAATTGAAAGCTTACAATAAAACCTGGCTTTTGCGTATTTGATGGGATAAGGTATGGCGCAGTGTTTGGTGACCTAAGTTTTCTCATCTGTAAAATGAGCTAATAACAGGGCATCTTGACAGGTTATGGTGAGGCTCAAATGGATGCATAGATAATTATAATGCACAAAGCATAATGCCTGGCATATACCAGTACTGTATGGATGTTAGCTATTATTATTATTCTTAATATAGAAATCAAATGATTTTCATGCCTGAATGCCTATTCACTTTTGGAGAAGATGAAAAATAAGAATAAAAGGAATCTGAGGCACTGGATTCACACTGACTGAAACTTGAATTCTTCCAGAGCAAAAAGTAGAAAGGAACTCTTAACCTAAGGAAACATGATTAAACCAGTTGGCTCTGTTATCTTCACCAAACTTTATTGTTCTTTTTGTTTTGTTTTACTCTTTCTTTCTTCTTCAATTTTGTTTATACTTCTGTTTGTCTTCTATCCATCTTTGTATCTTTACATTTTTTCTTCGTGCTGGTTTTACATCAATCCGCTCTTTCTGAGTATTAATGGGTCTTTACTGTCTGCCATTTAAAGCACAAATTAGAACCAATAAGCTAAGGAGACTTTGGAATGAACTAGATTATCAAGACTGCTGGTTTTCAATAAGGGGGTAATAGGTAGGCATACACATCAAAAAGTTGGACGCCAGTGGCCAAGCAGGGAACTCTAAAATCATTCAACATGACCTAACCTCAATTATATTTTAGAAAAAGAATAGGGAGTACAGGTAAATGGATCATGTTGATTAAAGAAAGGTTGATCAACAGAATTTACACTGCATAAAAACTGCAATATAACATCTGGTTTGTGCAATATTCCATAGGCTTTAATAAAAGAAAATTATTTGCTATGTGCTCAATGTGATGAGTAACTACATCATCTGTTGTCCTCATCCTACCCAATTCCCCTGACTCTTCTTATCCCTGGACATATGGTAAGCTGAAACTGTCTCTAATATTTTTATAAGCTACTAATAAGCAGATAACACTGTCTCCTTTCTCACTCAATTCAGATGGGGTTTTGAAATGAATCACTGAATTTCTATATTTTACCATCCATATTTTTAATAGTAATAGTCTATAAACTATTTGAAGGTTACGATTTGAAGAATGAATTTAAGAAATTCCAATTGCTCTGCACCCTTGCTGAATATAAAGTGTTTTGGTAGAAAATTCTACAATAGATTTTATCTCAATCTTTAAATGCAACTCTCAAAGTCATACAAACAATTCCATTACTCATTATCTGTTGCATTCTGAGGAGTATAATCGAGGTCAGAAAATTATGTGATGAAAACATGGGATCTGAAAAACTTGTAATTTATCAACACAAAAGAACAAAAAAGCCAATCCAAACAACTTCCCTGAGTGAATTATGTGCTTGTGCCTTAGGGGAAAACGCTAACAAAAGTTTTCCTATTTTGAGAAAAAACAAAAAGGATGAATTCTTTCAAGCTATCAGCTTGATTATTATGCCATTAATTTTAATTTTCCAAATTAGTCAAATGAAGAAAAGTGTTTGTGACATCAAGGAATTTAGGTCCACTACAAAATTGGAGTGAGAAATAATCTGCTTAAAGTTTTTACCTTTTATCCAGTTGATCTAGCTGTGTAAATTAGTCTAAACTTACCTATCTGAAAAATACACATTAAATAGGAAATTGTGTAGTCTCAGATCTCACATCTTCCCATAGTATTTCTTGTTCTTCTTTTTCTAGTTATTGTTGATATTGTTTCCCTTCCTCTGCCTTTTCACTAAACTGCCAGAATCAGTAAATATTTTGGAACAGGATAAACATGTCTTAAACCCTGAAGCACAAATAGGAAAAGAATCACCATCCTCTCTGATCTCTCCATCTCTGATGGGTTATGAAAGAAAGCAACTTTACACATCGCTTACTATTGACAAGCATTGTGTGTTATGAAAAAAAAAAACTATGAAAAAAGTAGTGGATCCACTTAAGTACATAGTCAAACAAACACTATAAATGATAGAACTTGTGGTTCTAATTCTTTGAAAAGTAAAGTATATAAAAAAATAAGAGGTCTTTAAATCAAATTAAAATTTTGAGAATTTCTAAACTGAAACTGACTCAGGTTAATGAAATCACAGTCTGATTAAGGAACTTTGTATTGCATTGTTCTGTATTAATTGTGTGACAGCTGGGTAATCTCTATGCAGATGAGATCCTGAAATTTGACATCATCACAGCCACATTTTTGAAGAACTTCTATTTAAGTGTTCTCTATTACCATTCATTTTTGTAAGACTCTTACATATTGGCCTGTGTCATGTGAATTCAATTATACTTTTGTTGTTGATGACCCCTAAAAGAATGAAAGAGCTTAATTTGTAGGAGTAAAATATACAGTGTTAATAAAATTGAGAAATCTAACTATTGGACAAAATATGATGTGTATGTACATGTGTGTTCTCATTAAGAAAGTATAGGGGGCAATTACTTGCTGTTTCCAAAATCAGCGTACTTGAGTTCTTCCCCCTAACCTCAGACTGATTCTTCTGGGAGAAGGAAACACATTTTCTATAGTGCCCCACTTTTATTGTTTTGCTTTCCTTTGTTTTTAAAGCTCCTCCATGTTGTTGATGTCCCCTGTTCTCTTCCTCTCTGGGAAAGGCCGGACATACAGTCTCAGAGATCCAACACTTTCTAGTCAAACAAAATAAAGAACAGTTCACTTACTGATTTTTCTACATGCCCATTTAAAATAACACTTTATTTCACAGAAACCTAAATTTATTTATATATTTGTTTGTTTGTTGTTTGTTTGTTTATTGTGGTGCTAGGGATTAAACCCAGGCCCTTGCACATGCTAGGTAAGTGTTCTATCCTGAGCCCACCCAAACGCCAAATTCCATGTTTAAAAGGATGTTTCTGTATGTGTATGAATGACTAGATTTGATATATTTCTTTTAACTGTCATTCCAAGTTGACTAATATGCACTTGAATCTGTATATTTTATTCAATTTCTAAATAACAAATTATCATAAATTTCCATACGTTGAATATCAGCTTTGCTAAGAGAAGTAAATTTAAAGAAGTTGATTATTATTTTAGGGCCATGAAAATTAATGAAGGTATTTATAAATTATAGAAATAATCTGAAAGAAATGAAACAAATGATAAAATCATTTCTCTGAAATAAATTTCTATTTTTGTGAAAATAATTGCAAAAATATGTTGAGTTAGAATGAATGGAATTGTAGTAAATAAAATTGCATTAAAAGTACATCTTACCTGATGGTAGACATTATCAGTACCCAAAAAAAGGTTCATTACCTTGTGAGTTTAAAATATTTATTGAACGTGGAAATAGACAAGATGCTTTTGAGAGATTCATTGTTATAAACCTAAGAAATTACATTGCCTCAAGTCAACAAAGATATTATCACAAGTAAACCTTACTTTTCTCTTTGCACTTATCCCACGATAACAGAAAAATCAATTTTCAAATGTGAAGAATTATAGAAAAAACTCAATGAGTTTAAAGTCGGTCCTCAGAGCACTAAATATACAAACAATAAAACCCTAAATCCTGATTGTTCTTGAGTTATTTATGTCATATTCATATTTTTCCTATAACTCAAAGTCACAGGTATCTTTTGTTAAACCTTGAATTGAATTTTAAGTCACTAGATTACAAATTAAATTCTTACTTACAGATCATTCATCGGAAACTAAATATGCCATTTTAACCATGGTATTATGGCTTAGTCTACTAAAATAATAAACTGTGATTTATTTTATAATTGGATTTTTATTTTTTTCCCAGTACTGGGAATCAAATATCAGGTCCTTTATGTGCTAGGAAGGCATGCTACCACTGAGCTACATCCCTAGCCCCTAAAATTTGGATTTATTAAGATCAATTTTAATATTAATTATTTTTGCAAGACTTACATCTACTTTCAGGTAAGGAATTAGAAAAAATGAAAACTAGAAGTACGGCATTCCTATAGATGTCACCTTTCCTATAGGTCTTATTTAGTCATATGCACACACACACACAGTGATCTCAGGCATGGCACTTAATCTGAATGCTATTCTTCCCAAGCACAATACTCACTCATAGCAAAGATCATTGTGTGCCTGTTCTCTCAATTGAACAATGAGACTTGTGCTCCACTGCTCCAAATCAACATATTTTCAAGGACAGACTTTATTACTTCTGTTTCTGTACAGAGACATATTTTAATTGCTTATTCTCCTTTGTTTTTTTCTCCTTCATTGTCTTCCGGCTTTTTGTTCTGAATATAAGGCGATGAGTTCAGAATACCATATAGGACCCATCTAATACACAAAGTTTAAGTGACGTACATGATGAATAAAAAATTAAAATGCTTTAAAGCATATATGTTGATAAATATATGTAAAGCTTCCTATTCTATTATTCCACATTTTTGACTGACTAAGCTATTTTAGGGTCCAAATATTGATGTCAAGAATGTGGCCAGATATGTCACTTATGTAATGTTTTCATAATTTTGACACATTAACATTTTACCTATATTATTAATTATTTTATGAGTTTCATAAGATTCTATTTTAAAATTTACTTGTTTATTTTTAAAGGAATTTTATATTGTAATGAAAAAAGGAAAATAAATAGATCACCTAAAAAGAAATATAAACAAATGAAACAGTAATATTAATGATCAAATTAATTTTAAATCCTTGTAATGAGAATATAACCTCCATGAGGGCAAAGCATTTTATTTACTGCTTTACCCCAAGAATTTACAATAATATTTGACAGTTATTATTTACTAAAATCTCATTGAATGAATGAAGAATAAATATACTGGAAGGTTAACTCAAATATTCATCAGTTTTGTGCTACTGAGCTCCAAAAAGTTAATTAAATTCCTAAGTCCCAAGGATTTTTTTCCCCAAAAGTTCATATTCATCTCAAGGAAACGGAAGTTCATATAAAATACATATCCACTGGTATGTGTCAACAGTATACATATAAATGCTTGCATTTTTATTCCCTGTAATATATTGATTGCTGATACTGAATAGAATTGTATATGGATTCAACAATGCAATTTTCTAAGTTCATAAAAATTGTAGGGCAGAACCTTTCACTTATGAAAGGGAGGAGTGTGGGGAAGCAAATAGAATCATAGCTGAGACTTAAAACAATCCTGATGGCTAGAGCCCATATGCCTCAAATCCATCAAATTGTTGTTTAATAGGAATAAAGTCATTGGAATTGTTCTAAAAGCTTCTCAAAATGATTCAAATGTGCAGACAGTGCTGAGAGCCATGTATCTAGGATGGCAGTGATACTGCATTTGTCTATGGAGAATATTAAATATTCATCTGAAGTTTATAAAATTTTTTCCTATATACATACAATTCAGTTTTTCCTTATTTTGTTAACTTTGAAAATTTCCTTTCAGGTTTTAATATACACAACTTAAACAGTTATGATATTTTAAAAACTGTCTTCAAAAAAATCCCTAACATAATTTGTTTTATAGATCTTCTGTAAAAACCCTCTAATGATATCTAATATTTCAGGAAGTGAAATTTTCTGAATTGACTTAGGAAAAAATATTTCCTGTGAGACATAAGTCTTCATTTCTTCACTCCTTTTCTTGAGCCCAGGATTGGTAATGATACCATATAAATTATTTAGTGCATAACATAATGGATATAATATATTTCAGGTGTGACAATGTGACAGCAAAGTAACCCAGTCATGCCAACATGATCAGGTAAGACAGTAAAAATATCATAGGTTTCCAATAACATTAAATCAAATAGCCTCAATTTAAGACCAAAGTGAGTTGAAGATCTAGTGGAGTGTTTATCAAAGGGATGTAGTCCTGCATTCACAGAAACTCAATTCTCTGACAGGAACTACAAAATCAATCTGACAGATAATGCTCTGTTCTACTCTCATGCAAATTTATTTACTTACGTATGGACAATACATTTTTCAACAGGAGATCTGTTTTTATGATTCCAATATGAAATTTATGACTGATAAAAGATATTTTCTTACTATATATGAAGGATATCATTTTCACTGTCCAAGAATTAGACCTATTATTCTTGATTCTTCTATCTCCATATGCAATTAATAAACAGGTCTTATGACACACATATATGTTAGTCAGCTTTCTGTTGCTATGACAAAATACTTGATGAAAACAATTTAAAGAAGAATGATTTGGGGGAGGCTATGGTTTCAAAGGTTTCAGATCATAGTCACTTGGCTCCATTGATTCTGGCCTGTGGTAAGGCAGAACATTCTGGAAGGAGGAGTGTGGGGAAGCAAAGTTGCTCACCTCATAGAAGCCAGGAAGCACCAAAAAAAAAAAAAAAAAAAAGGAGCAAGGGGCAAGATATAGTCCCCAAAGGTATGCACCTTAGGACTCTGTTCTTTCAACCTGGTTCCACCTCCTACAGTTTCTATCACCTCCCAATGGTAATTTAGCTATGAATTCATCAATGGAGTTAGCTGAGTTTAGAGTCCTAATGATCCAATCCCCTTACCAAAACCCCACTTCTGTACATTGCTGCACTGGGAATCAAGTCTTCAACATGTGAGGCTTTAGGGAACATTTCATTCCTAAACCCTAATAATATTTTCCCAAACAGTCCTGCCTATTCCTGAAGCACATTTTCACTGTACCACCTCTTTCAGGCCTTATAGTCTCACCTCTGGATTTTAGTTATAGGATCTGAATTTCCCTTCTTGCGTCATATTTTCCTTTCCTCTAACTCATTTTGCACATTCCTGGTGGATTAGCATTTTTTAATGTCCACTCTTATTTTTCTATCTTGCTAAAACTTGGTCCTCCCAATCGACAACATAAAAACCCAAATCTCTCGTTGGATTTCACAAACCTTACATGATTTTGTTCCCAAGAAGTTGACCATCACAACTTTTTTCTTTCTTCTCTTTTCTAATTTATTAAAAAGGGAAACACCCCATTAAATTGTCTTTCATGAAACAAAAAATAAGATTATTTCTGTCATGAAATAAAATACAATGTAGAACCAGAAAAATTTACAAGTAAATGCTAATAACTGTGCTACCAATTTACTAGCTATGTCTCCTAAAAATTTATATATTAAAATCTTTGATCCCTGGTACTCAGAATGTGACTTTATTTGGAAATAGAATTATCGAAGATGTAAGTAGCATAAATAAAGTCATATTTGCAAAGAATATGCTTCTAATGGAGTATTACCTGTGTTTTTATTAAAAGGAGACACTTGGATATAGCTATACTCATAGGAAGAAATATGTGTTGATAAGAATTATATTGCCACAAGGCAAAGAACTTTAGAGACTAGGAGGAGGCTTGAAGCATCCTTCCTTCTCTAGAGCCTTTTGACCAAACCTGAACCAACCAATATTTTGGACTTGGACTTCTGGCCTCCAGAACTGTGAGACAATAAATTTCTGTTGCTTAATCCACTCAGTCTGTGGCATTTTTTTGTGGGAGCACTAGGAAAAACTTATATTGGCTAAATAATTATTTGACATTTCAGTTCATTTTTTCATTTAATAAATAAGGATTTATAGGTACGTGGGCAATTTTTTTTTTTTTTTAATGATACCAGGATTGAGCCCACTGGAAATCTACCACTGAGCTATATTCCCAGCCCACCCCACACCCGTCCTTTTATTGTTTTTTATTTTGAACAAGTCTTTCACTAAGTTGCCCAGGATGGCTTTGTCATCCTCCTTCTTCAGCTTTCTGAGGAGTTTGGGATTATAGGCAAGCACCACCTTGCCCTAGGCAAATTAAAGCTTCTGTGGAGCTTAGTTATTTCAACTGTAGAATGGCAAAAATAAGAACTTTAACTGACTTCTTAAAGTACCAAAGTTTCTTGTGGATCCTTCTAGAGCATAGCCATGATTCAGGATCAGCACTTATGTACCTGAACTTGTTGTAATTGCTTATCTACACTGACAGCTTACTTTCACCTCAGAGATGACATAAATTGAACCATGACTAATCCTACCAAGTTTTGTTCTTCCTGTTCTAACACTTAGTTTACAATTTCTAGAGTATAATTTTATGGTCTAAAAAATCCAAGAAGTGTATGTGATGATTATTGATTATATGGTCGGAAAATCAAATATTTTATATGAATTCCAAAAAATTCACATTTACATTCATTTTTTTAAAAAATTAAGCTTGTACTATTTTGTACTTGTACTATATCACATATATTATTGTCAACAAATATCCTTTAAACCCTACATTTCCAGGGTTGGGATTGTGGCTCTGTGGTGGAACGCTTGCCTTACATGTGTGAGGCACTGGATTCGATTCTCAGCAACACATATAAATAAATGGATAAAATAAGACCTCAACAACTAGAAACAAAAAGCAAAACAAAACAAAACAACAACCAAAAAAAAAAAAACCTACATTACTGCACTTCGGTTGTTAAAAAATGATCATCAATGAATGCATTTGCATTGGTCAAAATACCCTAATAACTACCCACCCCACTCTTTGTCAAGATGATTAATTAATTTGATGCATCAATTTAGCAAAATTTTAAGTACTTGATCTGAAAGAATGAATGAAGTTATTCATTTCCATCTGGAATGTTAAAGAATTGCTAAGTCTTACAGTCAGAAGATACAAAGTGGATAAATCATCTTCACTCACTGAAGAACATTTCTAGAGCTCTGAATATTCCTAGAGTGGGAGAATTTGTCCATGGACATAAAAGTCCTCCTCTTATTCAAAAAGAATTTATGTTTGAGGAGAAAGATATGCTTACCTTGATTTAAAAATTACACAATGTATATATTCAAAAAGAATTTATGTTTGAGGAGATAGATATACTTATCTTGATTTAAAAATTACACAATGTATATATGTACCAAAGCATCACATGATAACTCATACATATATACAATTTTTATGTGCCAATTAAAAAATAAGAATTTAGAATCCATTTAGTTAGGAAATAATTTATTACCAAATATTTATGAAATTATAATTCCAAACCATCATGAAACATTGTGAAAGAAGCATAGTTTTAAGAATTAATCACTAATTTAAAAATATCCTTAGATCAGAAAACTTTAGAGAACCATCTATAATATCCAAACTTTAAATACACATATTAATTATTATGCTACCTAATAGTTAGCAAATAAACTAATTCAATTTGCTCATAAAATTATTCACTTCTAACTATGGGCTACTTTCTGCCATTTAGAAATAAAGATATTATGTTAAAAATATATACACTATGATAAATAAAGAAAAGAATGTAGCTTCATGAATTTTACGGTAGTAAATCAAATTAAAATATAATAATAAAAATTTAATTTAATGTATACAATAATCCTGATTGAATATGTGTATATATGCACACATTTATATTCATCCACATGTTGAACAGAGGGAGCCAGGTATTTTCTAATAGTAATAGATACAATTAGAAATTCATATATGTGGATTTTTATTATTAATAATGTTGATATGTAATTGTTATGATTTCTAACATATGACTTTTATAATCTAAATAGATTTAAATTAATTTTATACAGACAAAAAAGAATTTATAGATGTCATAGTCATCAATCAATTATCAACAATTTGACATGTATACTGATGTTCATTCACCATGCTTTCTACATTTCAAATCTCAACCAAGATAATACAACTAATGTAGCCTTCTGCTTTCATTTAGAGTAGCATTAAGAAAGCAGAGACTAGTTTCATATAGACATGTTATTCAAAATTTAATTTTACCATTGAGAATTTTAAGATCTAAAAAAGAAAGCAAAAAAACTAAAAAAAAAAAAAAGTAAGATCCTGATTTGTATCCAATATTCCGATGGAATTATTATGCTCATTTAATAGTCATAGCTCACATTCATCTCAAGTGATCTTTCTTGAAACTTATACTTTGAGTAACAAAGAATAATGTGAACATTTATTTCTTGAAACTTATACTTTGAGATACAAAGAACAATTTGAACATATTGAATTTGCATTGAAATATGACCGGAGATACTAAGACAGACTGAATTTGGGGGTGCCTCTGAAACTAAGAATAACGTCCTCATGCTAAGAATGGAAGCCAAAGGGCGGCAACCTCACCCTGACAGGAGCCAAGAAAGCTGAGTGAGGATTGCCAAGTTCCCAGCCAGCATAACACAGGCCAACTAAACCCACACATGTCAATATCCTGCTTTTTGTCTCACTTTTCTGCAGCCTCTTCACTGCCTCTTCTCCTTTAAAAACTTGGCTCACCTTAAAATATTTCAAAGACAGAATATCTGAAACAATGCATTTCTTCTGTCTTTCTTCAACACTGACTTTACATAAAAACTGTTTTCCT
Source organism: Callospermophilus lateralis (assembly GCF_048772815.1). Lineage (NCBI taxonomy): Eukaryota > Metazoa > Chordata > Mammalia > Rodentia > Sciuridae > Callospermophilus > Callospermophilus lateralis. The sequence goes on from NC_135314.1 coordinate 90,347,011, forward strand.
ACCAATTTGTATTTCTGGAGGAGCGAGCGTGGTCCAGTGTTGCAGCCTTGCTTCTTCTCCAGGTTGAAATTACAATACTTAATGAATGATTCCTAGTCACTAATATCTGTGCATCACTTTCAAAATCCATCATGTCTTCATGTCATTTCCACCAAATAGTTTGATACTTCAAAATATCGATGATTCTGTTGGATTCAGATCTGATCAACAATGAACAGTCTCTGATTCTCATCATATTAACATTTTATTTTGAAACTGAATAGCAACGTTTTTGTTTGTGTGTGTGCGTTTTCCCCCCAGAAGTTTCAAGTTCAATGTAGTCAGATGTAATGACACATCTGTGTGGAAGTGTGTTGTGAAGCATGTTGTTAGGCGCCTTGATGTTCTCAAAACTTAATTCTAAATGTTCATGACCTGAGGAAGCAGCTCAGTGTATACCTTCTTCAAGTTTCTAATATTTCACAAAAGGGATAAGATAAAGAGAATCACATTTCCAAACATTTCCCAAATATTCTCCTAGTGTTGATGATTAAAGGTGTTACCTGGTAACACAGATCTATGGCCCCATGCAAGATGAAAGAGGTTAGGCCATCATGCTTACTGCTCCAGAAATACTTGCAGTCAATTTGGTAGGAAAAGAGGTTTTATTCAAAGTCAGCTTTAAAGGAAGATGGAAGAAACTTTATTGTTTCAGAAGTTTCATCTCCAAAATGTTCTGGGACAAGGAAAGCTTTTAAGAGACAAAAGAGTATATTAGAACAAAAGACAATAATTTCACAAGTTCAGTCTCCTTCAAGTAGATGGCCTTAGCCAAAAGGGATTTCAAAAGTGTTAAGGAGCTTCCTTATCAAATCAAAAGGAGCTAGGACTTCTTGGGGCCAGCATCTGTACCCTCTTTTTAGATAAACATGATTTTTTTTTTTTTAACTAAAAAGATGAAAATGTATTACAGAGGGCTTTTTCTTTCTTCCTTTTTTTTCTTTCTTCCTTTTTTTCTTTTGAATTTATAATACCAAAAGAGAGGATGTTAAAGATGGAGGAAGAGATGAGAAAAGCAGGTGCAAAGGGAATCAGAGCCTCCCCAGTCTCCACTCTCAGCGTGAAGAAGCCACGCCCAATTTCAGATGGGATCAGGGTAGGGACAAATACTGTCTGTTTCAAAAGTACGTTCAGAAAGATTTGTTCTTTCATTACATTATATTTTGTAAACTCTGTGGAGAAATAACATCAGCCTTCCCTTTGTTCTTGAAGAAACTATCTTCTCCCTTTAATTGCAAGTGTTTGACCTACTGTGACCCACTTCACCTTTTGAATATAGCCCTCCATGCTCATTTAAAAGGCACATGTTTTTCCTTTTCCTCTTCTCCCTCTCCCTGTCCCTTTTATGGGGGTAGGGAACAAGATTGAGTTAGTTATCTGTCCTCTACAGAAAGGAGATGTCACCAGAAGATCTAGTAAGTGACTATCTCTCAAATTAACAAGTGAATTTCAACACACTGTGGGGTGGGGGGAGGGAATCTGGGACACCCCTGGCCAGGCACATCTGGAATGTAGCCTCTGAATAGCTCCCCTGCTGGGGAGAGCCACAGCCTCTGGGACTGGAGTCCCATGTGTTTCTCCTTTACTAACAAAACAATAAACATTTTTTTTCCCTTTTTCTAAAAACTGTGTCCTCATTATTATATTCGCATGAATTGGCATCAGGGACAAGGATCCAGCTTTCCGTTGCATTTAATCTTTACATGTTTACTCCAAATTCCTCAAATTGCTTACAAGCAGCTCTTCAGGAGCTGTTCATTTGTGGTTTCTTTGTATAAAAACGTGACATCAATCTATATTTTTTCTTTCTGTATTTTATTTGCTCCCATAATTGGCATTCATCAAAATCTGCTGAAAATTTTTGGAACCAAATTGCTAGGTTCCACCCTTAGAGAAGCTGATTCATTGGACCTGGGGGTTAGGTGTATACATCTGCATTTCTAAAGAGTTCCCAGGTGTTACTCTTGCTGCTGTTCCCAGAACAACATTAAAAAACCCACTGTTCTACTTGTGACAAAAATATTCAAAAAAGCTATATATTCAATGGTCCAAATCTGATAGACTAGCAACTCATCTTGGGTACAATTGAAAGATTACTTTAAAATATATACACACAGGCAGTCTTTGGTACCATTTGATCTCTCTTTGAGCGAAAAAAAAGTATATACTTGTACAATGTACTTTGCCATGATGAAATCAACAAGATAATAATATATGATGATTAGTTAATGTATAATACATGCATGTTTGTTTGTTTTTTTTTTAAAGAGAGAGTGAGAGAGGGCGAGAGAGAGAGAGAGAGAGAGAGAGAGAGAGAGAGAGAATTTTTTAAATATTTATTTTTTAGTTTTTCGGCAGACACGACATTTTTGTTTGTATGTGGTGCTGAGGATCGAACCAGGGCCGCATGCCAGGCAAGCACGCTACCGCTTGAGCCACATCCCCAGCCCATACATGCATGTTTTTATATTTTGATAATTTGATTAAGTTTCCAAAGGAGCATTTGAACACTTTTTTTTAATCTCAGTCTCTTAACAATTTGTTTTAATTAACTAATTGTTATGGAGCGTCTTATTTGAAGATTATTCAACTAGAGTTATACAACTGGTTAAGGAGAACTTGGATCTGTTTAATTCCAAAGACCACTTTATTAAATACTATTCTCCACAGGTACCATTGGCTCTCTCATAATTTATTAAGTATGTGAAGGCCTACTCCAAATAAGAGAATGCATGTGTTGTTGGAAATATATAACAAAGAAAACAAAATCCTGCTTTTAAAACAATGATAGCAGAGTAAAGAAATTTTACACATGAGTAAAAAACTTCAACACAAAGTACTAAGTACTATATCAATATAGCTTATCACATCAAAATTAGAGTAAATCACATTCCCAGAAAAAATATAACTTGATCTTCAAAATAATGTGAAAAAATTAATTGATCAGATTTTTTTTCCACTTTATAGATGAACCAGCTAAAGAACATTGATTTTACATGACTTTCCTTCCTTACTGTTGTCTAGATCATCAGTGTTTCACAAAGTGTGTTCAGCAGCACATTTGACCTAAGAGATGGTCAGAATGAGAAAATGGTTCTGCAGGCAATTCTGTGTTCCTCCTTGGAGATTCATAATGCATATTATCATTTTAATAGTTGCAAGAAAACCTGCAAAAAAACCCCTCTTACCTTTGATTAGCAAACTTATGTAACCATAAAATTCTGTATTAAACTCTTGAAACACTGATCAAAACCCACAATTTTCTAAAGAAGTTCTGTAGTGCATTAAAGAGTTCCAAAAGACCATGGTATTGGAGTTGGGAGTATACTCAATGAGTCCTTCTTGGCTACTAGTCTGGCTACATCCAGAACAGTTCTACTTTTAATCATATCTACTAAATGATATGATTATCCAAGGTGAAATAAAATGAGAAAATCACTACTTGAAGTGCATCACCCAAATTTATACTTAACACCCAGAAATGGATTAGAACAAAATTTTACTTTGAAAATGCAACTAAACTTTATCTTACATTCAAAAAAGATTTAGACTATAATTGTAGCTACAAGTTAATTTTTTTTAATATTTATTTTTTAGTTGTAGTTGGACACTATACCTTTATTTTATTTATTTATTTTCATGTGGTACTGAAGATCAAACCCAGGGCCACACACGTGCTAGGCAAGTGCTCTACCCCTGAGCCACAACCCCAGCCCCTACATGTTAATTTTTACCAGGAACAAATAGTGAATCATATTGTTAAACAGAATTTTAAAAATCGTTTTTGAGAAATTTTTGATAGCATGACACATGATCTTTTCCTTAATGTTTGAATTTTACAGAAAAGATTGATAAAGCCATTCCTTTGTTACATGGAGATACAGAGATTAAAGTTACTTTGGGAGGATTGTTTAAGTAGGGATTAAATACAGTCAGCTCACTGAAGAATGTTTATTGTATAAGAGTTTCGTTATATAACTCATAGTGACAAGTTCTTCAATGATGAAAAAAAAAAAAGGAAAATGCCATTGTTGTGGTGCATGGCTGCAATCCCAGTGCCTAGGGAGGCTGAAGCAGGAGGATTGCAAGTTCAAAGCCAGCCTCAGCAACTTAGGGAGGTCCCAAGCAACTTAGCCAGACTCTGTCTCAAAATAAAAAATTTAAAAAGGGCTGGGGATATGGCTCAGTGAACAATAAACTGTTGACCCATAAGTTGCTGCTCTAAACACAGTTTTTATGTACGGATTCAACCAAATGACCTAAAACCTGTCTCCTTCAAACATATTGCATTTGACTTCAGTGGAATTGCTTTTGCTGAATTGAATTACCTGTTGCAGAGATTGCTAGTTGCTTTGGAAGCATATTCTGCCTTCTCTAGTGATAAAGTTCCACTAAAAATGTAGACTTTCCAGCCTCCCTTGAGGCTGGCTATGACTGTGTTCCTATTTCAGCAAATGGCTTTAAATAAAAGGGTTGTGTAACTTCACAAAATCTTCTTAAATGGCGGGGACCTTTTTTTGTGATCTTTCTTCTATCATATTATCTGAGAATCAGATCTGATGTCTGAGACTGCCACAGTCATGTTGGATTATGCAGATGAGGGCCATTTTAGGCATGGAATAATAAGGAATAAAAGGCATAAAAGGCATATGAGTGTCAGAAATTTTTATGATGCTATCATGAACATTGGACCATCTAATTTCAGAATTTTGTTCCCAAGGTCGGGGCTGAGGGGCAGAGGACAGAAAAAGATTAAAAAAAAAAAAAAAAAGAAAAAAAAACTTTTTGTTTGTTTGTTTTTGAACCTTTTTTTGGTACTAGAGATTGAACCTATGAAGCTTGACCACTGAGCCTCATCCCCAGCCCTTTTTTATTTTGAGACAGGGTCTCACTAAGTTGATTAAGGCCCTGCTAAATTGCTAAGGCTAGCTTTGAACTCACAGTTCTCTTGCCTTAGGCTCCCCAACCCCTGGGATTACTGGCATGTGCCACTGTGCTGGGCTAAACTTTTCTATTTTTAAGCCCAGGTCCTTATTTTGAGATTTTCTGAACTAAATCCTAAGTGAAACATACACTTCTTTTTTTAAAAACATACCTATATTTTTTAAAAACACAAACTGAAAATATATTGATTTTGATACATTATAGAGAATGTTATCCATTACATTATTTATTATAGTCTATATGAATAATTCTGCAAAACATTCTTTCAGAATTATCAAATTTTTTGTTTTTCCTTAAATAAATGATAGAACTTCTCTCATGTTCATAAACAGAAAAAAAAAAATAACACTAAATCTTCAGCCCAAGTTGTTACTATTAAGTACATACCCATTTTCTTTCTACTGTTCTTTAGGCACTTAAAATTTTTCAGGAAATTTTGGAGTTTATATGTTACACTCACATCTTTTTAATCAACCAGATTGTCTACATTTATGCTATTTTGTGACTAAGCTTAGAGTTCTCATCTGATTCCTGAATTCCCAGAGAAATAATGTCATTTAGGAGTAAACTAATATGCAACAGTATTTTTTAAATAAAAATTTGTTAATTTAAGGAAAAAAGCAAGTCTACTTTGCAGGCTCAATGAATATGGGAGAAAAAAAGTTAATGTTCTGTTACTGTTTTACAGTTTTAAAATTTTAAAGAGAAAAGTAAGGTTCTTCTCATAATTTAAAGTTTGTTTACAGAATCTAGAATTTACCCTTAGGGCTTTATTTCTATCTTTTATAAACTAATGAATACAAATTTCAAATAAATCTTCAGCTTTAAATGCATTTTAATATCAGTAATATTCTGCACTAAGTTGTAAGAGCTCAGCTTTTAAAAAATGCAATTTCAAAGATTTAATGGATATGACTAGAACTATAGAAATAATTAAGAAGATGGATATACACCATATCATAGTAAATCAATAATGGAGTGAGATACAAATATTTTTACCATATGCAACAAGTCTAATATGTAGAAAACGGTGTCCCTATAATACTTTTTTTTTTCTTTATGGCAGTACTTGTGATTTAGATTTAAACTCAGAGGCAGTCTACCACTGAGTTACCTTTTTTTTTTTTTTTTTTTAATCTTGAGACAGGGTCTCCCAGGTTGACTTCAAACTTGTGTCCTCCCTGCTTTAATCTTCTGAGTGGCTGGAATTACAGGCATGCATCACCATGCCTGGCTCAAGTATATACATTTCTTTGGCCATAAGTAATAAGAATTTTTTTCTCTCATTAAACAAATATTTTAATTAATTCAGTTGTTATATTGATCATAAATATTTAGTATATTTATCAATAGACTAAAGAAATACATCCATATTAAATTACAATAATTTGACCTTTCTTTTTTGATTTGGAAACTATGATCCCTGAATTCTTTGTGTTACCATTTTAATCATCGCTTTTTAAATTCATGCATTCAATCAATAAATACTTATCAAATGGTTTCAGTATGGCAGGCCTTACAGTAGGTTCTGGGAATATAATCATAAAAGTATTTTTCTTAGAAAACCTTGCAGATCTGGTAAAGAGGCAGATGATTAAATAGAAATTATTATTGGCAGAGATATGTGCCATAGAAAAGTATGGTAGGATACCTAGGGAGCTCAGACATGCCTTCTGAAAGGAGGCAGTGCTAAACTGAGTAAAGTGTGGAAAGGTGAAATGACATTCTAGGCGGAGAATGAAGTAAGAAAGAGGCTGCCTGGGGATTGTAACAACACATAAAGCCAAAGTGGTCACAAGAAGTCAAATCATAAATGGCTTTTGGCTGTGAAGAGTTTAAACATTATCATTGAAGTAATGGGGAACCATTAAAAGATTTTCATCAGGGATGTAAACTGATCAATATTTCTCAATGTCAGAGGCAGAGTGTTACTTAATTAAAATGTACAGAATCACACACAGCAGAAATATATCTATTCAATAGTAGTATGAGCATTTTTCAATGACATGCATATAATGCACTATAATATTCTTATTCATTAAATTTGCCACATATGTTATTTTTTAGGTGACAAAATGTATTTGACTGAAATAGAATGCTATATCCTTATGAATTTTATAGATTTATATTACATAATTGCAAAAGAAATGCTGTATAAGATAGAAAAAAATCAATCATAATACTTACTGGTAAGTCTTTTATTAAAATACTATGATTAGTAGAAGAATACAGTCAGAATTAGGAGAAAAGGTCAGGAGATTCAAAGTCAATTTACTAAGAAATTTTTAAGATCTTAGAAACCATCTTAAGACATACATTTTAATTTATGGATTAAATAAGTAACATTGACTCAGAGAAATCAAAACCCCTCCCTTCTATCTCCTTTTACCCAAAAAGAATTTTAAAGATATTCCAATTATTCATGTGAATTATTTCCTTACTCATGGACAGAGTCACATTATTTATCACTGGGCATTTTCTTGTTAATATTTCTCTTTAAAATAAATTAGACATTTGCCTACATGAAATATGTTAAATACCTCTAAGGAGACAACTTCATCATTTCTTGGGGTCTCCTAATTCTCTTGGATTCTCATATGTAATTGATTCCTTTTTAAATTAGTAGGCAAAATTGGTCGTAATAGTCTAGGATAATATATAATTGAAAGTTTAATTATATTTAAATAATAATGACAAATTTTGAGGCTCTTATTTTAAATTAATTCAATTCAACTTCCAAAGTAATGAGAGTGAATGTTTTGTCGTTATTGAGGAAAAACATACATTTTGTAGTATTAACAGAGTATGGTTAATCAAAATTTAAAAAAAAAAATTGTCCTTTGCCAAGAGTACCAACAGACTGGCAATTAGTAAATGACTTCTTATAATTTGCAATAGCCCTTCAATTAGTGATGAATCTCTAACAACAAACAGCCCTCTTAAAAAATGATAGAAAAGAGCATGTAAATTATGACATATTGTTTTGCTTCTGCTGAGATTCAACAACTAGCATAGAAGCATTTCTTAAAGTCATGGATAACTGACTAAAAATTGACATTACAAAGGATGAAATAATTTAAAAAGATGTGTAAACCAGAGAGGGGGAGGAGAGAAATTTTCAACTTAAAACTTTCAATTCCACCATACTTTCTAAATAGACTGGCAAAGTTCCTCCTTTAAATCCTGACTTTCCTACTTACTAGTGTGTCCTTGTATGAGTTTATTCATCTCTCTGTGCCACAGCTTTATCCGTGCTTAGGTTCCTCATGGTTGTGAGGTACATGTAAATCATTTAGAATGAGGTTTGCATTCACTAACAGTATCATTATTACATTGGCTTTCTTGGTATCTCAATATTTCACAGAAATCAAACATTTTGACCATATATAATGTAATAAATTTATTACTCCAAGAGTAAAATCCTTGATTATAGGCAAGACTGAATCTTGGCCCTTATTTCCCAGTGGAGCATTATGGGATGTTTAAAACTGGAACACATTCTGAGTTGTCGTCACTCATGCTTTTGATATTGGCTAAGATTTTGAAAATCATCCCTGTTTTATTCACACTATCTTGTGAGTAAAACTGGGTTAACCTGGGACAAGTATTTTCAACCTAAGTCCTATTGGTCCCCTGGGATTCCCTCCTGGTACTAAATGATGGTGAGGAGGAAATAAAGCTGGGGCATGTCAGAACGCTCTATTTTATATATTAGAATTAAATAAAATACTTCATTAAATATGGGTGATGTCTTAAATCAAGTTGAAATTCAAGTACCAGAGGCCACATTGGACATTTTATATAGACTTTGTAAAACACTCTGCAGGAGTTTCTTTATAAAAATTAATTATTATGTTAATTAATCATTAACACTAAATGCTTATTCTCTGATCTCACGTCTCAGATTTTTCTACTGTAAGCTCACCATAATATCTATGCATCTATTTATATTTATCTGTCATCTATGAATGAAAAACCATTATCTTCTGAACAAGGAATTAAAAAACAACCACACATCTATATATGGGATGCCCAGCAGGCTAGTTGTTAAGTGTTCCATAAATGAATGCTATTTTATTTTTGTTAAATTATTACACTTACTTTCCCTAAGGATATCTTAAGGCATTATCATTTTCAATCTACAAAAGGACCTGAGGCTTAAACTAAGAGGTTGAATAAAGAAGTATCTGAAGTTCATAACATTATCATCTGAGGCCAGCTCTCTCCTCAATATGGTCCTGCTGTATTACTTTATTTCCCGTGAATAGGAATAAAGGAAGTTCCCCAAAATACTTGAGAAGCAGAAAGAAAAGGACATAAGGATTACTTCAGTGGGAGAGCCAGTCTTCAACTATGGATTCATAACTTGTCTCTCCTCCAAAAACCAAAACTTGGATTCTGAAGGAAAGTAAATCTATTTTAATAATTTTATAAATTATTTTGCCTTATTCCTCTTTTCACAGGCAAGCTGGCATATTCATGAGGGAAGTGTCTGTTAAATCACCGCACTTTAAATTGCTAATGCAAAGTTTCTGCATGCTTGTTCTTCATAGACTGATTTGACAGTGATATAAAATCGTGCCATTGTTATCGTTAATAAGAGCATTAAGTGATTACATGAGATATGCCAGGCATTGATCTGTGTATATTAACTTTATCATCTCATTTAATGTTTACAACCACACTAATTTACAGATGAAGAAATCTGTGTAGAAAAAGGTTAAATTACTGAAATTTTCATCTAGTAAGGGTTCACATGGGACTCAAATCCTATTTGAGCTCTTAATTGCCCTGTGTTCTTCTTACTTCCACCTGCTTCCAATTCCTCTACTCAGATAATTACAGAAGTTTCATATACACACAAATACAATGTGTGAATAGTGACATAAGAGATATGCATGAATATAAAAGTAAGTGAAGCTAAAGAACTTAGAAAATAGGACACCTGTCTGAGGAAGATTAAGATTAAAAAGTAAATATAAATGTCAGATTAAGAAAATACATAAATGGTAATACTGGTTAACATGGGATTATGGATTTTTAAAATTCTTTATGTTTGTCATTTTCAAGTTTAGTGAGCATGTTATTTTAATAATTAGACAAACAGATCATTTAAAAAATTCTATCCCTGTTATAAATATGTATAGTTATTTTTATAACTTCTATTTTTTTGTGTGTGTATGTAAGTATTTCCTCCAGTAATATGTATTATAGTTTTTTATGGAATATAAATTTATATTGAATAAGATTCCATTCTCTCTTTATATCCTGATGTCAAACTATTCACTGATTATATTGCTTAAAGCAGCAAGAATGAATTCATTTATTTACACTTGTTAGGTGTACAAACGTGCCCATATTTTAAACATTCCAAAACTAGAGGTGTTAGAGTCTGTAAACAAGTCTGGATGGCACCTGGCAAAATGCCAGAGGGAGTGGTTTGTGAAGTAACACCAGTGAGCCATTAAGTGTGGAGAGTCCTTATTGGTTGACTGCTGTATCTAGTTTATGTTAATTAGATAAGCTGTGTGGGATGTATAAATACCGCTCCTGTCCTACAATAAAGGGCTCCTACTCCTACTGTATCAATCTACACAAGTTGTTCGTCACCCCCGGGCTAGTTTGCTGTAGCCGGACTGCGGCAAGAGGTCCATATAAAATTTGCAGGGGGGTTCAATCCTCAGCACCACATACAGACAAAGATGTTGTGTCCGCCAAATACTAAAAAAATAAATATTAAAATTTTCTCTCTCTCCCTCTTTCTCACTCTCTCTTTAAAAAAAAAAAAAATTTGCAGGGTTTGGGGCTGGGGATGTGGCTCAAGCGGTAGCGCGCTCGCCTGGCATGCGTGCGGCCAGGGTTGGATCCTCAGCACCACATACAAACAAAGATGTTGTGCCTGCCGAAAACTAAAAAATAAATATCAAAAAATTCTCTCTCACTCCTTCTCTCTCTCTCTCTCTCTCTGTCTCTCACACTCTCTAAAAATAAATAAATAAATAAATAAATAAATAAAATTTGCAAGGTTCTAAACATAATTGATAAATACAAATTTGTAGACAAAATCTAAAGATAATGATTTATCTATGAATATATTCAGGTTATAAACAGTGAGAACCAATGGTTAAATCTAGTTAGAGCACACAATGAAAGACCCAGGCTTAAAAACAAATCAAAAAAAAAAGACCCAGGCTTGTGATGCCCTATTTCAGCCTAGCCTGCCCACTCTGCAGCTCAATCCCACAGCCTCAGGGGAGGCCTACATTCTCTTCTTATGGACATTTCTCATCTTTCTCTTTCTTTTTCATTCTAGTTCAAATCTCCCGATTTCCACATCACATTTTTTTTTTATACAGAGAAGCAAATGAAGAGAGAGAAGCAATGAAATTAAGTGGAAGAATTAACTAACAATTAGCTCTCAATTCATTCTTATGTTGTCACCTCAATCTTACTGATCAATATTTCCCCAAATCATACTTTCACAGACAAAGAAAAAAAGGAAAAGACAGGAGCAAGAGGGAAAGGAAGCCAGACCAGGAGGAGGATGAAGAAGAGGGAAGTTGTAGTTGTCTTGTACCTTTCTCATCCTTCATGACATCATGTTTCTACTTTGAAACAAAGCAGGAGAGATGTAAACCTCATGTTTAAACTCAGAAGTCTTTGTAAACTTCGCAAGCTGTATCACTCTCAAAGACACTTATCCACTCACACCCAATGATGATGTGATTATAGTCACAACACATTTATTTAAAAACTTGATTCGGAGTTGTTATTGAGCCAATTGATGGCAATGGTGAAGCTGACATCTTAAATCACAGCTGCTTTTCAATTATAGCCACAGGGCAAAGCAACACTTTGAAAAATCACAGAGAAGTGCAGATTAAAGCTTTGGATTAAAAAAAAAAGCAAAAAGAGAAGAAAATGGATATAAACTTCACAGGTAAGAAATGCTATGAGCAAACCATTATATAAATTAGGCTTTTTATTTTAATTGCATATTTTATTGGTAGCAGTTACATTTGAATATATGCCAGTTCTTTCCTCCTTAAATCTTAGTACTACCAACAACTGTCAATGAATGTGGGTTAATTTTATTTAATTATAACTAAATTGAAAAGAAACAATGTATTGGTTATTTGTATCTGTATATACCTATGATATAGATATGGATAGAAAAATAATTTATCCAGTTATCTAACACAATGTCAAGTAATCATAATTCAAACGATTCAGTGTCCTTTTAAGGCTCTTTTGGATAACCACTGAGAAAAATGTAAGCATATCTATTAATGGTTTGCTTTTTTCTCATTAGTATGTATTTGCCTAGTTACTTATTTATGTTTGCAAGTGACAATGATAATTAAATACCATAAAAAATTAATTTCTCTAAAATAAGAAGTGATTCAGAAGTGTAGAAGTAACATTATTATTTTGTAAGTATTTGTGTCTTAGGCGAGCCCAATAGATCACATCCCAGCATACATACAAATTCTTTTTAAGAGTCTAGAACTGCTACTGACAAAGCCTGCATTATTTACTGCTCACCCTTATGCTACACAGTGTACAAATTAAAACAAAATAATATATAGGTCTCAGAGGGGAAAATAACAGAAAAGTTGCTGGAAAAACAGAAAAGATTAACTGGGAGCAATATGGAAACCAGGCTTTTTAAAGGAAAGGATATAGTTTCATTTATATAATTGCTCATTCCCTTTTGAATCTACCAGAATGTTTTTAACAGAAAAGATATAAAATGCTCCTTAGATACAATTAAGGCACAGCACACAAGAAGAGTTATAGCACAACCATTAGGCTAGCATCTTTACGTTGAAGTCTATATGCTGTCATATTTGAATGGGAAGTCAGTATTACAACTCAGTTCTTTTGTTCAGCATATATTAATTGATTATTCATATGCTCCAGAACTGTCCTGAGCCCTGGAAATACACGGATGAAAATGGTCCCTGTCTGCTTGGAGCTCAGTCTTTACTTTTATCTTTTGTCTTTTTGGACACAAATTGGTTAATAGCATTTAATTCAGGAAGAGCTATAAAATTGCTTGTCTATTCAGAACCTTGTCCTGAAAATGATTTAAAGTACATTATAAAAACTTTGTTATTTATTTTTAATTAACAAAATTGTACATATTTATGGAGTAAAATCTTATTTTTTATAGATATATAATTTGTGGAATGATTAAACCAAGTTAGTTAATATATCCAGTACCTCACATACTTAACCTTTTAGTGTTCTGAGAACAATTGAAATCTATCCTATCAGTGATTAGGTATATAATAGATTATTATTAACTATCATCACCTTGTTATGAAATAGATCTCTAGGACTTATTTTTCCTAATTGAAACTGTACACTTTGACCAACATTTCTCTGTCTGCTGTTCCTAGTACCTGGTCCAGTCCCTGACCAACATTCTATTCTCTAACTTTTATGAGCTTGAATTTTTTAGATGCTATATAAAAGTGAGATCATGCAATCTTTGTCTTTCAGTGCTTGGTACATTTCACTTAGCATAATGCCCTCCAGAACTTCTTTTTTTATCTTCCTATTTGGCCATAGAGTCCACTGCATTATCTATAAAGTTGCCCACAATCCCATGCATGCCTTCTTGACTTCCAGAATAGAATTACCAGTGCATGTCTATGGCAAGCTCTTGGTCATTTTCACAGCTGGGAGCTGGAGTAAATCTCCAAACAAATGAGAGCAATGTGTGAAGGCCCTTCTGAGAACCCTCGCAACATCCTAGAGTTCACTTGAAATGAGATAGTAAAAATATGAGATATTAATATATATTTATTTTTACATCTTTATTGGGAATAGAGAAGGAATTAAGATGTTTCAGTGTCACACAATGACTTTCTGTGGGTCTCACAATGATTTGCTACCCTTTACTATGGACCATGTAATTTGATGGGTGCATTTGATGGTGGTTCCTCTTAGGCAGAGTGTTTGTGTTCACGTATTCAAACACTTGCTTCCTGTAAAACACAGCAAATATAACTAGGACACACTTAACGCTTGCTTGGATTAATATCACTTTCTAGTAAATAAATCTGAACAATCATTTTTGGCTTAAGCTGTTGCTTCTGTAATCAGTAGTAGTTTAGTTACTGAGTCAAAGCAAACACATAGGCTATGCTACCTCCTCACAGGTCTCTTCCAGAAACTCAAGACAATACATACAAGAAGACACATAAAGCAAATTGCACTTCTACTAAAACAAATAATTGCTTCATTTATGTCTAAATACAAATGACTAAAATATAATTGATAGTCTATTACAATAACATGATGGCTTCTACTTCTTTACACAATGTAACATCTCACCTGAGCTATGATCAAAAACTGTAAAATAATTTTTAAAAATACAACCAATCAATTTTTAGAACTGTTTGTGAATCCTTCAAAAGAATGAGTAGAGCTCTTTTTTCATCCTTTATAGAATACTAGTTGCAAAAGAAAATTGTGAATTAAGCATGAAATTATAAGATTATCTGTCATATTTATACTAAACAATTATAGTTATCTCTTGCTGTATCACACAGTAACACAAGCTTAAAACTACATACATTTATTATCTCAGTGTCCATGGGTCAAAAGTCTGGGCTTTGCTTGGCTTGATCCTTCCCTCAGTGACCCACAAAGCTGTAACTAAGGTAAGAAACACACTGAGTTCTCACTTGGACCTACAAATCTTCTTTGAGGTTCATTCAACTTATTAGCAGAATTTAGTTCCTTGTAGTGATAGATTTGAGATCTCTATCTCATTAGCCAGAGATTGCTCTCAGCAAATAGAACATGCTCATCATTCCTCACTATATGGCCCCAGAGTCAAATTTGGGTCATAGTCTCAGAAGACAGTCTCCTAAATGCCATGATTCTGAATGTTAAAATTCTGAAAGGCTAAAAATCTCAAAAGTATAATGCTTGAAAAGATCAAATTCCAAAAATATTCTGTTAAAAATAAATTATTTCATTAGGAGACATATTTATATTTTAAAGGAAAATTTATTTAAGAGACATAAAAAGCATGATGGAACACTTCATATACCAATCTATAAAATACAATAGGCAATAAATTTATATATTTTTGCAAGCATAAACAGGTATACTAATGAGAGTTACAAAGGTATAACAATTATAAGCAGTCTAGCAATATTCATAAACAGGTCAAAACACAAACTACATGAACACATATCACCATGATTGGTAGTTGTATTCACTCAACTTTATAATTTGTCCTCTGAAATATTATGATGACAAGCTAAATCTTTTGATGAGATTAATCAAAAAGTGAAATGAGTCACTGCCACTTGTACAGTGATCCAGATCTTAAATCTTGAGAAATGTTTTCTTTCACAAATGCAGATATACAAAAAAGACAGCTCTACATTTAGAGGATGTTTCAAAGTTTTTATGTAATTACCCAAATGCTTATATACAAAGTCAATATTGTGATACTCACTTTCACAGAGTCAAATGCAAACAATGTTTAAAATGAATTAGAACTCTCTAAAAGTCTTTCCCCAGTTTATACCTCCAGCATCAGTAATGATGCAGTAAAAAAAAAATAGCAACACAAATTGAGAAAAAAAAAAAAACTAAAACGAAAGTCTAACATGAAAAAATATATTACAGGGATAGACTATGGGCAGTTCAATGGAGGTAGTCCATAAGAATTAACTAACATTCACAATCATTTACTATATGTGAATTAATTAGTGTGTGTGTGTGTGTGTGTGTGTGTGTGTGTGTGTGTTACTAGATATTAAATCCAGGGCCTCATACATACTAAGCAGGTGATCTACATGAGCTATATACCCAGGCATTTTTAAATTATTATTTTGAGACAGTCTCACTAAATTTTCCAGGTTGTTCCTGAATTTGCAATCCTCCCTCCTTAGCCTCCGGAGTGGCTGGGATTATAGGCATGCATCACCATGTCCTGTCTTATATTGTAAAATCTTACAGCACTAGGAATAGCCCCTTTTGGTAGTGGAAGTTCCGTGGCTTTCCACTGCAAATGCATTCACTTGGTGTTTCCCCACATCGAGAATGGTTCTTCCCTGCCTAGGCCATTTATACTCATACACTAATCTCTGGAAATACCCTCACAGATATAACCCAAATGAATGACTTATCAGGTGCTAGGTATTCAAGCTGTCCCACATGATGTGGCTGTTGTGTCTATAACTGAAGACATTATCCCTTACCAGAATTCTTTCTACCACTCCTATCTCTTAAATGGCTCACTCCCTTTTTCCACTAGGAATGACAGGTTGGGGGACATGGGCATTCAGAGTTCATTCAACATTTAGGATTTTAATCTTTTGTGATTTTTCAACTTCAGATGTATTGATAATTGGGGATTATGATTGATATTTTCTAGTGCCAACTCATAAAATGTTCGCTTTCTCATGTAACAGGAGAAAAGTCTCTCTCTCTGATTTGCTTGGAGTGTAATATTAAATATGAATTAGGTTTTTCAACTAGAAAAAAATATATATATTAGCCCATCACTGTTCATTATACTTAGCAACCTAATCAAGGTAGTTAACTATTCTATCATGTTCCTAGAGCCTGCCCATAATCAAGGGGACAATATTATGTAAGTCCAGAATACCATGAGGTGGGAATCTTAGGGGCCATCTTGGAATTCTGCCTACCAAAACAATGCTGTCTTATTTGTAATATTATTGAAAATAGTGCTGTACCTATGGATACCTTTTAGGCCTTCTTCCCATGAACATTCAATAAACATTATTAGAGCTCCCAAAAATATTGTTACTGCCATAGTCAATAATCACAATAAATCCAGTGTATGAAGAAATAGAAGCAGAAAAACATGAAGTCAGCTTCAGAGAGGTGCAAAGTCACTCAGAGAATGCACTGGGGCAGAATCCAGTGTGCTGGGATGAGGTTTGATTCCCTCTCTACTATGGCACTGTTCCTATATTAAGTAAAGACAGATGGCAACCTGATGCAAATGCATCATTTCTGAAGAAAACTGGAAAATAGTGTTTTTTGCAAAGGGCAATTAATTCATTAAAACCAAATTGACTGTAAAGAAAGTTTCTATACTTTCTCAAATTAGCAAAATTTCAAAAATGAACTCTTTTGAAAATTGAAATGTCTTTTTCATAAAGAGAAAAAAAAATCTGAAACCCAAATAATTAGACATCTGGCAAGAAAAATAATGCCAATATACCTCAAAATTTTTGCTTTTCTCTCTCTCTCCCCTCCACCTCTTTCCTCTATCCCTTCCTGCTCCGTCTTCCTCAACTTCCCTTTCAATTGCTATAATAATTGAAGGAAGTGCATGGATAAAAATCATGTTCTCCAACTGAGCAATTAATTATGTCATCTAAATAGACTAGTTCCATTTTCAAGTTCTCTAAAAAGAGGGGGAAAAAATTCCAATATTATTGCTATTCTCCCAATTTAAATTTCCAAACTTATGTTGCTCTAATTTAAATTCCAGACAATCTTCAAGTACCAGTTTCATTCTTGAAGCCTATGGAAAGAAGGAAGGATAACCACCAGCAGGATTCCTACTGTGTGCGCAACCCTGTATTGGGAGTTTTCACACTATCTCTTTAAATATCCAAAGTAATGTCCATACTTCACAGGTAATAAAACTAACATCCATAAAGAGTTCAATGACTTATTTGAGTCACACTGCTAATAAGAGGCACTACCTGCATCTGAGAGGCTTTTGACTAAGATATTTTTTCAACAAATGACTAAATTAATAAAGGAAAATGTAGGTCTCACTATGAAGGCCACAGAGCTTCACAGCACACTGCCAAAGGTTAACTTAAGACTCAAAAAGTGTTCATCCTTCAAATTCTGCAAGTCTAACTGGATAGTAAAAGGTTGATTCCTTCAGCTATGGTGAAGTTTTTTGATAATAACCCTGAAAAATGTCAGTACAGAAAATCTCTGGCATTGTTTGACATGACATTCAACAGTTGTTGCTATACTCCTAAAAGCGATGATTTTGCAAATAAACAATTAAAAAAAATAGGCTACATTTCCACATATCTCATTTGCTTCTTTGTGATTCCATCAATTTGAGAAAAATCTCTCGAAATCTCTCTAGTAAAGTTAGCCCAATGGTAAATAAAATGTATCTAAATACATATAAATTTTAATCTTCTTCAGAATTTGTCACTATAGAGAAATTCACTAGGTGATCCAATTTATTTTGATAAAATTAACATCATTCCTATTTTGGTTTCTGGAGTAAAATATTAAACGTGAATTAAGTTTTTCAATTAGGCAAAAGATATATATTAAATTGGTAGCATTTTTCCTATAAACACAATAAAGTGCAATGAAGTTCTAAAATCTAGATAGCTTAATAATATATTGATTATAGCTATAATAGTAATTCTACATAAAACAACCCATACCAAAATAAACTTGATATAGATACATGCAACTCATTACAATCATACATTGATATCAAACTTAAATAAGCCTGACTAAAGTGTATACTGCAATATTTTCAACTGAATTATCCATAATTCTTCCTTCCAAACAACAAAAAACCCCAGTTGTTTATTTCATAATTTTTTCATGCTAAAGTAGAAGTAAAATGAACCAGTAATTTTAAATTGAAATTGAAAGGGTTTGTTTTATGAAATTACTTCTTGAAATTTTCTTTTATAAAGGACACAGTGGTATAATTTTTCCCCAAAGGATAGTCGAAATTCTGTGATGAAGATAAAACAAGAAGTACAAAATAGTTCTGTAGTGGAGATTAAAAATAGCGTTATGAACTTCCTAGGGAAAAGACAGTCCCAACCTGTTGAAAAAACATTCCCTTCAACAAAAACTTTTGTGGACAAAACTGTACTCCCAACCTATAACATATCTTGAAATTCTAATCCCCAACACTTTTAGAATATGAATTGTATTTGGAGATAGAGCCTTTAATGAGGCTTAAATTAAAATCACATAGGTGGGCCCTAATCCAATAGACTAGTGTCCTTATGAGGTAAGACACGGAGGATGTACATGCTGAGAAAAGACCATTTGAGAACACAGAGAAGCAGATCAGCAGCAAGGGAAGGAGAGAGGCCTCAATAAAATGAAACACACCAATGCCTTAACCTTGGACTTACCTGCAGAGCTGTAATAAAATAAATTTCTATTGTTTAAGCCACCCATCTGCAGTATTTTGTTATGCCATGCCTAGTAAACTAATACATTCTTCATCACAGGTGGGTTTAGTAGACTGAAAGATAATTAATCTTGAACCTCAGATTCTATTTCCCCCTGTAGAACTAATTAAGCACTAAGTTTCTAGATTAGATCCCACAAACTTAAGACCTAAGGGGCTAGTTAATGACTAAACTGCCTACTGCAAGAAAATAAGGAGTGGTGGGGACTGTAGCAAACTAGGGAGTTCATGGTCAGAAGAAAGGTGCTGATGCTGCTCATTGTTAAAACTTTACGTTATGAAAGAAAACATACCTCGCTGGATATGACTTAAAGGCTGCGGAGTTGCAACTTTTGCCTGGAAGTCAGTTTCTTCAAATAAACCCTTTTATTAAATAATCTCTAAAGTTCCTTCCAATTCAACTTTTGAAAAATTTACAATAATAACCTTTTCTCTATTGGAAGCATTAACTAGGAGATAAAGTTAGCATTCCCAAGAAAATTTTTGCCTGGATTTATTAGTATTGCAAGCCACTTTGAAATCCACAGTTTAATCAAATTCTTTTCAGAAATTAATTAACACTGAATGATAGAAAAAAATAAAGGCTTTTCAACAATAATTTTTCATACTTGGGAGCATACCTGTGTTTCACATTTTCAGATGCATTTAGGCAATTATTATTATCCACACTTGACAAATGAGCAAATCTGGGTGCCCCACAGGTGCTTCAAACTTGAATGATTTGAAACCGAGTGGGTAGAAGGAGCTGGAAAGAGCATAGGCATTGGAGTCAGGTTGAATCTCTGCTCCGGTGGTTAGCAATATCACCTTGCAATGCTAAACCTCATTATGCTTTAGTTTACCCAGTGTAAAATAAAGATGAACATTTATCAGAGGATTGTTGTGACTACTGTAAAGAAAACATAGAGCAACCTTATGCAGAGCTGGGGATATAGAGTGTGAGGATCAGCAGCAGCAGTGGTGGTAGTATTAAACAGGACAATAACAGCAAAGACAGACCTATTGCATCCCCCGACATGCTCAAGACCCCTCAGTCTCTCTCTACACTGTTAAGAGGAAATATAAACCCGTAGTATTTCCTCAGCCTGCTTCTGAGCCCATATTCCTTACATGCAGAAGTAGCAACGTCCTGTGCGCAGGTCAAGCTACGCACAGAATATCTTATTGACCCCACTCTTCCCTCATTCACATCTCTCCTCAATCCCCCATCAGTCTGCAAGGCAAGGGGAAAGGCTAAAACCTGTTTTGTTTCTCCATATCAGCATCTCTGGAAACCCACCCCTCTTTTACCCCTTACTGCTATTACCTCATTCTCTTTGCCAGGATGAATACATGTTTCCAAGGTCTCTGCTCCATATTTTATCTCTCTTCCCCTCTCACCTCACTCCTCATTCTTTCCAACCCCTATTCATGCCCGGTTTTTCTGGCCACAATAAGCCAACAAACAAGTAAAATGTTGATTATATGATTCTCATACTTAATCTTTGCTAGTAGCGTAATTTTGTCCTCATACTTTTAATGAAGTCCCACACTCCTTTGACATAGCTATGTATTTTAGTGGGAAACTGAGATTTTAGTACTTAACTAGTGGCGTAAATGTTTTTCATTCCTGTTATTCCAACTAGACTAACTTCTTTTGAACAGGGACCTTGCCATGTATGACATCTCCATGGTCATTTTCAGTGCCCAGGACAAAGAAAGGAGTTAAAGTGGATAAGAAGGAATTAAGAATAGGATACTCCAAAATGTGTCACTCCAATGTAGTATTATTTTGAGGTAAAGATACGTAAAATAACAGTGCAAGAGGATTACTCCAACCTTCATATTCTCTTCTAAAAGTAAAATTCTCTGGTGAAAAATATTCTCCCAATACCAGAAGGAAAGTATTCCTATCACCACATATGGAAAGTTGAGGCCAAGAACTTTGTTATTCTAATCTAAAGTTTTGGGCCACTTCATCCAGTTGACTACTCTAGCCTCAGCCCCTTTACACCATCACATATTCATAATTTACTACCTGTTGACCAGTAGAGAACAGAAGGGTTTAATTTTGTATCTTCAGGTCTCCATTTCCTTATGAGAAATCTCTTGTCACATAAAACTCTCATTAAATCTGTATGCATTTCTTCTGTTAATCTTTCTTATGTCAGTTTAATTCTCAGGCCTAGCCCCAGCCCTCCGCCCCCTCACCACCACACACAAAAAAGAACCCTAAGAGGTTAAAGATAATATTTTTATCCCCCTAAAAATGAATGAGAAGACAAGTTACTGCAAATCCACAAGTCTAGTAAAGTTGGAGGCAAGAAGTCCCCCAAGGTTTTCCCCAATTTGATGGGTTTTTCCCTCTGATAAACAGATTTGAGAAAATAAATTCTCCTAATTAAATGACTACATCTTTCAACTAAACAGAATAAAACTTCTAATGCTAGAACAAAGGCTTTCCTTGATTGAAAAAAAAAAAAGGACAAAATAGATTCTAGATTCTAAGATTAAGTAAGATTTTTTATGATTTAATTTTTTTGCATAAATATCCCAAATGTTATGGGTCACTTATTTATTCATCCATAAGTAGTAACTGGTCATTTTAATGTACCAACCAATGTGATAGAAACAGGGGGGTAGAGTTTGGGTTCCTGCTCTCAATTTTCTTATAATCTAGAGGAAGCAAAAGTAAATAAATGATCATAAAAATAAATATTGGCTTTGGAAAATGGAAAAATGCTATGAAAAAAAAAAAAACAATCAGATAAAGACCATAAAAGAGGACACACCTACTTTAAAATTTAGGCAGTGATTTCAGGAAAAACTTTTCTGGAAATTAGTAAACAATTTATAACATGAAGAAGGGGATTTGGTTTTGCATCTTTAGAATATAAATCCAAATTGTACAAATGCAAGGAAGAGATTAATTTTTATTTTGAAATTGCTTTCATATTTTTAATTATATCAGTGTAATCCATAATGTTTTCTGGACTCAGATCCTGTGGAAGACTGGGATGACTCATATCTTCTGTACTGTGCAGATAAATCTAATACACAACTGCTAGGGGATCAGCCCATAAATGGTGTTTTCTGAACATTTAAGAAAGGGTTAAAGGTAATGAGACAAGATAAGTATGTATGATTTAGACCACACCATGCCAGTCACTTAAATTAAGAGGTTAGTATGCTCATTAACCAATCTGAAGAACCATTAGCACCAGAAAATAAAGAGAGTGAAAATAAGTATCAAGGAACAACATATTACAATTAAATTAATGGAGTTTAGGGAGGATCCAAGAAAGTTCCCGCAGCTTCTGCCGTTTCTTTATAATGTCATGGTTCTAATTTACCTCATTTATATTAATGAATGGAGGATTGCAGAACTATTAGCATGATTGAAAATTACACTAATGCTCAGTAAATCTACCCCTAATTATTATGATTAATGAGAAGTTGATCATCTTGGACCAGATTAACAACCTAAAGCAACTGAAATAGAGCAAAAGAGCTTTTTCTTGCTAACCCAGGTCTTTACTCTTTTTTATTTAATGAAACCCTGAGCAATCTACTCAGTAATGTTATATACTAATTCACTGTAACCATCCATTTACATAGATTTACATAGATTATATTTTCACATTTATGTATTTATTTGAAATAATTACTTCCAAGTGCATTAAAATGTGGTCTTCTGATTGGCTTTATGCAGTGTTAATGTTCCAGTACGAAATTGAATAATAAAACCAACCATACTTTTTCTCTACCTGGTTCTAAGTCATCCGTTTGAGTGTTATCTTCTCCAGGGAGAGAAATTATTCATCTTTGTACTCAACACAGTCAACTATTAGGAGATACATGTCTCACCTATTTATTTAAATATTGCTACTTTTCAAAAAGAGTGTGAAGTGATAAATGGTAGAAAAATTAAAATATATTTTAATCATCTCAATATCTGACTTCATTTTCTTCATCTAACACATGTGAGCTGTTTTTCTTAGCCTCAATTCCAATTATGAACTTTTCCTTAATTCTGACTGCAGTATGCTAGCAATGCCGTATGTTTTGGTCTAGTTTATTTTCTACCTTCTGCCACTGATAGGTGTCCATGGAAACAAACCTATACTCAGTGCTACTCTCGGTCAGTGCAGTGGCCTAAGATGTGTACTTTGACAGCACAAGCACAAAGCCGTCAAGGCTATTTCTCTGGGGTCCATGCCAGGCTTTTAATGAAGTAGAATTTCACATTATAATGGCCTTCATGTCCCATCTCAAATCTGTACTTATTTTACTTATTATCAAGACTTTCTTGCTCTATTATGGGATCTTTGCTATAAGAAATGTAAATAACACAAATGTAATTTCTCCAGGCTTGACCATAGTATAAAAGTTAATAAATTAATTCACAAAAATATTTATTGAGGGATTTCTCTGTGCCCAGGCCTTGTGCTGGGATGAGGTTTAAAAAGTGCATAAGAAAAAAGTATGCACATACTCATGGAGATTCTAGTTTAGTTGAGGACACAGAAATGGGAAATGTTGAAAGAATTTTATAAAAGTGAAAGAAAAATAACATATAATGGTACATATAATGGCAAAAGCAAGATTATTGGGGAGATCAGTAAACACCTCCCTGAGACAATGAAATTTTAAAAGAGATTCTGAGGGATAGAACAGTTGCTAAAAGTTTTTCCTGGGAGGAAAAACCAGTACTCTGGAAAATAAAATGTTGACTCTCACTGGATATAAAATAAAAAATACCAATAATAAAATAGAAATTGCGCTTAGGGTCCTACAGAATGTTAGGGTCTGAACCTTACCAGACTGAGATTTTAGAACCTTGGGAAATTATTTAATCTCTGGATTTTAGTGCATAAAAATGGAGATTATATGTGCTATGTATAATGGCTGTGAGGATTATGGTAGGTTCTATCAATGTGTCCTTGGCACAAAGTGAGTCCTCAAAGAATAGTAATATTCTTTTCTTATTAAAAAGTAATGTGTCCATAAAGCCTCTGTCTTTTAGCAAATGCACAAAAAGAAATTTGGGGAACATGTCATGACAGTGCTTCAGATGTAGAATTAAAATGATTTCTAAAACTACTGAGGAAAATGGCTATGGAATCAGTCAAATCTGTGTGAAGTCACTTTTTAGGGATGTATTAGGCATGTGTCCTTGAATAGGTTACTTTATCCTCTCTGAGCTTTGGTTTCTTCATATAAAAAATGACGATATAATGGAACCCAGGTCTTAGAGTTTTACAATAAGATGACATACTGAAAGCTAAATTCACGCAGTCTTTCTGATGAATATTAAATGTTCAACAAAGGTTAGCTGTTTATATTACTCTACTGTCAGTAATGGTTTTCAGAACAGCAGCAACAGGAATAATGAACCATCTCTGGCCACCCTTTTCAAATTGCATACCCAAAATGAGTTGTGGGAAATCAAGTCATGGGAACACTATTAAAAAATGCATCAAAATGAAATAATTGAGTTCTGAACAATAATTACACTATTCCAGTATGTCAGATATCAGGGCTGGGCTAAGAATGGAGGGTCCTCTGCTGGTCATGATTGGGATCACCCACATGTCTGCAGTTACCTCATGGTTCAGATGGTGCTAGACTGTCCAAGATGGCCTCACTCACATGTCTAAAGGATGGAACCGACTATCAGTGGCGTCTCCCTTACATAGTGTCTCACCATTATGGAGAATAACCTGGGATTCTTCACAGTATAGTCTTAGGAAGGCAAGAAAATGGGAACAAAAGCTTTAAGGTCTTGATAGGCCTAGGCTCAGAACTTATAAAACATCCTCACTGCCACCTTCTATCAGTCATTGTAAGTCATGAGACAGACCATGATGCAGGGAAACAGATTCTGATGCAGGGAAACAGACTGTACATCTCCGGAGAGGAGCAGCAAAATCAAATTGCAAATGGCAAAGCCTCAGGGTGAAGAGTTCCTATTTATTTATTTATTTATTGCAGCCTATCACATACAGCTAGTTGATATTCTCTACCCTTTCATAGTGGTAGCACTGTTTTACTGCTTCACAAAACTTAATCTTTCTCCATTTATGTTTATTCTATTTCATATAATATATGAAACATGCAGAGCAAAATCACTCCATTTCAGTAGACTTCTACATTTATGTTGCATTGGAATCATCAGGCAACTTCAAAAAGAAACATTTGCCATCCATCAGATGTTTTGATTTAAATGAAAAGGTATACATCCACACATCACCTTTTACATTTTGTTTTGTTTGGGTTTTGCGGAAAGGTCCTCAGCTGATGCTAACCAGAACTAGTGCTTGAGAACTACTATATCTAACGTATCCCATTTTTTCTGAGTAAATATATTAGTGGACTTAACATTCTACTTTTTGTGATGCCACTTATTTTATTTCTCCTACACATTTGGTTATCACTTCTCATTCTCCTTCCTGAGGAATTTATTCCTCTAAACTTAAACAATATTTTTCTCAGGGATCCTGCTTCTCTAATTCCATACATATACTAAGTGCATGATGATACCCCAATCAATGGTTTCAATACCTCTGAGTCCCACATTGTGAGCACTAGGACAGTTTGTATGCTTAAACTTCAGATACATTTCACATTTCTGCTGGACATCATATATGCATGCTACTTACATATCTACAATTTAATTTACACTGAATTTGACAATTGTTTCTCCTCCTCCAGTTTTTTCCTTTTCCTTTTCTCTTTCTCAATGAGTATTACTACCACTTATACAATTGTGTAGATGAAAAATTCATTTGTCATTCTATATACATCCTCTATATACATCCCTGTCACTTTATTCTCACATTCAAGTCAAGAGAGTTTACCTTCCTAGTATCTCAGCAACATCAGCTCACCTCTTTTTCCTCTGCTAATACTTTAATTGAGGGCATCATCACATTTTATAGGTGGACCCCTTGCTGGTCCCCTTGAATACCTTGATTCCCCTTTCCAGTGGGGTTCCACACAAAGCCATAAAAACCATTCCAAAATACAAGATAGACCATGTTACCACCCAGTGAGAAGTATCTCATGCTTTGCCATGTTAGGAGAGAGAGTCTAAGTCCATATTATGACAGACCCTAGGGAGGAAAATCTAAGGATTTGGCCTTGAAGACCAAGAAGAAATAATGAAGATTTTGGCTTGAAGCTTAATTTATGCAGAAAAGTGTTTTAAGAAGATTGATGTGGCAGTCTCAAGGGAAACTTGGGAGAAGGAAGACTAGGTGGGTAACTACTGTAATAATTCAGCCACATGGTAGTAATGACCCTACTTAAGACAGTCATAATGCCACAAATGTGCTGACTGGACTCACTTATATTTATGATTATGAATCTCATACGGGCACTCACAAAAGCCAGACAATTCTACTATAAATTCCATAGTAAATTTATTTTCCTTCTCTCTAAGCTAATCCATATTTCTCATTTCCTCTCTTCTCAAATCCCTAGTACACTCCCGACATACTTCTCATTATCTACTGCTCGTCTGCTTAGCTAATATTTATCAGGAAAAATAGATTTATATTAGAAGAAATTACCTCATCTTCCCTCCAAGGTTTTCAACTCCACCTGTGTATTCACCATATTCTAACTATCAATTTCTGTGAAAGTAGCATCCCTGCTCCTTTTTTTTTTTTTTGCATTGACTTTTCCCATATCAAACCTACTCAGGGATCTGAAGGATGTACCCTCTTTCTCCCCTTTATGCAAATTTTTCAATCTGATCATCCTAAAATAGGCTTCAATATTGTCCTTTAAAAAATCTTAATTCTACTTCTCATTTCAACAAACTTCTCATCTCTTTTCTATACTTCTCAGAAGAAAACTCTCAAAATAGTTACCTATATTTGGATATTCCACACCTACACCACTAAAGTTGTGGCTTAAAATAGTTTCACAAATTCTTTGACATTCACTTCAGAAGGTGGAGCATAATTTTCAGTAGGTATCCTCTTTGTGATACACATTTAATGAACAGAATAGTGCAGAAGTGACAGTGTATTCTCAGTGTATCTTCTGAGAACAGGTCACAAAAAAAAAAAAAAAAAAAAAAAATTCACAGTCTCTCCTCTCTGACTCTTGATTTTTAGTTCTGTGGGAAAGCCTACAATGTTCAGAACAGCCCTGTGGAAAAGGTGTTGGTGCAAGGAACTCTGGCCTCCTGCCATCAGTCAGTGGGGAACTAAGACTTCCAGCCAAGAGCTTTGTGTCTGTGTCATCTTACAAAAATGATCTTTAAAGCTTCATATGACTGCAGCCCCACCCAAGATCTAACTGCTCCTGGTGAGAGACCATGAGCAAGAGAGAAAAACATTTGAATTCCTGATTGACAGTAGTTGTGAAATAATAAATGTCTGTTGTTTTTAAGCCACTAAGTTTGGTAGTGTTTTTTTTTAATGTGGTAATACATAAAGTAATACAGCACCTCCCATTTTATTTTCCTCCCACTGCAATTAGATATTTGCAATCATCACTTCAATAAAATGATTCTTATATATTAAATTGCTTAATACCTGGTAAACAAAGGAACAGTGTCTGGCCTTGAGAAGTGCTTATCTGTTTTTATTAAAATTGATATTACAACTAGCTATAGGAATACAGCAGTCTCTGACCACTGCTGTCTCATTAAACCCAATGGTTTCTGGACTTGTTCTTTCTGCTTCACATGGCACCAGATATAAGCAACTGTTACCCTCTTATTGAAATGCAACTTCCCTCTAGCCTTCTAGGTATCACCATCTCTTGTATTCTTCAGGGCCAACTCTGCTCTGTTAGACCTCTAAATGTTGAATTTCTCTTGACTCTGTTTTGTGCTCTCCTCTGTTTTGTTTCTAGTCCCCATAGGTAATATTGCCCAACACTAGGGCTTTACATATAATTATTGTTCTATATATCAAATCTGGTCTTTCCACCAGGCTCCAGATATGTGCACTTCCTTGTCAAATTCCCATGTTGATATCTCTTAGTCTTCTTAAACTTAGCATGTCCGCATAAGGACTCTGGATTCACTGAATACTTTCACTGTATGTGTTTTGCCACTAAAATATAAACTCTAAAAGTATAGGAAGTTTTTCTTACCACGGATTAAGTCCTGGGGATTATGTGCTTAAGCAGTGCCAGACACATAATGGCTTTTCTAGAAATATATATAAATAAAAAATATTTCACTATCTATAAATAAAGAAAAGAGTGAGTAATTTGAAACACCCTAATAACTATTTCAAAATCCCATTTAAAACCTCAAAGTTATTTTTTTCTTTTTGCAGAAGTTTTAATAAAATGTAAAACAATGTGGAGAGATAAATTATGTTACATTCCAAGCTTAAATTTTGACCTTTAAAATGACTGGTATTATAAAATTCAATAATTGATTATATTCTTTATTTAAATAACTGGAAAAATATTATAAAATAATATTTCCCTGCCATCGTAGATTTTTACCAAACTAAGCAGCTTCCAACAGCATTCATTTGTATCTGAAATAAAATTCATGAACCACTGTTTTTTCCAAATACTATTTTTTAATACATTTTTCAGTTGGCTAACATTCTGTTGACTTCCTAATATATAACAAACACTAAACACATACTGTGATATAAAGATAAATTATGCTTAGTTCTTGCCAGTTTACCTGACCATGGCAAAGACAGACATGAAATCGATAATCATAATACCACGGGAAAGTTTAAGGGTGTGTACTTAAGAGATAAAGGTGACAGGACAATTAAATGTGATAAGGAAGTCTGGGGACACTTCCAGAGGACAGCACATCTTTTATGCTATAGTCACTATAAGATCTATCACAACTAAATAAGAAAAAAATGCATCCAATCTGCCACAAGTTTTTTCCTTTTCTTCTTCTTTCTCTCTGATTTCTGCTTAAATAAAACATCAAGATGGGCTATTGGTTGCACATTTTTTTTTCTGTGCCAATATCATGGATACACATTGTTAAATACACTTTTTAACCACTGCAATATAAATGCTAAAGTATTTATACTAATTCCACAAATGTTAACTAATAATTATTACTCAATGTTATTCATTTTGACTCTTTTTAATATCTAAATCACATGAACCACACTATTATATTTATTTATATCAAATTTCCTCAGCTGTTGAGTATCAGTGATTCAAGCCTGATATGTTAAACTTGACATCACTAAAGTCCTATAAAAAGAATGTATTAGTCTAAGTAAAGTTGATTCTCTTAGCCCACTCAGTATGAAACAAACATTCTTTAAATCATTTTACCTTTGACTATTGAACATCCAGTCCTCTGTAACCAAGGAAACAGGTTTCAGCTCCCAGTTTAACAGACAGAAGACAATTATCTGCCTGTGGTGTAGGCCTGTCCTCAGCACCTTTCTTCTCAGCTAATGCAACCCACTCCTTCACCTTTCCTTAACTTCTTTGTGCCCATGGCTTATATCACAACTCTCTTCTGCCACATTTTATCAATGTTCTACTTGTGAGACTTCCTAATAGGAAGCTACACACAATAATGAACCTTCTTGAATATTTGAGGCAGACTCTAACCTGCAGAGTGTAGAAAATATATGTTATATAATCTAGCAACAATGAATGTCTTTTAAAAACAATAATGATAATACTTTGGTGTTAAAACAACTGGAAAGACTGACTTCAGAGGAATACTGAAATCTAAGCATCTCCAGCTCAGGATAGCTCCAGAAATTTCAGTCAAGCTATTGACTGGGGCTGCTGTCACATAAAGGCTTGACTACAGCCCTAAGGTGTGCTTCTAAACTTAAGCACTGCTGTTGGCAATAGGTCTCACCGGTTTACCACAATGCCCTCTCTACAGGGTTGCTCGTGACATGGCAGCTACCTCCGCCAAAGTGAATGATTCAAGAGAAGCATGGACAAAAAGCGAGTGTACACAACCAAGATAAGTTTCATGGTCTTTTATAACCTAATTTCAGAAATGACCTAGGCATTCCTCATAGCATCTTAGATTTGGTCTTGAAGAAAACTACTCAAGAATTTCAAATCCAAAAGGCAAGATCTTAAGGGCCAAACTGGAGACTGGCTACCTCAGGACAGCTGTGAGAATGAGATAAGTTAATATATGCAGAATTATATCTGGCTGATAATAAAAGTTATGTAAGTTTTATATACACACCATAATTGCCATTATCAATTAAGATATAATTCACTAACAGTTAAGATGGCGGGAAAGCCCAAAAAATCTTTTCATTGCTTCAAATGGCCTATAGTATAGGAAACTATAATCTTGGTATTATTATTATTTATGGGACTTAACCATGTTATTTAATATTTTCTCCCTCCATTTCCTCATCTTGAAACTAGGGTACTGTGATTAAAATAAAATTTATATTATCCCTTCAATTTAAGTATATAATGACTCCACCATTTTCCACTTGCTCGGCCTAATGTTTCAAGACTCAGCAAAGAAGAAAAATACATTTCTTCCCCATCTTGCTCAAAACTTTTTAAAAAAATATTTTTAGTTGTAGTTGGACATAATAACTTTATTTTAATCACTTATTTAGTTTTTTAAGTGGTGCAGAATATCGAACCCAGTGCCTCACATGTGCTAGGCAAGAGCTCTACCACTGAGCAACAACCCCAGCCCAACTGAGCCACAACCCTGGCCCTAACTTTTAATGAAATGGTCAACTTATCATTTTCAAGCCTCTCGTAAAATCACTGCCTTTAAGATTTCTTTTTAAGCAACATCAGAAAGAATCTACAGGTTCTTTTCTGGATTTTGCATATAGAAATATATTTTCAGTTAGGTTTCCTTCTAAGAGAACTTTTACTTTTCCCAGTAGAGAACAATTTCCATTATAACTTCCTTACTCTTCTTGAATATTTATTTATCCTCATCTATTAGGCTCATCCTAAGCATCACCCATAAACATTATTTGCATATTCATTTTTACAGTCTTGAGATTTCTTCTCCAGTAAATTAATATACAATCTTCAACCACTTCTACTGCAATCCACTGTAGATGTTACCAGAATTAGCAAACTGTAAATATATCCTTATACTTTCAGTTAAGCTCTGCTGCCGACAATAAATAAGATTTCCAAATAATTCAACATTAATTCTTACTCTATAGTTTGCTGATACTAACAATACACAGTTGAATTAATTAAAATATATTCTTATGAGAATGAGACACATGGTAAGTAGAACATTTGATTTTATTCTTAAAAGGCAAATCCATCAGCTGGGTACTGTGGCACATGCCTATAATCCCAGTGGCTTAGGAGGCTGAGACAGAAGGATTGTGAGTTCAAAGGCAGCCTCAGCAACCTTGAGGGGCTAAGCAACTCAGTGAGACTCTGTTTCTAAATAAAATGCAAAATAGGGCTGGGGATGTGGCTTAGTGGTTGAGTGTTGCTAAGTTCAATACCCAGTATTAAAAAAAAAAAAAAAAAAAGTAAGTTCATCATTTGGGTTAACTGGAAGTACTTATATAATAAGTGGCTTTCAAGGAATCCATTCAATATCTTAGAAAAGGTAGCTTTTAGAATAACATAGTATTTGATTCCTTAAAACCATTGAAGATTAGATTTCCAAAGCTTCCATCTATTTACTAACTGCAATGTAATTCCAGAAATGATATTGATATGGAGATGGACAATAAAAACAGAAAAACACTTTTGGCACATTTTCTTAATCCCAATTATTATTTAGAGTAATGATTTAAGATAAACATTCAAATCTTCATTGCTTTTCATTCAGGTTGTTACAATTGAGTATTCCTGATCAAAGGGTGAGTGAGAATCCACTGCTAGAGCTCAGTCGTATAACCATGTTTAGTACAAGGAAAATGGAACACAATAATCTTGCAGCGTTCTTAGAAAAGGGAGGAATAAGAGTTGTTCATGAACTATGGTACTATCTATGCTAATTCTGAATTACAAAAGAATATAACTTAAAGGGACTTCAATAATATTCTTTAACTTTACTGAGGACTCTGGAAAGTAGAATAATGAAGTAGCTTACCAAAAGCCAACAATATGGTTAATGTTGAACCATACTTTCCTACTTTCTGCCTGATGTTATTCCATTCACTCCATTTACAGTAGACCTTATGGACATATCTCCAGCCACTCTAAATCATCAACTACAGAGTCTGCCTCACTGTAGTAATCTCATGCTCACCAAATAAGACTCCCATCATCATAAGCAGACCTAAAACCTATTGCTGATAAGTCAGAAAGTTAGAATTAGAAGGTCCTTTGAGGGACAATAAATGAACTTTAAGAATCTGATGCAAAAAATGAAGACAAATGTTATCAAAAGAAATGAAGGGCTGGGGCTGTAGCTCAGTGGTAGAGTGCTTGCCTCACACCTGTGAGGCATTGGGTTTGTTCCTCAGCACCACATAAAAATAAACACATAAAAATATATTGTGTTCATTTACAATTGCAAAAATATTTTTTAAAAAGAAATGAATATCAACTTATAAGTATAGCAGTACAAGAAACCTCAAATAAATCCGATTGGTTTGACTTATTTTTTTCCTCCTTGGAACTGGGGATTGAATTCAGGGGTGTCTAAATTCTGAGCCATATCCACAGTCCTTTTTAATTTTTTTTTTTTTTTTTTTTTTTTTGAGACAGGGTCTTGCTAAGTTTCCTAGGGCCCCACCAAGTTACTGAGGCTGGCGTTGAACATACTTGTTATCCTCCTGCCTCAGCCTCCTCAACCACTTGGATTATAGACATGTGCCACTTCATCTGGCTGGTTTTCCTTTTAAAATAACTTAATCAAATTAGGGGATGAGTGCTTACGTACTGTATTCAATTAGGTCATTTGGACTAACAGTATTACTTTGGGCATTTGTTCATTCTCAATGCTTATGCAACTTCTCTTTCCCTAGAGATAACAAAATACCACTGACCATACAACAGATACACTTGCAGAAACACATGCTACCTTTTCCATTTCTTTGATTTCCCAGATCATCATTTAATAAATGTGGCCACACTGCATACCCTAATGTCTTTGCCAGGGACCTCAATGAATCATGTGGCAGAGGGATTCTCCAATGTGTCACTCCAGCAATTCTGTTACAGCTTGGGGAATTGCCTCATAAATGCCCCTCTGTGATGTAATTCCACAGGACAATTTGCACTTATGCATTTCTAGAGCCTGGATGCAGCAGGCAACACAAGGGTACAATAGAATCTGCTTTGCCTACAAAATAGTAAGCACCCAGATTAGGATCTATTTTAACTGGATTTTAAGGTATTTATAATGCCTATTTTCAGGTAGTCTATGCTTCTACATGATGCTGTGAGTAGCTATCAAAGAGTTTACCAGGAACATAATGCCAGCTGAGTCCCTGACAGTGATGAAAAACACATATGCTACAACAAAAGCAATTGAAAATTGGCCTGGTTTCCACAAACTAAAACTTGCAGGATTCTAATGTCACTAAGTACATTATCATGAAACAATTTTAAAGAAACTTGTCACAGTTCTCCCAAAGCAGATGTCCACTAAATTCATTTCACAATTTCTTGAATTTGGTTATTTTCTTTTTTAGCATCTGATGGAAGGAGATTGTGTGTGATATATAAATAGAACATGCTGACACTTTCAAAGTAATTACTTTTTGAAAGATAGTTATTACATAAACAATTGATTACACTGCTAAGTGCTTATAAATACATCATAAAACAAACTGAATATAAGCAATCATATTATCTACAAGCAACAACTGATATAATTAAATTTACTATGATGGTACAAGATCATCTTTAGCAACTACACACTGATTGAATGGAAGCAGTCTAACTATTGAAGGAACTCATCAAGAATTAAAATTTATCTTGGGTCCAACAAATGTATTAGCTTATTTATAATGCAGGAAGAAAGCAAAACCAAGAAACAAATTATATATATACATGTAGAGTTATTTCAATTGTATAACTCTAACTGTGCTAGCATTTGTTTGAAATTAAAGTTCACTGAAGAAAAACAAACTAAGCCATAAATAGATGTGATCTGTACATGAAATCAGTAATTGAGTCACTTCATTTAATTTTAAATGGCTAATGAAGTAATAGAAGCTTATATTCTGAGAAACTGAGGATGTCATATAATGAAAGTAAGAATCTTTGTTCAACAATGTCTGACACTTTGGACCACCTACCTGGTTTCCCTCTCAATTTTGGGACAAAGCCATTCTTTAAATATATTCATTCATTTACCTGGTAAATAGTTATTGAGCATCTAGTATATTCCAACTATGGTATTAAACTTTAGGAATATAAATAGAAATATGGCAAGGACTTTGACCTCAAGGAGTTCACAGAGTGATTAGACAAAGACAGATGTGTACGTAAACAGTTTTAATAAGGCAATAAAGGAACTCTGAAAGAAGTCTGGGCATTACTCAATGTTGAAACAGAACTAAGGCATGAGTTACTTTGGAATGGGGGAGACTCTGGTAGGGAGAAAAGTCACCTGGGAGAAGCCATATGCAGGATGAGCAGATGTTTTTCATCTGCCAGGGAAGGAAAAGTTGTCCCCAAAAAAGGAAACTACATTAACAAGCTACATTGGCAAAGGGGGAAGATATTAATTCGCCAAGGTTAATGCAGAGTTTACAAGTTGGGACATGGATTAATTAGGCAGAAACAAAGTCCTAACCTCCTGTCTTACACATTTTTCCCCCTTTGATCTAATTTAGACACACTAATTCTCAAAACCGGCTTTATTCAATTGTTTCTACTTCCTTATTCTTTGAAAAAAGTCAGTAAAATGAAACTACTAAACTGTTTTCCCTTAAATTTAATATGCTATTCATTTACACATTTCTATATATAACTAAAACTGAATCAAAGAAGAAAATATTACACTGTCATTGGCCTATTTCTTAGGATGGATTTACTAGGTAAAGTGAAGAAATAACTTGTCTTCGCACCACAGTTTAGACTTTTGAACAGTTTTCTCAAGTAATTCTTTGAATAGCTGTAATCCCAGGTACTAAGTGATTGAGGCAGAAGGATCACAAGTTCTAGGTTAGTTCAAACAATTTAGTGAAGTTCTATTTTTTTTTTTAAAGAGAGAGAGAGAGAGAGAGAGAGAGAGAGAGAGAGAGAGAGAGAAAATTTTATTATTTATTTTTTTTAGTTTTTGGCAGACACAACATCTTTGTATGTGGTGCTGAGGATCGAACCCAGGCCGCACGCATGCCAGGTGAGCGCGCTACCGTATGAGCTACATCCCCAGCCCCGAGGTTCTATTTCAAAATAAAAAAGGGGATGTAGCTCATTGATAGAGTATCCTTGTGTTCAATCCTCAGCATCAAAAGCTAAATAAATAAATAAAAGCAAAAATAAAACTTCTTGCATTGGTTTTATAGCTAATATCTTGGGCATATCCCAAGAGTTAAGTTTTTAAAGTGTTAGAAAGTGTACTCTAATAAAAATTAAAACAAGTATCTCACAAACAATAACAAGTTCCTCTCCTTTCCCTACCCCAGGCATAGTAGGCTAAGTAGCCAGCTGTGATGAAGACAGGCTTGATCTGTTCTTTCATTTTTCTGTGCTCTGTACCCTCCACCAATGCACTGGGCTTTTCCTGCTTTTGCTGCCCGGAGGTTAGAAAGAAAATGAGAAAAGGCTGGTGGAGGTCTCTTTTGGCTATCAAGGCTGTCTCAGATTGCATTAGAGTTCTCTTCCTAGACATAGATGCTGTGACTGACACCATTCCTACAATAAAAGAGGATACCAACCATGGGCTACACTGATGCTATAAAGAAAGAAAACCACACTTAAACAGGCTTTATATATAAAGTAACAAAGAAGGGAAAGCCTCAGTGGAGTAAGACTGAAGCTACAGACAGAAGGAAAGAATTAAAATGGAAATTTCTGATTGATAGAACTAAATCCTCAAAAAGGATGAGAAAAGGTGAGTCAAAAAGAAAAAAAAAATCCCCCTTCATCATCTTGTTTTTATTCCAGAGCATCACCACCAGATACTTTGTCTTTTTCCTTGGTAATATCCACTGGAAACTGCCATGAACCTCTGCCTAGAGATGCTCTTTTCATTGCACCTCTGCTGTTATATCAAAAAGAAAAGGATGTCCACACAGTCTGCCTTAAGCTCACCCCACTCTGCCTCCTGGTTCCAGTCTTCCTCATAACTACTAATTCAAAGATGTGTGTTCAGATTCCGCAAAAGGTCAGCCATCACACCTTGCTGTGAATTGCACATGAAGCCTGATGGCTAACATTAATGGAATGCCTATCAAGAGCCAAGGGCAACCCTGGACTGGCCAGTGCCTATTTGAGGGGCTTCATCATTTGTCTCAGTAGGAACAGGAAACAAAGAAATACTCGGACATAATTGTTGATTCCTTCTGACTAGATCCTCAAACCTTTTTCACTGCTTCCAAAATGGAAGGATAGATTTGAAGAGAATATTCAAACAGTATCTGGTGTTTCAAAACATTGGGATACTAAGGGATTTCAGAAAGTGATTCTGGGAACTTTTTTCTGAACTTCCTTTATTTGGCAATGAATGTAAAGGGATTGTTTTTTTTAAATAACAGTGGAAATTGATAGAAACCTTTAGAAATGGTACACTTGCCAACTTTTAAAATATGTAGTGAATTACGCTTGCAGTTTCACTTCAAGGAAAGGTCATATATAAATAGAAGATAATGTCATAACCGATGCCTGCGGAGGCCATACTGCCTCATTGTATCATTTTCATTACTTGAATAACAATTTCAATCTTTCCTAGCAATAAGAAAACAAATGTTTCCAATTACACTTTGAAAAAGCAATGGATTTTACCCTTTGAATTACATTTGGATTCATGAAGCATTTATTACAGGGAGTCTTTTTGAAAAGATAAATAATATATTAATGTTAATGGATATAGGAATTTCAGAAATCTACACTAACCACAATTGAAACTGCAAATTCAATGAATTATCCAGAAGATGCATGCCCCAGCTCTTAAGTTAGAGACCTTTAATTACATATATAAATGTTTTATGAACTCCTTTTGCCATGTCTTTTAAGCTAGCACAGACTCCAGTGACAGAAGAATAACAGGGGACCACTCAGGTCATCAAATTTTCTCATTCACATTTTACTAAGTTACTCTCCATGTTGTACCATTTTAACATTCCCTGCTGTATTTTTTGGATGTGCATTTTCATGGTACTTAAATTTCATTCAGAAGAATATTTACTGAGTATACTAAATTTTATCTCATTAGATTAAAAGAACATATATATTATATATAAATGCAAAAGCTTTTATCATGAATATATAAAATATATACTCTTAGCCAAACTTAGCTAAAATGTTAGTATCCAGGTGGCTTGATGCCCTAAACATTCTGATTTTTTTTAAAGTCTTCTCATATTTATTTATCAATATTATCTAAACATGTCTAAGTCCCACTGTCAATCTAAAACATGAGAGTTTTGGTTAATCACAATACAGTGCACTCTCAATGTAGTCTAGTTTTCACTTAATGAATTAATTTTTATGCAAATTTAACCTTTAAAGGAGCTATAAACAGTTGTATTCAGGTTACATCTGCATAACATTTATTTCCTAAATGGTTTAAGAGTAGAGGGGTAGGAAAAAACCCTATTTTATTTTCAGTAATTAAAATGCCCCAAACATTTCATGTCAGGCTTACTAAATTTCTCCAGAGTGCTTATCTATTTGTTTTGTCAATACTCCAGATGCCTGATTAGGGCATGGGTCTGATCCCCTTCAGTGAATATTCAGGAAAAAAACTAACAAATAAGAATTCTGCTAAATGGACCGATACTAATGGGTCAAACCCCTGATAGAATATGCCAATGCCTTACCTAAATAGACTCCAAGGAATGTGACATTAAAATCTACCAGAGAGCTTTTATATAAACAAGATTATGTAAGAGAGTAAAAGGTTTGTAAATAATTTAGGTTTAAGTATCTTAATTTCCCTGAGTCCAAGTCACTGAGGACAGAGGACAGACTTGTTTTGAATGTGTTTGTGTGTTTGGTGTTGGTAAAAGAAGAAGAAGAAAAAAATAATCGAAAGTGATTAATTCAACTTGGAAATATCAGAAATACAGAATATAGATTCACCTTTCTTACTGTTTTGAGAGTGACATTGCATTCTGCTCTGGGAGACAGCCCACCACAGAACCTGGCATAAGATCGACACTTGACAAAAGTTTCCTGAAATAATTAATTACCTAGTGCTGGGGCCCAGGGGAATGGACACTGACCACAGACACATGTATACATATGCACGGCTGCATCTTCCCATTTTACTCAACTAAAATGGTTTTTTCCATTGTTGTTTTTGTTATATGCAGGCACCATTGACTTTCATAAAAATGTCTGCAAGGCAGGCGAATGAACATGACATATTTTTCCTATGTACATGTATGAAAACAACACAGTGAATCCCACCATCATGTACATCCATAAGAATATGATATAACTAGAATAAGATTTATTCCATGCTTATATTTTTTTCAAAATCAACTCTGCCGTCATGTATAACTAAAAAGAGTATATATATATATATATATATATATATATATATATATATATATATTTTACATATGTATAACTAAAAAGAATATATAATATATATTATATATGTATAACTAAAAGAATATATATATATTATTTATATTATATTATATATAATTGTAAGGATCCTCATGACAACACAGTATAAACACTAACTACTGAACTTCATGTGAACTCCACAAGAGCAGACATTTTGTTGTTGTTGCTGTTTGCTAATGTATTTCTAGTGTCTAGGACCATGCCTGACACGTGATATTGAATAAAGATTTATTGACAGAGAGGAAGAGGGGGAGAAGGGAAAAGAGAGAGAGAGGGAGGGGAGGGAGAGATTGAGAGAAGAGGAAAACATGAAGAATGAGACAGGTCTGGGTCCTAGTGACCTGAATCTTCATATACTTTTGCTAACTGAATAAAATGGTTTTAACCAGTATAGTATAATAGTTGTAGTTATCAGTTTTGAAACTGGAGCTCATTTACTCTTACCTCTTACATTTATTAACCATATGGCTTGAGTACATTTGTGAACCTATTTGTGCCTCAATTCCTTTTTCTATAAAGCTAGGATAACCGTGATATTACTAATTTTCCACAAAAGTTTTTGTAATAATTAAATATAAAAATATATTTAACAGATACAATGAATATTATCTCCTACCTCTATGACTTCCTATTATAAATCTCCTCTAAGGTGATGGATCACCCCCAGTATAATGTATAATTTATCATTTACACTGGGATAATTTTGAAACTGAAAGGGGAAGGCACTAAAAGCACAAATAATCATCACTTGACCTACAACAAGTATAAACTTAGTTAGCAAGCAATCACTGATTTGATTTTCCTACTCATTGCACAAACTTGATACCAGGCAGAGTGTCTTATAAGTAGATAGAAATCTTTGATATACATTGTGCTGTTATCACTTATAAAGGCAACAGCATAGCCTCCAATTTCGAATGCTAAATTAAGTGAGTTGCAAATGTAACCACCTCCTTAAGTGTCTTCTCATTACCTTATTACCATGTTTCCGTCAAATATTCCCCTCTATTATCTGTGCATGTTTGTTGCCCTCACTAGATTGAGAGTAGATCTCATCACTTCTAGAAATATGTAGCTCAGAGTAAAAGTGTTGGACTAGATGGGCATACCCTCAAGGTTTAGGACCAAACACCCCTGCCTTTATTCTTTATTCAATTATCTCTGAGATGATAGGGAAATTTCTATCACATTCAATTCCTGTCTAAAACAAGAGAAAGCAGCAATTGGTTTGAGCTGTAGTCAGAAGATCGTGAATTAGTTCAGACTGTTTAATGTTAACAAGAGTTATGAAGGGAAAAACTGATTTATTTGTGAGGCAAACATTTACTGAGTGCTTACTAGATGCTCAGTGCAGAAGATTCAAATATAATAAGACAAGAAGCTACTTCAAGTGTATAGAGAAAATTAGTGCAATGGAATGTGATAATGAATTATGTAAATAAAAGGAATACTTTACAACAGTGGCATCACAAATTAGGATCACCACAAAGAGAATTAGCGGTTCCAAGAAGTAGTACTGAAAGGCAAAGGAAATTTTATAGAGGAAGTGTTTGCTCTTTGGCCTTAGGAAAGAATATGTGCTTGCAAAATGAATTAGGCAGTGGAAGGGCATTTGAGACAAGAGAAAAAATAGGTTCCATGGCATAAGGTAATGAAAAATAATCTTAGATTTAAAAAACTGAAAATAGTTTAGTATGTCTGGGATAAGAGATTTGATAGCAGGCAAAAATATGAGAGAAAGCTATAAATCTTGAATGATACTGAATATCACAAGTTGTTGTTTTATTTTCTTTTTCCTTTTTTTATACCAAGGATAGAACCCAGGGGTGCTTAACCACTGGGCAACCAGAGCTTTTTATATTCTATTTTGAGAGAGGATCTCACTAAGTACTTAGGGCCTCACTAAATTGCTGAGGCTGGCTTTAAACTTGAGATCCTCCTGTCTTAGCCTCCTGAGCTGTTGGGATTACAGGTGTGTTTCACTGTGCCCAGCACAACTGGTTTTAAGGAAGGAGAAACTATGGCAGTAAGAATAAGAATGTGGTAATAAAAAAATAAAAATTAACTACCAAGTATTTACAAAGTACTTTGAAGTATTTTGTTTAGCATGTTGAGGCAGAAATGATTTAATACAAATTTACATTGAACATAGCATTTGAAGTTAAAGATATCCTCATACCAACAAGTAACTTTCCTAAGTGCAAAATTTTTATTTAATCAATTTAACCCTCTCTATTAACTTTCTGTAAGATGTGTTGTGTCACCAAACACTATCATTGCAAAACCAGGTTTAGAGGAAGAAAGAAAGGAGAACAGAGATACTTTATTAGTATTAGAATGAAATATTCTTTCCCATGTAGCCCTTCTCCACACCCATGGAGGTAATGAGTCCAGTCACCCCACTATCTTACTGCTTTGTCATCTAACTTGAAAAACCTATTAGCACATTCATTCTCAACGTGTGCTTGGAGGTCAGTTCTCACTGCATCATTTAGAAGGCTAACCCTAATTGCTATTCTAATTGAAAAAGTTAATATTTCATCCTGAAAACTACAGTCATATCTCAGCAGGAGTCAAGAAGTTCCCATTTTACCAAAGCAGAGTTTTATAGGTTGTCAGTTTAGAAAATGATTGAGATTTTAAGCATTATTGTAATGTATGTATATATATATATATATATATATATATATATATATATATATATATACACACACACACACACATACATATCTCCTTCTCTTTATTAATTAAATCAATAGAGAAATGAAAAACATATATTGGGGAATTGCTACTAACACTTTGAAAAATCCATCTATTGTTTCTTTTAAATCCTTTTCTCTATTGCTTATCAAAATAAACAGGTGGAGAGGAATGTAGATACTATAAACAGGAAGATGGATAGATACATAGTTGGATAAAGGAATAGACAGTATACTTATACAAATTTACATAGCTATGACATAATGGAATTGTTACATATTGTTTTATTACCAAATTATTTAGCTTTTAGTATGACTACCCTTCTATTTTAGTATTTTCCTGTAACACCACTTATTGACTATTAAGCGTGTGATATTATGAATATAGTATAAATTTGTTTAATCCTTTATTGTGGCATACTAAACTTGTTTTGAATTCTTTACAAATAAAAGCAAAGTTGTAACAAATTGTGCAAACATCACTATTTTAAGGAGTTACTCTATATAAATGCTATTAAGTTAAAAATGGCTTTGTAATCTTTAGAAATACTACATATGCCCCAAGAAAATGTAAAAATAAAAGAAAGCCTAAATTTCAAAAGAATCTCTGCACTCAAGGAAAGATTGGCTATTTAATTTTCAACACTCAAGGAAAGATTGGCCATTTAATTTTCAACTCAATGTTTCTTGGTTATGTTAAAACAAAATCTACTATCATGAACAGAGTCCTATATGTTTTATATAGCAACATACAATATTTAAAATGAATTAATTGGTAAAATTAGTCAAATAAAGCATATTTAAAAGTATTGTGAACTATAAAGTTTTGTGCTTCTCAAAATTTACAAGACACTAAACATCTTTGGGGGATTTCCATGAGATGCAGATTCCCAAAGTCTACCTGCCCCCCATTCAGATCCAAGAAGTCCATGGCTCTACGGTAAAACTGAGGAATCTGCACTTTTCTCAAGTGTGGGAGATCTGGAGGCCAATCACATTTTCTCTGTTAAGGTTCAGATAACAAATTTAAGCCTTGGAGGTCTCCATTGAATATTTGTCTTTCTTCTTGTTTGTGTTGGTCTTTGATAAACCTTTAAAAGTGTTAAAAAAAAAAAATTCTTGGCAAACTGGACCATAAGAAACCAGATCCCAGACCTACTGGCTACAGTTTGCTGAACCATGTCTACCATGATTCTGTTGCAAACAGTCAACAAATAAAAATGTGAGAATTGCTGCCACAGACTACCTCCAAGAGAGGATCATGTGGAACCTGTCATAGGGATAGTTACTTCAATATGCTATTATTTGATTCAAATTAGTATTGCTGTTGCTCCACACTTCTCTGTATAACCATGAAGACATATCTTTCTGTTAGGTATTTAGCTGTTATAGCTGATGGTGACTTTGTTTTCTTTGGCCAAATCCTAGAAGGACAGAACACTGATCACTTGTCTACACTAAGCTGTAAGATCACACTCACATTCCCTTGTAAAAGGCAAAATGCAATGGTGTTCTATGTTGATGCACCATGCTTTTTCAGAGGTTGGTCCTGGTTCAAATTCTTAGGGTTGAGATAGAATACATTAAAAGACAATAATGGCTGATTATGGACTTTGTTATTTTATCCACTAGTACATATATGTTTGTTTCCTAATGATGGTTACAACCAATCCCCATCCCACATGGCCTTACAATATGACTTTGGCATTTCACTTGTTAAGAGGTGGTGTCAGTAACAATCATTCCTTGAAATTGATCAGCTGTGTAACCATGGCATGTGACATTATATGACTTCTTAGGTTCAGTCACAACATGCAACAAAGCATCCAAATGGTTCTCTGGGGATACCTGCAGCTGTAATCCTCCGCAACACTGAGAAAGTCCACTTGAAGAGGCTATGGGTAAATGCTGTCGTCTGAATGTCCTCTCTAAAATTCACATGTTGAAGTGCTTACCCGCTAGGGTAAGAAGGAGGGGACTTTAGGGGTGATTAGGTTAAGGGTAAGAGTCCTTACAAGTGGAATTGTGCCTTATAAACAAGTCCTCAGAAAGAGACCCTCTTCTTCTACCATGTGAAGTTAGAGTAAGAAGACAACTACCTATGAGGAAGTGCCCTCATCAGAAAGCATCTAAGAGCTCAAAGACTAGGGCCTTGATCTTAGTTTTTTCATTCTCCAGAATTGTGAGCAGTGAATTTCTTCAGTTTCTATGTCACCAAGTCTATGGTATTCTATTGCAGCAGCTGAGAAAGACTAAGACAGTAAGGGTTTCAACTAAAGGCCCAAGTGAGGATTCCATCACAGTCCACATCAGTGGACAAGCCTGTGAGTGCAGATGCCTCTAGATGTTTCCACTC
This sequence comes from Callospermophilus lateralis, assembly GCF_048772815.1. Classification (NCBI taxonomy): domain Eukaryota; kingdom Metazoa; phylum Chordata; class Mammalia; order Rodentia; family Sciuridae; genus Callospermophilus; species Callospermophilus lateralis. The sequence continues at coordinate 90,390,875 of NC_135314.1, forward strand.
CCTGATGACTATGAGTCACCATAGTCATCAGGCCCTCCCAGCAGAGACTGCTGACATTGTGGAAGAAAGAAAAGCCACCTCCACTGTTCACTGTCCAAATTCTTGACTCACAGAAACCATAAGTCACCAGAAAACTATTTTTGTTGATTTGAGGAAATCAATTTTCGATGATTTATTAAGTGGCAATAGTAATTATAACTGCAAATGAGAAGACAAATGCTACTCAGTATTATTCTTAGTGACATTTGATATATTTATCATTATAAAAATATTATAATTCAACGTAGGCATGAATGTAGTTATGTATAAACATATACCAAAGACATCTTTGAAAACCCTAAAATGATTGATATTTGATTCTTAAAAGAATAAAATTTAGTTGAAGATTTAGGAGACCAAAAACTTATAGCATGTTAATTATTATGTATCAAAGATGTTAGATGTCTAATTAAATGTAATTTAAAAAACTGACAACAAAACATAGACATAGCAGTGTGTGTGTACAAGTCTGTGTGTTTGCATTATATATATTTTAGATGCATACATGCGCGCGCACACACACACACACACACACACACACACATACACATCACTATTCATCTGCAATGATAATACAAAAAATAATCTGGAAACTAGAAGACCAAAGAAAATTAGCAAGATTTCTTAAAAAGTTTCCACTGACTTTTTCCAAGAATAATACAATCATAGAGAAAAAAACATTAGCATCATTTTAAATTCTCATTTTCATTAGGAGTCCTACTTTTTACTTATATCTGTCCTTGAAAAGAATAGTACTTCCCAGGGAATTTTTAAAAATTTAAATTTTAATATTACCATTCCTAACCATGGTCAGCATTTAAGGAAGGCATTGTTAATCTTAGAAAAAGGTCATATTCAGATTATGCCTATAAATTTGATCCAAGTGAAACCATAAAATAGCAAACTCCAACTCTGCTTTTTCAGGAAGCCTTATAAATTTTCCTTTGCAAGTGCTGGTCTAACTTAACATGTAAACGGGTGAAAAAAATAATTGAAAAAGCACTCATGTTGCATTTGAAAGAAGACAATGTTCAGAGTTGCTTTTAACCTACAACCTGGCCAAAATAACTATAATATAGAAAAATCAGTATCATTTTGCAAAGAAATTATACATTTGACCCTTCTGGAGATAAATGTACTCTAGATAAGTTATGATGCTCTAACTGAGCACAAGGCAATTACCCTGTTTAAGCACAGTTATATATCAAGGATTTTATGTGGCTTTGAGCTGAGATGAAGGGTTAGGTAAGTGACAGTTCTAGCTTTACAATTTGTGAATGTTTGCTTTTATTAGTAAGTAGAAGATTCATTTATGAAGTCCATACACTGTAGTAGTAAACCAATTTGCTTAAGAATTCAATATAAATGACTATAAGATTGTAAGGTTGTATGGAGTTTTTGTTGCATGTCAAAATGCATTAGAAAGGAAAGGATGTAGAGGCACTCACTAGTGAACTTCCCGCTTCGTATCCATCTCCCTTCCTTTACCTTTCTTTCTCCCTCTCTCTTTGCTACTCTTCTGACTCATACACTTCCTTCATCCCTCACTTTTTATTCTTTTTTCAACAAAGTTGCAAAAATAGAATCACAAAAATATTTTCAAGTCCACACAAATGAAAAAGATAAATAAAAACAAATACATTTAAAACTTACTACACTATATACTATCCCATGTACTATCCTATGTGTTTTAAAAGTGTTGCCTTATTTCATACTCACAATATCCCTGTGAGGCAGTTGCGTCAGTGTTTCACGACTGTGACAAATATGTGAGAAAAACAATTTAGAGGCCGAAAGGTTTATTTGGGCTCATGTTTTCAGAGATTACAATGTATGGTTGGTTAAATGTAAGGTAGAAACATCATGAGAAGGGCATGGTGGGAGAAAGCTGCTAAATTTGTGAGAGGCAAGAAGAAGAAGAAGTGAGAGATGAAGGGGTCAGGGACATATCCCACTGACCTATTTCCTACAACCATGCCCTACCTGTTCATAGTTTCCACCACATCCTAGTAGTCCAGTCAAATTATCTATTAAATGGATTAGTCCATTGAAATGGTCAGAGCTTCATGATCCAAACACTTCCATAAAACCCCACCACTGAACATTGCTTTATTGGCAACCAAGACTTCAACACATGAGACTGTGGAGAACATTCCAGATCCAAATGATATAGAAGGTGCCACCATTACAAAAAGGTACACCAATATTGCAGTTTGCCCACAATTATGAGGCCAGTTATCAGGAAAACAGCATTTGAATTTAAACAGTGTGGCTTCTAATTCTGCCCTCTTGACTACTGGTTCTGTAAGTGAATTTTTGTCACAGGTTTTATTTACTCTAGACCAAACATACATTTTGTATAAAAGGCATTCAACTGAGAAATATTAAATAAAAAGGAAAGTATCTAAAAGCTCAAATTCTTGTAAGTCTTAGAAATCTATAAGAATTAGGAAAATATAAGCAGAACTGAACTAGAAAGTAGTTGTGGGATTGCTACTCATTTTCTTCAATCTTCTTAGGAGAATATTTTAAGAGTAAGAAGTCCTCAAGTGTTATCTCCAATTTGATTCCTATAGTTAATAAAAATCAAAATCCTCAATGGTCACAATTTCAGGAATTTTATGGAAAGTTTTCTCAATTGCATGTAGAACAAAGCTGTGTTCTATTCTCCATTTGGCAATTTTATTAAAAAATATATTTGGAAACCTCAATGAAAACAGAAAATATGGTAGCTCAGGCTTTCCTGAATTTTGAATTTTTTTCTTTATCCCTTCCTCTTTTTTTTTGTTCATGCTAAGCATGCTAAGCATGTGTTTTACCACTGAATTGCACTCCTAACCCCAGTCTCAGGGATTCAGTATTAGAATTTTAAATATTGGCAAGACTTCAGATAATAGGCAGCATAATACTGAAAAACTTATATCTGCAAACAGACCTCAGTGAAAATTGCTGCTTTTCCTGTTGTGATCCATCATTGCAAGTGGGCCTTTGCAAGACTCAGTTTTGCTATCTGAAAAGTGCCAATGCCCTTATTAAACTTGTAGGTTGGTTATAAGGGATTATATGACATTATGTCAGAAAAAGTGTTTGGCTCAGAGCCTGTTCTATGGATGCTTATTTCTGGCTTACCTCTCATTTCACAAACAGTAAATACAAATATCTATCTATACCTATTGTGGTAAAATTGGGTGATCTTTCCATACCCTTATTTTGTAGGCATCTCACAACTAAAGATACATTTTTTACTGTATACAGTATATTATAATAAATTTGCATTTAATACATAGTGAGCTTAATAAAGCAATTAAGTGCTAAAGAAATACATTATATATACTTTTAATAAATGTTTCTATTTCACAAAGAGTAGAGTGTTGTATATAAAACAAATATTTGTTGCATACAGGTAACTTTAAAATTATAATGTGCACATAAGGAGAAATTAGCTTGGAATTTTGCAAATATTGGTTATAATACTAGCTTAGCTTTTTAAATTAAATGACTCACATATAAGCAAATGTTTTAAATCCAGTTTTCAGACAGGAATCATAAACCCGCAGGAGATCAGCAATAGTCACTAACTACTATATTTGGGCAAGTTGCTTAGCAACTCTGGAACTGCAATTTTTTAAGCTCTTTATTTCAGCTAACAAAATATTTATTGAATACCTACTACATGCATGTTGCCAAGAGATAGACACAAATAGCTCCATGAAGAGAATATTATTTTTATCATTTATTCCTTTGGGAAAAAAAAAAAAAACCTGTTTCACAGCAGTTTCAAAACTTGCCTGTAGTCTTAGATGAGTGAAATGAAAGGAATTGAGTTTGAATACCAGCCTGATAACTTGCAAAGACCTTGTTGATTTTTATTCTACTGACTATTGTGAAGCTCTAAATTAACCATCTTTGGCAACACATCATTCCTGTAACTCTTTCATAACTGTTTCATAGCTATCCAAATCATAATATTCAGGAGGAATAGAGGCCACACCTCAGGTTTCTTTTTTATTTCCTAGAGCACTACCTAATTCATGAGTGTTTTGTGGGGTGTTGTCTTTGAAAGGCTTGTTGTTAGTCCCTGATGAGATAGGTATAGATATTAAGAATCTTACATTTTTTATGGCAATATGACAAAAAATTTCCTATCTGTAGACCCCAATGATAAAATGCCATATGCTTTATTTTTAAAACCTGATTTTTATCTCCCTAGCCTTTTTGAAATTCTCAATTTGGAAGAGTAAAGGACAGTATACTGCATGTATTTAAAATGAATAATTGGATCAGTGTTGACATGTGTTTACTCATGAAGTCTTCACCACCATCAAGACAGCAAACATTTGTTCCCCTTTACCAAAATGTCCTTCTCTGCAGCCATATAGACAATAAATAACATATAAATGCGAGCATAGTCCAATATAACTCAATTTATAAGATAGGCATCAGGATTGATTTGGCCTATAGTCCATAGTTTGCTGACTTCTGATCAAGATATTCCAGAGACTTTAAAAAGAAAAGTCAAAACACAAGCACAAATGTCTGGATTTTTCCTAAAAGCATAGAACCCAGCTAATGTATTGTTAGAACAATCCTAATACGAAGTCTCCCCTTATTCACAGTTTCCCTTTGTGTGGTTTCAGTTCCTCTCCATCAAATGGGTTCTGAAAACATTAAACAGAAAATTCTAGTATTAATAATTTACAAGTTTTAAATAACTTATTACAGTATACTGTTATAGTTGTTCTAGACTATTATTAGTTATTGTTGCCAATTTCTCACTGTGAGTAATTTATAAATTAAACCTTACCATATGTTTGTGTATATAAGAAAAACATAGTATATATAGGGTTTGTGGCCTTGGGCACCCACTGGCATTGCTGTGGATAAGGGATGGGGTATTTTCTATAATAACTTATCTTCTATTTTGAGATGGGTTGTTACTTCAGTTACTTGATTCAGGTTTAGTTTTTCAAGTGATCTTCAGGAATATAATGTGTAAATAGCTCTTATTATGATTCTTGATTCCAAAATTCATTTATTTTTATCTTCACTCAATTTAGCTACATTAAATATATGAACTTATGTAGAGGAACAAGTCTAAGAGTAGGCATTTCATGACAAATCTAAGCAGAACTACATCTAAGCAGATCAAGTTCATTCTGTGAGTAATAATTCTTCACTGTATATCTGGAATACAAAGTAAATAACCCCTTAGAATTCTCTGATATGAAGAGTACATATTTTTAAAAAGTATAGTCAGTTTCAGAATATCATCTCCATGCAAATGGAAGCACACATACAGGGATGCCACCCATCCAGCTCCTCACCAAATACTCTGAAATTGTGAACGGTGAACACTTATCCCTAGATTTAATGGAATTCTGAGTCACCAAGGTATTAATTAGCTTCTCAACCATGAGAGCACTGTTTTCCTGACAATATAATTCATTAATCATAACAAAATTATGTTATGCAACATTGCTTTTCTATATACCATTTTTGCAAAATGAATAATCACTTTTCCACTATCATAATGGGAAAAAATAGAGCAAATGGAAAGCAGCAATAAAATGGCAATGATCCCATCTTTATTTTTTAAAGTTTGCTAGACTTATTACACTTTCCAGATCGCTATTTATCTTATACTCTACAGAATAATATGTTAAAAAAACTGATTATAAAACTTGAGATTTAAGTAGAATATCATCACATAACTTGTGTTACAAAATTACTTTCTCTTAGATAATTTTTATATGAAAATAAATTGATTATGTAGGGTATTTATTAGAGTAGAAAGCTTAAAAGGAACAAAACAACATATCAAAAATTTAAAATGGAAATCTTATATTTATTCTTTACTCAACAGTATATGTCATAAAGTACGCATTAGTCTGAACTGGCATAAACTACAACAGTTCAGTTTATTGCCCCATATCAGATCTACCACTACAAATCAAGTACAACTTTTGAAATAGGAGCTTGGAAAGGCAAAAACAGTTATTGAATCCTTCTAAAGAAGAAACTATAAATATGTTCAGTATATTCCTGAGGTCTATTTTGTTCTTCTTCTTAACCAGTATCAGCTTACAACAAAAATACATGAACCAGAATTTTTATTATGAACCATATTTCTATTCTATCTGAATGTGGAAAGTTTGATGCATCTGCCAATGACTCTAATGTCTTCAAAGAACACTAGGGTAACTACAAGATAATCTCTCATTAATATTGATTTAGAACTACAACACTGGAAGAACAGTTAACCTGAAGATGAATATCTTTTGCAGTTCATTTTCCAGCCTCTGTAAGAACAATCATATCAAATTAACTTAAAAAAAAAAAACCTTTGAGCACCACATAAAAATAAATATATAAATTTTGTCCATCTACAACTAAAAAATAAAAATAAAATAAATAAAAAATAAAATAAAACCCTTTGAATATGTAGATCTTTTCAACTTCGGAAATGTCTGGAGTAGAATAAGCTAATACCCCAGAAATGAAAAAGCAAGACCTTAATCTTACTCTAGGCAGGACACAGCATTACAGTACTCATTTGAAAAACTACATTTGTATTCTTGTACACTGCATAGATTACATGACTTTATGAGGGCAGGATTTTTCATAAACCCAGTCAATTTTGTACCAAAAAGGATGGCAGTTAAAAGAGCTAAAATCATAACCAATATACTACACTTCCTCTATCATAATTTTCTTCAAACTTTTATCAAATATAATGTTTTCTGTTTGATATTTTCCAAGTGCCTAACTATAATTCTTTCACAGTGTTTGTATTTAAGTAATATTTTAATGATAAAACCTATGATATCATAAAACCTATAGAATAGTGCCTAAAACTTTTTGGTGTCATTATTAAAGAAGAAACTGAAAACATTTCTTAAGTATTCACATATTACACTGGATTTAGAGTTTCCCAAATTGAGATTTGAAGGTTACGAATATAAAGACAATTGAGTTAACAGACTAAATTGGATACTTATTTCCTCATTTCTAATTATCTAAATCAGTTATGAACTCTGTTTTTACAATGAATTCCCAATAGACTCTGCTGAAGAGTAAAAGGTGAGAAATCCTATGTTAGATGCTAAAAATAAGAGATTATTGTCCTTGTTGTTAGTAATAGTAGTACTATTAATAGAAGTATTAGTAGAAATAAATAAGTAATTACTGAACAGATATGGTGGATGAATTCTTGATTGTTTCAAGTTTATGTCAGACACAATGCTAAGTAATTTAATTTGTATATGATCTTCAAGATGCATATTTATTGTAATTTCAAGGATTAAGAAAACATGATTCAGAATAGTTATGAAACTGGACTACAGTCATATATCATGGAAGTTTACAGAGAATAGACACATGGGGCAAGATATAAAATTTTATATAGTTCCCAAATCCAAATGTGGTTCACTAAAGCAGAGATCAGAATGTGTGCCATATCTGTTGTTTTCACTAAAGGCAAACATGTTCAAACAATTTGGGAGTTCATTCTCCTTCAAAAATGAAATAGTCTACTGGGTGGCAAGTATCTTTCAATTGTATGTGTTAAGTCTGGCTAGTAAGGCAACATGACTATCTAACTGGAGAGGATACAAAAAAAATCAAATTTTAAGTGAACTATTTTAATGATTGGTTATCCATTTTCATATAGTTTAATTATATAGAAGATTTTACCCCCCAAAAAGAAATTTTATGATGAAGTTTTTAAAAAGAACACCATAGTTGATCTAAAATTTATGAAAATAAACTAAGTGTCAGGATCTACAATTAAGAGACATGATTCACTCTTTCAAAAACCTGTTGTAGTTTAATAATCAAAGACTCCCAAGGTCATAAAGGAATTTCCAGAAGAAACTGGAAGAACCATTTATAATGTGGCTCATGAAGCAAAAAGTAGTTCAAAATGGGGGAAATCATCTCAATTATCAAGGATTTGAGAGGGAGGAAAATGTATCTTTTCCATGACTAAACCACTAAAGTTCCAAGGAATCCCCTCTAAGAAGAAGCTACTTTATTATTATTATAGAAGAAATATCCATAATTAGAAGGACAAAAAAAGCATTAAGTTTCAGCAGAGCCAAAAGGCAGTTATTCTTTTCTATTATTAATTTTCCAGTAAGGTGAACACATGAGACTAACAGTGATCTTAAACATGTTCCTATAAAACTTTGTCACAAAATTAAATCTTGGAATTTTAAGCAATGCTAACTTCACTGTGAATAGAGAACTTTACAGTATTTTGTTACTTACAGAACTTGCCAATGGAGCACCTGAGTGGGAAACTAAGGAGAGGCCAGCAATTCACCAATCAGTACTAAAGTAATATGTCCAATGACTATTCATTTTAATACCATTAAATTCAGTAGATGTTTTATTTAGCTTTCTCGTCACTCTGACCAAAAGATCTGACAAGAACAATGGAGAGAAGGAAACGTTTATTTTGGCTCATAGTTTCAGAAATTCAGTTCATGCTTGGCCAACTCATAGTTCTTGACCAAGTGAGGCAGAACATGTTGGCAAAACAGCATAATGCAGGAAAGCAACTTAGAACATTGCAACCAGGAAGCAGAGTGAGCTATATAAAATATTAATCCCAAAGAAATATCTCCCAGAGACCTACTTCCAGCCATACCCCATCTGCCTATGGTTACCACCCAGTTAACCCATATAGATGGATAAATTCACTGATCAGGTTAAGGATCTCATAATATAAAAATTTCACCTGTGAAATTTCTCATATTGTCTAACATGTGAATTTTTTCTGTCCCTGGGCCCCCCAAACCTCATGTCAGTCTCACAAAGCAAACTATATTTGGTCCATTTACAAGATTTCCAGTAGTCTTTACAGTTCTAGCATTACCCAAAGGTCCAAGTTCAAAATCTCATCTGAGACTCAAGGCAAATTCTTTTAAATATAAAAAGCAAGTCACATGTATCCAATACATAATAGCATAGCATAAACATTTCCATTTCCCAACAGAGAAATAGGGGCATAAAAAAAAAAAAGAAATGGGTCTAAGCAAGACTGACATCCAGCAGGTCAATCAAGTCCTATAGCTCCCCCTCTAATATCTAGGGCACATGGCATCATGATGTGCTCTCCACAGGGCTTGTGTAGTACTGCCCTTGTGGCCTTGATGATGGCAGCCCACATGATCTCCCTCTTGGCTAGTTTCATTTCAATTCAGTTCATGCTTGGCCATGAACTTTATTTCTACACCTTTCCTCAGCAGACATTTCACATTGCTGATATCTCAAAATCTTGGGGTTCTGCATTGAAATTTTGTATTCCTTCTCACATTTCTACCCGTCACTCTTTTAGGAGGTGCCTTCAAGGATTCCAACCCTACTTTACTTTGTCTGGCCTCCCAGGCCTTCCTTCAAAATCTTGGTGGAAGCCTCTATCATACCCTAAATCCAGCATCCTGCATTTCTGAAGAACAATCACCAGGATGTCTAAGTCTGCCAGCACCTTTATCAGTGTCTAATCCTCCTGGGACCATAGCTGTAGGTAGCATCCTCTGAGTACCTGGGTAGCTGAGCACAGTGAAACAACTTCCTAGGTACCCCATGCAAGCAGGGTGTCCCTAGTCTCTTTTCAAAGGAATTTGTCTTTTACACCCCAGAGCTAGAAATGGGTGTGTTTTGCCAATTACTAAGATGCCCTCAAGTCATTTTTCCTATTGTTTCTAATAAAATAATTAGCATCTCTTTAGTTGCTATAATCTCTTTACAATCACACCTTCCTCAATCCCAGTTTTACTTACACTTTTCTGGCCAAATTGCAAGTTTTTCAATTCATTTTGCTGTGGGTTCTGCTCCTGATTATCTCACTAAACTTGGCTAAAATCTACCAGCAATATCCAAGCCACCTCCTGAATGTTGTGGCACTTTGAAATTACCTCCACCAGATTAATTACCCCATTACCTTTAAATTCAGCCTCACAGAAAGTCTCAGAACATGGCAAAGTATAGACAACTTTCTTGCTATAATGTAACATGAATGGCTTCCAGTCCAATTTCCAATATAGTCCTCCTTCTCCTCTTAAACCACAAGAGCCTCATCTTTATTGTTGACATCCTATTGACATTCTGGTCTTTTGAGCTCCCACCAAAATTGACCAGTAAACTCAGGGTACAAATTTATAAAGCTTTTCCACTTGCATCTTTAAATTTTTCAAAATTCTTCCCCCTGCAAAACAGGTACAAAGGCTTCTGAAACACATGGTCACTTTAGTCACATAAACTACCCGACTTCATGGTACTGGTTTCTGGTTTAGTCAACTCTTTCACTGTAGTGACCAAAAGACATGACAAGAACAACATAGAGAAGGAAATTGATTATGGCTCACAATTTCAGAGGTTTAGTCCACAGTTAGTCAACTCCATAGCTCTCTGAGTCGATGGTGAGGCAGATTCTCACAGCAGAAGGGCATGGTGGAGGAAAGCGGCTCAAGAAGTGCCAACCAGGAAGCAGAGAGTAAACTCCACTCACCAAGGGCAAGAGATAAACCCCAAAGGCATATACCTAGTGACCTACTTCCTCCAGTCACCCCAAATCTGGCTACCGTTATCACCTAGTTAATCCATATTAGAGATCATTTACTGATTAGGTTAAGGATCTCATAATCTGATTATGTCACTTCTGAACATTCTTGCATTGTCTCACACATAAGTTTCAGGGGGTACCTAACACCCAAACCATAAGAGTAGATTTAAATTCTATTTCAATCTCCTCTGCACATATCTTTCTGAAGCCAATGGTTCCTAGCCTGGAAAGATATATAGAGACATGAAATCAGAATGAACAAATGAAATTAATAATTTAATGTTTGAAAATCCAGGAAATTAGTCCAGGCTTTCTGAGTTGCTGCCTCTGCCTTGATCTGATACAGTGTCACTGTGCTCATTATGAGAGTGAGAACAACTAATTCAGCTGCAGCCGTTTCTCTGTTTTGCTGATCTGATGGTGCCTGGTTAATGATATGCTGCTAGATGTATCCTAACTGGTAATGCAGCAACTCCTGGGGAGAAAGCAATGAAACGTTATACTCTGCAGCTCTGGTGAAAGAGGCACTGTAAGCTGCACTGCATGCCTCCATCAGGGGTTGAAATTACAAAAATAATTTTATGTCTTTAAAGTTTCCAATAAATTGTCAAACTCTGACATTGTTGAACATGTTAAAAATACTACCAAAGTAAAACTCATCTCAACACAAAACTCAGCCGTTACTGGATTGATGTCATCTGTTAAAATAACACAAAGATTGTTGAAGTTATTTGTATTTACTCAATAATTTTTATGTGAGAAAGAAGTTTAAACTTGGAGTTTCAAACTCCAAGGTGAAAGCAGATAATAAACCATCATACAGTAGAAATCATAGGCTCTCAGAAGCTGCTGATTCATTCGGGCCCCCATTCCCGAGGTTAATCAGCCTGGTTTTCAGATCTTTAACCAGATATTTGGCAGAAGCTTCTATTCTAGTCTAATCAACAATCTCACAGTGTTCTCAATATGTCTTACAGAAAGTTTAGTGTAAGGCTATCTACAAGACACAGCAACAAGTTCTAATGAGTATTCAAGTAAAGAAAACAATGGAAATAACAACAATCACTCCAACCTTTTTTTTTTTGTAAAGAATTACTGAAAAGCAATCTAAGTTTGTTACAACCCCAAAATATAACATCAATAAAGGAATATTATATGTATATCCTATACAAAAATATATTTTCATTACAGGAAGTAAAATTGAAAAACTAAACCCACCAGATATATTCTTTCCATTATTGTATAAACTGCCCAAATCGAATTCACCTTTGAACTTCCAAATTCTATTTTTTTTTTTTTTTAGTTAGGTACTATAGATATTATTATTTATTCAGTTTCTCTTTACATTAGAAGTTTCCAGGAGCCTTTCCTCTTTTGTTTCTTCGCTGGCTACTATACACAGACATCCTTCAAAAGTTTGTGGACTATATATACCAAATGCAGTAAGGGAAAAACAAGGGTGGCTTTGACTGGAGCCAAGATAGATCAGAGGAGATTCAACTTAAAAGATTCCACTATTTCAATCTACAATAAATTTTAAGATAAAGTTATTAAGTACACACTATATTCTGGCATGATGTTAAATTCTTACAGATATTATTTATTCTATACAAAAATCCTGTGAGGTAGGTGCTTTCTACAAATAAGAAATATTAATTAACTTGATCAAGATTACATAGCTGGTAAGAAAACAGAGACAGGATTCCAAAATGGATTGACCTGCCCATGTGTATATGGATAAATATGTTGTAAAGCAAGAAAAAAAAAAAAAAGAAGACAAAGAACAAAAATTACACACCTATACATAATTTAATAGTGCTAACAGAAGAAAGGCCCTCATAAAGTTATGCACAAAGGTATTTTCTCCATCAAAAAAATATAGCAAACAGTTGTTTTTTTTTAATTTTAAAGACACATGTGATAGATAGCATGGCATATATTTATATAATCATAATATCATATATGGGCACATACACAGAAACATGCTGATCTATTTTCATATACATAACATATAAAAATGTGACCTAAGGCAACATAATTCTTCAATCATGAATTCTGTAAACATAGTTGGTTAAGTTTTAGAGGATAAGGAGGGCAATGAAGGTAGATTGAGGAAAAACATCAAATTGTGTTTACTGGCTGTGTTGTTCATCTCTGTTTCCCCAGATATAGAAGTGAGAATTATTCTTTGAAAACATAAATCAGAAATTTTACTGGCCTCTTTAAAATACTTCCATGACTTCCCATTATGCTTACAATAAAATCCAAACTCTTTATGTTGGTCTATCACAACATGGAACCCCGCTCTCCTCTGCTCCCATGCTCCTACCTGCCATGCTTTTTCCAGCCTCAGTGTTTTGGCTCAACCTGCAGTCCTCCTGGGCATGCCATGACTCTACTTCACATGTCTAGCTCTTTTGCTTTTTCTGTCAATCTCAACTTAAAAGTCAACAACTAAGATGCATATAACATGACAGATTTAAAAAGTGAACATTAAACATCTAATTACTTTTTTCAAGTGGAGTGTTATCCTCCACTTGACTGTATATTCTGTATGGATAGAAGACCATATGAATTTCTTTCATTGTACATTTGAACTAATCAGTGAGTCACACAAAGAAATGAATATCCAAAGATAATGGTATTGGAATTTAAGCATTATTATTTCAAACCATTATGCCTCATAATTTGATGAACTAAATTTTAAAATTGTCTAGTAAAATCTTCATTATTTGCTTAGCAATTTCTGTTTGCTAATAACTAATTATAAAAACAAAAGTTGTATATCTCTTTTACACATTTCTTTAGCCATGATTAGATTACTACAAACTTCATAGAAGGATGAGACCATTACAAAATTTGAAAGAAAAATTCTTCAGTTACTGCACTATAGTTTTCACATCTGTTAAATGAAATGTTGAACTGAACAACTTTTAGAATCTTTCTCTATATTTTTAATCGATTCAAGCTTTTAACTCTTTAAAAATTTTTCCTTCTTTAATTGCACTTGCACCCCCTATAAAATAATAAAATCCTATAAAATACATACACTCTAAAATACTATAAAATACATTAAAAATTAAGATGGTGACTATACTCATCAACTTTTAATTTTTATGATATTTTTTAATCTATTCAATACAGAGAATATGTAACAGACCATACTTTTGAAACAAGATATTCTCCATTTTATATTGCTTTTACAAATCTAGACCTATACTTCAATGCCATGCACAGCTGATTAGATTTATGAATGCCATGACAGCATTTCTTCTAATAATCAAGTTGCCAGAGGACAGGGCATGGGCCTTTTTGAACTGGTGAACTTCCAAAGAATAGCACAAATTAAAGCTCTATATTCTACCCTTGCAGTGCCAGGCTAACAAAACTATGGTGGATGTTGTCAAAAGTGCTGAGGAACTCCATCTTTCTATTCTGAAGACTTGACAAAGACTGCAATAAAGAAAAAAAAATACCATCTTGAAAGTTTTTTTTTTTTTTTTTTGGTGGGGGAGATACTGGGTACTGGGTATTGAACTCAGGATACTCGGCCACTGAGCAATATCCCCAGGTCTATTTTGTATTTTATTTAGAAACAGGGCTCACTGAGTTGCTTAGTGCCTTGCCATTGTTGAGGCTGACTTTGAACTCATGATCCTCCTGTCTCAGCCTCCAGAGCCACTGGGATTACAAGCGCACACCACTGGGCTAGACTTTTCTCAGTTGACTTGAGAATAGAATACTGAAACATGATGGCATCTATATGTGTGGTGAGAATTCTGCACAGTGAAGGAAACACTGACATGCTTTAGAAAATTAGTTTTACAGCAGCCAACCCCACTTATCTGCAATCTCACTTCCTGTGATTTTAATTGCATGGTCAACTGTGGTCTGAAAATATTAATGGAAAATTTGAGAAATAAAAGATCCTAAGTTTTAAATTGCACACCACTATGAATAGCAATGATGAAATCTGTGCCATTCCAATCTGCTCCACCACCAAGGAGGTGAAGAAATAGATACTAATAAATATATGACAAAATGAAGAGCTCCGGTCCATGCTCAAACATTCATTGAGAAAGTATTTTCCTGCCAAATTGATGTTTTGACCTTTAAATTTTTTAGAAGATAATTTCTAAAAGTAATATTCTACATAAATTATTTTAATAAACTTTTCCATATTTGAATATTTCAACATTACACACTTGATTCTGATTACGTTAAGTAGTTTTAGAAGGAGAACTTGCAATAGAAGTTTTCAAATAAATTAATAATAGTAATAGTAATAATAGTACCTGAAATGAAACCCAATGATATTTTCTGAACTACATGTTGCTACAATTAAAGAAATTTCTTTTCTTTGAAATATATAATGAATTTTGATCACAGTAAGGATACTACAAATATGCCATCTTTGAATTCATGAGAAGAAGTGTAATGAAGAAGCATTTGAGGAATACAGAGGTAACTTTTTTTTGAAAAAAGAACATGTAAAAATTCAATCTTCTTTCATCGTTCTATGGATTCAAATTAATTTACATTTTGAAAATTGTAAGTGAATTGTTGTTAAAACAAAATTAAAACAAATTCTTAATTGTAAAAGAGCTTCTAGCCTGTAACAAAGTGTTAAAAGTATTTCAAAATCTGAAACACTTTATTACAACAGGTGGACCATGGATATGAAACAGGCAGAAATAGTGTTAAAACATAAGTTGGGTGAGATATGACATACTGGAATACATACTATAGCTATATTTTGCATTTTTAAGCTCTCTGATCTAATGAACTATATATAATACATAAAATGTAAAATGGACAAAAGTCATAAAATTATAAACTAAACTGGGTCAAAGGTTTACATTATTTTGCCCCAAATTACCAAAGTATTATATACAACAAATCAATTTTTAAGGATTGATTTACTTCATTTTCTCTATATTGCTTTATGAAAAAGACCTAAATGTAAGCTTTTAAAAGTAAATTCACCCTGAATACTTGACAAAACCATCAACATCATAAATCCTAGCAACAGACAATCTCTGTTAGAAATCTGGCTTTACAACTAAAAACAGCTGTATGAAGTCTTCCTTGCTTCAATGTAAGGAAAACTTGGTTTTAAAAGTTACATAACATTCTAATGTTGAACTTTTGTCAATTATCAGAAGTAAAATAGTAACCCTGGACTGACTAATCTAAGCCCTAGCTCTGAACCATGAACCCATGCTGTTTTAATATGGATCATCTGTAGCCTTAGCTGTGTGAGTTTTATCACTGTGATAGGTACATGACGGTATGGTACCTCTTCTGCTGCCATCTCTCAAAATATGCCACTTATGACATGGTCACATAAAGAAATTCATGCAAATTAACTGGTAAAATTTTCCCCAGGCTTTACAATTAGGTTATTTAACTTTACAGATATTTCTATTTTAATGATTAGTAGCCAAGCAGATGTCAAGTTTCTAAAATTGTCTTGTTTTCTGGAACTCTTAGAACTTAACTACAGCTGATATCGAAGCCAGATTTAAAGATAGGTAGTTAGTGTAGTTAGGTAAATCAGGTCTAATATTGAGTAAGATAAAGAAAATGGAGACCATTATCGAGAATGGAGCCCAGGAAACCAGAACAGCACCTGGGGAATTTGAAATGTTAAAGTCCCCCAAGGCCCACAACCCATCCTAAGGAACTGTTAATGAAGCAGCTCCCAGAAAACAGAGAGGTGCTAATCAAACCACCCCAGGCCTTTCCTGCCCAGATTACTCTTCCAATCCACCTATCTCCCACCTTTTGGCCTTCCCACCTGCATTCTATCACTGCAGGATAGAGGGAAACAAAGGACAGGAATGTGGGGACTAAAAAAAGACCTTAACTATAAAAAAGGGAAGACCTCCCCATTCCATGGATTCCGTCTTTTAGGTCCCCTTCTTCCTCTGGGGAGAAGTCTTTTCCACTATCCTATAATAAAGCCTTCTACTTTCAACTCTAGCTTGCTTCAGTGTGCTTCTCTGGTGTTATGCTTCAGCATTTGGGGAAACAAGGGCTCATCATCATTAAACAGCGGTAACAGATAGCTTAATTCTAAACACCCGTAGAATTATTATTTCTGATTTAAGTCTATCAGGTAGCAATTAACCTTTAACTCCTTCATCTTTCTCAACCTCAAATATTATAATAACTGAAATAAAATGGTTACATCCCTGTCTTTTCATCAGCACTTGTGTATAAGAATATCCAAAAGTGGAGAAAATAATTGTAGGTTTCTTGTATTTGTATGTTATTTTGCCTTTATTTCCTTGCTGAGCATAAAGCCTTTGACACTTAGCTACAGAGATTCTGGGCACCAGATTTGTTTTTTCTTCAAACTCCTGCAGACAGGATATTGATCTTCAATGAATTAATATTTCATAAAAATTACAATAACATTCCCTTTGAAGTATATTATAGCTGAATTTTACCTATGTGAGAAATGCTTCCTCTTAAAGAAATTTCTGAGATACTATAGGAACTTATTTAGTACCTATTTTAAGTCATAGATTATGTCTGCTACTTTACCACATTATTGCCTTTTATTTTTCCCATGAAAATATTGTTAGTCTAATTTTACCTATAGGAAACTGGGATCCAAAAATGTCTCATGTCTAGAGACAGCCAAACTTCTACTACAGACCCAGATCTGTCAACTTCCCAAGTCCATGACCTATGTATCCCATTTGATGTCAAATATTAATTATCTGTTATTTTTAACAAATCATATAAAGTCAGAAAAAAATGACCTTGAATATGAAATATATAATTTCTTGCTTATAGAAATTACAAAACTTGATAGCTAATTTTGGAATTTTACTTTTCTTCAAAGCTTCATTAGTCAACTGCCTTAATTTTTTCAAACCTCCCAATTAGACAAGACTAATATTTCATAGTCATATTTTTATGATACTGGAAAACTCTGAGGAAACTAATGATAACTTTTAAAATTGTGACCCATAAAAGTATTTTTTCCCTTATTTTGTATAAAAGAATAATCGACTTGATTGCCAGATATAGAAAAATGGAAGAAAGAAAAAAAGAAAACAACATTGAGAACCACTTATGATACGATATATTATTTCATTTGGTTGAATCTTCATACAATAACCAAATCAATAAAATAATTATTGACCTCTTTTTTCAGGTGAGAATCCAACCTTGAGAGAGGTAAACTGACTTGCCAGGCAACACAGCTAGTGAATGGATTGATCATAGGCAATTGCCCCCAAAGTGCACCAGACTGGAGGTTCTGTACCAGGCTAGGTGTTGAGTGTGTGCTGCTCTAGTCAGATGCTCAGGCACATGACAGAGGCAGTAGTAATAAAAGACGAATGAATAGTGAACATGGTTTTTCTCCATAGTGCATTCAGAATGAATTGTTTTTTAAACTGGTTTGTCTGAAAGCACTGTTCTAAGAAGAAGATAGTGATGATCCTGAGATGACTGAATATGCCACAAGAACAAATGTAGATGACAACCTTTATGTCAACAGTTTTAACAATCGCAAAGAAGTATCTAGAAGTTTAGTTTAGTATTGCTTAGTAAGAAAAGTTGAAAACAATTTATAAGGAAAGTTCTGTCAAACTTTTTCATACCAATAAGTCTCAAAACTGTGTTTCATTTAGTTTATGATGCCCATTACAATGTTCTTTAGAATGTGAAAAAATGGCCAATGGCAATTCTAAAGTACTATCATTGGAAGATGCATTCTAATTTATTACTTTTAAAATGTGGGAAAATGTGCATTATAGAAACCATGAACTATCATAGATATTAATCTGTTTTAATGTCAAAATAAATTGAGATACTTTGAAAGCGAATACATGCACTGGTTTATCAGGTTCAAACCATTAGTTCCTAATTCAAAATATTTTCATAAATAATCCTGCCAGCAGAGTGATGAGAGATTAATGAAGTCACACTACAAGGAAGCCCCAGGGAATAACAGCAACAGGAAAATATCAATATATAATTTCTAAATTTGGGCTGATCATGAAACAGACCATTGCCAACAATTAACCTTTTCTTGTTTTATTGTATCTAAAATTTTTCTTCCCTGGGCCTCATTTTCAGTAACATTGATAGTTATTAAGTTGTATAAAATCATCAAGAGTAAGAAAGTTGCTAAGGCTAAGAAAAATAAAAATGGAGGGGCAAATGTGATTTATCCACTTGCATTAAATTGCTTAAGACACAAATGAGATTGACAGTAGAACGCCTCTTTTAGGTAACTTGCCCAGCTTACTCTATTGGTTACCTAGGATTCCAATGAAACATTTAGCTATTGTAGCCGTAGGGCATCTATGTATTGACAAGTTACAGAAGTTTTCTTCATCTAATTTGTTCTGCTATTCCTAAGAAAGAAAGAAAGAAAGAAAGAAAAAATCCCAGTTACCTTAGCAACTGCAAGGTTACACTTTATCTTGAAGCTGCAGAGCTTTTTCAAAATAATAATAATAATAAAATATCCATGCTGACATTCCATCCTCCTTAGGTGATGGCTTTAGTAGTCAGGTTGAGAATAACACCCAAACACCCATTTCCTCCTGCTGCCCCACCCCAATAGCTTTCTGCACTGGCTGTCTTCACTTTTTTCTTTTATGGAAAAGGAGAGAATTACCAATATCAAATATGAGTAGAAAGAAATTGTCAGAGAGGGGCTACAGAAAGTGAGGTTCATCACAGCTGACCTTCATTATTTCTCTGAGAAGAGAAATTGGTGGACAATTGGCAATTGTTATAACGGGAAAATAAACACCCTGTCAAGTGTCAATGGCTCAAAAGTCAATTTCCAGCCCTAATGGAAGATAGCTGTAAGCCTGTCGGTAGGAGAACAGATTTTTCAGAAACTACTAAGTTAAAAGCACATTTTAACAATTTAATTCAAGAATCACTCTCAAGGCTGTGGTTCTTGCAGCTTATGTACTACCTGGTAAATAGGAACTTGTCATATATCAGCATGTGACTTCACCAATACCTGAGGTATGATTGCCTTAAAAGATGAACTCAGGAATAGGGGGAAATGGACAAGAAAAGAAATATAAAATCTCATCCCCCCATCCCCCTAAAAAAATGACTGAATCTCAAATTGAAGTAGCTTAACATTAAAGGGCTGGTAAACTCTAGTAACCTTGGCTTCTCCTAACTCTGAGCACTAGTGCTGGGAGACAGAATTGATCTTCCTGGGTTCTCCCTCCCTATACACCTTGGCCTAGAATCTTCTTTAGGCAGTGAGAAGGGGCATTCTTACCCATTACCTCTTCTGTTTCCTGTCATCGCTCAGGAGTCACTGCCAATGTCTTGAGTGCCAATTTTTCAGTTTATGCAGTTTTTATTTGTTTAACTCAGGAAGATAAATCCAGTTCCTGCTAAATTCTACTTCAATCAAAAGACCAAATCTTTTCTCTTCCCTCATATTTAATTACACAAAGGTCTCCACTTTGCTTGTGCTCTGTTCTCAATTACGGACCAGGAACTATGTCTAAATGATGGAATAACATGATTTTAAGAACTGAGTCTACAGATCCATGGGTTATATGGCCAGTTTCAAGGAAAAAGCAAAAATTTACACAAGACCATCCAAACTAAAAGCTATTAGAGTTTACTTCAGAAAATATCTTTGTGACTTACAAATGACTTTTAGGGAAACACCAATCCCCTTGCACTTATTTATATGTTATTTTATCAAGTATTCCCTGAGCATGTGCCCTGTGCCTGGTGATGAAGCAGCCCCTGAGAAGGCTAAGGTAAACAGGATGCAAGGGGCCTGAACACCTCATATTTCAATGCTCCCCTTGCACACCCTTTGCCAGTTTTGTGAAAGCATTCACAGGCCCTGATCCTCTGTTCCACATAGTGCCTGGCAGGTAGATTTGGTTTGGATTGGTACACTATTAGTTTTAGACTCACCTTTCAGAGACAAACAAGTCAAAGGGAGGGTCAAGCCACAGGAAGTGGATGTTGGAACAGCAAATTTGATTTGAATTCTGGGCTATTGTCAGAGTGTTGAACCAGGTTACTACATTCTGAGCTGAGGCCCCTCACTCTGCTATGCTCTTTTTACAACAGTGTGGAGTTACATTCCGCCTGGACCACAGGGCTGTCTATTAATTCTTACTGTATATGTGGAGTCTTATTTCCTGCCATTGTTTAAATAAAAATGACCTCATTCCCCCCCCCCATTAAAACTCATCTGCTACTCTCTTTACTGCCTATGCCTCAGGCCCCTCTCCAAAGCTAAGGAATGCCTTCTCAGTAGCCTGCTAAGACAAATATTTAATAAACAGGAAAAATTTTATAAAGTATTGGTAAGTAGAAAAAAGACGGTAACAAATCCACATATAAAGTAAGAGATATTGAAAAACCAGCCTCTACCTCAGAGCAAAGCCTGTCCAAGGAAGGGGCATCACCTTTGTCCTTGGAAAGATCCACAGAGCACTCCTAGGCACATTCCCACCCTGCTAAGTTGTTTATCTACAAATAACAGGAGAGATCTGCTGTGCCAGGTGACCCTGACTCAGTCAGGCTAGGTGGGGACCCATAGCAACCCCCTCGCAGCCACCAATCAGCATGAGACAGGGAAATACCTGGGATGCCAGATGACCCTCCCAGTAGTTTATGGTGGTTGATAACGTATTGGGAAACCATGTAGTTCAACACTACACCCGTCTTGGCTAAAACCAATCAGTTCAAATGAATCCCCCTCTTGTAGTAACCAATCACCCCTACCCAACTTGTTCCCACCAGTGAATGTGCTAATCATGTTTTAGAGTTGTTATTTGATTTTCCCGCGGTGTGTGATGATTTGCTAGGAGATGCTATGATGTATGTGGGGGTCCCTGTCTTCTCCAAAGAATGTATAAAACTGCTGCAAACCCTGGGCTCAGGGCCTCTCAGCGTCACCAGTTGCTGTGTGGCTGCAGAGGACCAATGAGCTAGCTCGAAATAAATACCTCTTTGCTGCTTACATTGATCTTGGTCTCTGGTGGTCTTTTGGAGGTCCTGAATTCGAGTATAACAATATTGTTTGAAAATAAATAAAATTATAAACATATGCAAAGACTATGAGATAATAGACTAAAATATTAATAGAGTTAAAATACTGGGTTACTAATTTATGGGTAGTTTTCACTTTAGTTTCCATTTTGTTTTTAAGATTTTGACAATTAGTTTGTTTTTATGTATGAAGTAAAAAAATTAGTTATTCTAAAAACCAACCTATAAAAAAATCTTCATCTATCTCCTAATCAGAACCTCCAAATTATTCTGTTTATTAAAATGCTGTTGCATTATTTACAATTCTACATTGCCTAAAGCATTGCAAATATTGGGATGCACTGTATATGGGATTGTTTCTACTGAATGATATGATACTTGAAAGCAGAAAACATATTTTTTAAATCTTCTAATACTTAACTTGGTCAGCTAAAGACATTAACAAATAATTTTTCAAAATGTGCATTTCATACCTGTGAATTGTGAAAAAAATTAAAATAATACATATGAACTAAGCACATGCCTCCCTTCTAAAAATATATGTTCCTATAGGCTTTTCTGCAAAATTTTCCTATACTGTCAATTTTGTCGTTGCTATTTCTTTTTGAGACTCCTTTTTTCTTCCTGAAAATTAGAGACTTAGTTTTACATTTTTAATTCTAAATGAGTGGGTATGAATGACAATCATGTCACAACCAAAAAAGAAACATGTCAATTTTTAATAAATTTAAATTTTATTTTAAACAAATCAATGAACCAACAAGTAAAAAACAATTAAAAAATTAAAAGACCAAGTTCAAATATTGTCTATTTTAGTTAATAATACATTTTGTTTAGATTCACTTCAGATCCTACTATTCTTGAACAAGGGTTACAGTTTTACTGACTAAGATCTTACTGGAAATTTCTTCTCTTTTTTTCTCCTTTAAATATTCCACCATAAGTGACCTCAAATTTGGTCCAATTTAAAAATAATTTTCTAAAGCTTCATAAGAAAAGACTAATTTCTGTAGCCACCAGACTGTTTCTGGAGCCATAGTTGATTGATAGCTCATGAAGCTTTTTTATACAGCACTGACATTTTAAAGACACTGGCCAGTCTGAACTTTCCATCTGGTGTGCTTGATTTCCTTTGTTCCACTTTCCCATAGTGACCTATTCTGTCCTTGATCTCCAAAACTGATTTAATTTAGGCCTCAGGGTGTGAAAAGATGGTAAAGTTTATTTAAACAAGAGATGAGAGTAATGTCTTCAGTGGTGCATGGTGATGGGGAAGCAAATCCCTGACTCTGGCAGTTGTTTATGTAATAACTGTACCATCAAGTGGTAGCAGGAGAGGTGGTCAATGTTTACCTAATGGAGAGGATGGAAGACATTATTTTATTTCAGGCTAAACCAAACATAACTTCTCTCTTTTGAAAAGAGATAACTAATGGAAAAAAGAAATATGTTACCTAACAATGGGAACCAGTTGACACTTTGGAAAACATTTCTTACACATTGTATGATTAAAGGTTCATTCCCAATAACACTGTGATATAGAACAGTTTTCTAAGTTCCAAAGCTAGTGAACTATTGAAGACCTGGCTCTTTATGCAAGGAACTTTGGTGTCTCTAATTACATCTTTCTTCCATTTTTTAAAAAATTTTTAAAATATTTTTTTAGTTGTAGATGGACACAATACTTTTAATTTGTTTATTTATTTTTATGTGGTGCTGAGGATCTAACCCAGTGCCTCACACGTGTGAGGCAAGTGCTCTACCACTGAGCCACAACCCCAGCTCCCTACCTTCCATTTTGTATACTTAAAAATAAATCCAAAGTACCTTCTATGTAATAGATCCAAAATGCAATCCTATTTATGCTACTCATTAACACTATCAATGTCTTTTTTCTGCAAAAGGTAGAATAGCTTTACAGATATCATCATGGAAGAGGCAAAAGCTTGAGAATCTCAGTAAAAGATCATTTGATAGTGAGCAATCTTAACAGGTAAGATTACCTGTTAGAGAAGTTGGCATTGGACTATCTAAATTTCAATATTTTCAGAACATGCCTTTATAATATATAGTACTATGGAAAATATAAGAATAGTTTTTCAGTATTACTACAAATGGACCTTATTTTAGAAGTTATAAATGACAATGTTCAAGCACCAACTTGTTAGCTCTCAAAAGTTTTTCTCAGCACCTTCTTTCACCATCAATTTTTTGACCAGAGAATCAAAGGACACTGGAAAATGTCATCAGATCTCAGTACAAGTGGTCACTTCATCTTGGGTAAATTGCTTAAGTTTTTGTTTTTTGTTTTTTTAACTTTTTAAAGATCAAAAAGTTATAGATTACTCTTCTATAAGTGTCAATCACCAAAATATTCAAAATCTATTCTAGTGTGTGTGGTATTGTATGGTGTTATTCTATAGTTTTAATCTTGGTATTTGAAAGGTAATTATGTTGAAAAGCAAAAAAATCAAGATGAATGCTTAGATCAAATATAAGTGACTTTGCAATTACGATCAGATTAAATGAGATTGTCTACATGAGGGCTGACTCACTAGGCATAGAGTGTTATGAATGTGTAAACATTTTTACTCTTAATAACACTCTTATTTTTAAAAAGAGCTTTAAGTAGTTTAAAATTACTCACCTGGGATAACGCAAAGTTACTTAAGAAGAAAGATTAGAGATCACATGGAGAAGAAATTAGGATACTGGAGTCTGAGGTGAAATGATTAATGGAGCTCCTAGTTTCTGTATTATTATCCACTGCTATACAACAAATGACTCTAAAACTTAACAACTAAAAACATCAAACACTCCCTCACACCTTCGGTCAGTCAGGAATCAGGATAAAGCTTAGCTGGGACCTTCCAGCTGCAGGTCTCCCAAGAGTTAGCAGTCAGGGTACTGTTCAGCATTGTAGTCTTACATGAAGTAGACAGGGGTTAATTCTCCTTCCAACCTCACTCCGTGCTTGTGGGCTATTGAAATGAGGATCTCAGTGCCTAACTAGCTGGTGACCAGAGGCCTTCCTTAATTCCTTGCCATATAGGCCTCTTCACAGGGGTTTGCATCTGGGCACTGACTTCCCACAGAGCATGAGAGAGAGCACCCAAGAAGAAAACCAATCTTTTAAAAGTCTAATCCCAGAAGTGACATTCCATTACTCTTTCTGTGTTCTATTAAATGCAATTCTGACAGTCCAGCCGATAATCAAGGGGCATAATCAAGGGGCGTGATCACAAAAGGGCATGAATAGCCAGGGAGCACTGGGTGCCCTCTGAAAGGTTGCCCTGCATAACTCTTTACAGACAAAGCAAAAGGAGATCATGATATTCATTGTAAATTTCTTATTACACGAAAAAAATGATAAATTCATTCTTTAGGGAAACACTTCCTGTTTCTATAATAGATCTGGAAGAATTTTTTTCATATGCATTTGGATTTAACGATTTTTGAGCAGTAGAATGTACAATTTCCTGAACAGTTCTTTTATGCAATATTCAGAGATGTCCTTCAGGGTCATGTCACAGTATTAAATTATGAATGAGGATATTTAAATAGAGACAAATCTAATGTTGCTTTCTAGGCATTTCATATGGTAAAGAATCCAGAAAAAATTAAGAATTAATACATGAATGTCTTCCAAAGCTTTGCATGCTTTAGATTACCTGTGTGTGTAAACTTCAGTTATACTAAATCAAATCTCTGGGTGATGGGCATAGTTTCTTTTTGACCTTATAATGAGCAACCCAGATAATCCTAACACATCAAATCTAGAAACCACATTTCTTTAGATGGTCTCTCTGAAGTCAGTTGTTCCTTCTACATTATTGGCAAACACTATAACACAGATCTACCCTGTCTTTCTCAGGTATTTCCGTCAATTTACTATGGTCCCCCATAAATCAATATTCATAAAACAAAAGATCAAAATGTAACAGATAAAATTCTTTGTGTCTTCAGTGACAGAATTTAAAAAAGAAGGAATAATAATTACACATTTGTTTCATGTCTTTAAGTTTTATTTGTCATAATGATGATTTTGTGTGTGTGCCTTATGAAAAGTTTATCTACAGTCTTTAATACCAGTTGCTATTTCACTATACTATACTTCTGTCAATTAACTTCATGTATATGCTGTGAAAAATACATGAATTGAGTGCTGGGGATAGAGCTAAGTTGGTAGAGTGCTTATCTTGCATGTATAAGCCCTGGGTTCAATCTCCAGAACCACCACCACCACCCCCTCCCCCTCAAAAAAACATTAATTGTAAAATTTATTCTCACATATAAAATTTATTATTTAATTGCAACTTTAAAAAAAAACTGGGGATTAAACCTAGGGGAGCTTTACCACTGAGTGGTTTTTTTGTTGTTGTTTGTTTGTTTTTTTACTTGAGACAGAGGTTCATTGAGTTGTTAAGGGCCTTACTAAATTGCTCAGGATGGCCTCAAACTCATGGTCCTCCTACCTCCCGAGCTGCTGGATTACAGGTGTGCACCACCATGTCTGGCCAACTATAACTTTTTTCGGGGGTATGGCTTTCTAGAAAAGTGTCAACCTTAAACAAATTATACTCCAATAAAGCAGTCTATGAATGATTGGTTGTGCTGGAGACCAAATCAACCGACATCCAATTCCCATGTTGAATGATATAGGATATTAGAAAAACATTGAGTAGATATTAATGTTGTCAGCTATACAAATCGTTACGATTTGAGAAACTTAACATGACTTCATGGAAGAACAAGAACTAAGAAACTATTTTAAATTAGAAACATTATAATTATAATTCATATCTATCAGACATAAAAAAGCTTACCATGAACTAATTCTAAAGATCTGTCATTACAAACTATATAACTACTACAGAATAATAATTGCAACAGCTTCAAAAATAATCCATAAAGCTGCCCCATTAGGTACAGGGACAAAACTTTAATGTTTTATTTATGACTTACTCAGAACTGACATGATTTAAAACTTAAACTACCTTTATCCTGTAAAATGCAGAAAAATATCTTAATAATTAAAAATCTTTGCCAAACCTCATGAAAATATGCAGCACAGCAAAATTGGTGAATACAACTATTTCATACAAATTGAATGAATTATTGCCTCAAGCTATAAAAAGCATAGAAATAACAAAATAAAAGTAATGGCAGCTCCAGCTGTTAACATAAAAATAGGAAGCACTTTCATTTGTAAAAGGAAATGACATGTTTTCTGGTTTTTGACAGAAAAAGCATGTACATTTCTCCACAATTAAATGTTTGAAATCTATGACTTTTACTATTATGTATTAGGTAAGTAATGTGTTTTTAATGTTGGCATTGGTAGGCCTTCTCTGCAATTACTGTATAATCAAGAATTACTAGTGATGTGTAGACAACTTGAACTATACAGAAATAGGAGAATTCTGGTATTTACTTGCATAATCGACAACGCCAAATACTGGAATGCCAAACCATCAAAATAGGCAAAATTTCTGACAAGTGAGAGTGATAGCTACTGATAGATATAGACAACTTATGAAATTGAAAAGATAAAACTCTTAGGTTCTTAAAAAGTTGGTACCTTACTACTCAATGTAGTGTTTTGACTTAACATTTTAATCACTGTCATCATTTTATTTATCCACTGCAAACCCCTACTGAGACCTCTTCATGCAACCAATGTACTGGCTTTTAGCCACACTAACATGAGCAAGACACAGGCTGTCCACTCAAAGACTCTCAGTTAAGCCAATTTGTCTATGCTGCATTTGTGTGGAAGACTAGGTTTAAATTAAAAATTTCTAAATCTATAATTTTTAAACTTTTATAGGTCCATAAAGGATATTAGGACATTCACAAAATATTCATTAAAAATATAATTTGGGAGATATTGATGCTGATGAAAAATGACTCTAGCAAAAATAATTTGAACTTTTAAAATTACTCACCACTTAATCCTGTTTCTGATTTACCTAAGTTTCCTCCCAAATATACTCACCAAATATCCAGGGAATATTGTACCCCTCAATCTAATCGTGATTTTAGAATCCACCCACGATTTTTAATTTCATCAGGGAATTGTGTGCTTGTCAAAAATTAGTTATATTTCTTCTCAAAATATGTATAATCCACTGTTACTTAGTATTATAATTGTATAACTTAATTTTTACAAATACTAATTAAAAGTGAATACAAAAATTAGGAGCTATAGCCAGGCATGGTGGCAAATACTCTCATTTCAACTATTTGAGAGGCTGAGGCAGGAAGATCACTGTGTCTAGCAGTTTGAGACATTGCTCTGAAACAAAAAAACAAAAGGAATTTTATCTATGAAAATTAGATGAAAACTTTAAAAATGATTCAGTAAAGACTAGAAAGTAAAAGGTCTGAGTGACATGGTTGGTTCACTAATTCAACACCTATTTCCAGGTCATTTTCCATTCTGAGCCTTCATTATAAAGGTAAGTTTAGCTAAAATACAAGCAAATCCAACTGGTCTTCTAGCAAAGTAATGGCCACCGAGACACAAACTTTCATTAATTGGCATTGTCTTTATTTTTTCAGACTGCTATTGCAGAATATCATGAATTGATATGTTATAAAAAAAAAAACAAAGTTATTTCTTATAGTTCTGGATGCTGGGCAGTACAATATCAAGTCCCATCAGATCCATTGTAGGTGAAGGCCCATTTCCTGGTTTCTAGATAGATGACTGTCTGTTCACATGGTAGAAGGAGTAAGGGAGATTTCTAGGGGCTCTTTTACAGGGGAACTAATTGGATTCCTAAGGGATCCTCTTTCATAACTTAATTTCCAAAAGACCTATCTACAAATACCACTGTATTGAAGACTAAGTGTCGATATACGAACTCGGTGGAGGGTAGAACAAACATTTAGTCTATAGCAGGTAGTTTTCCTCATAAAGAAGATTCATGTCTCTAGAACATGATCCTGATGTTTGAAATTCTAGCTACCACTTGTTACTATAAGGGAAGACCAAGAACTCAGAGAAAATGTCCCCATCCTAATAGAAGTTGCTGCTTACTCTCAGACATCTGTTTTATGAGGCAAAGAAACAAAAGAAAAAAAAAAGAGGGGAAAGAAGGAAAAGTGGAAGGATAAAAGAAAAAACAAAGGAAGGGAGGGAAAGGAAGAACGAGGGCGGGGTGAAAGGGGTTTGTGTAAGTCATAGGAATATTCTTTTAGTTATTTGCAGTTGAGAACATTCCTGATACCCATTAGTGGTGATGGGAGGAGGGACCAAGACTTTATAGTACATTATTGTTATCTTTTTCCAAACACACAGAAATCACATCTGTGTGATTAACTATCTGACATACAGTACTTGATGGAGCTTCTGTTATATTCTATTATGAAATTAACAAAAAATGAAAAT
Organism: Callospermophilus lateralis; assembly: GCF_048772815.1. NCBI lineage: Eukaryota > Metazoa > Chordata > Mammalia > Rodentia > Sciuridae > Callospermophilus > Callospermophilus lateralis. The sequence continues at coordinate 90,419,899 of NC_135314.1, forward strand.
TATGAATTTGATTGATACAAGAAAGATGGGAATGTTGGAAATCCAATAAAGGGACCAAATATTAGAGAATAAATGTGTATTGATTCATATATACAGATTGATAGATACAGAATTCAGGTATATATGCATCATTTTGAAGTGACCTAACTCAAAATAAAATAAATCACTAAATGCTAACTATGAAAAAATTATGTGCTTCCACTATGTTCTAGGGGGAAAAATTAGTCAAAATATAGGCAAGAATTAAAAAAATCAAAACTAAAATATAAACATGCATAATTTTACCTCTAAGCTTGGTAAAGTTAAAAAAGAGAGAAATCAGAAGAAATAAATAAAAGGTTAGAAATAAAAATTAAAATAAATAAATTTCTAATAATACATTAGATGAGATGATGTACCTGCAAATATTTTGAAAAGTTTAAAACGCAGATTTTTTGATCTTCTTTTATTGTAAGATCTTTAAATATATTTAAGAAAACAATAAATCATTTCTGCTGATGGCTCTGAAATAAATAAAGGAGTATTTATGGACTAATATCTACTATATTTATTTGGATGCAGGAATTAGAGATGAAGGATCTGTTCAGCTCTTGCAGAGATAGTATGAAAATACATTTGTACCTATTTTACCTTATGAGTAAAACCACATTTACCTTATGAGTTTTCGGAAACTTGAACAATTTGAAATAACTTCTACATATTAAGCATAAATGAGTCAAACCTAATTTCTGTCAGTCTCAGTTTTGTCACCCAGAGTAAGGTAGAAATAACACCATTCCTTCATTCACTTGACATGGTACCCCATGCTATCCCACTCACCTGTGTTCCAATCTTTTTGTTTCTGAGATAAGACATGCTAATTTTTTTTTCAAACATTTCCCACTTTAAATGTCTTTTGGATAAAACACCACCCTTAATGCAGTCTTCTGGGCACATTCTGTCGGCATACCAGAATAACAATAATAAACTTGGAGTTGACCATATTATTCCTCAAACCAACTGTTATCAACCAAAAGTTTAACATTATTTGAGTTCATAATCTTTCTTTAAAAATTTCAGATAGGTCTCTCTGGTATCTCTCTTAATATAGATATTTAGCATATCTTAATACAGCCTAGATTGTATTGACTTGTTGATTCCCATACTCTTTCATGTATGTCCTTGGAGTTCTGTTTGCATCTGGATTCAAATGGTCAGTCATAACTAATTTAATTGAATCCCTCTTTGTTTTCATGGAACAATAGTACTAGTAATGTCTACTGGGAGAAGAGGGGATTTGCAGTGAGCCACGATCTCTTCTAGGTGTTTAAAATATATTATCTCTGACTTGTTTCACAATATAAGGTAAAAAATATTACCTCTTTAAAATATGAAAGGGCTGATGAGTTGAAATATATAATGAAAAAGACATACACAGTATAAGGCTATTCTGTATATATCTATTGGTATCTAATGGCAAAATATACTTAGAAGGGGGCCAAAGAGGTTTAGACAATTCTTTAGACTAATGTTACACAAACAGTGGTCACAATCACCTAGGCAGAATCTGCATTTAAACTAAAACTTCAAGTGAGTCATGCATATATTATAATTGAAAGGCACTTAGAACTCTTGTCACTATCTTCTCAGATATCCAGTTACTTTCCATGCTAGAGAATCATTTGAGTTAACATGTCCAGTGCCTTGTTCTTCTGCAAGGGAGCAAATTATGGAGTCAAAAATGGATCATATAAAGTTCATGCTTATGTGTGCAAAATGTTCTTGTTCTCTTAGACCTTCCTGCATTCAAACTAGTATTCTTGATTATTGAACCATTGCCATAATTATAATTGTAGATATAAATAAGTCCACCAAATTACTCCCAACAGACCACCTATAACTTCTAGCATTCTGCCTTTCTGACCTGCCTTTCTGAACTAGGTATGCCAGGCAGGCCCTGGACTTTACATAGTGCTGAGCTAAAGGCCAATCATTCAGTCTACTTATAAGACTAAACTTCTCTTTACCATATCTCAAGGCCTAAAATTGAACTTGAAACAGGCAATGCCGATTGGTTTCACATCAAAGCTGTTTTCTAAGACAGTTTACCTGTAGGTCTGTATCTGAGGATAGATGATTAGAAAACTACAAATTAATAAAACATATCACAAAGTACATCTGATGACTAGATCCCTCTGTGTCTTTTGGATGGGTGGATGAAATCTGACTACATTCTCCTATTGCTACCATAGGGATAGAACTAGTGTTTCTCAGAAGCTCCATCAAGTACCATATCTCAGACAGTTAATCACACATATGTGATTTTTGTGTATTTGGAAACAGATAACTATGATGTACTATAAACTCCCTAAAGCTAAAATAAAGATTTTGAAAGTTTTCACTATAAAGAAATGACAAAGGTTTGAGTTAAGCTTAACTTGATTTAAACATTATATGCAATGTGCACATGTGTTGAAATATCACATGGTATCCTATTAACACATGTGCTTTTTATAATTTCAAGCACAAATAAATTTAATAATTTTAATTTTACCAACAAGTAAAATACTATATTACTGATCCATTATTTAATATGATTTACTTATTTTTTTTAATTAATTTTTATTGTAGGTTATTCAAAACATTACATAGTTCTTGATATATCATATTTCACACTTTGATTCAAGTGGGATATGCGCTCCCATTTTTACCCCACATACAGATTGCAGAATCACATCAGTTGCATAACCATTGATTTACATATTGCCATTCTGGTGTCTGTTGTATTCTGCTGCCTTTCCTATCCTCTACTATATGATTTACTTATATTGGAACTATCTTTGTATTACTGGGTAAAACTCTAGTCAATGGTATCATGGGATTTATGGTATTTCTTATTTCTGGTTTGGTTTTACTGGTATTTCTCTGATAGTTAAATAATATTTGAAGAGACATTTTATTATGATAACAGAAAAATAACATTTTTATTTATATCTTATTATTCCCATGAGATAGTATTAATTAAGTAATGGCTAGAAAACATCTTTTGAATATTTGAATTCCACAAGTGGTTGATTCCCACATACAAAGATATCAAACTTTATAAAATTTTCCTATCTTATATTTACTTAGTAATTCACAGAACCAAGATATGTCAGGAGTTGGTTAATATATAACCACACATAATCTGCCAAATGATATATAAACAAACACTGCCTGAAATCATGTATGCTTTCAACAACTCGGTGGCATATAAAGGTTTTTACAACTTTGTTGTGACTTTTTCTCAGCCATTTCTAACCAGGTAAATGAGACCCACAGGGCAACCTGTCATTCTCCAGACCCCTTTAACTTTCACATTTTTCTGCCTTTATTCATACCACATCTTCATTCTTAATTGTTCCTTCTGTATATTCTACCATCAAATGCCATATCATTTTTTCTTTAAAACCTTCCTTCATAGATAATTTTTCAGTTTCCCCAAACAAAATATTTCTTTAATATTGCCCCTTTTATGCCAATATCATTTATTGCCTTTGACACTAGATATTGAATTCATTTAGGTTAATGGTGTCAATGAATAAATGGTAGGAGATTCTTCATTTCAAATTTACTCTGTTCCTTATACCTCTAAATGTACTGTAATTTCAAATACATGAAAGAAAAAAGATTTTATTTTTTGCTCCTTTACATATGGTGTATACACACTACCATAGAATGTTCGAGTCTTTGCCATGGTGGCTACAGACAATGTTCCAGAGAATGAAGATCCTGATAATACTTCAAGGACATACATGATATCCACCTCACCTGCAATAGCAGCCATGGCCTGAACTGACATGAAGAGTGCTTCAGTAATCTCTATATGCACTCAGTTCTTTTCAGAAACATAAAGGCAAAAACTTCACATACCTATACCTAAGCTGCCAGTCCCCAGGGAGACTTGCATTTCTACCTGGTATATACTGAAAGAAAAAAATAACTTATTTCACAGTTGCTTTAGCATTAAAAAGAATGTCTTTTCACCAGACATTCTCATTACCAGAGAGTTTTCATATAATCACACAGATGTTGATCTTGGCTGAATACAGATATCAAGGAGGAAGAGAATCATAATTATCAGAAAAGAATTAAAAGAATTCATTGAATTCCTAGGAGCTTTCTTTCCTTCTTTCATGGAAATGCAAGGCTATTCATTCATGTCTTCTCAATTATTAATGCTGTTTCTTTAGTGCTTGGATTATGAAATGAAATATTCTGTATCTTCTGGCTCTCAATGTTAGATCTGATTTTAGATTTGCCCTTTTCATTCACTAGAAGCAAAGAAGCAAGGATGAAGAATGAGAGATATAAGGGCACACACAGGGCAGAAAGTGCAGCTGGGAAATAACAGCAAAGATGGCCAGCAGGAGAGGAAGCAGGAAACTAAAGACAGGTGGTAGCATCCATGGCTAAAGAAAGCTAGGTGCAAATCCCACATCCTTTGGCTTGTCTTTATTTAAAACCCCGAAGAAGAATAAAAGAGAAGCAGTTTAAAAAGACTGTAAGGTACCAAGGGTTATAAAACAATTTAGTGCTAAATAGAAAAACAGTTTAAAGTGTGATTGGTTACCTATTGAAAACTCCATGTAAAGACACATTATGAGAAATGCCAACATTTTCATAGAAACATCTTGAATTTGTCTAATGGTAAATTTGATTTTGAGTATGTCGGAGAAAGTAACTTCGGGAAAGGGAAAAAATACTTTGGAATTGAACAGAAATGATCAAGGAAGCCACAAGCCACCTTGAGAACTATGGAGCATGTTGAAATAGTTATATAGGATCCTCAAATGGTGCTCCAGATTCGACCGCATGACATCTGTAAAGGCTGTGCCTGATAGATGATAGGAAACAATTACAAAGTTTTTGAGGTTCAAGTATGAACAAAGGGAATCAAATGGTTTTATTGTAATGCAACATTTTGAAACTGACAGTGCTGTAATAACTTGTGGTTTGCACTTAACCAAGCAGATAATTTGACTCAATTTATTTGTTTATGTTGATATAGTAAACACAATTCAAACAGTACCATAATAATAGAGTATTTTGAAATCTATTACCAATAAAACAAACCATATAATTACATATTTATGCTAGTTATGGCTTGAGAATAGGACATAAGCACAGAATACAAATGTTCAGAGAGCAGGGCTGGAAAGCTCCATAAAATAAATGTCCCAAGTAATAGGGGTCACTACTTCAGATTCTTCAACTGCTGTGCTTTCTCTTAGAATCACATTCTAAGAGAAGCAAGTTCCTCATTTTTTATATGTAAATTAGAAACATTGCCTACAATAAAAACTACAGAAGATCAACTTTGCAAGAAGCAGACAGAAAGTGTTTGATCAACTTTGAATTGAAAGTCTTCTGTTTGAACTGAAGACTACTGCACCCACCAATAATATGGTAATCTTTTATGATAATCAGTGAGCAATTTTATTGCATTATTTTATGCCAAAGCATTATAAGAATAAGTTCCACCATGGGAAGGACAGAGAAGTGGCTAATGAAGAAAGTAACATTAGAACAAAGACCGAGAGAGTGTGAAGAAGTTAAGTAAACCAAATAGATGTGTACCTGTGGGAAGAATATTCTAGGCAGAGGGAAGAATTACTTTAATGCTAAAAAGGAGGATTATGCCAGGCATGATCTAGGATGACCTTTACCCTTGTGTTGAGAATAAGCTGTGAGATGGGCAAGGACAGAAATAGGATAACCAGTTAGGGCACCAGTAATATGCTGCAAATAAGATGGCGACTGAGACCAGAGTGTTTTTAGTGGGAGTGATGAGAGTTAGTCATATTCTGGATGTATTTAAAGGCAGAGATATTACAATTTCCCATGGACTCAATGTAGGCTGTGAAAAAGAGCTCGCTCTTTTTTTTTTTTTTTTTTTTCATGTTTTTTGTCTGGGAAATGGGAGGGGGGACTGTAATAACTTCCTACTCAAAGGTGGAATACCAGAGCAGTCTAGGGAAGACTACAGGAAATACACATAATTTCTGATGCTTATTAAATATCCAGGCAGAGGTGGTGAGCACTTAATTGGCCATATATGTCTAAGGTTCTAAAGTCAGGAGTCAAATGGAAATTGAGCACCATTAACATAGAGCTGCTAGGAGCTTGCTAAGGAGGAATGGAAGAGAACTCTAAGGACTGAGACAACCCAGGGGGCAGTTCAACATTAAGAGAACAGGCATAAGTGGATAAAATGGCAAAGAGATTGACAAGGAATGAGTAGTAAAGATATGGAAACCAAGAAAGCACAGTACCTTCAAGACCAGGGATGGGAGAAGGAGATCAATACTGTCAAATGCTGCTCATAGGTCAGGTAGGACAAGGACAGAAAATTTACGAAAGGATTTAGGAGAATGCTGATAAGTAGTGTCCTTGATAAGGGCAGTTTTGGTGAATGGATGGAGAAAATACCTGAGGAAAATGGGCTCAAGATTAAATAGAAGAAAAATAAAGGCAATTATTTGAAGGTGTTTTACTACAGGAGGAGTAAGAAAATAGGGCTGCATTTGGAAAGAGAAGTGAGTCTAAGAAAACTGTGAATAATCTCTTATTCACTTGAATATATAAGTGTAAATTTTAAAATTCTTTTGAAACAACCAATCATATAAAATATAATACTAAATTTATAAGAATACATTGAAATTCAAAACTTACATAAAAATTATATTTAAAATTATGATATGTCAAGATCATTGTACTGTCATGTGTAACTAATTAAAACAAACAACAAAAAAATTCCACCCCACAGAATTGAAAACAGGTATTTAAATAAATGCTCATTTGAATGTAAAAAAAAAGATGAATATCTTTTAAGAATATTAATGTAAAAGTCCCCAATTTAACTTTAAAAATGAAAAAAAAAAACTTAATTCTTACAGTCTTTGGAATAAACAACAAATTGTTTACAGCTGCATAAAATGCAATCCTAATTTTTTATCATTTTTTACTTGTGTAAGAAACATAAATATAACTTCATTGCATCTGATTAAATAAAATTATGAATGAAGCATTTACCTTAAGAGAAAAAAGATGAAAAATATTCAAAAATTTTAAAAAGTATAGTATATAACTAGAAGCCACTTAAGAATATATACACATATAAAGACAAGGTCATTGAGAATAAAAACCTGATTTTTTTCTGGCTTTAGACTAGAAGAACATATTGTACAGATCTACAATGAAGGGGATTAACTAGGAAATCTGGTGTTGACAGATTAAGGGGGAGTGAAATTAGGTTTCTTTATCTTTGCAATTAAAAGTGTCTACAGTCTAGGTGTTCTTTAATAAAACAGACTAATCTTACTTATTCTCCATGCCACATTAACAAAGAGGAATAAAGTAAATACAAAAGGAAATATATTTGGGTAAAAATTAAATACCTTGAAGGCTCTACCTGAGTTGTGAAAGGTTATTTATAATTTTAAAAACTTTTTTTTTAAAAAAAAAACTATTTTGTCTTCTCCTGTGCTGGAAAATCTCATGCATACTTACATATAATAACTTCAGTTAAATTTAATTACTGAGTTTGAAGAAAAATAGTGACAAAGATTGTGTCCAAATACTGAAGGCCTCAAAAGTCCTCCAAGAGAGCACTGCACTGGTATTTGGGGTTCAATTCTTTGCTATATGCCTTCTTTTATAAAATAGGACAATTACATGCACACTTTTAATCTAATTAGCTTTTCTCCCCTCTCTCTCATGCATCTTCTGAAGTACATTAATTATGGGAAAGAGTGCCAAGCATCAAATGTGATGTCTTTATTGAATAGCAAATAGAGGAGTAAGGAAAAATCAGAATTAACGTCCTCTTCTTCTGCAGTATACAGGGAAAAATGAAAAGAACAGCAGATTGAGCTTATTGCCAAAAAGAAAATTTTCAAGGGTGCTAGAAAACCATTTCATACCCATTAATATATTAAATAACAATTACCAAAAACTAGATGCAGACTAACATGAGACGATGAATCTCAGAAAGCAAAAACGTATAAATTAAGATGCTTTTAAAAACTGAATTCAAAACATGTAGGTTTTGAAATGTTTTGGAGCTGATACAACAAACAAGTTCTCACGTGCCATTTCAAGCAGTTTTAGCTGGATAGACCATAAATTTTCTCAAAGGACACTTAATTTGCTAGGTTGGCCAAATCCCAATTACTAGATTCAATAAACTATGTGGTAGGGAGGGATTTACTTGGAAAAAATAACCGTATCAACTAATATATAGAGATCTTTCATTTGAGTTTCAAATTGCCAATCAATAATTCACTACAAGTTGAGTCCATAATTAATCATATAAACAGTTTTTCCTCTAAGTACCTTGTGAAATTTGTTTACATTTCATTAGATTATGCTAAACATTTATCACTTTATTATGTATTCAGATTTAATTGCAAAGCCCTTTCAAAATCAGACAGTAAGTAACCATCTTGGATGGGTCCCGTTTATCACTTGTGCTCTTGTTCAAGTTCATTTCATGTCAAATGTACACAAGGAATCTAATATTTAAAAAGTGTGCTCTTGTTTTTGGAAGTGTCCTGAAAGAGCATCATATTTAACTACATGAAAATCCTCTACATCTCTAAATAACGGTTATTAAAGTTATACTTCACTGTATCTATTAACAAGGAATTCACTCTCTTTTGATAGTAGACTTCTATATATTATTATAAGAAAAAATCATGCCATCTTTAAATTATAGGAAAGTTCTTTCTTATATTCAGCTAACATTAGTTGGCTTATAGCTACCATCTATTGGTCTTAATATTTCTCCCTTGCAATTCTACTTAAATATTCTAATCCATAAGTACTTCAAGACAGTTGAGACATACTATTTTATAGCTCATTAATCGAAAGAAAATTTATTTGAAATACTGGGTAGAAATAATATTCACTGAATCCCAAGAAAAGAAATCTGAAAGGCAATAAAATTCCTGGAACTAAATGGTTGTATTAAAAATAATGGTTTTTGTTTTGTTTAGGGCTTTTAGGAGACACAGGGGAACTTCTTTTCAATGTTTGAAATTGGCAAAGTTGAGAAATGAGCAAAGACTGAGGAAATTTCTATCTACTCCATATACTTATTTATGAAAGGAGGACTCAATTAGAAATAACAGAACCAATTTAATTAATTTCTAAGACTACATTGACCAGCTTCATACATTTGTTAACTGTTGTTCTGAATTAGTGAGCTCTAATATTTGCTGGAGAAAAGGGAAAAAAGGAATTAAGTACATAGGTGCAAAATATATGAGAATAAAACCGAAACTTACATGGAGTCTAAATATATTCTTAGAATGACACCTATTATGGATTGAATGTTTGTGTCCTCTCAAAATTCCTGTTTTGCAATCTGAAGCAGTTTTAGCTGGCTAGGCTCAAGAGTCTGTTTTGGGAAGTGTATCTTCAGACTTGAGGTTGTGGGAGTGGGAGTCCTATGATGGAATTAATGCCCTTAGAAGAAAAGAAAAAGGGACCATAGCTTTCTCTCCAGATGAGAATAAAGTAAGACGTGATCATCATCAAGTCAGAAGAAAAGTCCTCCTTAAGATTCTGAATCTGCTAAATCCTTGATCTTGGACTTTCCAGTCTTCAGAACTATGAGATATTCATATCTATTGTTTAAATGACCCAACCTATGTCATTTTTGTATAGTAGCCCAAGTTTAAGACAGCCAAGTCCCCACCCCCATAAATCCAAAATACCTTTGTTTAGGTCATCTCACAAAAGATGGCTATAGAAATATAGCAGAGGAGGATAACACATCATTTAACACAGTCAGTAGCATTGTTTTAAATATAAAGATTCAAGCTGTGGAATTTCAGGAATGACCCAATGAATGAGGAAAAATTGAGAAGGATGGAATAATAAGGCCTTAGAAACCTTAAAATCTTGACAGTTGTCATCTATGTAGCATTTTTTTAAGAGCCCAGAGCAAATGAAATCACACAAAAATCTCTCCTACTTGCAGTAAAACTTCCATCATTATGAATGAATATTTTATAATAATTTTAACTCTGAAGAATTTCATTGCAGTATTTTATGCCAAAGCAATATAAGAAAGTTCCACAGTAGGAAGGACAGAGAAGAAGAGGGCTAGAGGGCAGTTAATGGTGGAAGAAAGGAAATGCAGCAAACAAGAGTAAAAATAGAAACAAATTTAAAATCCTCAATTACTCTGATTTTTTTTTTTTAATGAATCCTGTCTTTCTCATTGTTTTGCTCTGATGGAGTCTTAGAATAAGAGTTCAAATATTATTCAGTACCTTTTTCTAGCTTATCAAATACAAAAATATAGAGACAAGAATATTTGTATATTTTTGTATAAACTGTATTTTCTGCTAAAATCCAAGATAATTCGTGTTACTAATATCTGTTAACATAAAATAAATTTGTATTATGTATTATGATATGCATAATAAAAATAAAACTGGTTTAAATATTAGGTTTTTGTAATATTCCCAAAATGTACATATTCCCCTCAAACAATCCAAAATTTATTTTATCTATTTTTTAAGTTTATTAGTTATAGGGAATTTTTTAATTAGCATATTAACATAAGCACTATAGAGGTATTTTTATTTACAGAGATAAGCATTTACCTATGTATTTAAAATACCAATGTCACTTTCACACTTCGTTTTTTTTTAAACATACATGACAATAGTGGAATGTATTACACTCATTATTACCCATTTACAGCACAAGTTTTCATAACTCTGTATATAAAGTATGTTCACGCCAAATTATGCCATTATACATGTACTCTTTAATTTTGCACTACAATTCTTAATACACATATATACCACAATTTTTCATATCTCTGTTTATATATAAGGTATGTTAATGCCAACTTCAAATCTTCTTACATATATTTTGTATAATGATGACCATCACCTTCCCTGATCCTTGCTATTCCCCTTCCCCCTCCCTTTGCCTCCCACCCCTCTTCCCTATCTATAAATAACCATCCTCCCACACACTTAGTTTTAATAGTCCATTAAAATAAAAATTAGGCAAATAGTAAATTATTGTCAATATAAAATTTGAATTTGAAATTGCTTTTAAATGCTGATCTAAAATGCAGAAATCCTTTCCTATTATCATTTTATACTGAAAATCATAGTTCCTTTAGTCATAAATAAAGGGATATAATTTTTTCTTAGAAAATAAGATACATTTCTGTTTACCTGGAACAAAGATAACACATTAACAGAAATGTATAAGGATGTCAAGTGAATTACACAATTTTGGATGTAGAAAGGACTTCAGAGATCATCTTAGTGCTGTGGGAATTATGGATTACTTTGAAATCTAATAAAACCTATAAATTCTGTCTCTCTAAAAATATAGATGAATACAAAAGTCTTTTTTTTTCTTGGAATTTCACAACTCTCCATATATCTATACAAATGTTTGTTTGCATGCATAGTAAACAATTTTATCTACCATCCAAAATCTATTTTTTTCACTCCTGCTTTTTGATTGATTGTTCAGAAAATTTGTGAGCAATGCATGGATGCTCATATTAAATTTATTTTTTCACATGAAAAGTCAGAAATCCCAAGAGTGAACAGATTGATACCAAGAGCTAAATGTGTTCTTAAAGATGGTGTTGGCTTTTTTCATCCAATCATAAATTTAAAAAAACCAGCTCTTCCTGTCCTCTTGGCAGTCAAATAAGATGTTTAGTAGTCAAAAAAGTCACATCATCCAAGACAGATACTTATTGCATCTTATCATATAAATAAGACATTTGTAAAATATTTAAGTAGCAAAAAATCTAACTTTTATTGCGATGTACTTGGTTCATGTCAAAATTTCCAGTAAAGGTTATTTTTCGTTGAGTGTTCACCTTATGCTTTCATATGCATATAGATTGCCCTCACACCCCAGAGCCTTAGGTATAATCACTTGAGACCAATACTCGCCATGATATATCATTCACATAAAATGCCTGCAGTCATATCACACATGTTTTGTCACCCTGTATATTCTTAATCGCTTTGCTGTGCACCTGCTGCAAAGCAACCTGTCAATTTGTCAGGAAAGAGGGCTACGAAATCCTCATGCTGTCTTCTCGTCCACTGTGCAAGTATTTTAACTTGGCATATTAAGTATCCATAGGAAAGGCTAAAGTTAAAAGGCATGGGAATTCACTTCCAACATAATAGCAGACTTGTGAAGATAATCTGGTGCTTTCCACAAGGCAGCTCATGGAAAATGTGACTAACATCTATAGCATGGGCACATGTACTCCTATACAATCTGATGAATGGGCACAAAGCCCCTTACTACATGGGCATGCATGTCCTGAGATGAAGCCAAAATAGCATATATCCATCTACTCTGTTTAAAATTTAGCTAGCCTTATAATTCTACTATAATCAGTAGGCTGGAATCAAGCTTTATGCTAGCCTAGAGAAAACAAAGTCAGCACTCCAGTAGTCTAGAGTTTGCTAGGCATGTTGCTCAGAATTCTCCAGACAAGAGTCATGCCAACATGCCTTTGTTCACCAAGTTTCTTATTCCTGGAATACTCTTTCCATTTATTTGATGGGAGAGCTCTTCACTTTTTCAGTGTGAACCAAATATCACCTACTCTACTTGAATTTTCCTGTTTTTATTATTTGCTTCCAGGAAGGATGACTCACACAGTTATATTTTAATTTAGATAATCTAGTTTTAGATATTATTATAACAATAAGATGTGGTGACTTAAATTCCCATGGCCAGTACCTTGTATATAATATGGTTCTCATGCCTCCTTTAATTTTACTTTATTTTGGTACCAGGGATTGAACCCAAGAGCATTTAACTAATGAGCCACATCTACAGCCCTTCTTATAATTATTATTATTTTTTAAAATTTTGAGACAGGGTCTCAATAAGTTACCCGGGACCTTGCTAAAAGTTGCTGATGCTGGCTTTGAACCTCTGATCTGTCTCCTGAGCCACTGGGATTATAGGCATGTGTCACCACACCTGGCTTATGCCACCTTTTAAAGGTGTAAAAAAAAATCATATTTTCTTGTGGTCCTGGGTAATGAACCCAGGGCCTCAGAGCATACTAGGCAAGTGTTCTACCACTGAATTACATCCCCAGCATTTTATTTATTTATTTTAAATGGATTAGGAACTGGCTAAATTGACCAGGTTGGTATTAAACTTGCAATCCCCGAATAGCTGAGATTATAAGCATGCACCATTTTTGGCACACCTGGCTAAAAATTTTTAGGGCTGGGAATGGAGCTCAGTGGGAGAGTGGTTACTTAGCATGTGTGAGGCCTTGGATTTAATCACCAATACCACAAGGAAAGAAATCTAAATTTTTATAAAATGTCTACATCCCATGAGTACTATGTATTCAAAAATACTAAACAGGCTAAGGCACATTATTTTACAAAATCCTGAATATTTATCTTTGGAAAATGTTATAGTATGGAAGGAGATAAAAATCATACCAACCAAGATGCTCAAGATTAAAAATAAATACATAAATTTTGGTCTGGAAATTTTGCTTATGTACTAGAATATTTATAGAGTGAGTGACAATAATCCATTTTGTTAGATTATAGCTGTGATATGTGCAAAAGTTTCAGTGAAAGATGAATGGCAGTCCCAAACTAAAACATAGTTACAATTCTCTGCAAAAAGAAATATAGACTTATATATTTTAAAAACAAATGAAATAAAATAGATTCAGATCAAATCATTATGTAAGACTAAATTAATGAGTGAATACCACTGCATTCAAACTACTGCTAAGTGCATTGTATAAGTCAGTCTGTTGTATTGACAAGTTCCATATCTGTGGATTCAAACAACCACAAATAAAAAATGTGTGAAAAATAAATTGCATCTTTACCAAATTTTATGAACTTTTATTCTTATGAAAATTTTGTCATATTCCCTAAACAAACTGCAAAATACTGCTTTACATAACATTTACTTGCATTAGATATTATAAGTAACATAGAGGTGACTTAAAGTATAAGGGCTGATATGCATAGGTTATATGCAAATATTAAGCCATTTTAAATAAGGCACTTGATTTTGATCTGAGATTTTGGTTACCACAGGAGGTACTGGAACCAATCCCTCTCAGATATCAAGGGACCACTGTACCTGAAATATTCAACATATTTTTTTAACCAGTGGATTTAATTACATGGCAGGTTCAGAGGTAATGGTAGGGGGAAGAAATGGGCAAAAAATTACCACTCATTAGCTCCCACTGTGAGGAGGTAGGGGATGTCCTATTGCAAGAAAAATCCATACTGACTCACTGATGAGGTTCTCAAAATAGTACCTCTAATAGCTGTGGTTATAAAGGCTACTGAGTTCACAAAGTGACCAAAGAAGGCATCACAGTATCAAAGTTAAATTACCATACCTTTAATTAGGTTCTGAAAATTCAAGAGGGACCAATTACAGGTGTTTATCAAGCAAGTCTAAAGCTACACGAAATGTATAATTTTATTTACATATACATATCTATATATTTATATTCATATATTATTTCTATTCATATATAAATGGCTTTTTGTTGTTGTTGTTCCTTTTTCACACTACAATAATGTCTCCCTTGGTAGACTACCAGTGGCTGTGGTTCATGTCTCCTTGAATTTAGCTTTGGTGGTTTCTAATAATATGCCTGATATGTAATTGTATCCCAATAAATATTTGTTAAATAAATGCTATAGTTTGGATCTGACATGTCCACCCAAAGGACCATGTGCTAAAGGCTTGGTCTTCAGTTTGGTGCTATTGAAAGGTGGTAGAATCAGTGGGTCCTACATGTAGGTCTTCAATCACTGGAAGAGGCAGGGGTGCCCTCAAAGGCAGTCATTAGGTGCCTGACTCTTCTTTTTGCTTTGTCTCCCAACTGCTGTGAGGTGAGCTGCTCCTCCAACACCCACCCCTACCATGATGTGCTCTCTTGCTACTGGCTCAAAAGTAACAAAGGCAATCGACCATGGACTAAAATCCCCCAAAACTATTAGCCAAAATAAACCTTTCCTCCTTAAACACTATTTATCCTACATATTTTGTTACAGTGACAGAATGCTGACTAACACGATGAACAAATGCATTACACTAACTTTGATACATTTAAAGTTATCATATAAACTTACTTCAGTTAAACACTCTAAACTTGAGTTTCCAGTTAGCTGAAAGATGAAACTTAAGGGGCCTATACTTATTTAAAAAGACTGATTATCAGTCAGAGAACTGGGTTTGAATCCCAATTCTGCTGTTAAGTTCCCACATAATCTGTAGAAAGGGCAATGGGGGACAATTCTCACTGAATGGGTGAGACTCTTAATTCAGGCCATATCTGTAAAGTGTTTATAGTAAACGCAACTCCTAGTAAGGGTTCAGCAAGCAGTACCAATTCTTATTATCATCATAACCATTATCATTGATACTAGATATCTGTTTAATCCTAACAGAATATATTTTTTACACATATTAATGATTCAAGGATGAAAATTTGTGAAGCAATCACTTTAATAACAATTAATCACCAAAAATAATAACAACGTTCACTGTATTACATAAGCTCTTAAAATCCTCAAAAGGCATGTCATTTTTTAATAAAATATTTTCTTCTTAGGTTCTCCCATTTCTGTATTAAAATATTAAAGATCACTGAGTGCATCTAGAAAGTATCTTTTATTTAAAAAGGCAATAAATTTCTTAACTCGAATGTGTGTTTCTAGTTTCTACAAAAAGACATTTAGAGAAGATGATCTTTAATTCTCTTAACATTTAAGTCACTCCAATACAACAACAAAATGTCCTTTTTGTATATATACCACTTTAATCTCTTCTGGAATTCTTCATTTTAGCCCACATGGAAAACTTTCACTGGCTACAGAACAAGAAAGGAAAAACTTTCTGACGCCAGATGCTGAAGATCAATAGCTATTCCCAAAGTTTATAGCATAATTAAAATGTGTAAGAGGAATAATTTTCTCTTTAAACCCTAAGGCTAAGCTTGGAATTATTGACTAAGACAAAGTTATGTGGTGTAACATTTTTTTATTATGTTTATGGATAATATAAAGGAGTTTATGGCTTTTACATGTAATTTGTTAAGTTAGAAACACTGAAGAGGAAATATCCTTAGCATCAGCAAAGCATCAATTGTTTAAATATCTCTTTAAGGTGTATTTTACTGAGGTAAATCTATACTCCTTAAGACTAGTTTGTGGTCACCTAAAACTTCAAACTGAAGGTTAATGGTCAAAACATTCTTGAATTTAGTAGAACCCATTTACTTCAAACTACTTCTTCAGAGCTTTATCACCTTCAATAAAAGTGCCAGGAATGTAGGTATGATGGAAATGTCATCAGGGCATGAAGGCAGGTAGAACAAGAGGAATCATGACACACCCACATAGAGAGCACTATGTGTATTCATGAAGTTAAGTATATATAGAAAAGCAGATATATGAGCTGTGTAGTGAAATGTTAATAAAATATTGTATTTTCAGTAATAAATTTGAATAGTCACTAACTTTTACATATCCAGATAAATGATAAATATTTGTCATATTCTGCTTGGATAGTCTTTTTTAATGGTAGTTCTTTTAATATGGTACACCTAGAAAATAAAAAGATGGAGATGCATGAGTGTCAAATACATCTTGGTTTAAAGTTTAATTCTGCCTCTTACTGGCATTTAGTAAATTCCTAATTGTATTTTTTGTTTCTTATCATTATTATCAATGATGGTAATCATAACATAAAGGTACAAACCTTTGAGGCCAAACATTAATTATCCAAGGGTCTCAAAGTCTTTGAGTAGGTAAACATTAATGCCCAATCTTATTTTGCTTCTTTCAAACACAGCCAAATACAATTTGATACTTAGCAACCCAAAAATCTCATAGGTCTGTTACATTCATACTACATGGACAGTAGTGTAGGCAGATGCTTTTCCAGTGTTACACTGATGAGAAGAAACCATATAAAAATTTATGTGTAGTTAAGCCCAGGTGTTCCATTGTTTTCCAAAACCTTGGATGGATTTAGAATGAAATATATGCTCTGTACTATTATAGTCCAGTGGCATACTATCTGGAGATGACTGGCTTGAATAGTTTCTGTGGGTGGTGTCACATGGTAAAGTGAGAATATTCTAAAGTAAAAATCTCCAGCTAAATATGAACAGACACCAGTAACACCCTCTCACACACTTTCTCTTCTACAAACTCACTCACATCTCTGTGAAAAATGGCATAATAATCACCTACATTTTTTTTTTTTTTCTGTTGCTTTTCCACATTCACTGACACAAACTCTTGGCTAACTCCACTACTGCTGCTGCTGCCGGCCAATCCTTTTATTTTTCTCTCATGGATTCAACACTTCTCCCAGAGGCCCACCCTAACTCTTGGCTGAATAAAAGCATCCTTTACTACAAAGATACAGGGCCCTTGGCAGGAGCTTCACCGCCCACTCTTCTCTGTAACTCAGCAAATTTGTCATTATACTCACTCCTTCTAGGAAGAGAAAACTGTACTTTATTTCTTTAAAAATACTCTAGGGATCCAACTCCACCTCCCTCAGACTTGCCCCATCTATTTTAGCACCTTCATCCTCTCCCTCACTGAAATTCAGTTTTCTCATTTGTGAAAATAGCAAATTGCATTTACTTTACAAAATCAGTGTGATGGAAGTACTTTCTTCTTTTTTCCTATTCTCTGACTCTGTTCCTTTCCAAGGGCTCTATTATATCACCTTATTACTTCAAGCTTCTTATAGTTTGACTCTACAATTGTGTCTTCCTCTTTTACCTAATTTCTGATTATATTCAAATTATTTTACTGTATTCTTCCTCATGCATCACCCTAATTCCAGGTTGGAATCTCCAGATTCTAGCTACTTGACTATTCTGTCATTTGATATTTTTCACCCTTCTAATACAGAAATTCCTACCATGCGTTTCCCTAAAAACACCGTCAGGTGACTCTTCTCTCTTGCCTATGAACCCATCTCAGTTTCTCTCATTTCTGCTCAAACTTTATTCTCCATCATCAGTTTTCTTATGTTCGTGCTCTGGTTCTATGATTGTGTAATATCAGCTGTCCACAATGTATCTACCACTTACATCTTAAAAATTTACCATCTTTAATTTTATACTAGCTCTCTTTCCCAAGGACCAACCTCATTTTTACAATTTAAATCCTGGCCATTTTTAATCAAGAGACTCCTCTTACAATTCAATATAATTTTGTTAAAAGCAGTTTATATTTCTCTTCCTTAACCTGTTCCCCACCAGACATTCCCTAAATCAGTTAGGAATATTATTTCTTCTCATCCAAGCCAGAAACCTCAAAGTTTTTGCATTTCCCCCCTCCTTCCTCACTCTATGTTAGCAAACAACAATCTAGCTTTAATCATCTCTCAAATTTATTTCTTGTCTTCAAGTCCCACCATCATTACTTGGATTTAGTTCTTCATCATTATGAGATGATAGACAATAATGAAAACAAAATTAAAAATTAAAATAATGATGATGGTGGTAGCTGTGGTGATAGGGGAAAACACCTAAGTGTTTCCTAAGTGCCACAGACTGCTATAGTGTTCAACATAAATTATTTTAATCTTCACAGTCACTCAATGAGGAGAATGTGCTCAATACATGAAAAAATAAATAATCACCTAACTATATCTTCCAAAGAACTATGACTGTATCATCCTCCTTCAAGTCTAGAATAATCAGGTAAAATAGATCATAATAAATAAAGACATTAATATTTAGATGCTTCACAAAAATATATATGTCAAAAAGAACATACCACTCACAATTTTTGTATCTGTGAGAACTCATCTAGTTAACTCTTTCCAGTGTCACTGTAATACAATACCTGAGCAAATAAGGAGAAACATATCCTCTAATTGTTTTTTCACGTTCTCTAATTTTGAACAAAGTACAACTTCTAATCTCTTAGAATAAAGGGATTATATGTCATCTCTTATTCTTCTAGAACATGCTCTTTCAATTTTAAGACAACTTTTATTTGACAATGGTTTATTTTTACTTAATTCTTATTTATTTTGTTTTGTATTGATCTTGTTAAGTATTGCTACTTTATGCTCAACAAATTTTCATGTTTGAATAAATGTAAATTGGAGAAACACATAAGAATAACACTATGATTTTATGTTTGCTTTTTTCTGAGGATATAAACCTTAAACTTGTTGAAATCATATTATGTGTTAGCTTTGGTTCTAGGATTAGAAAAACAGCAATAAACATGCCTGCTATAGTCTTTCATCGCAGGAGAACATTTTATGCAGGGAAATATGCAATAAAAATATATAAAAAAGGGAAAATGGCTCATTGCAATATAGTACAAGAATTAAAATCACACATTAAGACATACTGGCTGTTTTAGTTTGAGAAGCTAGACAATGTGTCGCTGCAATATTAATCCGGTAAGTGAATAACAAGAAATAATGCATATAGGAGGTTCAGCAGGAACAACCAGAAAACATGTGTCTTAGTAGAGAATCATCTTGGTGTATTTTTGGAGGAAGAGAGATGGACAAAAGTTTTGTGAGATTTAAATAACTTTAGTACATTTCTGTCTGAAATCATTTACTAGTTATTTCCTTTTCTAGTGTGATTATCAACTTAGCTAAATGCAAATTTCATGTGAAGACTATTCTGTAGAATGTTCTATGACTTATATAACCATGTTACTGATTGGTACTAAATTACATGAATATTATGATAAATATCACTTAATAATTACTAATTCTTAGAGATAAAAGCAATATTATGGGGTTTTCTAATCTTAAAAAAAAATTGTTGCCCAAAATAAATTCACATAGGTCAAATGGTAGACTAGAAATGACATAAAACCCTAAAACTGGGGGAAACGACGGGCTGGTGGCGCAGAGATACAGCGATGCTGATTCTGCGGGCTCCTGCCAGCTAGGCATTTGCTGAGCTCGGAGCTGAATTCTGGGTTGGAGACGGGGAAGGAAACGGTCCAGTTCGGTTCTCCACACCGGTCAGACCACGGAGGAAGCCAGCGGCCACCATCTTGGAGAGCTGACGTCACCATCCTTGTTTTTGACTGATTGCAGCTCTTTCAGCTATAGAACAGGTAATTTCAGGCTGACAATTGTCTGCGTCTCGCAGACAAATTGCTCAGACTTAGTGCTAAATAACACGCGGAAACTGCTTCTTGGAGCCTGCTCCTATCAGAACACGCACCGAGCCCGGAGCGGCGGAGCTCCGGCTACCGGAGCTGCTCTGGCCCAGGGCTATAGAACCCGCGGAAACTGCTTCTTGGAGCCCGCTCCTGTCGGAGCATGCACCAAGTCCGGAGAGGCCGAATTCTGGCTCCCGGAACTGCTCTGGCCCAGGGATAAAGAACCCGCGGAAACTGTCTCTCGGTCCGGGTCCTGCTGAATACTGTGAAGGCCAGAGGGGCGGAGCAGAGCCGCCGCCAGAGCCCGGAACAGGCCTAGCGACCTGCCGGCGTGGTGTCGCGTCGCCCCGGCTAGAGCAGGGGCCGAACAGAGCCGCCGCCAGAGCCCGGAACAGGCACAGCGACCCGCCGGCGTGGTGTCGCGTCGCTCCGGCTAGAGCAGGGGCCGAACAGAGCCGCCGCCAGAGCCCGGAACAGACACAGTGACCCGCCGGCGTGGTGTCGCGTCGCCCCGGCTAGAGCAGGGGCCGAACAGAGCCGCCGCCAGAGCCCGGAACAGGCACAGCGACCCGCCGGCGTGGTGTCGCGTCCCTCTGGCTAGAGCAGGGGCCGAACAGAGCCGCCGCCAGAGCCCGGAACAGGCACAGCGACCCGCCGGCGTGGTGTCGCGTGGCTCCGGCTAGAGCAGGGGCCGAACAGAGCCGCCGCCAGAGCCCGGAACAGGCACAGCGACCCGCCGGCGTGGTGTCTCGTCGCTCCGGCTAGAGCAGGGGCCGAACAGAGCCGCCGCCAGAGCCCGGAACAGGCACAGCGACCCGCCGGCGTGGTGTCGCGTCACTCTGGCTAGAGCAGGGGCCAAACAGAGCCGCCGCCGGGGCCCGGAGCAGACCCAGCGACCCGCCGGCGTGGTGTCACGTCGCTCCGGCTGGAGCGGGGGCCGATCAGAGCCGCCGCCTGTGCCCGGAACAGGTCCAGCGACCCGCCGGCGTGGTGTCTTGTCGCTCCGGCTAGAGCGGGGCCCGAACAGAGCCGCCGCCAGAGCCCGGAACAGGCCCAGCGACCCGCCGGCGTGGTGTCGCGTCGCTCCGGCTAGAGCGGGGGCCGAACAGAGCCGCCGCCTGCGCCCGGAGCAGGTCCAGAGACCTGCCGGCGTGGTGTCGCATCGCTCCGGCTCGAGCAGGGGCCGAACAGAGCCGCTGCCAGAGCCCGGAATAGGCCCAGCGACCCGCCGGCGTGGTTGTCAAGAATCCCCAATTGGAGTAGGGGGAAAGCAGATCCTCCACCCGCGTCCGCAAGGTAGGCAGGCCTGTGACAGTCTGGCAGAACAGCCCCAGCGGCCTGCCGGCGTGGTAGACACGTCACACCACTTGGGGGAGGGGCAGAGCAGAGCCGCTCCCCGAGCCTGGATCAGGCCCAGCGGCCCGCCAGCGTGGCAGTCACATCACTCCATTTGGAGTAGGGGCAGAGCAGAGCCGCAGCCCGCGCCCAGAACAGGCACAGCGACCTGCCGGGGTGGTAGTCACGACAACCCAATTGGAGAAGGGGCAGAGCAGAGCCGCCGCCCACGCCTGCAAGGTAGTCAGATCCGCGACTAACTGGTGGAACAGGCCCAGGGGTTCACGGACGTGGTGACGTGGTAGACACGTCACACCAATAGGAGGAAGGGCAGAGCAGAGCCGCTGCCCGCGCCTCCAAGGTAGGCAGACCTGCGACCGACCGGCAGAACAGTCCCAGCGGCCCACCAGCGTGGTAGACAGATCACCCCAATTGGAGGAGGAGCAGAGCTGCCGCCCGCCCCTGCAAGGGAGACTTTTCAACTATACAAGAGCAATATAAATATATAGGGGGAAAAATTTCAAAAACACAATAGTTTCACTAAGCAGAAAGAAACACGAGCAATATGAAAAGACAAGGAAAGAAAGGACCACAAGCAATGCAGGTCAACTCAACTTTAGAAGAGGTTATAGCTGCAGCAGATGGAATGTCAGATAAAGAATTCAGGATATACATGCTGCAAATGATCTGGAGTCTCAAGGAAGACATTAGACAGCAAAATCAGACAATGAAAGATCATTTCGACCACTTCGACAATGTATTACATAAACAAATCCAAGAAGCAAAAGATCAACTATACAGGGAGATAGAGGTAATAAAAAACAAACAAACAGAAATCCTAGAAATGCAGGAAGCAATAAACCAACTTAAAAACTCAATTGAGAATACTACCAGCAGAGTAGAACACTTAGAAGATAGAACATCAGACAATGAAGACAAAGTATTTCAACTTGAAAAGAACATAGATAGCTCAGCAAAACTGTTAAGAAACCATGAGCAGAACATCCAAGAAATATGGGATAATATAAAGAGACCAAACTTAAGAGTCATTGGGATACAGGAAGGTATAGAGGTCCAAACCAAAGGAATGAACCACCTATTCAATGAAATAATACGAGAAAACTTCCCAGACTTGAAGAATGAGACAGAATCCCAAATCCTAGAAGCATACAGGACGCCGAATGTGCAAAATCATAAGAGATCCACACCTAGACACATTATAATGAAGATGCCCAACATACAGAATAAGGAGAGAATTTTAAAAGCTACAAGAGAAAGGAAGCAGATTACATTTAGGGGTAAACCAATCAGGATAACAGCTGATCTTTCAACACAGACTCTGAAAGCTAGAAGATCCTGGAATCACATATTTCAAAAACTGAAAGAAAATGGGTTCCAACCAAGAATCATGTATCCAGCGAAATTAAGCTTCAGGATGGAAGATGAAATTAAAACCTTCCACGATAAACAAAAGTTAAAAGAATTTGCAGCTAGAAAACCATGTCTTCAAAACATCCTCGGCAAAACATTACAGGAAGAGGAAATGGAAAATAACAATGAATACCAACAGTGGGAGGTAGGACAGTAAAGGGGGGGAAAATAATCAAAAAAGGAAAACAAACCATGTTTAGTAACATAAATAAACAATTATGGCTGGAAGAACAACCCATATCTCAATAATAACCCTAAATGTTAATGGCTTAAACTCACCAATCAAGAGACACAGACTAGTAGAATGGATCACAAAACAAGACCCAACAATATGCTGCCTACAGGAGACGCATTTGATAGGAAAAGACATACATAGACTGAAGGTGAAAGGTTGGGAAAAATCATATCACTCATATGGACTTAGGAAACAAGCAGGAGTGTCCATACTCATATCAAATAAAATAGATTTCAAGCCAAAGTTAATCAAAAGGGATAAAGAGGGACACTACATACTGCTCAAGGGAACCATACACCAACAAGACATAACTATCATAAATATATATGCCCCAAACAATGGTGCAGCTATGTTCATCAAACAAACTCTTCTTAAGTTTAAGAGTCTAATAGACCAACATACAATAATCATGGGAGACTTCAACACACCTCTCTCACCACTAGACAGATCTTCCAAACAAAAGTTGAATAAGGAAACTATAGAACTCAATAACACAATTAATAACCTAGACTTAATTGATATATATAGAATATACCACCCAACATCAAGCAGTTACACTTTTTTCTCAGCAGCACATGGATCCTTCTCAAAAATAGATCATATATTATGTCACAGGGCAACTCTTAGACAATATAAAGGAGTGGAGATAATACCATGCATCTTATCTGATCATAATGGAATGAAACTGAAAATCAACGATAAAAGAAGGAAGGAAAAAACATGCATCACTTGGAGAATGAACAATTGGTTACTAAATGATCAATGGGTTATAGAAGACATCAAGGAGGAAATTAAAAAATTCTTAGAGATAAATGAAAGCACAGACACAACATATCGGAATCTATGGGACACATTAAAAGCAGTTCTAAGAGGAAAATTCATTGCTTGGAGTTCATTCCTTAAAAAAAGAAAAAACCAACAAATAAATGATCTCATACTCCATCTCAAAATCCTAGAAAAAGAAGAGCAAAACAACAGCAAAAGAAGTAGAAGGCAAGAAATTATTAAAATCAGAGCTGAAATTAATGAAATCGAAACAAAAGAAACAATTCAAAAGATTGACAAAACTAAAAGTTGGTTCTTTGAAAAAATAAATAAAATCGACAGACCCTTAGCCATGCTAACGAAGAGAAGAAGAGAGAGAAATCAAATTACTAGCATACGGGATGAAAAAGGCAATATCACAACAGACACTTCAGAAATACAGAAGATAATCAGAAACTATTTTGAATCCTTATACTCCAATAAAATAGAAGATAGTGAAGGCATCCATAAATTTCTTAAGTCATATGATCTGCCCAGATTAAGGCAGGAGGATATAGACAACCTAAACAGACCAATATCAATTGAGGAAATAGAAGAAACCATCAAAAGACTACCAACTAAGAAAAGCCCAGGACCGGATGGGTATACAGCAGAGTTTTACAAAACCTTTAAAGAGGAACTAACACCAATACTTTTCAAGCTATTTCAGGAAATAGAAAAAGAGGGAGAACTTCCAAATTCTTTCTACGAGGCCAACATCACCCTGATTCCTAAACCAGACAAAGACACTTCAAAGAAAGAAAACTACAGACCAATATCTCTAATGAACCTAGATGCAAAAATCCTCAATAAAATTTTGGCAAATCGGATTCAAAAACATATCAAAAAAATTGTGCACCATGATCAAGTAGGATTCATCCCTGGGATGCAAGGCTGGTTCAATATACGGAAATCAATTAATGTTATTCACCACATCAATAGACTTAAAAATAAGAACCATATGATCATCTCGATAGATGCAGAAAAAGCATTCGACAAAGTACAGCATCCCTTTATGTTCAAAACGCTAGAAAAACTAGGGATAACAGGAACTTACCTCAACATTGTAAAAGCAATCTATGCTAAACCTCAGGCTAGCATCATTCTGAATGGAGAAAAATTGAAGGCATTCCCTCTAAAATCTGGAACAAGACAGGGATGCCCTCTCTCACCACTTCTGTTCAACATAGTTATCGAATCACTGGCCAGAGCAATTAGACAGACGAAAGAAATTAAAGGCATAAAAATAGGAAAAGAAGAACTTAAATTATCACTATTTGCAGATGACATGATTCTATACCTAGCAGACCCAAAAGGGTCTACAAAGAAACTATTAGAGCTAATAAATGAATTCAGTAAAGTGGCAGGATATAAAATCAACACACATAAATCAAAGGCATTCCTGTATATCAGCGACAAATCCTCTGAAATGGAAATGAGGACAACCACTCCATTCACAATATCCCCCCAAAAAATAAAATACTTAGGAATCAACCTAACAAAAGAGGTGAAAGACTTATACAATGAAAACTACAGAACCCTAAAGAGAGAAATAGAAGAGGATCTTAGAAGATGGAAAAATATACCCTGTTCATGGATAGGCAGAACTAACATCATCAAAATGACAATATTACCAAAAGTTCTCTATAGGTTTAATGCAATACCAATCAAAATCCCAATGGCATTTCTTATAGAAATAGAGAAAGTAATCATGAAATTCATATGGAAAAATAAAAGACCCAGAATAGCAAAAACAATGCTAAGCAGGAAGGGTGAATCAGGCGGTATAGCGATACCAGACTTCAAACTATACTACAGAGCAATAGTAACAAAAACAGCATGGTACTGGTACCAAAACAGGCGGGTGGACCAATGGTACAGAATAGAGGACACAGAAACCAACCCACAAAACTACAACTATCTTATATTTGATAAAGGGGCTAAAAGCATGCAATGGAGGAAGGATAGCATCTTCAACAAATGGTGCTGGGAAAACTGGAAATCCATATGCAACAAAATGAAACTGAATCCCTTTCTCTCGCCATGCACTAAAGTTAACTCAAAATGGATCAAGGAGCTTGATATCAAATCAGAGACACGGCGTCTGATAGAAGAAAAAGTCGGCTATGATCTACATACTGTGGGGTCGGGCTCCAAATTCCTCAATAGGACACCCATAGCACAACAGTTAATAACTAGAATCAACAAATGGGACTTACTCAAACTAAAAAGTTTTTTCTCAGCAAAAGAAACAACAAGAGAGGTAAATAGGGAGCCTACATCCTGGGAACAAATCTTTACTCCTCACACTTCAGATAGAGCCCTAATATCCAGAGTATACAAAGAACTCAAAAAATTAGACAACAAGATAACAAATAACCCAATCAACAAATGGGCCAAAGACATGAACAGACACTTCTCAGAGGAGGACATACAATCAATCAACAAGTACATGAAAAAATGCTCACCATCCCTAGCAGTCAGAGAAATGCAAATCAAAACCACCCTAAGATACCATCTCACTCCAGTAAGATTGGCAGCCATTAGGAAGTCAAACAACAACAAGTGCTGGCGAGGATGTGGGGAAAAGGGTACACTTGTTCATTGTTGGTGGGACTGCAAATTGGTGCAGCCAATCTGGAAAGCAGTATGGAGATTTCTTGGAAAGTTGGGAATGGAACCACCATTTGACCCAACTATTCCCCTTCTCGGTCTATTCCCTAAAGACCTAAATAGAGCATGCTACAGGGACACTGCTACATCGATGTTCATAGCAGCACAGTTCACAATAGCAAGACTGTGGAACCAACCTAGATGCCCTTCAATAGACGAATGGATAAAAAAAATGTGGCATTTATACACAATGGAATATTACTCTGCATTAAGAAATGACAAAATCATAGAATTTGGAGGGAAATGGATGGCATTAGAGCAGATTATGCTGAGTGAAGCCAGCCAATCCCTAAAAAACAAATGCCAAATGTCTTCTTTGATATAAGGAGAGTAACTAAGAACAGAGTAGGGACGAAGAGCATGAGAAGAAGATTAACATTAAACAGGGACCAGAGGTGGGAGGGAAAGGGAGGGAGAAGGGAAATTGCATGGAAATGGAAGGAGACCCTCAGGGTTATACAAAATTACATACAAGAGGTAACGAGGGGAAAGGGAAAAATAATACAAGGGGGAGATATGAACTGCAGTAGAGTGGGTAGAGAGAGAAGAGGGGAGGGGAGGGGAGGGGAGGGGGGTAGTAACGGATAGGAAAGGCAGCAGAATACAACAGACCCTAGTATGGCAATATATAAATCAATGGAAGTGTAACTGATGTGATTCTGCAATTTGTAAACGGAGTAAAAATGGGAGTTCATAACCCACTTGAATCAAAGTGTGAAATATGATATATCAAGAACTATGTAATGTTTTGAACAACCAACAATAAAAAAAAAAATATTAAAAAAAAAAAACAAAAAAAAAAAAAAAAAAAAAAAAACCCTAAAACTGATTAAAAATCAGTCTCAAGAATGAAAACATCACTATTAGGAAATTTTCTCCTCCTGCCCCCAATTTCTGTTTAACTCTATGGAAAATCATTACCTAATTCAATCTGAAGATCATAGATGGTTAATATCTTTATTATCAGTGCCAATGTATTCTTTTTTATTCTGAATCTTTACCCCTCTCATAGAAACACATATCTGACACAGTGATTGTACTGAACTCTTCATTAGTCAAAATGAATGAACAACCCCTACATAAAATCTAAGAGGAACTTCAGGGGAGACAACTGGGTAATAACACACACTTATAATTTTTTTTTAAATCATAGTTTTATGTTCTAAAGTTTTTTTGTTTTTTTTAAGAAGATTTATTTATTTATTTATTTTAAAGAGAGAGTGGGAGAGAGAGAGAGAGAGAGAGAGAGAATTTTTTTTAATATTTATTTTTTAGTTCTTGGCGGACACAACATCTTTGTTTGTATGTGGTGCCGAGGATCGAACCCAGGCCGCACGCATGCCAGGCGAGCGCGCCACCGCTTGAGCCACATCCCCAGCCCCTGTTCTAAAGTTTTAAAGCAGGTAAATATTTGTTCTTATAAAGTCCTTTTCCCCCCCTGCATACTAGGGATTAAACCCAGGGTCTTGTGCATTCTAGCCAAAATGTTCTACGACTGCAGAACACCTTCAGCCCAGGTTTGTATTTCTTAATTATTATTTTGTCTTTTCCTTTCTTGTTTCCAGGTTTATTATATATTTGAAACTTTCAACATAAACTTTTCCTGATAAATAATCTGTTAAGATGGTGCTTTCAAAATCCAAAAGAAAATCATCCAGATTTTGAAATGATAGATTCTGAGATGAATTAAATAGTATTAATTCTTTTTTGTTTTTATTCAGCAGTACCTAATAAAAACATCTGCATTTTCATTAGGTCTATATATTGTCATTTATAAAAATCATTTGGCTTTGCTTTCATACTTAATGAAGAAATCTGTGCCTCTCTTGAACATTTTAATACCAATTTTATATTACTTGGATACCATACATCTTGAAATCAATTTCTTTTTTTCGCTTGGTTGCTAGGGAATTTGAAAGGAATTTTGTGACCTGTTTGATAGCTTTTCATATGTTGTGGCATATATTTTGTATATGGATTTTTAACTGTCATATAATTTTGACCTTTTTGTTCTTCTGTTTTCTTATTTGTAACCTATTTCGAATAGGATTTTTTGAAAAATCATTCTTGTTTCCAATAAGACAGAAAAATAACGCAAACAACTAGATGGATAGACTTAATTTCTGTGTCTTGCCTCTGAGGTACTTTTGGTCAGGAGAGACTGTCCTTGTAGCCACTTATTCTAATTTGTCAAGTTGCCAGAGTCGGTTTAAATCATATTTCCTCTATGAAACTATCTAAACTCTTAGATTCCTTTCTAATGTCTTGCTGATGTGTGGTTTAAAAATAGTCAGTAAGAGAGGAAGTAACTTTTACCTTTTGTGGCCAAGTGGATTTTTTTTTTCCATCTCAGAAACCTGTCACTAAGAAATGTAGATGTGGTGAAGAACTTTTCAAGATTTATCAATAGCTTAATGGAAGATGGAACTTGTCTGTGATTGTATTAAAGGTCCATAAACAAGGAGGAAAATTAAATACACTGACCCTTCAATTCTTTGTGCATCTCACATTCTATTTTCAAAGGAAGTCATTTTTGAGAAAACAAAGGAATCACAGAGATGGAATTGACTTCGAGAGTTTAATCAGTTCTCAAAATCAAGCATTCATCCCTGTCCCGAGTTACTCAGCAAACTTGATTGTGTTGGACTTTCACACCCTTTGCCTGTTTATTATGCTGCATTATATTTGGAAGTTGATTTTTCAAAGCTTTTCTCTTTTGGGCTTTTTCATTAGATTATATTCTACAATATTCTAAGTCCCACTGCTTTCTAAAATACACAATATAAAACCTGCATTAAACTGATCAGAGACTTAAGGAGGATAGGTACATTGCTTTCCAATATAAATTACTAAAAAGCATTTATGAAAGCACCCTCTAAAATGTTTAACTGTGTAAATGGCTAAACATACCTATCAGCAGAGACACAAAATAGTCCTGTCAAATAAAACTGTTTACACATACTGTTCCTGAAGAGAGATTAGAAGCTCAAGGGATCAACTGAAGCTCAATGCCCTTTTATGTGTTTATATCCTAATGACATTTCTTTGCAATCTTGTCAGTTGCCCATTTTTCCTTCAGTTATGTATCAAGTGTGATACTTTCCAATAATAAGTCAAGTACATGCTTGATCAATAATCCTCCCAAAATAAACTAAGGTAAAAAGAAGGCTGGCTCACTGTTCTACTCAATTAACTAAATTTGTTTAAACTCTTTCCAAAATTCAGAGGAGAGCATACAATGTAATAATTACATGGTGTTTATACACATATAATCATCAGATTAAGGCTGCACCTTTTGTTCCATTCCTTTAAGAAAAAGGAATCGGATTCAAAGACAGATCTAACCTTTTAAATACATGGAAATATTTTAATTGCATTATTAATAATGATAATTAAACAAACATGGCATCTTATAGGTATGTATCACCTTTTCTTCAAGGTTTTACAGTAACTTTAATTGAACCTTAAAATATTTTTCTTTGAAACACTTTCAGTGACATAAAATATCATTTAAATCAAAGGGGATTAAACTATGGCTTTCAGATTATCTAAAAGTCCAGCAACAACCTCTACATTTCAAATTTTTGAGCTGGCTTTTTCCCCAAGAGCAGGTTTTAAATAAGTACCATATTACTAGCCAGTTTTATCTCATGTTCCATTTAATACATTACCTGTTGTTTTTTTCCTAATAAAGGAAAGATGTTATTTTCATTCATAAAAAACAAAAGAGCTCCTCAGTCCTGTTGTATTGATTTCAGTAAATATTTATCATATTTTACTTCAGATTGCATCTCTTAATCTCATTTTCCTGCTCCAGGGATTCTCTATCTTGTACCTGAGTAAACTCCTCAAACCATCTCCACATGAACCTTTGCCTAACCCATTTGTTTAGGTCAGACTCACCTGGGATTTCATGCCTTGGCATTTGCAGAACTTTACTTGCGCCAAACATGCTCGAATTTGCTCTTAGCTTATGAGATCTCTCCAGCAAAGCTTCTGAAAGCCACAACTCCAAAATGCTCTGTTACCTCAATACCAAAATTTCAACTCCAAAATGCCTCAGGTCTTCAAGTGTTCAAACCTATCTTAAAGAGCTAGTGGAAGCCTTCCTCATGGAACTGATAGGCTGAACAAGAGCTCCTTGTACTTCTCTTGACTAAAAATGCTGTTTAAGGTCGATAGGCTAGGAAGGAAGATTCACAAATAGGTAAGTCCTCTTTGCGTTCCAGAAGGATATCAACGCATTCACAGGCATGGTTTACTTTGACAAATGCAGAGATATTTTTCCCACCACAGAAAGTAAACATGCACACCAAACCAGTATAACAGGTTGGAACATACAGTACTGCTACCCTCAGGCTGCAACTTAGAAGCACAGACACTAAGGCACCTTCCTGCTTAGATTTTGTTTTCCTTTTAGTAGCCATACAAAATAAAGCATAACGTTTTGAGAGATTATCATAAAAAATACTCTATGCGTGTGCATATTGATTTTTGACTAACCCCTGGTTGTAATGAAACTAAATATCTTAAAAGCCAATAGACCTCTACGTAGTCAAAAGACAACACAGCCTGGATAGATCGGTCACACAATAGCCTAACTGAACACTAGACAATGCTTTCACGGTCATGAATACAGAAACGGACGATGTCAGTAGGGAAAGCACTTATAAGACTGGTTTCCCTTTACGAAATCAGAAAGCAAATGCCTCTAGAAAATAATGCGCCACATTCTTCCATAAAGTTACAGGCTCTGGATGCCAGGGGTAGAAACCAGAAAATTCTAGCAACTGCTTCTATAAAACCAAAGAGAATTTTCTTAACTTCATAGGATCTCTGTATATATTTTTTTGTACCTATCAGGTATAAACATTAAACTTGAGGACCTCTAAGCTCTCTTCTAACTTGAAAATATTAATATTCTACAGTTATTTTCTCTTACTCTGACAGCCAAATTCTCCTTCAGTGAGTTGGTGAAGAATTCTCTCCTGCTGATTGCTATCGAGCGCTGAAACTGCCTTCCACAGGGTCTAGCCAACTCCCCTATACTTGTAGCACTTACTTTTTCAACTGAGATCTATGCTTTTGTAGTCTTTGAGAGTAGAGATTTCTTAGAGCTAGATAAGGAAGAAGATCCACGTGCAGTGGCATATACCTGTAATCCAGTGGCTTAGACAGGAGGATCAGAGTTTGAAACTTAGTAAGTCTTAAGCAACTTATCTAGACCACATTTCAAATAAAACATTAAAAAAGGGCTGGTGATGTAACTCAGTGGTAAAGTACTCCTGGGTTCAATCGTTAGTAATATATATATATATTAATATATATATATATATATATATATATATATATATATATATATATAAATATATATATATATAAATATATTTATATTAATATATATATATAATATATATATATATAATAAAATCTCTCTCTATATATATATATATAAAAATCTCCATATATATGGAGATTTTTTATCAGAAGTGCTCAGAAAATCCCCTCAGTTGTTAATTAGGCAGCCTGAGTACCTAATATGTATTGAACCTAATATGTCTCCCAGAGGAGACACCCCCCACTCAAGGTCACCTCTTCTCACAAGGTTTCTTCAGTTTGTGAGAACTCAGAAATAGTTTTTTTTTTTTAAATTCAAATAATCCCAAGGGTGAAGAAATACATTGTAATCTTTAAAAAGCAAAAGTGGCTTTGTACATTTTTTGACCAAGGATGAAAAAAGAGAAAGAAAACAGAAAAAAAAAAAAGTTCCTGGTGACTGTTCCTGAGATAGGAAGGACTCAGTAGATAAGATGCATAGCTACACAACAAAAGATTATTTCCTTTTTACTTTTTAAAAATAATTCTGAGTAGGAAATTTCACGCCTATTAATAAGAATACTGGGACAAGTAGAAAATGCTGGTTCATCCTAAAAGAAAAGAGGTTAAGAAGCACTTATATGCCCAAGGGCAACTCTGGAAAAATCTTAGAGTAAACCATATCTAGGTGTCTGCATGTTGGGAAGGGGACTGCCACTCGTATCATCTGAGCCATGCCAATCGAAGACTCCAATCGAAGACTGACACAGAACACTTGGTGGTATGAATGAGTTTGCATGTTACACAAGAACATAATTCTTCCTTTCCTCAAAAATGCTTAGAAAGCACTGGTTCCTGTACTTTATGTCGTATTATTTATACATTTTATTTGTATTTTCAAAGATTAGAAAAATAATTTTTAGGCTGGTGACACATGCCTATAATCCCAGCGGCTTGGGAGGCAGAGACAGGAGGATTATGAATTCAAAGTCAGCCTCAGCAAAATCGAGGCACTTAGCAACTCAGTGAGACACTGTCTCTAGATAAAATACAAAACAGGGCTGGAGATGTGGCTCAGTGGTCCAGTGCACCTGCGTTCAATCCCAGGTACCGGAAAAAAAAAAAAAAAAAAAAAAGTTTTACATTGTTTTTCCCTAAATAAGTTATTTTATGGATCCAGAGAATATTATAAACCTCCATGTACAACATCTTAATTTCTCTTGGGGTTATATTGACATTGGGTCTGAAAGAGAGAGATTGCTTTTTATATTTGAAAGGATAACTGAGATCTGCTCACATTATGCTAAAGACAGCCTTGGATTAACTTCATTTTCATTAGGGAAAAATAGGTTCCCGATGCTAATGAAAACATTAAATGTTATTAGTACATGGACTTCATACAAGGGCACTGTGCAACCAGGTGCTTAGGTATATGAGTAGTTCAGTCACATACAGGAATAGCACTAAAATGAATAATCTTTAACAATTCTATGCTGGCCTTCTGTCTTAGACTGTTTTGTTCTGCTCAGACTGGGTAATAAACAAAAATTTATTTTTCACAGTTTTGGAGGCTAGGGATAGGAAGCCCTAGATCAAAGTATTATCATCTAGTTTGGGATTTTTTTTTTTTTTTTTTTTTTTTGTACCAGCGGGAACCAAGTGGGCCTTAAACACTGAGCCATATCTTTAAACCTTTTAAAATTTTATTTAGAAACAGGGTCTTACTTAGTTGCTGAGGCTGATTTTGAACTCATGATCCTTCTGCCTCAGCCTCCCAAGTTGCTGGAATTACAGGCATGTACCACCACACCAAACTAGTGTGGGCCTTCCTGCAGCATCTTCATGACAGAAGGCAGAAGGGCAGGGCAGCATTAATCCATTTAAGAGGACAGAGGCCTCATAACCTGAATTGCCTTGGGGGTTAAGTTTCTAACAAATGAATTTGAGGGGTCACATTCAGACGATAATACCATCCAAATTATAACTAGAGATGGTACAGTGAATCAGAATAACTAGATAAATAGTTTTAGATAAGTGTTATCCAAAGCATATGATGGAGTTTCAATGATAATATATATGATAGTTTAATGATAATATAATATCCTCAGAGCTAAATTATGCAAGTCAATCATTCATACATTGAATGTATAAAGCATAGTATTTGAGCATTGTTATTTCAAAAGAACATCCATTTGTGTGTAGAATCTATAATAATTAATATAATTTCAAAGACACTCTTTTTTTATAAGTGCTATTAAGTAAAAAGCAAAATTAAACATTTAAAAACCCGCTTTCATTTACTTTGATCATTTTGAAACTCAATTTCAGATATAGAATAGAGTATTTCACAGTGAACACAATAATATTAGGGAATTCTCCAAATGAAGACTCCAGGATATATTTGATTTGTTTTATAAGATATTATACAAACATATCAAAATCTCTTATACATGCAAATAAAGCTGTAATTATTCTCCAATGCTTTCCTTTAAAATTTTAAGAATTCATATGTAATTTGAAACCTGCAACTGAAGTACCTTCATTTCTCAACTCTGATTAATAGATTCTCTTAATAATCTTAATGCAAATTTGTCTGAAATTAAAGCATTCAATACTCCAAGAAGACAGATCTGAACTATTTGTAGACTAACCAAGGATACATTTCAATTCAGATAAGATCAGAAGAGAACAACACATTCCTTATTGAAAAGTTCTCACAGAGTACACAAAAGAATATGGTCTCATGAGTGTTCCCCAACTACAGATGTATTACAGACACAGGTACATGATACCTTAACTTAAACCATGGTATTAAAATTGTATACTATAGCACTTGTTTTAAATTAAATGTTGTACATGTTTTTATCTGATATGTTGATTATTAATTCTGAAAGTAGTTGCATTTTATACATATATATGGATATGAGAAAGGGAAAGTTGCCCTTACACAGTAGAACATAACTATTGCCAGAAACCTAACATGCATCAAAGTGCCAGAGCAAAAGGAAAAAAAAATGTCTGTATACATGCCAGGACTCCAATATAAGAAGTAAATATCACCATGATCCCCAAACAAAGATTGTTGATAAGGGAAGAGGGAAGAGGTCTGTTTACTCCTTGGTCTATTTCAATCCCTAAACACAGACAGGTAGTGTTCCAATACAGCCTAGGATAAACTATTCCGCTGGTTTCCAGTTACATGCATTTTATACAAAATCATTACTATATGAACATCCATAGGAACCTACGAGTTTCTCATATGCTGTTCCAAGGGAAAACTATTACAGACACAAAAGGAATCTGTTATAATCATATACTATCATAATACCATTTGGTCCATAAAAAGCATACAAATAAATTATGAATCATGCTAAATGAGGCTTTTATCTTGTTTCTCTTTGATGAATTCATTAAGTGATTATTTTTGTTAATCTTTTATGTTAAAAAGCTTTATAATAGCATTTTACATAGTACTTCAAAATATTTAGAAAACATACAGAGTAAAAATAAGATTCCTGGATCCTTAAGCAGGTGTAAAGAAGACTAAAAGAAATCAAAGAAAAATTGAACAAGTAAGCAATGAAGTAGATAAAATACTTATATGATCAGGCATATCTACAATTACCTGATTATTATTCTGAAATGTGTGATATTTCATAGGTGTAGTTATCTTTTTGATTATTTTCACTTAATGGAAAACTGTATAGTTTCATATTTTTCTTGGTGCCATATTATTTGTAGTTTCACAGGAACATAATTAACAAAGTAATTATCAAGTAAGTTTTCAAGAATATGTCTTGATCAAAATTTCATTTATAAAGATGGTAAATAATTTACAAGAAAGTAGACTACCAGAAATCATTGCAATAAGTAATTGTTAGGCCCATTTTTCTACTTTTTTTTTTAACTTTTCTCACTCAAAAAAGTGAAATACGAGAGCTGTATTGCATGTTTCCAACAACAAGCCTAACTATAGACGCCTGTCAAGTCAGTGTCAACAAAGCCAATCCCTTCAAAGGACAAAGGTATCTGATTAAGTAAGACTTGTAAAACAAACCGCTCTGCCCAACTGATAAGCTCTCTCCTGAGCTCCTGTTTTCTCCCTTTAAAAAGGGGTTATATTAATTACAAGGACACTTAGCTGGTTTACCCCAGAGATAGCCATTCCTGATTACAAGTAAAAATTCCACAGGTAGGGACAAAAATCAACATTTTGCTAATGTTAGAAAAGGTCCAATGGGAAAACACATTAGAAGGTGGTTGCACAATTTCTCCAGCATGATATGGGAGATTAAAAATTTTTTCTTACTTTCCACTGAACTTATGATTCTCTGTTGGTCAAGTTACTGGGCACAACACAGACAACATGCGTGTTCTCCACCAGCAACCCCAACCTCCTTTCCCCACCCTCATAGAACACCTGGAAAACACAACAGGGGGCATGCGTGCTTGCGTGTGTGAACACGCACACACTCTCACACACAGAAACAGAACTATCAACACTGCTTAAATTTCTGACTGGGAACATTTCATAGGCTATTGGCACTTACCTTGCAAAGATGTGTTAGGCAAGCTTGCTTGATTCTCTCCCATTTTGTTATT
Source organism: Callospermophilus lateralis (assembly GCF_048772815.1). Lineage (NCBI taxonomy): Eukaryota > Metazoa > Chordata > Mammalia > Rodentia > Sciuridae > Callospermophilus > Callospermophilus lateralis. The sequence goes on from NC_135314.1 coordinate 90,456,508, forward strand.
TCTTTTTAAACGAAGCCAAGCAGTTTCAAGTTTGTGTTAGTTACCCTGCAAGCTTTGTGACCTTCTGACTTTCTACTGTAGTATTGTAACAGTATACTACCTGCTTTCTTCTGTGAATAATTACCATTCTGCTTCCCGTATTACCTGGGCTTGCAGGACCTGTTTGACTATGAAGTGAGATCACATCCTTTGATCCAGCGTACTCCTATTAATGCGTGTTTCACAAAACGTGGCTTTGTTTCAGTTTGATATTAAGTTTGAATCTTTGAATCCCGTACTTTCACTTCAGTCCAGAAATGTGCTGATATTTTTCTCTGAAAGAGCATTGATATGACAAACACACAGGACTTCAGAGCCAGAGTTTTGTTTCTCTGGTTTCTCTTAGAGAAACTAAATAAAATTTAACTAAATTATTCAACATCCATTTTTTTTTTTTTTTATAGGAAAACAACAGTCTGGGTGAGAGTCCACTCCATGCAGCTGTGTAAAGGCTGACTTTCGAAATCTCTTATTCTTACTGAGTGACAATCACTTGTTTGAGAATTGGTTTCTTAGACCATAAGATAGAATAATATCCATTTCAAAAGATTAATATGAAGATTAAACACAATAATGTGTGGCCTGTCCTAAAGATTGTGAATGATATAATACAGACAGCACTCTCTATTTCCTCCTCTTTCTGTTCCTCCTTTGTCTTATTTCTTCTCTGCTTCCTTCTGTTCTTTTCCCAGTAAGAAGAAAGTACGCTAAACTGGAGCACGGATGTCATGGACTATGCTCTGATATCAGTTGTGCTGTTTATGAACTTAAAACACTTAAAGTGATTATTTACTCCCATCTTGGAGGGTCTCAATATCCTAATCCATAGAAGGATAATACTGATATTTGCATAGGGACAAGGTGAGCATTAAATTAGATTAACTTTATGCCTCAAACAAAAATAATCTCTAGTGAAAAACAGACATGAATTGGAGATTTATCTTTGAATGTTAATTTTTATGTGACAGAAGATCACAAAATTAAGGTGATTTACTTAAGTTCTGTTTACCATAAGTTTTATGGTACACACTTCTCAAACAAGTGATCGTCACTCAGTAAGAATTAGAGATTTCAAAAATCAGCCTTTGCACAGCTGCATGAAGTGGACTCTCACCCAGACTGTTGTTTTCCTATATTTAAAAAAAAAAATGGATGGTTAATAATTTAGTTAAATTTTATTTAGTTTCTCTAAATATTTTATTTATGTAAATAAAATATTATTATTATTTACATAATATATAGAAAATCTCCACTTTCTCCTTCTAGAATTTCTCAACTTTTGGCTTTTGAAACACAAGTAAGTCTCAAAGTCTTCCCTTAGTAGTTCTTTCATTTTTTATTTAAAATAATTTGTATACCATGTTTGCTAATTAATTAATTTGCAAAAGTTGATTATATAAATTAAGTAAACAACAAAAAAGGCAAACAGCTAGAACAGTTATTCTCAGAAGTGCCAGAAATTAAAGCAAGCCTGACTTTAACAAATCAACACAAATTTTATTTATTACCTCTCGGGATCTGTTTCCTCATCTAATATGAAGAAGCTGCCCAATTTATCATGGTAAAACCATTTCATAATTATTCAAGAGTTTCTAATTTATAACCCAGGTATTTGTGGTGTATTTCAGAAGAGACTACTCCTTTGCCTACGCCAATTACATACTGTAACATACGAACCATGCTATGTACTTTACTGAAAGTAACCTGAAATTGAATGTTTGCCAATACAACACTATAATCATCACATTCTGACTTCCCCATAAGAGAAGCAACATACGTATCAATCCTCACTCATTATGACAAACTTGGAAGTATATTTACATATCTGCCCCAGGCACCTAAAATTAGTCATTAACAGTAATAAAGTGTCCATTCTCTAAGAGCTGATTTAGAACTTCTAGCATGTGGGAAGTTATAATGAAAGTAGATTACAGAAGTTCTATTCTTGAGCCAAGAAAAATCACAAAGACATAAACACCAGAAACCACAAGAGTTTTTGTAGATCCATAGAAAAAAAATAAAAATATACATTCATAAATATAAATATTCATATACCATAAATATAAATAGAGTGAACCATTTACAATGAAGTGCCACACACATATACTTTGTCTCTCCCATTCTAAACCTTTTTAAAATTTATTTATTTATTTAATTTAATTTTTTTAAATTGGGTATCAGGGATTGAACTCAGGGGCACTCAGCCACTGAGCCACATCCCAGGCCTATTTTGTATTATTTTTAGAGACAGGGTCTCACTGAGTTGCTTAGGACCTCACCAATGCTGACCCCTCCTGACTCAGCCTCTTAAGCTGCTAGGATTGCAGGTGGGCCCCACCACACCTATCTCCTCGTAAGGTTTTTTAAATACCTGGAAAATTTTTTTCCAGGAGATTTTAGAAATATATAACCCAAAAGTTTTGTACATGCCTAGAAAATTTTTTCACCTCCTCTTTGTCTGACTGACTCATATGCAGAAATTCTTCTTGAGCCTGGTCTGGATTAAGGACCTTCTATGTGCTCCCAGATGTCCCTTAACAACTCTCAACTTTTAACTTCTCCATGGCTCTTGTCATATTGCATTATAAGTAATGCTTAATTATTTCTGTCCTGGCATCCTGTTATGCTATGGCCCCAGTGTTCAACACCACACCCTAGCCGCTAGCACAATCCCTGGTACATAATACACCTTCACCAACTATTCCAAAGATGAATAAAAAGTCCATCATAAAGGTTGGACTAGAGGGTCTCAAAGAAAATAAAGATAGGGATTAGCTTCTAAAAAAGATGACTGAGGATGTTCCAGAAAGCAAAAATTACAAACTCCAAAATGAAGAGATGGGGGAAATAAGTAGATTTACCTTTAAGAACAGGAAAAAATTGAGTTAGAAGGAAAAAGATATGAGGACAATAGTGAAATGTTCCAAAAAAGAGTTCAAGGCAGAAGTAAATGAAAAAAACCCCAAACCACAATGTTCATGCATTAATTTCAATTTCACACACCTCACCAACACCACCACCACCACCATCACTAAAACAAATGGCATCGGTGGCATTAGCCAGAACAGTGTCAGTGGATGCTGAAAAGGAAAGTGACATAATTATATACATTATCAAGAAATTTCTCTTAATCTTGAAAGGCTCAAAATGAATGAGTCCTCCATATGCATTCTGAGTCTTTTCTGTAAAATTTATTGAATGTATTTTTAAACTTAGATGAAACAATGTAAAACAATATGTCTGACTACATTTCCTATTTGTGCCACCAATATTATGAAATTGAAGACGAGAAAGACCAAAGGAGAATAATATAAATACTATGATCCATCTTTCAGGTTGAAGGTCCTCAAAGATATGGTTATCTACCTGTCCTCCTGCCCCACCCTAAACCCATCCCATTACTTGGTCTGCCCACCAAGAGGGCCCACCCAAAGTAACTAGCTCCTCCCATGACCTGGCTCTGATAAGGCCATATAAAATCCATACCCTTGTCGGGGCCTGCCACTATTTCCATCCACCAAAGATGTGCCCTCTGGTGCTGAATAAAGCATCACCGGTCCACAAAGTCTTCCTCCATTTTCGTTTTCTTTTGTATTTTCTTTCATGTGCTTTCAGGTCCTGCCTATAAACTATACATGGTGAAGAAATTAATGTTATAGGTTAAACCCATGTGGTCAGTTACAGAACTGATTATTGTTATTTAGTTCTGATTTTCAAGGAAAATATATGTGAAAATTTGAAGAAAATTACAAATTGTTTTTACCAAGTTCCAAACATTGATATTACATGTTATGGAACATGGGACCCTTGGTCTGTAAAATTCCAGATCCATTTAACTTTATTAAAATCATAGACTGTAATTTCATTAAAACCATGGAAAGAAAAGGAAAAATACAAGATTGGTTAGAAAAGGATTAAAACACTTATAATAATAATCCTTCAATATATTATTAGAGCCAGGCATGGTGGCACATACCTGTAATTCTAGCTATTCTGGGGACTGAGGCAGAATGATCACAAGTTTGAGGCTGATCTGAACAACTCAGCAAGATTTTGTATCAAAATAAGAAGTAACAAGGGCTGGAAAATGTAAGTCAGTAGTAGAGCATCCCAGTAATGGTGGGTGGCGGGAGACAGTATTTGAACAGAAGTAAAAGTATTTGCTATAGAGAGACTGGGACAAATCTTCCCCAAATCCCAATGGTTGAAGAGAAATTCTATGTTAAACTACCAGGATAGATTGTCAAGATTAAAGTTCCAAAAATTAAGCTGATGTGTTCTCTTTTCAAGTGCATCATCTAACAGTATCTATTTCCTGCATTTTAGAATAAAGCAAATGTAGTTCCCATTCTGTCCTACTTTAGTTTTTCAACCTATTTAAATCTGTTCCAGATCTACAAAGAAGCTAAGTAACAATGTCTGAAAAAATTAAATGTAATAATATTTAAATATTCAACATTGTGTCAGACAAGTAATAGGAAACTTTCTCTATGTTACCCCAATGCAAGCCCTCAACCCTGTGAAACCACACCAAATGGAACAAATATGTTCAAATGTTGTGAATTTATCACAAATTTTCTGAATTAAAGTAATTTAATAAATTTTCTTTCTTGGTTAAAATAAAGCCAATGGTTTTAAAATGATGAAGTTAACATGATATTATGAATCATATGGTGTTAGACTCAGGCATTTCATCATCTAGTTTTCTAGAATACATATTCTTCATTAAAATTGGAAGTTCTATTGATTATTTGTAGCCAAAAATTCCTAGGTGTAAATTGTCTGATATTCATAGATGCTAAATCGCTATAAGACCTACCAGATAGAAGATGGTTGGGTATTCCAGAAAAAGGACAAAGTATGTAGTATAAAAGAATGAGTAGAGATCAATTAATATTTTCTCATACTTAGAAATACCAACCAAACATATTCTGTCTCCCTTTTCTGGATCTGGGTATTATCATCTACCCAGTTGCTCTAGGCAGAAATTTAGGATATGTTCTTGGCTTTTCCCTTACATTTCCTAAATAGTACCAAAGTCCTATCAATTGTGTGCCTCATCTGTCATTGAAGTCCATCCCTTTAACTTTCCATTTCTGTTAAGTGAGGTCATTATTGTCTCTTGCCAAGATACTCCCCAAAATAAAAGTTCTTTTACATCTAATGTATCCTCTCTACATCCTCCAGAGTGATCTTCCTAAGGCATAGGAATCACACAATTTCCATGCTTTCATGTTCATTAAACCCACAGTCAATAATGTTAACATGTTATCACTATGATTTTCCATCCCAGTGGCCCTTAATTCAGCATTAACATTCTAGCCCACTTAGCTCCTCTATAAGAGTCTGACATCCTCAGAAATACTCTAAGCAGCTGAATATATAATACATACATAATCATATTTACATTTCTAGACACATAAACATGAAAAAGTGTTTCAAAATAAGGAAGGAATACTTGGTGTCTTGTTTTAGGATTGTCTGGTAGGTAAAACTATCCTTTTAGATACTACTAACTAAACTTTCAATTGTTGCTTTTTTCATGAAATCGCACACAGAATTTTTTGAAAATTAATATTGTTGAAGAAAAAGTAACTGTTTTAAAGTAAAGGAGCATTCGATAACAAGGAAATAAGTTAAGTCAATATTAATGGCAAGGACAGTGTTGTCATTTTAATGATCTTGCCACTACAATTTTGTTAAATAAAGAAGCCAAAGATATACAAATTATATTTTATATTTGAACACACACACACACACACACACACAGTAGTTTAAAAATTACTGATGGTTTGCAGATAAGTTCATGTAATTAAGAAATAAAGTGACTCATCTAACATAACAGGCACATAATGGTGCCAAGTTGGAAGTTAGGTAGGAGTTATGCTGAAAAGCATTCTAATCTGCTGCTGGGAATAGCATCCTAAATCCATATTCTGAAAGAAATATGTAACAAGACATTAAATATATGCTTGTAATAATAGTACACACTGTTACATACTTTTTATTAGGATAATGAAACATTTACTTAAATGCCAGAAAGTTTAAACTATCTTGTTAGCTTTATCATCCTCATTCATATAAATCCACTAAGAGTGGGAAGGCTAAATTTCTGCCTTTAATACAAAACTATTTTTCAGACCAGAAAGTCATTTTCTTATACCAATTCCTCCCAACAAAGGTATGACTGTGACAGCCATCTAAGCATCATCTAAAAGAGGGGAAATGCTGAGACGATATAAAAATCTATTTAATACTGTCACAGAACTATAACAGGAGATACAATTCACATGTTCACACATATATAAAACTAATTACAAATAATGATTAATGCCAACAAACTTTGGAATGCACATGTTAACTGATGCAAGCATAAAATGGCGAATGTATCAATTTGGGAATTTTAGGACACATTAAAAATCTAGAGAAAAACCTCTAGAATATCAACATTAATAGGAAAACCAAGGTGACAGAATGATTTCTCTATGTTATTAAAAAAAATCAATAAATTGTTTAAATGGTATTATGAACATGAAAATATTTTTTTTCATCAAACATCCTGAAACAAAATGAAAAGTCTTAAAGACAGGAGTTTCAATTGTGTGACTCATAGTGATCTAATATAGCTCAGATACTGTTTTGCAAGTAGGACTCAGTCAATCAGGCTGAGAGGTGATATATTTTCTAGTCTTCAGTCTCTTCATGATAACCCAAAGCAACACCAAAATTCAACCAGCAATTGTTGCCAACCTTGACACAACTAATACTAACTAAATGAAAGCAGCATTTTACAGCTGTTCAGGGATAAGAGCTTTCTCTAACTACCACTGGGATCTAAACTGTGTGAGGGTGCAGCTGAGGTAAGAGGTGATGTTTCTCATTATCTTTAGAGACATTCTATTCCCCTTACTTAGCATCTTAGAATATTAATAATAGATGAACATGTCCAAAATTAACACAGGAACAATAACAGTCACTTATTAAAATGCACACTAAATGTCTTCACTTCAATTCATGAAATATGAACAAAAGATAATGATAAAAACTATGTGGATCAGAGAAAAGTAGTTTGTCATTTTGCTCCATTATTTTTTCCTTTAATTTTAAATTTCCTTTTATTTTGCTTTCTATTCTTTTTCTCTCTTTCTTTCTCTAGTGTCCCTTCTTTTCTTTCTTTGCTTAATAATAAAGTCAAAAAGGCTTAGCATGCTTTCCTAGAAAATGATTCCAGGAGAACTACTTTGTTCAACATCATAATGGGCCACTACTTTCTACAGAGAATGTTTTCTTTCTGAAAGCTCCACTTTTACTTTCCTGCTGACTACCTGCCAGCTAGCATTGTTAAAGAAAAGGAGATGAAGGATTAAAGTCCTCCACCTTCCCCCAAGCAGCTAATACTTAAAATAGACTTTTTCTAAAATGAAAAGCTGCTATCTTTCCTATGGAGACCAGATTTACAAAATGGGGGAAAGAAAGTACAAATGAAGACAGACAGATAAACAGCTTCTCTGGGTGGATTCTTCAGGATAATAGGCCAAATGGGGAGATACCTATGAAAGAAAAATATCCCAAGATGATGCTTGAAAACATTCAATCTGACCACCTTGGGCAATGAGGGGCTCACAATATATGAGCAATTTAAAGAATGAATAAATTTGAAAATAAGGACAGAAATACCAGGGCTTAAGTTAGCTTGCAGTAACTTATTTCATTATCTGCTTCCTGTCTCTTTTAAAACCTTTTCGTCTCCCTATATTCTAACATATCAATTAATTATTATTTCCTTAACATTGGCCCTGTCTTTCAGCTCTCAAAGCATACCTTCAGAGTATTTATTAGTTGCTGTTTTCATAGATCTGACAGATTCAAAAACATTTAATAAATACTTGGTGATTGAATAATAAAAAACATAACAAAATTTTACTGCCTTTCTCCCAAAATCTTTATAATAAAATTAAGAAAAGGCATGAAAGTTTAATAACTCAAAATGTTTCTTGTATTCTTACTTCTCTTTCACAAAGTCTTCTATAAATTCCCATTTTTCCAGTTTGAGAGAATTTTTAATTTCTTCACATTACCTAAAAACTTAGAAACTCATTATTTTTCACAAAATTGGTATCCAATCTGAAATTTAAATATTTCAAAGTTCACATGGTGTGAAGAAATTAACTGAGATAGGAATATTCCCATTAACCTCTAAGAAATAAGATAGTTAAAGTTTCATCAAAGATAAAAGAGTGAAATATATCAAGAAATTTAAAATACATTTTAAATTATTGAAGTTAAATTTGAAGAGAACGTTCTACTCACTAATTGTGGGGAATTTTATGATATCACAAATTTTGGAATTATCTGCTCTTATGTTTTTGGTTTTCTGAAGACTTATTTTTAAAATATAGAATCATTAGGCCTATTTTTTAGGGGTACAGTCCTTCTTGCTTTATCTTACTGGTCTAAACTCTGAAGCATTTAAAGAGGTGACCCTTTGATTTTTTAATAACTAAGTCATGAGAGACTTCCTCCCTGTTTGTGTTCAAAGGTTACTATGTAAACATACAAAATTATGTAAGTATAAAAATAAATGATTAACACCGAATAAGCATATCAGAACTGCAATACTTGAATTTCAAATTAACAAACTTACAAAAATTTCATTACATGCTCATACGCAATAATTTAAAAAAACTTCTGATATAAAAAGAAATTTATCTTTTATAAATAAGCAATTTTATAGAAATGTTTTCCATATTCTCTTTCACTATTGATGACAAAAAAAAAGAAAAAAAGAAAAAAAAATGGTGTAATCTTATTTTTCTACTGAGGTAAAGTGTACATGCAAAATATGCACCCACTGTAAGGATACTATTGAATGACATGTTAGCTTTTCATTGCTGTGAAAAAATACTTGCGAAATCAACTTAAAAGGAGGAAATGTTAATTTTGGCTCCAAGTTCAGTCCATGGTCACTGGCTCTATTGTTTCTCCACCTGTGCTGGGATGGAAAGTCAAGGCAAAAGAGCAGGTCAGAAGTCAGCTGCTCATCTTATGGCAGCCAGGAGGCAGAAAGAAAGGGAGAGGAAGAGGCCAGGGTCTCAACATATCTGTGTTAGTCAGCTTTTCATCACTATAACCAAAATATCCAACAAGAACAACTTAGAGGAGGAAGTTTATTTTGGCTCATGGTTCCAGAAGTTTATTCCATGGTCTGCTGAATTCATTGCTCTAGGTCCAATGAGACAGACATCATGGTGGAAGGGTGTGGTGGCGAGTGCTGCCCTGTTCACGGTGGCCAAGAAGCAGGGAGAGAGAACAGAGGTGGTACTGCAGGGAAGAGGATCCCTCAAGCGCACATCCCCAGTGACCCATCTCCTCCGGCCATGACTCATTGACTTACAGTTACCACCCCATCAGTCCATTCTGATTAGGTTACAGATCTCATTATCTAATCATTTTACTTCTGAATATTCCTGCATTAACACAGGAGCTTTTGGTGGACACCTCATATCCAAACCATAAACCATAATAATACCCCTAATTAGGCTTACCTCTAATGACCTTCCAACTATATCATACCTCCTAAAATTTCTACCATCTCATAATAATGGCATGAGCTAGGGATCAGTCTTCAACATGTGAGACCTTGCGGGGCATGCCAGATCCAAACTATAACTGATGAGTTTTGATAAGTTGATTTAACCTTGCAACTCCTATAACATTCAAATATAGAACATTTACATCACTCTTAGAGGTTATTTTATGCTTTTCCACTTGATACCACTCGTCACCACAATTCTGGATGCAGACAACACTGATAACCTCTATGTCACTATGCACTCATCTGTATTTTGTGGAATTTTATATAAGTAGAATCATACAGTAAGTACTCTTTTATCTCACATAACGTTGTCAGAAATCTGAGAATGACTTGGCTGGATAATTCTGGTTAAGAGTTTCTCATGGTGAACTCAAGCTGTTGGCCAGATCACAATTATCTGAAGCCTTAAATGGGGTTGAAGAATTTGTTTCCAAAACTAGCTGGAGACTCCATTCTTTGATGGCTTTGATAGGAAGTTTCAGTTCCTACTCACATGGACCACTCTAATGAGCTGCTTCAGGGGTGTCCTTAAGACAAAGAAAGTATATTTCTATAGAATGCGCTATTAGAAGAAAAACAAGAATCTGCAATGCCCTTTATGACCTACTCTCCAAATCAAACATCCACATTTCTACATTAATGTATCCATGAGAATGAGTCTTGAAGTACAGTCTACACTCAAGTTTGGGGCTAGGGAAAGGGATTAAGCTCAATCTGTTGAATAAAGTGTAGACATTTTCTTGAACAACTATGCATAAAGCATTAATGAAAATTCATGTAAAAAGAACTGCATTTTTAATCTGTCTGGCTTTGGCATTTGATTATATCTCCTTTGGGTAAATAACTATGAACAGAATTGCTGGATCATATAGAAAGGGTACGTTTAACATTGTAAGAAATTGTTAAACCCTTATCTAAAGTGGTTCTACCATTTTAGAATCCTACACAAAATTGATTAGAGTTCCTTTTGTTCTATAACCTTATTAGCAGTTGGTATTACCAGTCTTTTCAACTTTAGCCATTCTAACAGTTATATAGCATTAGCTCTTTGTGAGTTTAATTTGCAATTCTTTGAGGTCTAATGATTTTGCACATATTTTCCTATGCTTATTGGCCATCACATAATTTATTTATTGGATTTTTTTCTTTCTTAATGATAAAACACAGTTCTTTATAAACATGAATATAATTTTTTGTTAGATACAAATATTGTATATACTATATCCAAGTTCATAGATTATCTACTCAGTTTCTTAAGTGTTTCCACAGTAGCAGAATGTTATAATTTGATAAAGTGCAATTTATCAATTATTTTATGTTTCCTCTGTCCTATCTAATAAATATTTGCTAAATCTAAAATCAAAATGAATGTTATTCTATGTTTTCTTCTAGAGATTTTATATCTTAATTTTATTAACCAGGTTAAATTTTGCATATGAACATAGATAAGGCTGAATTATTTTTAGAAATCAATTTATTTTGCCATATAAAAATTCAATTATATTAACATACATAAAATAAAAATTTAACATCTTAACACATTTTAAGAGTATAGTTCAACAGTGTTAATATATCAATAGTGTTAATATATTAACAGTGTTGTGCAGCCAATCCTCAAAATAGTCTCATCTTTCAAAACTAAAATCATATATTAGTTAATTCACCATTTTTTCCTCCCATAAGCCCAGGGCACTTGCCTTTCTATTTTCTGTCTCTATGAATTTAAAATTATATATTACTTGTCTGTATAGGCATATTTTATTTTGTATAATGTCTCCAAGTTACATTCATTTTGTAGCATGTGTCATAATGTTGTCCTTATTAAGGCTGAACAATATTCCCTTGTATGTATAAATCATATTTTGTTAACTCATTCATCCTTTGATGTGTACTTGTGTTGCTTCCATATTTTGGCCATTAAGAATAATGTTGCAGGCTGGGGATGTGGCTCAAGCGGTAATGAGCTCGACTGGCATGAGCAGGGTGCTGGGTTCGATCCTCAGCCCCACATAAAATAAAGATGTTGTGTCCACCAAAAACTGAAAAACACACTCTCTCTTTCTCTCTCTTCTCTCTCTCAAAAAAAAAAAAAAAAAAAAAAAAGAATAATGTTGCCAGGAACATGGGTAAATAAAGATCTCAAGAACCTGTTTTCAATTATTTAATGATATATTCAGAAATGAAATATTTGGACCATATAGAAAATGTTTTTTGAGGAAACATTATAGAGCATTTTAGAGTAGATCTACCATTTTACAATTCCCATATTCACAATGGTTATAATTTTCCTATATTCTGAGAATACATGCTATTTTCTGTTTTTCTGATGGTAGACATTTTAATGGGCATAAGTGAGATAAATAGATGTCTATCTCACTTATGCCAAGAGAGAAAGAAAGAAATTCTTTTTTAAAAAGGAAATTAAAAAAACATCTAAATAACACAAATAATAAATGAACAAATGAACAAGCATCAAGATAGTGCTAAAACAATTCTATATGCATCTGGAAAAAATGAAATGTAATCCTTAGTGAAAGAGATTTATTAGAAAAAAATGGATATCTAAATGCAAAATTGCTTTCAGATTTCACTTGCATGGAATATAACATCATTCTTTCACTTTAAGTCTCTAGATGTCTTTCCCTATGGTTTGTTTCTTGCAGGCAACATAAAGTTCAATCTTTTTTTAAATTTTTTTTTTAGTTGCTCAAAACATTACAATGATCTTGACATATCATACATTTGATTCAAATGGGGTATGAATTCTTATTTTTCCATGTGTACAGATTGCAGTATCACATTGGTTTTACAGCCACATTTATACATACTGCCATACTAGAGTCTATTGTACTCTGCTACCCTTCCTATCCCCCCCTCTCCTCCCCTCTCATCACCTCTCTCTACCCACTCTACTGTGACACTTTTCTCTCTCTTTTTTTTCTTCCCCCTCACACCATCTCTCTCTCTCTCTTTTTTTCTTCCCCTTCACACCATCTTATATATAATTTTGCATAACAATGAGGGTCTCCTTCCATCTTCCCTGTGATTCCCCTTTTCTCTCTCATTTCCATACACCTCCCATCCATCTTAAATGGTAATCTTCTTCTCATGCTCTTCCTCCCTGCTCTGTTTTGAGTCGCCTCCATTATATCAATCTTGTTTTTTAATCCATTCTTCTAAAAGTCCATGTCTTTTAATTGAAGAATTGAGACCAGTTGTATTCATTATATTATAGAGAAATGTCTTATTACTTCCTGCTACTTTGCTTTATTACTAGTGTTGGATTTGACACTATTTCTGATTTGTTCATCTACTCTTGTAATGAGATTTTTTTCTTCTCCAAGCTCTCCTGGTTATTTTTAATCTTCATCTTCTATGTGTAGGATTCCTTTATTTTTTTCTGCAATGCTGACTTAGTAATCATGAATTCATTTAATTGATGTTTATCTTGGTAAATTTTTGTTTATTCTTCAATTAAGAAGGACATCTTTCCTGGAATAACACTCCAAGTTAGCCATTATTTTCTTTCAGGCCTTGGAATATGTCATTCCAATCCCTTTTGGATTTTAGGTTTTCTGCTTTAAATACACTTTATTCTGATTTTTCTTTTTCTTTTTTTTTTTTTTTTCTGTAGGTGACCTGGAATTTCTTTTTCGTAGCTTTATTTTTTTTTCATATTCTGTATTTTTAGGCATTTTAATTATAATGTGTCATGGTGAGGTTTTCTTCTGGACTTGTCTATTTGGGGTTCTAAATTCCACCAGTATCCAGATATCTTTATCATTCTCAAAGTTTGAATATTTTTGGCCATTATTTCAGTAAAAAGATTATTAATGCCAATAACATGTATTTCTGTTCCTTGATACCTATGAACCTTATTTTAGGTTTCTTAATGGTGTCTCACAGTTCTTGGAACAATAATTATCGTTTCTTATTTATTTCTTCTTCAATACTGTCTGAATATTTCAGAATGTATGCCTTTTCAAATTCTGAAAGTCTGTCTTCTACTTGATTTAATTTAGTGGAGAGACTTTCAACTGAGTTTTTATTTCATTTATTTTATTCTTATTATACATGTTTTAGAGATATAAATGTATATATACAATAAGATACTGAAGATCTGATAAGATTTTTTTCAATCTTTTTCTTTGTGTATTTCTGTTTGAAGAGTTTCTCTGGCTATATCTTTAGTTGACTAGATGTCAATATCTATTCTACTGTAAATCCCATCCAGTGAATTTAATTTCTGATATTATATTTTTCCTTTCTAGAAGTTCAATTTCTGTTGTTTTGCCATTTACATTTTCTCCTTATTTGGTTCATGTGTGTCTTTTCATCACTGAGCATATTCATAAAAGCAACTTTAAAGCCTTTATCTGTGAATCCCCTAAATCTAGGAGATTCCTCCTAATTATGAGTTCAATTTCTGCTTCTTTGTTTGATTTGATGTGGAACACATTTTGACTCTATAATTTAGACATTTTTGAGTAGAGAACTTACTTGAATTCCTTTAAAGTTATTAGAATTTGCTTTGGTAGATTATTATTATGGATCAGCCTGATTATAATGAGAATTGTTTTGTGTTTTTAGGGCAGGCCTAGAGTAACATTTACTCTAGGACTAGTTTAACTTTAGTAAGGTGTTTAACTGTTAGAGCTCTCCTTAATGCCTTAAAAATACACAGATTTCTCTACTTTTAGTGGAAATGTGAATGATTCCCAGGCTCTGAGCTCCAAAATTTGTTCAGGTTATTTACCTCTAGTAATTGTGTCTCCCACCCCAATAATGGAGTTTCATTCTTTGAAATGATTAGCATTCAGTTAAGGCCTGCAAAGAACTTGTAGATCTTTTTTTTCCCAAATCAACTCCACAAATACTGGTGGCTCATTCTCCTCAAAGTTAAATCACTACCTGTTCAACTCAGGCAATATTTGGGCTCTTTCTTCCTGCATTACATTATGGAAATTACCTTCAGTTAGAAATTTAGGGAGATCTTAAGTCTTACCTTATTTGCTTCACTTTTCTCAGGAATCATAGTACTTAACTTCCTGCTTCCCAATGTCTGAAAACTTTATTTTTAGATACTTTGCCCCTTTGTATCTTGTCATTGCAGAAGGCATGTAAATAGTATTTGTACTTCATGGCCAGAGCAAAAAAAAAAAAAAAAAAAAAAAATGCTACAACTGTTTTTAGTGCAATCTTGTAACTAGATCCAAAATATTGAATAAAAGTTTTATCATTTGAATTTTACTCTCTGGAAATTTTCTAAGAAACATTCTTATCTTCTAATCAGAAGAAGGCACAAACAGACTTATATAACAATAATAATCAGTGTTTGTAACATAAAAACAAGCAATTAACTGTTCAGTACAGGCATACCTTGGAGATTTTTCAATTTGGTTCAAGACCACTGCAATGAAGTGAGAATCACTATAAAGTGACGAAAAGCTGACTAAT
Source organism: Callospermophilus lateralis (assembly GCF_048772815.1). Classification (NCBI taxonomy): domain Eukaryota; kingdom Metazoa; phylum Chordata; class Mammalia; order Rodentia; family Sciuridae; genus Callospermophilus; species Callospermophilus lateralis. The sequence continues at coordinate 90,471,599 of NC_135314.1, forward strand.
TCAGTCATGGAGACAGCTCCCCTTCTTAAACCTTATGTACCAACATTCACCAGCTTCACACCTTTCTTCTGGAGCTTCCTAACCTCTCCCAGCCTTCACAGATTTAAAGAGATTTAGAACCTTTCTAGTGATTAGTCTTGGGGTTATGTTGTGGTTGTTTTAATTTTCTATCCAGACCACTAAATCTTTCTTCTTAACAGCAATAGTTCTGTCTTGCTTTGTCATTAATGTGTTCATTGGACTAGCATTATTAATTTCCTTCAATAACTTTTCCTTAGCATTCACAAGATGGTTAAGTATTTGGCATACCAGACCTAGATTTTAGCCTAGTTTTGATGTCCCTTCCTCACTAGCTTAATCATTTCTAGCTTGTGATTTAAGGTGAGAGATATGTAACTCTTTCTGTTGCTTTAACATTTAGATATTATTGTAAGGTTATTAATTAGCCCGAAATCAATATTTTTGTCTCTTAAGGAATAGGGGAGCCTATGGCTTGGGCAAAATAAGTGGAAATAGCTAGTTTAAGCAGTCAGGACACACACAACACTTAGTAAATTTGGTACCTTATGTGGGTAAGATTTATGATGCCCCCAATTTTAATAGAAACATCAAATATCACTAATCACAGATCACCACAAAAAGATATGATACTAATTAAAAAGTTTAAAATACACTGTGAAAATTAGCAACCTGTGAAACAGAAATGAAATGAGCACATGCCATTGGAAAAATGGCACAAATCCTCTTGCTTGGTTAAGGGTTCCCACAAACCTTCAATTTGTAAAACATACGATATCTGCAATACATAATAACAATATGTAATAAAACAAAGCATGTTTATAATGGAGATTATTTATATAAGTTATTATACAATTATGTAATGGAATAATCTGCTATTGTTAATTTAAGACAATTCATTGATTTGAATGCACAACACATTGTAGTTTTTATGTTTGTCAATATATAAGATATATCCTAAAAAATGCCTAATCAATACCTCTACAATTTAAGAATATTGGTGATTGTCTAATTTTTCCTTGCATCCTTGATTTTTGTTTAACACATTGTATCTTACTTTTATTTATTTATATTTTGAGAAAAAATTTCAGCCTTATTGATGATTCATGACTGTTCTTTATATTAAATTAGGAACCAAATAGACAAGGGGTCCTTAACTACACTTTCCAAAATATATCAAGGACATTCACACAATTTGTTTATAATTTATGTTTCCCAAGTTTCTAAATGGAATCGAGCTTGTTATTGTTGGTAAGCTAATTTAAAGAAAAATATTTATGTGTATAATTAAATATTTGATAATTCAGTTGATAAGAAAACAAAGCTTTATAAACTTTAAAGAGAATTGAATAAAAAGAGGCTTAAGAGGAAAAACTGTGGTATAATTAAAAACCATTAAAATGTAGATGCTGTAATTCATGTAGGCCTGAAAAAAAAGGATAAAACCCACTCACCAGATATTCACAGCATTTAAAAAAAATAAAGCCATACTATCACAAAGAATAATACAGTGCCTTGACTACTGTTTGATTTGGTGGATTTTAGTCATAAAAGGGAAAGAGAAGGAGAAATATGCTTGATCTGTGGAAGAAAGAAGAAAAATGCCACTGCAGAGCACTTGCAGAATAAACAAAACAAAACAAAACAAAACCAAAGAAAACTTCATTCTCTACAAAATAAATAAATAAAAATTATCTTCCTATAATACAGCTAAGAATTGATCATTTTAAAAACATAGACATAAAAAATTAGAATTTAGAATTTATAAAACAAATGATTCCATTCTCAGTTGTAGCCAGTATTAATTTTTAAATATATGTCCCAAAGAGAAATTGAGGGAAGGGGAGTGGTACAGGTACATAAGAATATAATACTGGTGTAGAGGTATAAATAGAGTCATAAGTGTAGGCGTGTATAGGAATGTAAGTAAGTACAGAACATTTTGAAACCATGCTTTTTTTTGTTTGTCAAAATTATACTGTATCATTCTATTGATAACTATTTAATGAACTTTAGATCAGAGAAATATGGATTGAGCTCCTGGCCATTATATACTCCCAGTGTATTACTGAGAAAATTAATTCACTTCTCTGTATCTCATTTTTTTTTCTTGTTTAACACAGATAGCATCTGAGCCTCTGTGTATAATTGAGGTGATAATTTGACATAATAATAATGCAGAACCAAATCATAAGAGGATTTCTGAACTTGGATTATTTTAATGATTATTAATTATTATTGGTTTTGTTTTATTGCAATTACAAAGTTTACAAGATACATGACTCTCAATTTTTTATCATTTTCCTAATCACAGTAATGTTCCTTAACTACAAATCTAAAGGGGTAGAACATTTTGTCTTATGTAATATAGTATATCCTGCAGGTGATACATTGATTAGAATTACATACATGCAGCTTCAGCTTTGATTTAAACTCAGAAAGAATTAAGGCTAGGCTTGTAACAAGAAATCTCAGGAGCTATGTACATGACCATATCTGTCCTTACAAACAGGTATGAAAAGGCTAAGGATGTAGCTCAGTGGTAAAGCACTTGCCTAATAGGAAGGAGACACTAGGCTTAATGAAAAGATTTAAAAAAAAAAAAAAAAAAGAGCAGAAACCAAAGAACAACTTCTCAGAGTAATGAAGTTAATTTGAAAGGAAAAAAAATAAATTAGGAGAGAGATCAGTTTGGGTTTTTAGTGGCTTTTTCATTAATACATGTTCCTGAAATTCTAGCTATCATACAAAGGCTTACATTTATATATCAGGCTACATAGACATTTTGTACCTCAATGAATATAGTAAGACCTCTTTGATGCTAAATTAATTAAAATCATAAGAAAAAGTTTTCAAGAAGCTGTTGTGATATTCTCAAAGCTCTTAGTTTCAAGAATTGTATTGATTGATCAAAGAATAAACAGAACATTTGGTGAAGGAATTGATGATCAGTTTTCTTTCTAGACAGTCACTGCTGTGCTGTGAGAATAATACATCTTTTCAGTGAAAAATTGGGAAAATGATAATTTTGAGTCCCAAGCCTGGGGAGAAAGAGTTCAGTGGGACCATGTTTGGAAATCTGCAGAATGTAACATGTGTTTTCTGACATTAAAAGGTAAAAAGGACTGTATAGCCCTGGGGGCATGCCAGATAAAACTAGTTTACAGAAATTTTGGAAGACTGTATTTTTAAATTTTAGGTCAGATATAATAGGTGGTATAAAGATAGAAGTGATTTGTTACAACTAGACATCAAATTTAATCTACAGAAATTACTCAGATTTGTTTATTTCCTGTGAGATTAAAAACAAAAGCCCAAAATACAGATTCTGAAGTAATATGGCAAGAATATTAGAGAGAATATTAACCTTTCTTTTCCTGTAATTAGGAGAAGCAGAGGCCTGTGAGAATGGAACTGTTCTTAAATCTACTAGAAGAGCACACTTTTAGTAAAAGATGATAGTAAAGTACCTCCATTTTTCCAATATGGTATGTATAATATTTGTTGATTAATGCATTCCTATGTATTAAAAAATGCCAGGAAAAAATTTGATTTCAAGATATTGAAATAATATTGGTGGCTATATGTGGGTTCAGTGGACTTATACAAATTTGCCCTCCAGGAATGCTGCAGCCTTATGTTCCAGCAAAGAATATAAAACATTTGCTTAACAAGAATTTGGGTTGACAAAAAATCCTTCAAATGGAACATTTTAATTAGGATTTCACAATGAGGAAAACTACAAGACATTTTTATGAGGAAAAGAAGCTGCATTTTCTCTGTCTTTACAAAAGCAAAAAAAAAAAAAAAAAAAAAAAAAAGGGAAAATCCAGAAACTTGGGAGGAAGAGCAAACCTGGTTTTAAATTATATCCATCTGATGACAGTAAATACTTTCAAAAGCCAAATATGTCTATACATAAATTAATCTTCTGCATACTTTTAATATCTTTATCAGATATTACTTTTGTAGAGTATACCCAAATACTATAATCAAGTGGAAAGATGAGGACTGAAGAATTCTGAGGGCTGCTTTTTGCCTTTTTTCTTTGTTTGGAGTTTTGGCTTCTATTTATTTGTGAAAAGGTGTACCTTCAAATAGATCAAGAAAAAAATGTGTACTTTTAAGAGAGGGGACATAAAAACTGATTGCTAGTAGAAAGCAGAACAAAATAAGACAGTTCACAGTGTTCATTCTCCAACAATTCTGGCTACCAATTCTCTCCCCGACCCTTAATATTCCTGCAATGGTACTCTGGGATGGGCACCTATCTAAGAACAAATCACCCTTTTCACCTCCCAGTCAATGCACATATATATCTCCCTGTAGAGAGGTGCCTACACATACCACAGGTAAATATATCCACACACACATGAAATACTACATATCCTTCAAGACACAACTCAACTCATAGATCATCCCCTGGAGCTGTTCTCTCTGGTATTCTTTTCTCCAGACTTCAGTGTCTCAAGCTGTGCTCCTCACACAGTTATACAGCTCACTTGTGGGGACAGAGGTTACAAATGTGTATGCATGAGTTGGGTCAGATCTGTTAAATTTCACATTTGGCTCAGAAGGTGTTGTTTACTTTTTAAATTAACTGGATGTTTTTATATTATATGACTTCCTATAAAATTGCAGATTTCCAGCTCTATGGGGGAAGAAAAAATAATCTGGCATTTTCATATGCACAATTGCCTATCATGAAAAGGTTCTCATGCACTAGTCAAAATTTGTTGGGTTCACCTCTGTTCCTTGTCTCCCCTTCTGGATTTGTCTTTTCTCACTCATATTCTGTGTGCATTGTATGTTTATCACAGAAAAATGTTTCTCTGTACCTCACAAATTTTTATTATTCCATCCTATGTATTACTTGACTTTGAATACCTCTAGGTTGTGGGAATCTGAACATCACAGACAGTTTAAACATACATGTCATTCACTACCACCATTATCTTTATTATTGTGCCAATTTTAACCACAACTTCTTCATTTTCTCAATTCAAACTCATTTTCAATGCTTCTAAAATACCTATTTGTCCTTAGCAATCCTCTCCTTGGCTGTTCTTCTGTTTAATGTGTTAAACATGTAATGACCAAAAGAGAGACTGTCAAAGTAAAGCTGTTGATAATTCTCAATCTGGATAATTAATCCATAAACAAATAAATTAGCCTAAACCATGTCTCATGTTCTTATCTTCCTTCCAGATAATTGGCTCCATGCCCAGGATTGAACACAGAAGGCCCACAGGAGCACCAGAAGTTCTACCATAAGCTTCTGTAGTCAGCTGACAACCATAGGGTCCTCTGGGAAGTCAGAACTCTGTGTAATTGCCTGAAATTCCTTCAGGCCTAGCTAGGCTTGATTTCAGTGACTAGTGGTTCATTTGCTCAATCTGTCTGATAGCTCACCAGGGGAAAACAGGCTTTTCATCACTTGTAAAATAAGAAACATCACATTTTTAAAAATTATAATCAAACTGTCTCTAGTCTCTGTGAAAAGCACATAACAGCACATGTGTTTCTGTTCACACACACACACACACACACACACACACACACACACACAAAATAGCAGATATTACTGGATAAGCTACTATATGCCCAGTCCTTTTTTTTTTTTTTCATTGTCAATGTACATTTATTTTATTTGTGTGTGCTGTTGAGACTCAAACCTAGCCTCACACATGCTAGGCAAGTATTCTACCACTGAGCCACAACCCCAGCCCTATGCCCAGTCTTAAGTGAGGTGATTTTTTTTTCATTAAACCACTCAAAACTCATGTCAGATATTATCATTCATATTTTTATAGATGAGCGAACTGAATTTTAATATATTATACATATTTCAATATATATTTTGCTTAATATATTAATTAATATATTAATTTTAATATATTAAGTGAAATATATTGCCTGATAGAATCAATGACTGAAATTATGGGATGCAAATTCTGGATGTAGGTCTGATGTCTAAAATGTATTGATTTTACTAAACCAGTCAGTGCCTTCTCCTGAATGTTCAAGTCTGCTTATTCACAGAAATTACAGGGGAGTATGGCCTTAGTTAAAACAAAAGGGTCATGAGTCCATAGTTAATGAAAAATCTGAAAAGCATAATCATACTAAGAAGCACCTGAGGCACTTTATTTGGGAAAAAACCCAGACAAAATAAAAATTGCTATTGCTAAATATTTGGGTAAGCATGAATTCAGTTGATTGGAGGTGTAGAATTCTTGCAGTTTGTAAGAGGCTTTCTATGAAAAAATAACTTCATATTACAACTGCAAAATTACAAATGTTCTGAAAGTAAATTTGTAAAAAATGAATGTCACTTTTTTTTTTTTTTTTTTTTTTTTTTTTTGGTACAGGGGATTGAACTCAGGGGCACTTGACCACTGAGCCACATCCCCACCCCCAGCCCTATTTTGTATTTTATTTAGAGACAGGGTTTCACTGAGTTGCTTAGTTTCTCACCATTAATGAGGCTGGCTTTGAACTCGGTATCCTCCTGCCTCAGCCTCCTGAGCCACTGGGATTACAGGCGTGCACCACCACACAATTTTTAAAAAATAAATTAACTGCCTAACATACCTTTATACCATTTTTTCCTTTACATTTCTGGCTATACATTCTTTAATTGCCCTTTTAATCAGATGCCTGCTATGGTGGCTGGCCTCCTGGCTCAGCTTTAGAAGAATTTACTAGTAAGGACAAATGTCAAATAATATAACAGGCTGCATTAAAAAGTTGTGGACTCTCATTATTGAAGTATTTGAACTGAAAAGCTCTATAATATCTAGTGAAGACGTGACTGGTATGAGAAGTTAAACCTGGAGTGTGTGTGCATGACTCATAAATCTCTCTGTCAACGTGATGTCTAGTTTTGCAACATTAATTCCTTTTACTCTTTGTTAATAAGAATTTTTTATGAAAAAAGAAATGTAATATTAAAAATAAATGCCTAAGAGAAAAAACATAAACAGAAAAACAAACTTTAAGAAAACAAAAGCAGGTGGGCATGGAGTGGCTCAGTTTGAAGCATAGGGTAGAAGATCAAGTCTGCCCAAGCCCCTCTCTTTCCCATTCACCTGGTAGTGACTCTTACAGATTGCAAAGGGAATTTAGGGTCCTGCAAAACTCAGTTCTATATCCTATAGACCAAGGGCTTGCTTTTGAGTTTGTACTATCAGTGTGAATTTTTATATCTAAAACGTTTTCATAGTAATCCATAAAGCAAAGAAACTTCTGTGAAAGATCCCACCTGGGCTTCTAAAAGTGGGATATGCAAATTCCAGGGTGTAAAGAGTGTCACATGAAGAGGAAGGTGTGCCAGAAGATATAGAACAAAGGTGGTACAGCTTCCTGTTACATCTGTATTATATGATGTGAAGTATATACAGTGTTATTTTTATATTAAATTAATATAACAATAAATACAATGCAATACAAAACACCTAAAGAAAAAATATGATTTTAAAATTCCCAGCTAAACATTAGAGTTGATAATAGGGGCTCAGATCCCATACAGAGGGAGGTGTTCTACTCATCTCTGCAATTTTGAGGGAGAAAGCTCTGTACGAAGTTAATAGTTACAGAAAGTACTTGGAAGCTGAAAATACAGCTCCTAATCCTTGCACTGGGAATGCCTGACCATTTTAAAGTTGGAGGAAATGGCACCTGTCCCACCCCCCTACTTGGCTGCAAAGATGAAAATCAATCCAAGGGATTTTTATTAAACAACTTCAGAGTTCTTGGCATTTCAAAGGACACTATGAGGTAAAGATGTTTAACAGAGAGCACAATCTACATCCTTTAAGAGTCTGCAACCTAATACTGACAACAGAGACAAATCAACCACTAATCTGAAATGGTTATCAGATGAAGGAAGCCCAGGGGGTTGCATTTTGAAGAGCAGAATGCAATCATGAATTTTATGTGGAATAAAGTTACTAAAGAAGTATGTGGAGCTGTTTTTATTATTGATAGTGAACATGTAGCTTTCCACAACTGCAAACAAACAAGTTGTCTGATAATTCTGTTTTTATAAGATAAAAACAGAATTATCAGACAACTTGTTTTTATAAGATAAATTCTTTATAAGAGCTAGAAAATGATTGAAACTGGTCATGGACAATGGGGATAAATGGGTAAACTGAGAGTTTATAAGAAGCTAAAAGCCACACTTACAAAATTAAAGCCCTCAATGCATTACTTTGCAGAGTGATAAAAATATTTTTAATTTTCCCTAATAAAGTATTCCTTTTTAGTTTTTATTATGCATCACTCTTAGTTTTTGTTTTAATGTGTTTTTGATAAGAATCACATTATCATATTTTCATGTGAAACATTTGCAGGGATATTTTGCCAATTACCCTATAACAAAATAAACAATTTAGTAATTCAAAGAAATTGCAAATATGGGTGATTTTGTTATTTTATTTGATTCCTGTGGATTATCTAGTCACTCGATTTATTTTCTGTTCTTCTGGATATGCATTTGCCATATTCAAACAGTCTTATCACTTCCACCAAAAGAAATAAAAAGGAGCTAATGTCAAATTTTCTCACTTTAAGTTTCTGCCTCTGGTAAAATACCTAGTAACTAAAAACATAGAATAAAATAACACCACCACATTTACCATTATCTATAATGGTTTTCTCCTCAAGTATGAGGAATTTTAGGATATTCCAATGTATGATTTGCTATAAACTCAGATAATGTTTGAGGCTTGTGGTATAGGCATTCCCACACCCTGCTGATCACTGAGCAGGATTTTGTAATCCCTAGTGCTGGCTTGCAACAATAAATACTATAAAGTATAAGCAAAAACTGTCAGGGCTGTGGGGGCAAAATCAAGAAGGATTTAGTAAATAGTAGTTAGGAACAAGAGTTTGGGACATACCTGGATTAGAATTCAAAATCTGCTGTTTGATTTACCATGAGGATGACCTTGGTAAATAAATCTAAGTAACAATGTCCTCACTGTTAACCCCTAGCTCAGATTATTAAAGGAAAAACTAAGAGAAAAAATATATATGCATATGTACTCAGAGAATATAGATTCTTTCTCTCTATATATATTGATTCCAGAGCTCGCAAGACATCATGAATCATAAAATTCCCTGAGAGTGCATTACCAACTTATTCTCTCCTATAGGGAAAGAAAAGAAGATAGGAAGGAGAGAAGAGGGATGGAGAAGGGAGGGGAGGGAGAAAGAAGGTATATCTCCATATATCAGTGAGGTGTATTTATGCTATGCATATAGATCTGAAGGCATATAAATCTCAATCAATGGACATGCTTTTTACCAATAAATGGAATGAGTAACAGGCTTAGTGTTGTTATTGTTGTTTAAAAATAAGGTTTTAAACATCAGTTATTTGCTGAATACTGAATTGTGTTCTGCTCAAAATTCATAAGTGCTAACCCTAAGTCCTTCAGAATCTGTCTTCATTTGGAGATAGTGTTTTTACAAATAAGCAAATAAGTTAAAATCAGTTTATTAAGATGAACCTTTATACAATATGACTGGTATTCTTAAAAGTATAAATTTTGGCACAGAAATGTACAGAAGGAAAATAAAGTGAAGATACAGGGAGAAGATGACTATCTACAAGTCAAGGAGACAGGCTTGGAACAGATTCTTCTCTCACAATTTTCAGAAGGAACCAACTTTCCCAACACCCTCATCTCAAACTTCCAGCTCCATAACTGTGAGAAAACATATCACTATAATTTTTTCTGTGACATTTTGTTATGGCAGCTCTCACAAACTAATTATTCATCTAAATATCCTTGTTAAATGCTTGCCAGCTACATATACAGAGTTGCACCCAAGGATATTCTAAGACTAACACCAGGACTCTTAAAATAGTTTACTTCCCCACCAGCACATTATCTAAAAATATTTAGCTTTGTATTTTTTTTATTAATTACAAGGAATACTAGGTATACCCATTAAAAAAGATAGACATACATGGTATAAAATATCATAGAGCATGCCTGACATTGTTTTCTTCTGAATAATTATTGAAGCAGGATTACCAGTCACTCACCTAAGACATCAAACTTTCTATGTACTCATAGGCCTGCTATATGGGATAACTGTATGTAAAACAATTACATTTTAGAAAATATCCATCAAAAGAATTTTATTTTGTGGTAGTTGATCTTTAATAATCATTTCTCATGTTAGTAGTTAAATTGGAGCACAAGATTCAAGTTCCAATTAAAATGGTAGAAAAGCCCTCCCAAGGAATTTTATATAGATTTTTGTTGTCTTAGGAGTTCTGGGATTAATAAAAGCCTAGAATCTTTTGCACCTACCCCATGATTGCCCTTTAATCATTCAATTAGGATGTCCTAAAGCATACACAATTATGGAATTCATATGTAAAAGTAACAGAGTTTATACATACTTTTTTCCCAGTGCTCAAAATTTCAACTAGCTAGAGAGATATCAGTCTTTTTTTCTGTGCCCACACCATTCACATTTTCATGAAACTTTCATAAGAAATACTCCTGATTACAATACACGTGATGTAATGGGGTGGGGATGTGTATTTCTACAGGGAAGAGGACATGCGTAATGCCTCACGTGTATATTGGACAATAAATATCTGTCAAAGACATATCTAATACCATGCACCTGCATAAAAGTTTGAGAGTTTAGATATTATTTTAAATTATTTTTACTTTTTAAAAATGTGAGAGGTAGTAACTGCATAGGAATGTTAAGTTTTCTGGCCAGGAGTCACATCCATATAGATAGTCTCAAGAAAAATGAATCAGTAAACTAAGCAGTTTTATAAAGTTAGTAGAGAGGGCCAAGAAATGTTAACTAACTTAAATAGTACTTAAATATCATCTATGTACTACCAAGTAATTATTAAGTAATAAAAATGTCAATCTGTTTACCATTAGTTATTTTGCACAATATGTATTATGCTGCATCCTTAAATATGATTCTGTAAAATATTTTGTATAGATCTACTCATTACAAAGACTTGTCTGAAAATTTGGGGAAACTTTTAAAGTATTTGGTCTCTATAGAAAGGTCAATACTTATTAAAGATTTTTACTGTGCTATTGCAAAGTGAAATTGGTGAAATATGAACATATTGATATTTCCAACAAGAGCTGTCAGTTCTTGCCATTTCATTTTAGATTACCTTCTAACACACTGTACAGAAATATCATTGTGTATTATTTTTCTGTTACTTTTTAATAAAGCAAAAAGTTATTTTTAATAGAAACTGCTGCTACTGTATTCTAAGAACCAAAAAGAAAAATATAGTCTGGGATAATTCCAATGTACATGGAGCCTGCATATACAATCCAGTACTACTTTCATATCTGACTGCATAGTATTTTGTCAATTTTTATTTCCTATCCACTTGGGTTTATGATAAAGGTTTCACCAGGCTTTTTAAAATTTATTTCTACACAAAATATTTATTAATCATGAAGCTGTTCAAAACTTCTGGCACCCTGCTAGGTAAATGTGCAGTTAAGAGAAAACAAGATAGATTACATAATTGGATAATATACATGAGAAAAGGCTTACAAAAGCTGTTGCTCTGTAACTTATACTTTTAAGTATGATTTATAAAATTTTCATACTACACAAGGATCCAATGTTTGGATGTATTACATAAACATAGACAAGTATACTCACCACAATATAATTTAAACCAAAAAAATACAATTTTAGAAAGTTGGTTGTAAAAGCTTTTTTCTAAAATATATCTTATTTTACCATAGTCCATTAAACAATCAGAGGTGCCTCCTCTCTCTAGTGAAATAATCTACCAAGTAAAAATGAGAAATAATAAAGGTATTAAAAGTCATGGCCAGGTCCCTGGAAGGATGGAAATTTCAGCAGGACCACATTACTATGATTGTTAGATAAAAGTAAGTCGCTGTGATGACTTCCCTTTTGCAACATTTATCACTTTATATGATGCAACATATATTGAATGCAATATATAGTCCATATATTTTCATAAATAAGACTATTTGGGAATTCTTTAAATCATACTTATTGTTCACTAAAACGTAGACTCAAAGTTGGCTGCCTTTTTCACCATTTCATTTCAACATTTGCATCTAGGTATATCACACGACTAGAACTAAACAGCCAAATAACACATTGTAAGATGTGTTTAATTGGAGACTTTGTTTAATGATATTTTAACTTTAATTTTCATATTATGGAGAATGAATTCATGCTCTAAGTGTTAACTCTTCACTGTGAATTTGCTCATGATAAATGATAATTATGTGTGGGAATTTTAATGTGTGTGTTTTTAGTGGTTAAGACATTCAAAATTACTAATTTGCCATTGACAAATTTCCATAATTCTAAAAACACTACATATTTCACATAAATTATATTTTTAAGGATAATGTACCAAAATAAAATTCAAAAACAGGAAACTTTAGCAGACAATTATAACATAATACACCTTAAAGGAAAGCACTTAATTTAAGATTATACTATAAAGGAAAGCACTTAATTTAAGATTTATACTAGATACACTCTGCTGCTGCCACTGAATATATATGTATGATATATATACACATATATATGATATATATATATATATATTATATATCAATGGAAATCAAAGTGTAGCCAATTATTCTTTTAACATTAAGGCTATATAGAAACATAATTTTCTTTTATTTTCAATTTACTGATTTATGTTAGAATAGAACGTATCTTCATGCTGTGTTTCAAATCTCAGTAACTACTTGTATTACCATTAAAAAGGGAATAAAAAAATAAGGTCCAGTTTTAAAACAACAGGCAATACAGAATAAGAGAACAGAAGCAACAAAGAAATTAATCTTTCAAAACTAGTTCATTTCTACTTCTAGTATTTGAAAAATTTACATATTCTTGCAAACTACAAATTCATAGAAGACAGACTTACTTGCTAAAGCTATTAGCATGGCCACATGTCAAACAAGCAAATTACAAAAGAAAAATATGTACAGGGAAAGAGCAAAACAGGAAAAAGAATATTTTAACACAAATTAAATTGTGCATTCAGTGAATGTCATATCTGATCAAACGAGTGGCTATTATCCTTATGCTTTCAGTTCGACACAGCTGAGTGCATTGTATGTGCAAAGACCAGAATCTATAACTAACAACACAAGGCCTATGCAATGGACTCATCAGTATTTTTTCACTTTACTGTGCCATTTCTGTATACTTTTTTGTTAAGTAGAAGTTGAATATATCAACGGCTGACTATGTTGGTATTCATGAAAAAAAAAAGTAGAGTAGTAAATGATGATCTAAGACATAGGTTGTTATTCAATTAAAGTAGGACTTCATAAAATGCTAGTATGAAAGCTAATAAAATTTCAGATCCTCTAAAGCCTGAAACACTAAAATTCACAAGCACATTCCTAATAAATGACTGCACCTATACTTTGGATCCAGAACACTCATACTCAGTATCAATTTTGTTCATTTACCATCTTCTCACTATGTTGTCACCTGACACTGTATCTGATCTCTAATCTATACTTGGGAACAATGATGCTTACACTACCTTGTTTACCAATTGACTATAAGAACTGAATAGTCATATCTGATCATACTGTAACTGAAAAAATACAATATAGACTATAATCTAGAATAAAAGGATTATGTAAATTATCTATTGTCAAATCAGTGGGAAGACACTTGGATACAAGGACTTGAAAAACAGTTTAGTGTCTTTCTAAAAGATCCTAACACATAATCTCAGAAAACAATGAAGTACAATGGAAAATGCAGGGTTCTAGAGTAGGTTAATGATAATTTTTGAATCCTATATTAGGAAATTATTATGCATGCAATTGGACAATTCAGTTTTGCTCTCTGAAACATGGGGATAATAGTACTTTCCCTATAGAATTTACACAACTATTAAATCTTTGATGCAGAGACACCTTTAAGACTTGTTGCCCTAGCTTCTGTGAGTGCTATCAGCAGACAGCCTTCAGCTCTAGTCTCTTTTAGGGATTAGATTTAGGGGCTGGGAACCACTTAACCCAACATGATGTCTTGGGTGTCCCATTTCCATTAACTGACTGACAGAAATAAAAAGGGCTGACCTCCTTGGCCCATGTCAGGACAATTTGAAGGCTATTACAGCTCCATATATCCCTGTGTGTTGGTTGTGACTGTCACTGGAACTATGAATTGTTCAATTTTGTCTTGGCCTATACCTCCTTTGATTCCTCTATTCCATGGTTATTGATCCTAAGGGCACTCCTTAGCAGACTTCCCACAGGCTAAACTGCATGCTAGAATTAGCCTTGGGAGCTTAACCTGAGACAAAGGACTAACTAGTGATGATATATAGAAAGGGACCTAATAACTAATTCACCATCCAGTAACTAAGTGATCATCCCTGTGGTTATCTGCAAACAATTATTTTGAGCTACAAAATTCCACAACAGTTAATAATTGCTGCTATTACAAAGGCAGAGAAGATACTTGGCTTATAGTCAAGAGAAGAGTTAGTTGACTTACTAAAATAATTATAGGATAATACAAGTCCAGTATAGATTAATACCGAACTAGGGGAGTCACTTGGATAATTCAGACTAAAATATACTTTCACATAAAATGCCTACACAATTATTATAGATTTTTTCCCTCTATAGTTACTAGTTGTCTCATATTTTCATTTGTTTTCAAATTATTAATGACTGCAATGGCAAAAGTTTGATGAAATAATTCATGGGGTTCTCCAATGATCTCTTCTAAGCAATAGTCTCAATTTCACAGTAAGTTGATTATACTTCTGTAACAAAATGCCTAAGGAAAATTAGTGAGTAAAGGAAAAAAAAAAAAACAAAATGGCACAAAGGAGACTTCACAAAATAGACTTGAGCTAATACATATTAATTTCTGAAATGTAAACATGACATCTTACTACTGAAATGAAGAACAACTTGATAGGTATCAGCAGTTCATAAGATAGTGCCAAAGGTTTATGTCTATATGCCAAGTTGCTCCAGGTAATATTGGGTATCAAAAAATTAGCAAGTCATACTCAGATTGCTCCATTAAAACAAACAACAGACAAACACATCTAGTCACACTAATTTTACAGCAATGAAGGAATCTTCTGAGATACAGCATTTTTTTCAATATTCAAAATAATAAGGAGACAGGAAGAATGTAAATGTATGAAATTAGAGAATTTAGACACTAAGCAAAATTAGATAAGCACAGCATTTTGTTTAATACAAAATACAAATCTACTAAATATATTAACATGAAATGGTTTTGGATTAAATTTTTAAAAAAGAATAAATCTCATTTACAGAAGAATTTTAGAATTCTTCATCTGTATTATTTTCACCTTATGGATTTTAGTATTATTTGACAAAATGTCCTAACCTTCACATAAGAATTTCCATCTTAATCCCTTCTTTAGTTTAAGTGTACATGACATAAGATTTTTGTACAGCATTATGTACAGAAGTAATGTTTATCATATTTTACAAGCCATTTAAGAGATTTTTCAGGGGTAATCAAGGATGACAAGCATTTTTCTCTTCCTCTGCTTTATTCCATAATTTCAGTCATTTCACTGTTTCTTATCCCATATATTTTTTACAGTACTTTTCACAATCAGTATTTATACACTTTTTGGGGGGCTATTTAATATTTATCTCCACATTATACTGTAAATTAAATAAAATGAGAAATCTTGCTAGCTTTGTGTATCCTGAACACTTGGCATGGGCTTGTATTAAGCAGAGGGATAAAAATTATTTACTGAATCCAAGGGCAAAAGTCACAGAGGAAGAAGGCACTTGCATTGTAATTTCCATTCAAATTAGATCATGAACATTTGCAAATTCACTTTGCACATGATAAAGATCAAGATCCATTATGGTGTATTTTAAAATTAGGTATTATATCTAATAAGTGTGGATATAAACTTTGAAATTGAAAACTTACAAGAAAAAATTAAAGAAAATTATTATCTTTGAAATGTCAGTTTAAATATTTTTAAATGTGGGTAATACATGCACAGACAAAATTATTCACCAATGACAAAGATACGCATTTACATCTCTGTTGTCAGCATTAATTTTTGAAATAAAAATCAAAACCCACTAACCAAATTAGAGATGTCACAGTGGAAGTGCAATATTTTTGGTGACCTTTTAAACCATTTTGATAAGAAACATATTTCAAATGTTATAGTAAATTAATGTGAGATAGCATATGAAAGTGTAAAATGTAATTTGACATTATAAAAATCTATAATTTTGAGAGGCTTGGATTATAGCTCAAGGGTAGAGCACTTGGGGTAGAGCACTTGCTTTGTACATGTAAGGTACTAGGTTCAATCCTCAGCACCATATAAAATAAATAAAGTAAATATATTTGAAAAAATATACTCTAACATAAAAAAACTATATTTTTTATCTTGCAAGTTCATGCTTAATTATTCCATGATGTAAAATTTCAAATAAGAAAGAAATTATAATATTTATTTTCTAATCAGCAATAAATCACCAAATGGAAAGAGAATAACATAATAAAGAATTATTAATACCTTAAATTTAATTCTAAATCTCTCAGGTATTTACAATACTTTATTTCTCAAAAACTCAGTTAATTTTTCTGTTAAAAAAATAATGAAAAATAAAAATCTTCTTAAAATCAAAATTTTAAGGTGGATGTTGTACTCCACGTGCAAAGAACCATAGTGTCTTAACATTTGGTAATGTCTATGCAGAGGAAGATTTTGTTATAGTAAAACCTAGATGCAAAGAAAGGTGCCCTAGGTTAGAAATTAACCAATGACTCTGAAAAAAAAAATTGTTATAAGCCTCCAGCAATTGATTATTTATGCTGTTGAAAGCTACCCATTTTTCCTTTTATAAAATTTGCATTGCCTAGCTGGGCACTGAAGCACAAGCCTGTAATCCCAGCAGCTCTGGAGGATGAGGCAGGAGGATTCTGAGTTCAAAGCCAGCCTCAGCAAAAGCAAGGTGCTAAAGAACTCAGTGAGACTCAGTGGTTGAGGGCATCTGAATTCAAACCCCAGTACCTGCCCTCCAAAATTTGCATTTCCTCTTTCTTTCTGATTCCACATCCTTTATTAGTTAATAGGGTTGAAATATACAAAATAAATATGAGAGAAGATTGTAATCATGTATTGAATTGAATTCATAAGACCAATACTTTATGCTGTGAAGACCATGATTCAAATCACCATTCTCCACACTTGTAATTTCTAAAATGTTTGATTAGTAGTTCTAAAGCCAAGGAAATAAGAATGTAAAATATGGAGGTACAATGTACAGTAGTGCACATCCCAACAACTGAGAAGGCTGAAGAGGGGATGGGAAATGGGGGATTACAAGTTAGAGGCCAGCCTGGGCAACACAAGGAAATCCATCTCTAAATAAAAGTGAACAAAAACAATAAACTGTTATAATTACTTAACATAATTCACTGAGTAAATACTAGAGTAATCACATTGAAGAAGACTGTCACTGAATCTAATCTGTTTGTCAACAAACTTTAAACATATTTAAAAGTCTTATAAAATCAAGTTTTTCCATATACTTTACTTTGAAAAGGAAGAAAATTAATCCATGACTACTAAAAAAATGGGCTTCTCACTGCTCTGGAGCTTAGCATTTTCATATTTCTGCAGTTGCTCAGCAACTGTAATTGTATTAGTATAATTTATATTAGACATTAGACATTGCCCTGCTTTATTTTTCTTTCTTATAAAAGGAAAACTATTATTAAAGCAAATAATTTCTTAGAGCATTAAAGCAATAGCATTTTGAATCTGAATGGGCTCAAGTGTATCTTCCAACCTATGCAATTCAAATCACTTCTATGCTGATAACCATATTCAGTTAGATTGTGTATTTCTGTGTCTTACTTGATAATATCTGAAAAAAAGGACTAATATAAATCTTGTTTCAAAACAACTAAATAGTACCTAGTCTATATAATTAAACAATGTTCTTTTTATGAGACCTAATCATAGTAATGAATTCATTATAAGACAATTTCCAATAATAATTAGACTTTGTTTTGTTTTGTTTTATAATAATTGCAGGTAAAGATTTTCTACATTGATAGATAGAATGCCGTACAAAAAGACCAAGATTTTGAATGGCTTCATTCAGGAATACCATACAATTTATTAAAACTACCAAAGGCAAGTGATTCAACTGTAGCTTTGGTGGAGATTCATGTCTTATTTATAGGTATCTCAAACACCTATCATGATGCTCACCATATAGCATCCCCTATAAAAGTTGTTTTCTGATTCAAAGTAAATAGTCAATAGAATATACCTTAACAATATATTGCTGAATAGCCTGATTCAACCCAGTTCTGGCTAGAAGTTATCTGCAAATACTGGTCTCTTGGTCTCTATTTGTGTTTTCAAACATTAAAGTCATTTTGATTTACTGTATATTATTCCCTTTATTGTGTGTATGTTTATCTATCTATGTAAATGATTGACAAGAGAAAATTAAATTGGGATATTGTTTACTTCTCTAAAACCATATCCCATCACAATGCACTGTGTATTTATGTACTTAAGGAAATAATGATCTTTGCAAACACCTTATAAATGCAGTGGTTCCATTACTCAAAATGAACTTTCATATTTCAATGTTTATGATACATTTTGTAAGAAGACAGTGCCTATTTTCTTCCTGTATAAACCAATTCAAGATTCTGCAAAGTAAAATAAAATAGTGCAGTGCCAAACCCTTTAAAATTGGTAGTGAAACATATTTACCTTCTGCACAGAGAGGACTTATTTTAGTAAGGTCAGCTCAAAATGAATATTCTATCTATGCTGGCTGCTACTTATTAGATGTTATGAATCAGACCTGATAGCAACATAATATTATCAAATTTTGTTTGAACTTTGAAATTTTAACACTTTTTCCTCCAAGAAAAATGTATCACATATGAAAATTACTGATTTGAGTTATTAAATAATGTTATAATATAATCCAAAGCCAACAGCTTTGAAGATTCTAAAATTATTGGAAAACAAAATTTTACAAGGGACAGAACTACTTTCCTTTTTGAAGAAAAAAGAAAGGATAGTAAAATAGTATTCTGGAGGAGTGATGAAAGTCAAAATAAGTATAAGTCACTTACTATATTGGACAGTAAACTTTTAGGTGCCTCTTTCAAAATGAGGACAGTGTTGAGTGGGACCTATATTTTGTCTACCACACCACTGTGATTAAAAGGTATCGAACAAATGACAGGAGAATCACCATACATAGTGAGTAATTTACCATCAGTTGAGGTAGAACACATAAGAATCATGTCATGGAGCCAGAGTAATGAAATCCATTATATGCAGCATACAAAATAAACATGGATAGAGAACACTTTCATTGTAAGTTGTTGAAATTAAACACTAGCACAGAAAAGGACCATGATAAGGAGCAAATGGTGAAGGCTTGTCTGGTTTTAAAGGAGTATCTGCATTAAAAACAGAAATTTTAAAAATTAATCAAGTGTATTGTCATACACCTATAATCCCAGGGGCTTGGGAGGCTGAGGCAGGAGAATCATGATTTCAAACCAAGACTCAGCAACTTAGTGAGGGCCTAAGAATTCAGTGAGACCCTAACTCTAAATAAAATATATAAAAAAAAAAAGAGCTGGGGATGTTGCCCAGTGGTTAAGCACTCCTGAGTTCAATACCAAGTATGAAAGAAAAAGAAAAAAAGGAGAGACATGGAAGAGTTAAGTAAGTACACAAGGCAACAAGTCAAGAAATATTGAAAAGAAATAACTGACTAATGGCTTATACAAGGGGTATAGATAATAAACTTCATGGCACACAAGAAATATATCATTTATAAATTCAGATTAGAGGGATATTCTTGCGATCGAATAAAGAAATCTCCACGTATGCATCAAGAATTTATCACATTTTGCTCAACTGATAAAAAGTATTTAGAGAGGTGCTGGGAGCCACAGCCAATTAATATGATGCATGGCATTTTTGATTGAAAGGTGACGCCAGCTAGCCATTGAGATGATATGATTATGTTAAAAATTACATTCATATGGATACCGGACTCCTGCTGTTTACCTGGGCCTGCTGCGGGACTCCTGGAGAGTTCCCATTGGTTGGGAAAGTGCAGTAGGAGGGAATTCCGGGGGAAGTTTTGGCGCTGGGGGTCCGGGAAGGAACCCGCGGAACGCCGCGTGGGTGGATCAGGATTCTTCCTGGACACAAACGTGGTATTTGGCGGTTGTTTCAAAAATAAAGTTTGTTCCTGTTTGAGTGGCTCGTGATCTTGTGCCCAGCCAGACAGCGGCAGAGAGGCAAGTCATTGTCTATTGAGAACCTCAGTATGTTGAACCTTCCAGTATTTGCTGCAATGCTTGATGACTTCAATTTTGATGCTTTCATTCCTCTATAACCCACTCCCAATATGACTTCTAAGATTACTTTCACATCTTGAATACATTAATTCAACAAAAGACGATCTCATTCTATGCAGCAGAGTTTTGGTTGTTGATACATGGTGTATGGTAGCCAGACTATGGGTGGCTTTCCTTATATAAATATTATTCATGCCCCATGAAACCAAAATGCAAAAACAGACACAGGTTCTTCAACCAAAAGCTGAGCTACACTGCAAAGAATCATCTTCACATAATGCAATTGGAGATTTTTAGTCAAATATGCCTCTGAAAGTACCATTAAAGCTTCATATTCATAGGTATGCTTTCTTTTTCTATTCAAGTAACTTTCAAATGAGTCAGAACCTGGATTCAAGAGGGAAAACACTTTATTATAGAAGTAGGTGATATTATTTTACATAGATATAAATTAATAACAAAATAATCAAGCAAAAATATGCCATAGAACAGGACAATGTTGAGATCACAGTGTTTTATCCAGTTGTAAAGATGCAAAGATTTATCTAGACATATTTGGTAATATATTTCCGTCTCTTAAACTACTTTAAAAGTTAAACATAACAAATTATATCATCTTTAAGAGACCTTGAGCTCATGAGAACACACATATTCTTGGAAAACCCCTTGCTAATTGAGACTTATTTCTAGCCCTCTACTATTTCTAGTTCCATCTCCATTTAACAGCACCATAGAAGAAGTATTAAGTTACTTTTCAGCATGGTTCTGTCAAAACAATGAAGAAACCCAATAATTTAGCTTTGCAACATCTAGAAATATAAATAAAATGATATGCATTTATGCAGTCTTGGGTATTGTGTTTTCATTACACTTCCAATATTTCCCTTACTTGTGAAATATTTTGTCAGTTTTGAGGGAGAAATAAGAAAAAAAACTAGTAATTTCATTTATCTAACGATTTTAAATTCAATTCTAACCCCCAAATATGTTATCTCATCCCTAGATGATGTAACAATTACAATGACTTAAGTAGCCATTGTTAATATCTGTAGTTATTTTATAATATACTAGAGAAGTTAATTAATTTTTGTATTTTAGGAGTAGAAAAAGAAAGAGTGAATGCTGTTCTCTTGTTTATTATTACAACAGAGGAGGATAACCCCATATCTAAGTACAAACAAATCTTGACTTCCTTCTTCAATCCATGACCTTTATATGACTTTACAATTCAGCTTTATAACTGATTTTTTCTTGTCAACATATCTTATCATCCCTTAATGATTTTCTGGACTAAAAAGCAAACCAAAAATATATCTGGGCTGTTTTCTTTGAGATAAAGACAAGGAGACAAGTAGGGTCTAGGAAGGAGATATAGAACCTATTAATCATCCTATCTACCCATGAATAACACATATAATTCCATTTTTTCCATAAAGTCTTTTGCTAAGCAAGGTATCATGCAAAAATAATCAGATGTCAGCATGATGCTAATTTCAATGGAGCTCCTGGATATGCCTTGGCCTTTTGGTACCAGTTAGGTAACTAGAAGTTGTTATAATGATACCACAGTTAATCATGTATTCCCTGTGCTTTTACACAGTTATTGGCAATGCAATATGCACTAAGTTAGGAAAAGAGAGTGTCAGATAAGAATGGTCTGCTATGATATATGGAAGACACACTGATAAAGAGGTAATAAAGATGTAAATACAAACAGGGAAATAGAGTACTGTGGCAAGTTTTAATGCCAAAATTTATATTTGGAACCCATTTAAAAAAATCATAAACACTTAGTTGTCACTTCAAAGATTTTAAGCAATATAAGACAAATAAACTGAGAAATCAATATAACTATAGTGTATGTTTCATTAATGCATCCTAATATATACTAAAAAGTGTTACATCTTAATACAAACTAAATTGGAATGTGGCAATACAGAGTTGTGTGTAATAGTCACAGAAACAAAGAACCATAAAAGTGGCATCAAATCCATATCTGTCTGGAAAGAAAATGTCAAACTCAGTAACTTTACATAAAATCAAATTCAAATAATAGTTTATCATCTCAGCAAAGGGAAAATTAAAAAAAAAACAGGACTAAAACACATTTTTTTTTAAGTGAGCTACCTTTGGAAAGAGGGTCTAATTCATTAGGCATTGACTGGTTACTTCAATCTGTAGAAACAGAGCAAAAAGCTATTGTGTCTGCTCATGTACAGAGGTAGAAAGGGTAGTGGCATCTGATGTGAGGTTTAGGAAGACAATTACCAAAAAGCAATTAATCTGAACATTTGGGATAAATAGGCAAATAATTCTAAACAGAAAACACAATTTGTCTTTTCAGCTTTGGAATGTACTTGAAATAGCAAAGGAAGTGTGTTTTCCCCTCACTCTGAATGATCTGTAAACATGAATTAATTAATCCCAATAATACCCGTGTGAATGTGAATAGGTATTTTCTCTCTGTGTTCTACAAATTATAAAAACAATTACACTATTTATATACATTTATAGGACTCTTTTTTTCTTGGGGGTTCTTTACTATTTTGAAATTACTAAAGAGACATTAATCATTATAATTCTTCTGTGAGGTATATATAGCTACTATTATAACTGAAAGTTTAAAAATGAAAAAAGAAATTTTATCATGTATTTTATTCTCCTTAAATACCTCTATATGACAGAATCATTCAGACTGAGTGATAATAAGAATAGTAATACCAAGGTGTTGTTTTCTTTAGGGAACTAAAATTTTTACTTCAAATTAGATTTTAAATGTTCTAGTCAGAAGAATAAAACAGAAAAGAGGTCATGGGAAGTTAAGGATAATGATAAATAAGTAGACCTTCATTCATTCAACAATATAAATTGAGATCTGATTATGGAAGAGTCTACTCTTTTAAGTTCATGGAATACAGGAATGAAAAAGAAGATCTTCATGGAGTTCACATTCCAGAGGAGGAAAAAGTCAATAAAAAACAAAAATAATTATAATTGAAAATCAATTTCTATGAGGTAAATACACCAGAAAAAAAAAATCAGAGTGAGACCCTTGACATGTAAAAACATTGAGAGGGGTATAAAAAAGTCAAGAACCCAAGATGAAAACACTTCAAGAGTTTACTAATGTGAGGACTCCATAACAAAACATGTATTAGGTGCTAAGCATAATCATTCATTATTGGCTTTGTGATTTTGTTGACAGTTTTTCTTTCCTTGAAAACTGCTATAACAACCTAAGCTTTGAATTAGTGAAGATTGTTTAGTTAATATACCTAGTGAAGCAAACTGCTACTCTAATTCAAGGAAGTACCATCATGCTTCTCAGCCCTCCCTGGGCATCAGGAGCATACAGGAGCATTTTGTGAAATACTGATGCCCTGAAAGCCCTCCAAACCTTCTGATACTAGAATTCCAAGGCTAGGATTGAGACTCATTGGTCACTCCCACAGACCCCATAGCCATGGAAGAATTCTGGACCAGTGGTTGTAGGGCTAGCCAGGACATTTTAAGTGGGGGAAAAAGACACACACACAAAAATTGAAGAGTTGTGGCACTCACAAAGGTATTCAAAATGAAATATATGAAAGATCTGTGGCGTTTTAAAGAAATAGTCTATGGGCTAAATTTGACCTAGAGATTGGCAATTGGCCATGGGTTAAACATGCACACTATTTGATTGCAACAAGGACAAAGGATTCAAATCCTAACCATGAAACACTATAAAGTCAGGATTGGCTGGGTATTATACATTTCTGTGAAAAGTATAATACCCAGCATCTCTAGGACAGCACCCTTGAGGCTATTCTTGCCAAGAAGCAATTCTCATCTTCATCAGGTATACACTTACAACGGAAATTTAGAGAACTCTGAAGGGCATAAGTTCAGAAGGAAGCAAAAGCTTTTTGATAAATAGTGAACATGGGGCTGGGGTTTTGACTCAGCGGTAGAGTGCTTGCCTAGCACATGTGAGGCCCTGGGTTTGATCCTCAGCATCACATACAAATAAAATAAATAAAGGTATTGTGTTCAACTACAACTGTAAAAAAAAAAAAAAAAAAAAAAACTTAAAGAAAAAAGAATAGTAGGGTAGTAAACATCTCCACCCACTTGAGGTCCTCAAGTGAGAAATCCCACAAACTCTATTTTCATTCTATATTTAAACATATCAGTTTAAAAGGCAATAAATGTTTAAAATAATGTAAATTACTTTAAAAAATGAAACACAAAATGTTGACACCATTAGACAGCATTACAAAAATTTATAATTAACTATAATTTCAGCCCTTCTTTTCATGAAATTGTAATATGAATGTACATGAAATAAAGGAAACCAGACAAGAAAAATCAAGCATCTTTAACTGCTACAAACTGGCATGCACTGCTCTCCATGGCAAATACCCTGATGAATGCATCTGACTAATTTTTTAATTTAGTTACATTATTGTTAATTTGTGTAGTAGGTCACAAAAATCACTTCATATACATTTAATACATTAATTTTTATACATATGCATTTAATAAGTATAAACATTTATATTCAGAGATTTTTATAAGATTTTGTCATCTTCTTGTGTCAATGAAAGTACTAAAATTGTTTTTGCACATTAGACAACTGGATAAAGGTCCACATGACAATAAAAGTATCACTGAATATCAAGAGAACTACTCTATTAAAAAGTAAACAAACACAACTTCTGCACAAGTCCCTTTTTTACCTTCTATTTGAACTGTTTTACTTAGAGAACATCCTTGATTGAAACATAACCTTGTACTCAGTGAGAAGCAGTGTTATTCTCTGGATCATCCATTTGCTACTTAAACTCTGTTTTTGATCTAGTACTTTAACAGCTTGAATAAAAGTAAACTCTTCACAGAAGTGAAATAAAAAAAAATCACAGCTGACAGTCAAAAACAATGGATATGTATTTTGTACTTCCCTACAAAGAGAAAAGGCTCTAGTACATTTAAAGTTTTAATGGTGCTTCAGGAAAAAAAAAAATAAAAAGGAAATAGTGACCCTGATATATCTCTTGGTGATAAAATGTATATTAAGCAATAGATGAACCCTTGTGTGGGGAGCCACTCCAATTGCAGGTACCTTTAGGTCCTGATGCACCATGGGGATCTGAAAGATCACTATAGTCTGGCGTGGTAGTGCCATGACTTGTGACTTGAGCTTTTCCCTCTCTTGGATATCAAGGTATGGCCCTAGGAGTAGGTGACACCTAGAGGAGCTGAACTACCCTCACCTTTTCCTTTGTAAACCTACCCCTTGCCTCATTTGAATAAAAATGTTCAGCACATGCTCTGCTCCCTTTTCCAAAGGACCCCTAAGGTCAGAGGAGCCTTCACAGGACCCAAAGAAAAAGGTATTTCTCTGTCTCTGTGTGATTATTTCATGCAGCCCAGTTCACCTGGAGTTACCCTGAGTGTTTATCCTGGAATGGGACACCCTTGGACATTCCTTTGCATTTCCATTGATAAAGAAGAGCAGCATTTCTTTTCTACCTCACAAATGTTTCTGCCTGCTACAACCTGGCATGCACTGCTCTCCATGGCAAATACCCTGCCTCTTTCTCCAGGCTAAGTCCCCATTGTCTGTCTATAAATGCTATGACTGCTAGGAGGTTTCTCCATGTAACCCCTCCTGAATACATCAAGCATTTGTCCCTTTGGCTCATTTACTCATTTTGTTTCTACTTCAAATACCCTCCTTATCACTTGTTAACCTTTGAAATACCACTACAAAGGAAGTATTTCTGTGATGGTTGTGATATGTGGTGTCCCCCAAAAGCTCATGTGAGAAATAATGCCAAAATGTTTAGAGGTAAAATGATTGGGTTCTAAGAGCCTTAACCTAATCAGTGCATTAATCCTGTAGATGAGCTGGTATGGGAGGAAGTGAGTCACTGGCAGCATGCCTTTGAGGTATATTTTGTCCCTATTGAGTGAAGCTTAATCTCTCTCTGCATTCTGATTGTCATGTTCTGAGCTGTTTCCTTCTGCCACAGTTTTCTGCCTTGATGTTCTGCCTTACCATGAGCCCAGAGCAAGAGAGTTGGTCATCCATAGACTGAGACCTCTGAAACTGTGAGTGCCATTTTTCTCTTGTCAGATCTTTTTATCATAGTAGTGACACTAAAACAATTTACCTCTGCAATAACTCCTACAGAATTTACTTCTATACTTTTATCTTTGGTGGTTACATTTTCAGCCTAATGAGTAGCTACATAATATAATGTGAAGCCATAGAAGCTCAGAACTTTGAGGGATCACTTAGGATACCTGGTCCCAATTCTTATTTGACATGGGAAACATTCTCTACACCACTGGAAATACTTATTTTGGTTTTCTCAGTTTCCCACTGACTACTAAGATAATTTTTCTTTCCCTCCCTCCTTCCCTCCCTCTTCCAAGGATGGAAAATATACATTATCTTTATTAAATGTAAACAACCTGGTTTTAGTCAACATTTTTGTTGCTACACCCAAAATACTTGAGAGAACAATTTCAGAGGAGGAAAAGTTTACACAGTACTCGTAGCTTCAGAGGTCTCAGACCATAAACTGAGTCAGCTGACTCCATTGCTCTGGGCCCAAGGTGGGGGTAGAACATAATGGCACAAGAGTATGATGGAAGAAAGTAGCTCAGGGCATGGCCACCAGGAGTAGAGAGAGAGAATTCTGTTCACGAGGTATAAAATATGTATCTCAAAGGCAGGTCCACAACTTGCTCACCTCCTCCAACCATACCTGACCTACCATCCAGCTAATCCATAAGTGAGTAAATATACTGATTAGTGAAGGCTCCCATAATCCAATCATTTATCTAAACCATAACAATCCTGATCATAACCTGGTAAAATAGCCCTGGTAATATATATATTTATAACTTTAATATATATAGATTATATTAAAGTTGAAAAAATATGTTCTTCCTCACTTATCTGGGTATGGCTCTCCTTCATTTTAACTAGTTCTGCTTGCATCTATTTAATAGAAGACATCACAGGCCTTGAGATGGATTATAGATAAGGAATTTTATCTCAATCAAGCTAGATATATCCCTTTAGTAATCTAAGATAATTTTCAGGTTCTCCCTTCCCTTCTCAGGGACAATTAAAATGTGAAGTTTTTCCTAGGCTACCACACTGAAAATAGGGTTCTACATTCCTCTAACTCATAGAAAATATGGAATGTTTCTCTACTTGTTATACAATATAATTCCAGCACCATTCCAATATACATATATTGAGCATTCACGAAATACAGGTTCAAAATCTGTTTGTGTGATAGGTATAGAATTTCAATTGCAATGCCAGTATCATATCAATATATTTATGCATATTTATGTATGTATATATACATATATATATTATATTTCTATTAATACTATAGTCTTCATGCATTTTTAATATCATTTTCTAAGACTGATTTGATTTTTTTAATAGTTATATGTATACTTTAGACAAGAAAATTGACAATGGGAACTGCTAAACCATGAAGCTGGAGGTTGTTGAGCATATGCATGTACCTCTAGAAGGGAGAGGTTCTGACTACAGAAATAATAGATGGACCAAACTCCACATTGAACAGGATAGGTTGTGAGTTTGGATGTCCTTTGCTATGTTTTTTATTCCTTTAAGTCATTCAGAAAAATAAAAGAATTCACCAAGACAAAAGAGTAGAGACAACAGTCTGACTATTATTTTTTCATACTAGATATGTATCATTTCTCAGGTATACAATGGGTTATTTTTTAAGTATATTTGACTTTCATCATTTTCAAGAAATGCGTTTTTGTTTTTCTACCTTTAACAGTTGGTGATTTTTATGTAAAGATTGTAACAAGGCTTCTTGTGAAAACTAAATATTTGGGTGATGAATAACCAGTGCAAAAGTATTTAAAAATAAATACCACTCCTTAGTATGTATTTGTCGTAAACAATTCAAGTTATCATACTATAGAGATACATGCATACTCTTGCACAATTCACAATAACCAAACTATGGAACTAGCCTCGATGTCCGTCAATGGATGAATAGAATATGTTGTTTATATATACAATGGAGTTTTATTCATCCATAAAGAAAAATGAAATTATGTCACTTGCAGGAAAATGTATGGAACTTGAAACCATTATGTTAAGCCGAACTCAGAAGGCTAAGGGGCATATGTTTTCTCTTATATGTGGAAACTAGAGAGAAATAAAGGGGAAAAAAAAGACTGGGGGATGGGGAACTCATCAAAGGGAGATCAGTAGAGGAAAGGGACTAGGGGATGGGAGGTGGGGAGGAAGAGGCAAAGTGCTGGGGAGCGATATTGGCCACTCTATATTGTTTTATTGTGGGTGTATACAAATATGTAACAATAAATCCCAACAGTATGTACAACTATAATGCACCAATAGAAACATGGAAAGAGAAGAATAAATCTTAAAAAAGGTATTTAAAAATGAAACAATTAGATCTCAACTATAAATATTTCTTCATATTTAAAAAAAAACTTTAGTCACTGTATGGGATTGAAATCCAGTTTTACTTATAATTCCTACCACTTCATATCAGAACTTAGAAAGAAGGAACCTTGGAGGCAATGAGTTAGATCATGTTTTCTTTTATACACCTGCTATATTTTAGTTAAAATAAACTATAAAATATATGCAGGTTTTAGTTAAAATATTCTCTAATGTATATTTCACAGAGAGGGCTTTCTTACAGGAGGTAGGACAGTGGTTTCTGGGTAAGTGTCTAAAATATTAAAGAGAAGATCACTGTACAAATGCATAGTGACTTTATTATTAGTATGATTAAAATAAAAGTGTATAAAGCAAAACTTTAGCTAATTAATTCCCAATTATATGTGACTCTCTAATATTTTCCAAAGTTGTTTTCTATTACTTTTAACTCCAAAGAAATTTTAGGAAAATATTTTATTAAATTGTTTTCTATAACTATAGAGGATGCTATATACTCTAAAATGAGGCATATTTTAAAATATGTGTATTATGTGCAAACAATGATGCAGGTTTATTGTGCATGATGAGCAATGAAGTCATTCAAAACTCAATCAATGGAATTTTTTAATTTTATTACACTGCTGCCATGATTCATAAAAAATACATAATGGTCCATCATAGAAATGAGAGAAATCTCTGCTATCTCCAGTAAGTAAAACCAAATGCAATATGTGCCCGCAGATTAGATCATCTGTCAGTTACAATGCATCATTACAGATTCCCAAATTGTGAATATGTAGTTTTCTGAGTGGCAAATTTCAAGGCTGAGGGAGTACAGATTAGCTTCTCAGTTCACAATGAGGTCTATGGAATTCAGGCAGGTTTTAGGCACTTCAAACTGGGTGTAGCATATGGCTCAATGTTATTTATAAAAAGATTTCAAAAGTGGCTCTAGAGCAATGGAGCTTCAGAACTAACAAAGGAACTAATCCTTGAAGGCTCTTCCCTGAACAGAAACATTCACTGGGGGATGAGGTTTGTTAGCGTGCTGAGTGGCAGGTATTGTGTGGAATCATGGTTTCTATTTTGGATTGTGTAACCTTTGGGAAGTCACCCAACAGCCTTAGGCAACTTTCATATGCACTTTGTAATCCTGCAGCATTTCTTAGTGTAGAGTTAGGAGTATTTGTCTTGCTTGAGTAGGCCTGTCAATCAACATATATTAAGCTCCCACTGTGTGTAAAGATTCTTATTTGAAGAAAGTTGATTCACAAAAGATGGTTAAGAACATCCGCCTTCAAGGAATTGCTAAAGGAAAGAAGATAAGAAATGATTTCCCGGTGGTGGCATATTTTAAATTTGGCATTCCCATTGTGTATGTTCTGATAAATGACGTTCTTTTCAATAGATGTTTATTTTACCCAGGTTAACTACACAGATGATGACACTCAGATTTCCCTTTAAGGAAAGACCAACTTCCCAGTTGTAAGGAGTATGATTAGTTGACAGCTGTTTGCTTTATCTGGATTTGCCTCAGACTTCCAAGCAGAGGTCCCCTTATTTTCAGGACTACCCCTGTCTAACAACTGCGGAAGGCGGCATTACAAGAACTTGACCATTTCTTCCCACTGCAGGATTCCTCCAAGGGGCATTCCTGGCTCTGCAGAATCTCTTGGGAGATCTGCACTGTGGCCTCTCAGCCTCACTATGCAGCCCTGTTTTCACTCTTTCCCTTTCACAATAAAACTGTGGGAGGCTTACCTTCATCTCTACATTTTTTCATGACGAAACTGACTTGCATCAGAGATCTTACTATAATTTATCTATAATAATGTTCAGCACTAAAATTAATGAACTACTGATAGATGCCATAACATGGATAAGCCTTAATATATGTGTTAAGAGAAACAAACCTGTCATAACAGACTATATATTGCATTATTTCTCCATTTTTTAAAAGGAAATTCTCTGAATAGAACAATCTTTAGAGACAGAAAGTACAGTAGTGGTTATTAGAGCTATAGTTATAGAGATGGGGAATTATTGCTAATGGGTGTAAAATTTTTTGTGTGTAGTTGGGGGACGAAAGTGAGAAAAACATTCTAAAATTAGAGCTTGATAATGATTACACAACTTGGTGACTGCAATAAAAGCTACTGAAATGTATATTTTAAATGTGTGAATTTTGTATTACATGAATTACATTATAAAGCCTTGAAAGTCTTCAAATATACTTTCCTTCTTTTTTAAACAAATTATAGGAGGGTATATGCTCATCTTTGCTGGTAGTTGTCATTTCACAATATATAAGCATAGAGCAGACTAACTTTCTATTTTGGAGAATTAGAACCAAGCTTGTCAGATCATTAAGCTAAATTTACATGTAATTCTAAGCTTTTAGATTGAGGTTGGATAAATTGAAAAGCCAAGGATCTCTGAGAGCATTCTCTTTTATTACTCAGAATTTTTACTTCTATTACTTGTGTGATTAGTTAACTAAGGGGATCCAGAATCAACAGTATATATAGGTATGTACCTGTGATATGATTTACAACATGTTATGTGAGACTCTTTCTTTTGGAGAAGAATTGCCAGGAATGCTAATTACTTTACATTTAAAGAAAATTTTTACGATACTTCAAAAGCAAAGAAGAGACAGGCTTACTGTGAGGAGACACAACTGGTCCTGCAGTCACCAAATGGTGGAAGCATCTTTAGCATCACCTCATCTCCTCTGTAGCATTCATCTGTCAAGAAAGGGGCTCATCATCAAGCTTTCGCCTTGTGGGGAGCATTTGATCATGACAAAATTCTCCTTGAAACTAAGAGTAGTATGTTAAGATAATTACAGATTATGTGAGTTGCTCTCAAGAATGGAATTCAGATATATAGTTCCCTGGTTAGATGTCTATCTGGGCAGATGATCAACAGATGTGCCTCCGAGGCTACCTAAGAAGTAGAGAAAGGGGATTAGAGAGAAACAGTAGAACTAGCGCCATGCTTCCATCATTTGGTATGGCAAGAATAGAGCTTCTGAAGAACCATAGAGATGCCATGGAAGGTAGCTAAGGTTGTACCTATTGTTTATAATTCCATATAAGTGAGTCACATGCCTCTAAAAGGAATTCCAGCAGAATGGAGCTATGGATTAAAGGAATAGTTTGGTAAGCTGGGTGGATAGGATAGTAAAAAGTGAACAAAAGAGCTCATAAATGATTTATATGTGCAACCAATGAAAGAGGCATTATTTAAGACAGTTTCTCATAAGGCAAGACTGGAAATCTAGGGAGACATGGATAATGCAAACTGATGAAGAGGGCATTTCAAATTCACTCAGCTTAAAGATATTTACCCTTTACTCATCTCATCCCTCCCCATCATTCCAGAAGCTATAGCCTAGAAAAGAGAAGATCATCATTGAACTATTAAAAATAAATGTACCTACCTAATATATCTAATGAAAGAACTTCAAAATATTTCTGCAGCATTTAAAATGTTTCGTGCTCTAAAATTCCATCTAAGTGCTGACTAGAAAGCTTTGTCTTATTCTCTTCCCCCTAGTTTCTTCCACTCATAACTTCTGGAAATATTTTATATATGAGATAGGCAATTATTTCCCCAGGATTCTCTAACTAGAAATTTAAGTAATATTAAAGGAAAACATAGTAAACATTCTATAGATACGCTCATATGTTCACACGAAATATCAGATGAAAATGTCATTGATATCCAGTCTACCTCAAAATCACCCTAAGCCAAAGGGATGGAAATCTATGTTCTGAGTGATCTTTCCTAGGGCTGCAGATGATAAACTCAAGTTCAGCCCTAGTTAAACTTATAGGTTGATCTTTGTGTGTGTGTGTGTGTGTGTGTGTGTCTTTGACTATATACTCTGTTCCCAATGTGAGGTTGAATTTAGGCTTCACACCAACCTATTATCTATTAAAAGAAAAGAAACTTCCTGAGGTAGACAACATGGCGGCCAGCGAGGAGGCAGCACTTTCAATGCCTCCACAGTAACGGGAGCAGAGACGCCCATTAATACACCTGCATGCGACCTGTGGAGGGACTTCTAGCAAAATTCCGCTGAAAGGAGACCTCCCGGGAATTAGTAAGTCTATTGGAGGGGTCAGTTTGTCCCAGGCAAGTGAATCTCGGCAACGCAGATCCCACCGGCAAACGCCGAACTCCCACTGCCCACACATTGCAGTGAACTTACAAATGGCCACAGCCTGCTTGGACCCCAGCGGGCCTGGCGCAGAAGCAGTTCAGCGCTGCAAACGACCACCCCCTCCCCCCTGCCGGCTCAGCACTGTGAACGACGACCCCCACCCCCCACCCCCACGCTCGTGTGAACAGTTCCCGTGGGGGCCCAGTCCCACCGGCCGCCGCCGAACAACCGCTGTCCACACATTGCAGTGAGCATACGAAAGGCCGTTGCCTGGCTAGGCCCCACGGGCCCTGCTCTGTGAACCGCCTCTGGCGGTTCGGCGCTGCAAATGACCACCCCCCCACCCCCACACTCCTGTGAACAGCTCCCGCGGGGGCACAATCCCGCTGGCCGCCACTGAACTCCCGCTGTTCACACATTGCAGCGAGCATACGAAAGGCCACTGCCTGGCTAGGCCCCGCGGGCCGGCTTTGTAAACCGCCTGTGGCGGTTCGGCGCTGCAAAGGACCACCCCCCCCACCCCCCCTCCCCCGCGCTCGTGTGAAGAGCTCCCGTGGGGGCACAGTCCCACCAGCCGCCACCAAACTCCCGCTGCTCACACATTGCAGCGAGCATATGAAAGGCCGCTGCCTGGATAGGCCCTGCCTGCCCAGCTCTGTGAACTGCCTCTGGCGGTTCGGCACTGCAAACGACCACCCCACCCCCCGACCCTGCGATCATGTGGACAGCTCCCGCCTGCCGGGCGCTACGAAAGGCCCCGCCCGCCCGGCTCTTCCAACAGCCTTGCCCGCACGGGGGAATCAGGAGTGGCGCGGGACCCGCGGTGCGGAAATCCTGGCTACCACTACCACCAGTGCTGACAACTGAGGTCTCTTGCACCAGCTTCCAGGGGCGTGGCTACCAGAGGGCAAGCAAATTCACTGGAGGTTCTCAGCCCCAAGCTCTACAAACTTAGGGTCCAAGGGAATGGCAGACAGGGAGAATGTGCCCAGGCATTCATGAAAACAGGGCTCATAGGAGCAGCAGACTTGGCGTGTAGCCAATATTGTGGTGAGCGCCACCGGTGCACTCAGGATTGGAGTCCCGCCCAGTCCAGGAGGAAGAGCTGCTGCACAGTGACTGGCTCCCACCTACTGAGAGGAGAAGCTTGGCCCAGTGGGCACAGCTCCACCTACTGGAAGAATAGTGAATCGAAC
This sequence comes from Callospermophilus lateralis, assembly GCF_048772815.1. Taxonomy (NCBI): domain Eukaryota; kingdom Metazoa; phylum Chordata; class Mammalia; order Rodentia; family Sciuridae; genus Callospermophilus; species Callospermophilus lateralis. The sequence continues at coordinate 90,505,875 of NC_135314.1, forward strand.
TCTAAGACTGCATTTATTAAAAAAAATTTTTTTTTTGGTTTTGTTTTGTTTTTGTTGTTGTTGTAGTGGTTTACTCAAAATATTTTTTTTAATTCATTTTATTTTATTTTTTAATACTAATCTTCATTTTTATTATTGCTATTATGATTTCTTTTTAATTCTTTTTAATTTTCTGTTTCTTTTCTCTCTCTCTTCTTCTGTCTTTGCATTTCTTTTCAATTCTCATATTCCCCCTTTCTTGAATTCTACCTGCCTACTCTCATTCTCTTTGGTGACTTCTTCCCTTCCCCTATAATACCTTTCCTCCCAAGCATCAAATAAATTTATAGGAGTAGACAGTAACTCAGCAGTCAAACAGAACAAGAAGCAATATGAGCAACATGAAAAAGCAAGGAAGAAAAGGAGTACAAACAATGCAGGAAAGCCTAAATACTCAGGAGGATATAGATTCATCAGAAAAATGGTCATATAAAGAACTCAAGGATACCTTAGACAGATGGAATGGAACCTTAAAGAGGATACGAGACAGCAAATTCAAGCAGCCAAAGAATATATTGAGAATGAATTACAAAAACAGATAAAAGAAGAAGTTAAGCATCTTTATCAGGAGATAGAGATTATAAAAAAGAATCAAACAATAATCTTAGAAATGAAGGAAATTATAAACCAAATTAAAATCTCAAATGAGAGCATCACTAATAGAGTGGAGCAAGTAGAAGCCAGAACGTCAGATAATGAAGACAAAATATATCATCTTGAAAAGAGTCTAGCCAACTCTGATAGGCTGGTTAAAAATCACGAGAGAAACATCCAAGAGATATGTGATAATATTAAAAAAACAAATTTAAGAGTCATCAGGATAGAGGAAGGTACAGAGATTCAAACCAAGGGAATGAGTAACTTGCTACATGAAATAATTACAGAAAACTTTCCAGAAATAAAAAAAGAAACAGATATACAAATTGTAGATGCATACAGGACACCGAGCATACAAAATCAAAGTAGACCAACACCAAGACACATTGTTATGAAGATATCCAATATACAGAACAAAGAGAAAATATTAAAAGCTACAAGAGAAAGGAGGCAGATTACATTCAGGGGTAAACCAATAAGGTTAACAACGGATTTTTCATCACAGACGCTGAAAGCGAGAAGATCCTGGAACAACGTATTTCAAACACTGAAAGACAATGGATGCCAACCAAGAATTCTGTATCCAGCAAAATTAAGCTTCAGGTACGACAACAAAATAAAAATCTTTCATGATAAACAAAAGCTAAAAGAATTTGCAGCCAGAAAACCAGCATTGCAAAGCATCCTGAGCAAAACACTACATGAGGAAGAAATGAAAAACAATAAACAAAGCCAACAGTGGGAAGTACCTCAGTAAAGACAGACAGAGGGGGGAATGCTAATCATGGAGAAACAAACTAAATTAAAAAAAAAAGAGAGAGAGACAAATAATCAAACATGGCTGGAAGTACAAACCATATAGCAATAGTAACTCTAAACGTTAATGGTTTAAACTCTCCAATAAAGCGACATAGACTGGTAACATGGATTAAAAAAACAAATCCAATAATATTCTGCCTCCAGGAGACACATCTGACTGGAAAAGACATACACAGGATGAAGGTGAAAGGTTGGGAAAAAATATACCACGCACACGGTCCTCGCAAGCAAGCAGGGGTGGCCATCCTCATATCGAATAAAATCGACTTCAAGACTAAGTTAATCCAAAGGGATAAGGAAGGACATTATATACTGTTAAAAGGAACCATTCACCAACAAGATATAACAATTATCAATATTTATGCACCAAATAATGGTGCTGCGACATTCATAAAACAAATTCTCCTCAAGTTCAAGAACCAAATAGACCACAACACAATAATTATGGGTGACTTCAACACACCTCTCTCACTATTGGACAGATCCTCCAAACAAAAGTTGAATAAAGAAAATAGATCTCAATATCCCAATCAATAACCTAGACTTAACTGATATATATAGAATATATCAACCATCATCAAGTGGATATACTTTTTTCTCAGCAGCACATGGATCCTTCTCAAAAATAGACCATATATTATGCCATAGGGCGACCCTCAGTAAATATAAAGGGGTGGAGATAATACCATTCATTTTATCTGATCATAATGGAATAAAACTGGAAATCAATGATAAAAGAAGGATGGGAAAATCCTATATCACATGGAAAATGAACTACATGTTACTGAATGATCAAGGGGTTACAGAAGACATAAAGGAGGAAATCAAAAAATTCTTACAGATAAATGAAAATACAGACACAACTTATCGGAATCTATGGGACACAATGAAAGCAGTTTTAAGAGGGAAATTCATCGCCTGGAGGTCATTCCTCAAAAAAAAGAAAAACCAACAAATAAATGAGCTCACACTTCATCTCAAAGCCCTAGAAAAGGAAGAACAAAACAATAGCAAATGCAGCAGAAGGCAAGAAATAATTAAAATCAGAGCGGAAGTCAACGAAATTGAAACAAAAGAAACTATTGAAAAAATTAACAAAACTAAAAGTTGGTTCTTCGAAAAAATAAATAAGATTGACAGACCCTTAGCCATGCTAACGAAGAGAAGAATAGAAAGAACTCAAATTACTAATATACGGGATGAAAAAGGCAATATCACAACAGATGCTACAGAAATACAGAAGACAATTAGAAATTATTTTGAAAACCTATATTCCAATAAAATAGAAGTTAGTGAAGACATCGATAAATTTCTTAAGACATATGATTTGCCCAGACTGAGTCAGGAGGATACACACAATTTGAACAGACCAATATCAATGGATGAAATTGAAGAAGCAATCAAAAGACTACCAACCAAGAAAAGCCCAGGACCGGATGGGTATACAGCGGAGTTTTACAAAACCTTTAAAGAAGAATTAAAACCAATACTTTTCAAGTTATTTCAGGAAATAGAAAAAGAGGGAGCTCTTCCAAATTCATTCTATGAGGCCAACATCACGTTGATTCCGAAACCAGACAAAGACACCTCAAAGAAAGAAAACTACAGACCAATATCCCTGATGAACCTAGATGCAAAAATCCTCAATAAAATTCTGGCGAATCAGATACAAAGGCACATCAAAAAAATTGTGCACCATGATCAAGTAGGATTCATCCTGGGATGCAAGGATGATTCAATATACGGAAATCAATAAATGTTATTCACCACATCAATAGACTTAAAGATAAGAACCATAGATGCAGAAAAAGCATTTGACAAAGTACAGCATCCCTTTATGTTCAAAACATTATAAAAACTAGGGATAACAGGAAATTACCTTGACATTGTAAAAGCTATCTATGCTAAGCCTCAGGCTAGCATCATTCTGAATGGAGAAAAATTGAAGGCATTCCCTCTAAAATCTGGAACAAGACAGGGATGCCCTCTATCACCACTTCTATTCGATATAGTTCTCGAAACACTGGCCAGAGCAATTAGACAGATGAAAGAAATTAAAGGCATAAAAATTGGAAAAGAAGAACTTAAATTATCACTATTTGCAGATGACATGATTCTATACCTAGAAGACCCAAAAGGGTCTACAAAAAAACTACTAGAACTAATAAATGAATTCAGCAAAGTGGCAGGATATAAAATCAACATCCATGAATCAAAGGCATTCCTGTATATCAGCGACAAAACTTCTGAAACGGAAATGAGGAAAAACAATCCATTCACAATATCCTCAAAAAAAAAATAAAATACTTGGGAATCAACCTAACAAAAGAGGTGAAAGATTTATACAATGAAAACTACAGAACCCTAAAGAGAGAAGTAGAAGAAGATCTTAGAAGATGGAAAAATATACCCTGTTCATGGATAGGCAGAACTAACATCATCAAAATGGCGATATTACCAAAAGTTCTCCATAGGTTTAATGCAATGCCAATCAAAATCCCAAAGGCATTGCTTGTAGAAATAGATAAAGCAATCATGAAATTCATATGGAAAAATAAAAGACCCAGAATAACAAAAGCAATTCTAAACAGGAAGTGTAAATCAGGCGGTATAGCGATACCAGATTTCAAACTATATTACAGAGCAATAGTAACAAAAACAGCATGGTACTGGTACCAAAACAGGTGGGTGGACCAATGGTACAGAATAGAGGACACAGAGACCAATCCACAAAGTTACAACTATCTTATATTTGATAAAGGCGCTAAAAGCATGCAATGGAGGAAGGATAGCATCTTCAACAAATGGTGTTGGGATAGCTGGAAATCCATATGCAACAAAATGAAACTGAACCCCCTCCTCTTACCATGCACAAAAGTTAACTCAAAATGGATCAAGGACCTTGATATCAAATCAGAGACTCTGCGTCTGATAGAAGAAAAAGTTGGCTCCAATCTACATATAGTGGGGTCAGGCTCCAAATTCCTTAATAGGACGCCCATAGCACAAGAGTTAATAGCAAGAATCAACAAATGGGACTTACTTAAACTAAAAAGTTTTTTCACAGCAAGAGAAACAATAAGAGAGGTAAATAGGGAGCCTACATCATGGGAACAAATATTTACTCCTCACACTTCAGATAGAGCCCTAATATCCAGAATATACAAAGATCTCAAAAAATTAGACAATAAGATAACAAATAACCCAATCAACAAATGGGCCAAGGACCTGAACAGAAACTTCTCAGAGGAGGACATACAATGAATCAACAAGTACATGAAAAAAATGCTCACCATCTCTAGCAGTCAGAGAAATGCAAATCAAAACCACCCTAAGATACCATCTCACTCCAGTAAGATTGGCAGCCATTAGGAAGTCAAACAGCAACAAGTGCTGGCGAGGATGTGGGGAAAAGGGTACTCTTGTACATTGCTGGTGGGACTGAAAATTGGTTCGGCCAATTTGGAAAGCAGTATGGAGATTCCTGGGAAAGCTGGGAATGGAACCATCATTTGATTCAGCTATTGCCCTTCTTGGACTATTCCCTGAAGACCTTAAAAGAGCGTATTACAGGGATACTGCCACATTGATGTTCATAGCAGCACAATTCACAATAGCTAGACTGTGGAACCAACCCAGATGCCCTTCAATGGATGAATGGATTAAAAAAATGTGGCATCTATACACCATGGAGTATTACTCAGCACTAAAAAGTGACAAAATCATGGAATTTGCAGGGAAATGGATGGCACTAGAGCAGATTATGCTTAGTGAAGTTAGCCAATCCCTAAAAAACAAATACCAAATGTCTTCTTTGATATAATGAGAGCAACTAAGAATAGAGCAGGGAGGAAGAGCAGGAAGAAAAGATTAACATTAAACAGAGGCATGAGGTGGGAGGGAAAGGGAGAGAAAAGGGGAATTGCATGGAAACGGAGGGAGACCCTCATTGTTATACTAAATTACATATAAGAGGTTGTGAATGGAATGGGAAAATAAACAAGGTGAGAAATGAATTACAGTAGATGGGGTAGAGAGAGAAGATGGGAGGGGAGGGGAGGGGGGATAGTAGAGGATAGGAAAGGTAGCAGAATACAACAGTTACTAGTATGGCATTATGTAAAAATGTGGATGTGTAACCCATGTGATTCTGCAATCTGTATTTGGGGTAAAAATGGGAGTTCATAACCCACTTGAAGCTAATGTATGCTAATATATGAAATACGATATGTCAAGAGCTTTGTAAGGTTTTGAACAACCAATAAAAAAAAAAAAGAAACTTCCTTTGCTCTGAGGGACATGGTATTTATTCCAAGAGTATTGTCTTCCTCTTTCCCTTTTACTGGCCAAGAAGTCACCCTTAATCTCTCTAAGGGCCTCTATTCCTCAACAAACCTCTAGGACCAATCTTTCTCTCTGCTCAGTCTCTGTCCTCTGCTGGTCTCTTCCAACTTTCTGCACCACCACAGTTACATTAGGCCCATACACATAGTCCTCAGACCCCTCCAGTCTCTTGACATCATATTTGTTCACAATATTTCCCAACTTGGAATTATTTTGTCAATCTATTTGTCCATACGGCTATTCTATCTTACATATTCCTTGATAAATACATATATTGCCTCCATTCTGACCTTCACTGATACTGTCCCCTTAAATTTCCTTTTAGAGTTATTATCCATAATACAAAGCATTCTAATGTTTGATTTACCCAATCTTCTGTCAGACTAACCTTTAGCCTTTTATATCAGTAGATGATATTGAGGCAAATAAGATGTTTATGTAACTATTTTCATGTATTTATTTCTTTTGTTCCCAACCTGACTTTAACCTACTATACCATTTGTATCTGTTTGTACCTACCAATATCAGAATGCAAAATTTCAGTTACATAAGTTAATTAGTTAATCATTATAAAAGTATGCCCAGAGGTCAGCATTATCATGTACTGAATCTTATACTTATTACCACCATTTAATTCTTTTCTCAGAGCACAGCTTGCTGTAAAACAATAAAAAAACACTTATTTTACTCAATCAATAGTCTCTGTTACTTGGATCAGTAGGATTAGCAAAACTATACTTTTCAAATCACATTTTCTTAAATTCATTCTTTAAGAAAAACACCAATTAGCTTCCTATTATAGACAATTAAAAATATGCACACTAATTAACACTCTCTCTACTTAATTTGAATCTACAAATATTCCATAGAAGTCTGCCATCAAAATATGGGGTGGGAGGAGTAAGATATTTATATTTGTCTCTAATGAAGTAATGCATTATCTTTGAAAACCGCTATATTCATATTTTCATTCTCCAAGTCACTTAGAAGAAACAGAGAGTAGTATTCCAGCCCAAGGACATAAAAAATATTGAAGACAAAAGATTGAGCATTTCAAGAAAGCAATCATAATTAATACACAGATTAATGAGATTATTTTTTGGAAAAGCTTAGTGTTGTTATTCTACATATGGGAAAAGTATGCATCAATTATTATGATGATTAATAAAAAAAAGAAAAAGAAACCCCCAAAATATCCTTGGGAAAAACACCAAGCAATGAGCTTTCTTTCTTTTTTTTGGGGGGGGCGGGTAGGAAAAATAAACTTTATTTGTCACAATCCCTAAATATATGCAAATAAATATAAGCCTATCTTGATTAAAAAATGTTTTTTGTTAGAGCTTTAAGGTTGGTTATATATAGTACTTGGGTTTATCCCAACGAACTGATAAATTCAGGGAAATTGATTTTAGTTTAAGATCCCCCTTTGCCCCCCCTCTTTATTTTCCCCTTCTCCCCTCCTCTTCTTCCTCTGGTATACTAGACTTCCTCTCAGTTATCTATAGCAATGACTTTTTAACAGTAAAAAAAATGTATCTAATTTGTCTCTGTATGTCTCCTACCTAGAGCAATGTCTGATTATGTGTGTTTAGTAAGAGTATGGATGAGTTGGGTGTATGCATGAAAAAAAATGTTTGATTTCCCTGTCCCTTTTTAAATCCAGACATGAAATGTTGACAGTTGTTCCTAGAAATGTCCCTGAAATTTTGAAATTCACTTAAACTCCTTTAAAAATTCCATCAGAGCTCTGTGCTCTCTTATATTCTTACAACAATATTGCCAATAGTCTCTTCCCTTATGCTATCACTGCAGACTACTTTCTCAATAACAGGACAGGCATACCACCCTCCCATTTCTAGATGTTCACTGGCTCCAATTTGTGTTCAGGATCTAATCTAAGCATCTTTGGAAAATATAGAAAGCCCTTATGATTAACCTCCAACCAACTTCTTCATGTACATTTCCGACCCTTAAATCACCAAACCTCACATACACTATTTATTAGCAACACCCAGTGTCTCTCTACATCCTAAATAAGCCATGCCCATGTATGCCTTCAGACATCAAAAAGCCACCCTATCTACCTTTTCATAAGTCCCTAGCACAGCACTGGGTGTTAAGTAGAACCTTATCTTGCATTCAACAGAAACTAGATTTAATATCAATATACTTTTAGTATCACCTTCATCTTAATGTCTTAGCCACCTCCCTCGATACAAATGGAGATGTTATTATACTTTGACTTTACTCTAGTTTTTTTGTATTTCTATTATATGTCTATATTTCTTTCACTAGACATCAGGGGCTTTTATATTTATATATTTCTAATACCAACAGAGGCCTGCAGTTGCAGAATGTATTTAATTTAAAGAATGGAATGAGTCAATAATCACGGTAACATAAATATATACCTAGATATTTGAACAACAAAACACATTCAGTAATTCAAAGTACAGAATTTGTGAATTAATTCTGCTTAAGAGAAAGCTCAGTTATTAAATTATTAACTTTATAATATTTTTAAAAAAGGATTTGATAAAAAAACACATCTTGAAAAAGAAGATGGCCAAAATAATATTAAAAACACATAAGTAAAACCTTTAAATACCTGTAAACAATTTTCATTAATACGTACAGTTAATTTATAAAATATTAAAAACTGCCTTCCTATTCACAGACGAAAAGTAACAAGATCACTTAAGCTCACACAGAATTAGATTTGAGGACTTCAAACTTCTGAGGCTGTGCTGATCATAACTTAAGATCTTAATAGTCGTTGATTGTGATCAACCTTGATTATTACTATCTCACTCATCAACTATTCACTCCTATTCCAAATTGGCAGGCAGTATGAGTACACATAAAGTCCAACATCAAGGTTCTATCCCCTTTGTTTTAACTCATAATGGCAATATGCCTCAAAGGTAAGTTTGTGTATCATTTATAAAGCTTTGTTCCTAATTATATGTGTGTGTGTGTGTGTACCTGCATAAGTTTATGATTTTGCTAAGTGTGATTCAAATGTATAAGACATACCAAATTGCTTCCTGTTTTAATTGTGAATTCATAGAAAAAAAATCATCTATATATCATTTCTTTTTTTTAAAGAGAGAGAGAATTTTTTTTTAATATTTATTTTTTTTTTAGTTTTTGGTGAACACAACATCTTTGTTTGTATGTGGTGCTGAGGATTGGACCCGGGCTGCACGCATGCCAGGCGAGGAGGCTACTGCTTGAGCCACATCCCCAGCCCCTATATATCATTTCTAAAGTCTCATTGCATATAATTGAAAATATTTAACATTTTTGAGAAAAACATACTGGAAAAATTAAAAATGACAGTGGAGATACAACAACCAAAGGCTTTCAAAAATTAACCATATTATAGTAAAATATAAAACTTCAAAAGAATACATACAGAAGACAACAATTAAGAGGACTAAGAAATAACAAATCAAATTCTCTTTGATTAACTGTCAAATTTTTTCAAATATATAATCTGTTCTTATCATGGACAAAAATATGTGATAATCATAGACAAATTTATTTTGTGAGAGAAATAGAATTTTTTAAAATAAATGTATCTATAATAAATAAATAATCACTAACATATATACATATAATTAAATAACTGTAATAGCAACAACCAATTGAGAACCTCATTTGGATAAGACGCTGGAGAAGATATGTGATATTATCTGACTTAATCTGTACAACATGCCTAAATTAGTTGTCGAAATTTCCATTTTATTAATAATGAAAAAGGGGATCAGGTCTAATGTTTCATGCTCAAGGTCTTCAGGCATATATTGCACTTAGAGTATAAATCTAGTTTTATTCCACTCAAAAATTCATTGTTTTTAAAATTACTAAACCATACTATCTGCCAGCTAAAGACATTATTATATACCTATTATATTCTTGAGTTATGCTTACTTATAACCAAATTTATAATATAATTTTCATGCTGAATGTATTGCCAGCAAAACTCTGCCTAGCTAAAACCATTTGTCATTCTTCCGACTTAAAGAAAGCACAATGAATTGCTAGCACTCAAGTACAAATAAAATATACAAATGGTAACTTGCAGAAAAGTTATCTGTATACTCTGATACTTTGCCCACCTCTACCAACTTTTTGGGCAATGGAATTTTTCTAGAAATGTTACTTAACCTCTATCAAAATGTTACAAACTAGAGTTGAGGTATTATAGGTTGAGTCAAGTCCCTTGTCTGAAATGCTTGGGAATAAAGATTTGGGAGTATGTTGAGTTTAGGGAGATTTACATAGACTACCAATGGAGCATCCCTACTCCAAAAACCAGAAGTTCAAAATGTTCTGAATTCAGATAAGGCATACTCAATGCAAAGCTCGTAGTAAGCCTCTTCACTTCTGTACTTTTGTTATATTGGTAGCAACTTTATTTGTTGATCTACGTTGTAACTATAAACTTTTCAATTCAGGTAAGAGCCAAAATGTTTGAATTTCGATCTCAACAGAACAATTACTTTATATTCTTTGCTCAATCACACGATTCAACACCAAGAACTAACAGGAAAACAAAAATATAAGAAAGAATAGTTTTTCTGAATTTAGATATTCCTGATAAATCTACTTTTGGAGGAAAGGAAAAATAGAAATGGAAAATAAAAGCTTCAAAGGATAGTCTACTCCTAGATATTTGTGTGAACATATCCCAGTAAATGGTAAATGTGCTCAGCTGTGGCCAAACCAGCAGGTGAGTCCTCTGGCACCTGTAAGCCAAGGCACAGCCTGCCACCCACATGGTAACATCAGTGGACTGGGACTGGCAAGAGCCCATATAAGTATGTCATATAACGTTTTGGGCACCATAACACAGAAGTATTTAATGGGCAATAAAAACTTCTACTCAAAACTTGAATTTTAGATCCAAGACGATATGGCCTTAAACTTAAGTTTCAAGTGATCCTGTTGGTGTTAAAGAATTTTGGAAAAATATCTTGAAGAATCTTACACTAGACAGAAAAATTAGTCTTGCCAACAACTCTACCACTGAGATCCATCTCTAGCCCCAGTCCTCCCTTTTCTTTATTGCATTTCCATCTCACATTTCACAGTTTCCTAAAAGGATATGGAGATTCGTGGAGTCTGATGTTTTCCAATATCATGTTACTAAATTCTTTGAGCTTAACTGCAGTCAATGTTTATTTCGAAGAGTTTATAATACTGAAGTTCTCATTTGTGCTGATTTTCACCAAGATTTAAACTTGTTCCTTCAAAAACTTCAGTTATATTAACGACCAAGAAGACATGTGGCACTGAACCAAAAGCAGTTGTCTCTTCCTAAACCTGGCTCAACCCTAGGGCTGACACTTAGGATGTCATAGATTTTTTTCTGCAAAGTCTGGGGAGCACCATCCACATGGATAATAAGGTGAATGACGGTGAAGTTATACAGTGCACAAAATGCACAGCTGCCTGTGCAGGCTCAAATTTTCAGCTTGCTGAGATGTCAATATTTTATTTTGTTTTATGTCATTCCTTCTAGAATATAAGCCCTAAAGCATTTTTGTCAATCTTGTTCCCCATTATGTGCCAAGTACCTGGAACAATGCCTATTCCAAGGTAGATGTTCAATAAATACTTGTTAAAAAATTATTCAAAAGAGAACTTTAGGAAAGAAAATTCAGCTAGTGTTTAAAAATAATGATAGAAAGAAATTATGATAATACAAAATGTCTTATAATTATCTAAGTGGCATAAGTTATTTATTAAAACTTTTTTGAAGAAGGTACCCTTTATTGTGGCCAGAGAAATAAACTATTAAATTCATAGCTTTGTTTATGACATATAATGTTTATAGCAGGCAGCCTTACCTGTCCCCTCCCTTTCGTGTGTGTGATGCTCAGGATCAGAACTTTGGGCTCAGTGTATGCTAGACAAGTACTCTACCACCGAGGTACATCCCCTGCTCCAGTCCTGACTTTGTTTCATTTATATCTTACACTTCACAAGAGTCTAAGAGAAAATTTGAAGATAGCAATGACACAGGAAGATCCAATGAGGGACAAGGCGAAGATCCACAGTGCTAGTGTATCTGAGGACACATTCAAATGGCTGTTTCTAAAAGGGCAACCCGAAATGCCATGACTTATGGCCCAAGAGCCACAAGAACAGATTCTGTAGTGACTAATTTCTGAAAAGACAAAAACAACTAAAAAATGTAACACAGCATCCCATGTGAATGCAAGCACTGAATAACGTAAGAATAAACTAGAAATAGGGTAGAAAGAGGCATTTTCCAGGGAAAGGAGAAGTCTTTTTCCTTTAGCATTGCCTCTGAAATGCATTAATAGTCTAACAATTTGTAAACAAAATGCCCAAACTTTTAGAACCGGTGAGGAATATTCACCCGACATGGGCCTGAGAGAGCCGCAGAGGTGAAGTGGGTTACTCTTCCCGGGGAAACGTGTCATTTGAGCTGGCAACAGGAACTCACTCAGTTTCTGCAAAGTACCAGGGTGACTCTCTCTCTGATTACTTCTTTCACCATCACACTGTTAGGTGAAGATATCACTTTCCTCTGGGCAGGCAGGTGTTGTATGGTGTGAAAATTCAAGTGATGGAAAGAAATGCAAACAATTTCTCATGTTATCATTTTGCCAACAAATGGCATTCTACTGAATAATATTAAAAAAAATTGTGTTATCTGCAAAGCTGCCCTACATTTTATATTCAAAAATAAATAAAAAGAATCCATCCTGAAAGACTTTGATCTTAAGCAACATCATTGTCAATTAACACGGAAAAAAAAAACACACAAATAAGGCTGGTGTTCACTCCTATTCCACCCTTTCAACTCCTATATTAAAAATGGCAAGTTTCTGAAAATTTCCGAGCAACAGGAAACTGTCCATCTTCTAATACAGATCAAGTGCAAGCAGGTGAGACAGTGGAAGAGACAGGTATGATGGGAAGAAAACATATTTATTTAACCTCAAAAGATAAACCTTGGCATCTTCTCTTAGAGCTGATAATAAAAAAAAATTGTACTTACTGGATCTTAGCTGCTACTATAAGTATTTCACAAAAATATATGTATTCCTACCTGCAACTATTTAAATCACCTTCCCATTTGGTATAGCACCTTATATCTTTATGTGGGTTTCAGGATTGACTTTGTGATGACCAAGCTTTATGTGTATATGTATGTGTGTGTGTGTGTTTGTGTGTATTGGTGAGTGTGTGTGCATTTTATCCAGTCCAAATTAAATCATTTGGAGGACTGTTATTTTCTTGGCCTTTAAAATCTTCTTTCTATTATTTTCATGATGTCAAAGAAAACAGGAAGAAACAAAGACAGATAGGGCGTAATTTGCACATGTATACCTTCCAAGTTCTTCATAACAATTTTGTTTATATTTGCTTCAGATTATCTTTTATCATTCAAATAAATTTTCCCTGGTTGTTCCTAGTTATAAGATTCATATTATAAGAAATCTACCATTTCTACTTTTTTTTTTTTAATCGTGGACTTACTCCTCTATTTCTCTCCATTCTCCCAACTACTGCCATAGTAAAAGGTTCTTATTCTTATTTAACCCAAAAGTTACTGTTGTCAATTTTATTAGTGATCAATGCTTCTGTAAATTCAGCTCTGAAAACTTTCAACTTTGACCTTCTCACAGCAGTGTGATATGCACCTTGTTTGCTTTTTATTCCTAATTCTCAGGAATGGGAATTACATATATGGTACACAAAAGTTGCCTACCTTACAACTGTAAATTGAAACAAAATATCATGAACTGTGACATACTGGATAGCAATATTTAGCATCTGGCAATTCTACTGAGTGCATCAAGTGAATAAATAATCATGTTTCATCTTAACTTTGATAAAAATAGTAAATAATAGAAAGAAGTGGTCAGTGGATATATATACCTGGCTCTGGCAGTAATGACCTCTGTATTCCTTCAAAATCTCTCAAATTTTCTGGATCACAAAAAGCACATTGTAGTAGATGGATTCCAAGGTCGTTTGTCCTTTACAACTCTGTTTTCTACTTACTCTTTCTCAGTCTTAATCTCCTCATTTAACATAAGAAGTGAGGGAGGTTGACTAGTCAACTTCAGTTTTTAATCATCTCTCAAATGTTATGATTCTAAAATTATTTTGGATTTTTTTGTCTTTTTAGATTTCCAACCAAAAGACTAAACAAAAGACTGATGACCTAACCCTACCTTTGAAAGTTCAATTTCAAATTATTTTTACCCTACAATTTTCATCAACTTGGATTAATTTTTATGGATATTTTTCATTTTCTACTCCAATAACATTAGATACTTTGCAAAGTCACTGAATTTTCTCTTCTGCGAAGAACGAGTTTGTGATAAATGTTATTCAACATTTTTCTCTCAATAATCTTCCCCAGTGCATAAAATACTAGGATTTCATTGCATTAATTATTATATTGATATAACCCTCTGAAGAGAATTGGAAATTTAAATTTAAGAACATTTGAGGGGTATAGTTAAATTTATAGATAAATGTTGAACATTTAATTTAATAAAATAAGGTCAATCTAATATTTTAGTAAATTAGTTCATAAATTAGTTCATAATGTGGCTTCAAACATGAGAAATACAACTAGAAACAAAGCATTTGTTTGTTACCTAATTTTCCCTGAAATTGTGGCTATATTCACAGTTATTATTTGGATCCTCACTTATACTCTAAGAAGCTTCAAATATTACCTTACAAATGATACATAATATTGTAAATTATATATCATTATTTTAATATATCTCAATTATTAAGCAAGTATCTTTAAAGCAAATCTTGATGGTTTTATTTTTAAAAGGCATGACATTATGCTTTTTCCATTAATGACACTCTAATTGCAAATACTACTTGGTCCAGAAGGAACAGTACCCATCAATATGATTTTCTAAGTAGTAAAAGTTTCAGTATTCTAGGAGCCCATGCTGTGGAATTGCTTCAGGACTGGGCAATGTAAAAACATGTTGATGCAGAAGAGTCAGAATTCCAACTTTGTCCAACTTTGCTTTCAATTCTATTTTTATTTATTTATTTTTCTATTCTTAGCAAAAAAGAAAATCTATTGAAATGTTGGATTTAGTATTTTAGTTACCACAAAATGTCTAGCGGGATTTTGGTTATTCTTTTCATTAACATATTATGAAATCAAAAAGCTTTATGATCCTGGGACAAATATAGGACATAAATACCACAATGAATAGAATTGATAAATGACATTAAATTAGAAAGCTCTGTTTATTGGAAGATGTCATCAAGAAAGTGAAAAGACCAGTAACAATAAGGAAAAAAAAACCAAAACATGTTGATGCAGGTCACCTGTCACAAGGCCCCAGGTCTGATTAGATTCCTTTGAAATTTAAAGAATTTCTTTCTATTTTTTTTTTTTATTATCCTTTCTTCCCCTAAATAGCTTGGATTGACCTAAGACTACCAGAGGGAAAAGGGAAAGGAGCTAATCGGATTGAATCAAAGGCTTAATGTTAAATTCTGTTTCAGATGGCAACAGAGTAATTGGTATATTTCAAGACTGCTGAGCTCTAGAGTTGGCTTCTACAATTGTGTGATTTGGGGCCAATTTAGTAAACACTAACCCTCATTCTTCTAATCTGTGAAAAAGGGACACAAATAGTACTTTTTAAAGGGTTATAGGGAGAAAATGATATAACAAGTCTAAATTATTCAGTGGAAAACCTGGCACTCAGTAAACAGGTCAATAAATAAGAGCTTTAATATTATTGTTTTATGCTTATTAGACTTATATTACTTTATTCTTACTATTATCTGAGTCTTCATTTTACAAATAACAAAATTTAAGTTTCAAAAGTTTATGCTTAAGTTATTTGATTTTCAAGACTTAAGAGATAGCATAAAAATGACCTATGTTTTCTCAAAGCAATTATGCTTTACAATCCATGAAGAAGGAAGGAAAGCAAATGTCCATAAGTTCATGTACTATCCTCAATATCTAAAATTATGCCTGAGCTGATATGTGCCTGAGGTTGAGGATTCCTTATTCTAAGTGAAATTAGCCCAAATACAGGTTTTAGGCTGTGTTCATTTCGAACCAAGATTTTTTCTTTACCCTATATTAGCTGTATATTCAGCTAATTGTATCAATATCTGACTAATGGGTATGTAGCTTTGTGAACAATTATCCAAATTGCATATTTAAGTGATGTTTATTTCAATTGTACTTGTCATGCCAAGCTTTAGAAATCTGGTTCAAAATTTTATACATTGTGAACTTCGGTCATATCATGCCTTTGATGATATTCATTTATCTACCATAAATGAATACAGCATAAATAAATTATTGCTTGTGATAAGCTATCTGTAATAAATATAAAGATATCAAAATAGATTCAGATTGTCTACGTCTTAGCTCTTTCCAGGTACATATGTATGCAGTAGAAAAACAAAAGCCAAATGTCACATTTTTACAAATATCAAAAGCTTAAACTGAACTTCACTGGATCACCTAGATAACAATGACAGGTGGCAATAATCTATCCATGAAATTACAGAAGCGAGAATAATTATTTCAAGATCTGAATGAAAGAAAAATGACCCTACAACCTGGCACATAACAATGATCTCCCTCAGCATTTAAAAACTGGGCAAATATAAAAAGAAAGATTGACATCTGATCTTTTTTTGGAAAGGACATTTCATTTCAAATTGTTGCAATAGTGAATGTAAAATTGTTTTTCAACTATGTGAGTCTTCCCCTCTCTATTCCCAATTTAGCACTTTCTCTTTTATCTCACGTCTCACAAAAAGAAAAAAAAATAAAGTATGAGGATCTTGTTTTTTTTTTTTACAACACACTGAATTAGAAATTATTTTCTCTTAAAAATACGTTCCACTAATTTTTCTTTATCAATATCATTACAGATTTATTTTCTAATTACTACATGTTAAATGTGATTATTTTAAATGATAAGTACCTTTGATGTAATAAGTGACCTTGAAGTCATTTAAATTTTTTCAACACCTCTGTATGAGAAGATCCCAAATACATCTGATTTATGTACAGAAAGATTATTCCCCCAGATAGATTGCTCTGTTTTATTTATTAGAAAAATAGAAAATTTGAATAGGCTTTAAAAAATACATGATATGAGTGGCTATGGACTTGAAAGAGAGAACATTGAATGTATAAGCTCAGAGATGTAGAATTTTCTAAAATAGGAAACATTATTTACTTACAAAGAGTGACACAGAATGAATGATTCAAATGTAATAAGATCCTTTATACTCTCTAAAATAATCATAACATATATAATCATTCATACATAACAATCTAAGCAGTAAATGCTTCTTAAATTTGCTTTTGGAACACTGTAAACAACATACTTTTATACGTACGCAAGGTAGTAAGTTTTAATTTGCAGTTTTCACTATAAAACATTAAAAGTATGATTTATTCCACATTTAGGATTTTCTTTATAGATAGGAGCTTGCTGTTTTCCAGATACTATTAAAACTTGCCGGCATGTTGCTTTTCCAGTTAAAATCATGGTGAAAAGTATCAAATAGCTTTTAAAAGATAATCCATAAACAGAGGGTTCCATTAAATTTTTCAAATCAGAATAACAAAGTCCAATCATCATTATAACAAATACTGCTAAGAGCTTGAAAATAGGATTCTGGTATAGCATTATTTACTTGAAATAATTATTTTCTTTAGAAAAAGAAAGGATTTAAGACAAAATGGCATATGAGACTAGGTGACAAACAGCAGTGTGAACTACTGTAAAAGGATTTAAGATCTGAGATTTGAAAAGAAAAGTTATTTTTAAAGGGTACATACTCTGGAGTTTGGCATTAGCTGTGTGGGAGTCATTAGGAATTCAGATATCACAAGGTAGATTTGTACCTGCCCCTCCTTTATTTAACAGACTTGAGCAATCCACAAGGAGCAAAACTTGAAAGTAAGTTCTCTCTTCCAAACAAACAAAAAAACCTGAGACTATTGAACAGAATTAAAAACAAGTATGTACGGTGTAACTAACTATGGCAAAGAGAAATTGCTTCTAAACCAGTTGCTAATGTTCTTAACATTGCCAACTCCAAGTCATATCCTAAAGTCCATTATAAATGGCTGCATCATAGTCATGTGCAGATCATAACAAGGACAGCAAAATCCTGCCTAAGGCTATAGTGTCCACTCACATGCAAACCTGTAGCTGCCTTCCAGACAAATCCCAGCTGCTTTTCTCAGTGATATTATCACAAATGAGTAAATAAATTCTCCACCACAAAGAGATCTCAAAATAAATCAAAGAATCACACTAAATCTGGGGCTCACTTATCTGTGTTGCCCATAGTCCCTATTGCAGTACCTTATTGAGTGAATAATAATTTTTCTGTGAGACGGAATCTAGCCAATGTATTTGATATTGGCCAACTTGAGAAATTTATCATTAGGTTAGAAACTTTAACTGACTTTTTTACATTTCACTGCAAAAATCACTGTTGCAGTTCCTTAATTGGAAGGCTTCTTTGCGAACAAAAAGAGAAATGATTGGCAGTGTGATGCCATGCACAGGCTTCACCAACATGGCACTGTAAGAGGGACCTTGAATAGAAGGTGTACAGGTATCAATTGCACCTCTTCTACTGTTTTCTGTTGCTTCATGCTTCAGAGCATTAGGTTCCTTGCATATAAAATAGAAAGCAAATTATTGCCTGCTTTATCTACTTTATAGGATACCAGGAGGTTTAAATAAGTTGCACATGAAATGTTCTGCAGACTGTAAAGCATTAGCCAAATAAAAGTTATAATTACTATATTTCATAGCAGAGAGGGAGAACTATCTTACTATATGTAGTCTGGCACTACTTCTAAATTTCTACCAATAGATCTATTCATTAAAGATAAAATTCTATTCTAATTGAAAACTAATATTTAATGAACCTCTAAGTCATCAAAGTATGCAATACACATAATTCCTGCTTCTAACCTTTGTGTACTCTTCTTTTCAAGAAGCTAACAAAAACACTTTAAGCATAAAACATAAGTATCTCTATAAACCACATCTTTTCCAATTAATAAGGCTATATACCTGGGAGTCTGGAAAGTTTCCAGACTCCCAATATACCCAAATTAATCTGGGAAATGAGAATTCCATCTCTTAAAAAGCTTTAGAAGAGTTTGCACAAGCAAATAAAAGTGCATCTGGATCTTTCATATAAATTGTGAAAAGGATACATGATTTTTTTTTTTGCCAATCTAAAAACATACCATTTAAAACATCTGAATCTTTCCAGATAAATCAACTGAATGCAAATTGACAATACAGCAATGAGTGCAGCAATTATAAAATAATTTAGAACAATTTCAGCTGCCAAAATACACAAATAATTGTGGTAGCATACATGCAAAACAGATTTTCTATGTAATTCTGAATTTCTGGAGAAACAAATCTTATACTTCCTACTAACAAAAGAAAAATTTTGTGGATATAACTACATCTATCATAATGACATAGATTTTTGCTGGTATAATTATTTGCATACATACATTTTTGTCAAGGCTATTATCAATTATGGACATAAGCCTTTTACAAATACAGAAAACAGTCTTGATAAAGCTCAGTATGAAACAAATAACTAATTTCATTTTAAAATGTTGCTCAAGTTTTTTTCAAACTAAGTAATACAAAAGTATGAAAAATATGTGCTATCTCATGATCAAAATTAAGATGAGATGCTAGCCTCATGTGACATAGACTAAACATTCATCCACATTACAAAACCAATAAGCTATTTAAGAATATGGAAGCATTTTTATAGTTCAAGTGGAGACTAGAAAAGCATGAGGCTAAATTCTTGAACAAACTTCTTTCTGCTGCCAGATGGCTGATTACAACCAGGCAAAAGGCTATTTCTAGGGCAAGTCTAAGGAAAAGGCCTGTCTTCTAAGAACAAAGGTTCCCTTTTTATAAGTTCTCACCCTATATCTGGGATGTTACCTCCAACACTCCTGCTATGTATACTTCAATCACTGTAATAACATTTTCCCTTTGGAATTTTGCTGATGAATCCTTGTTCCGAGGATGCAATGACAAAATGTGTTTGTGTGTGTGTGTGTGTGTGTGTGTGTGTGTGTGTGTGGAGAGGGTGTTCATTGAGCATTACTCTGTCTCTGACTCTATGCTAGGTTTTTGTTTTATTATTACATTAATTAATTTAATTAATAAAGTTGAGAAATTGTTGGCACAGGAATCTGAACATATCACCCCCATTGGCTTTCAATAAATCGTGCTGCTTCCTTGAAAAGATGCATTACACCCTGTGGATATTTTTGTTTCATTGAAAGAGAAAGAAAATATTCTAAAATGCAAAACTGAAATGTTACAGTTTTCTTTCTCAGGACTGAAAAAAATCTGAGACAGCCATTCTTGCTAGTCCCTTCTGAAATGTGGGACTTGAGGCAACAGGTTGGTCCTTGAAACCTGCAACTCTGTATCCTGCATGTGTAAAGAAAGGTGGTGGTAACTTTCCAGACTCCCATGTATCATTCCCCTCCCTTGCTAATTTTAAAGCCCTTTCAATTTCTGGGACTGGAGGTGGGGTTGGGGAAAGGTAAAATTAACTGGTTTACTGATTCCTCCTGGATTTTGCTAAGAATCTATGATTCATTTTTTAATTCATTAATTCATAGGGTATCATCATATCCAAGGCATTTCTACTATTCTTGAGGCTTTCTCTGCAAACTACATGCTTGGCTATCATGGACATGTTATTTGTTTTCATTCCAGGCTAAACTTGAGGAAAACCATAGCATCTTTATTTCCCCCAGAAATATCTTCTATCAATAAAACAACTGGTGAGTGATAGTTTATTTTGTGTAGCTCAGTGGTAGAGTGCATGCTTAGCATGCATGAGGCCCGAGATTTGGTACCTAGCACAAAAATGAAAGTTTGTAAAATAAAACAGAACAGTTTCTAGAAAAGTCAGAGAAGAAGGAGAATATCTCATATATCATAGCCCCTTACTTCCAAAAAAATATTTAATCACGTCTAGTTGCCAAAGCTCCTGGCTCAGCATTGACCAGAGTATCCCTTCATCCTGACCTTCCCTCCTGGCAATCATGTCCCAGGCCCTCTTACTGGCTGCACAGGCAGTCCTACCCTTGCTGTCACTGCCACCATCTACCCAAAATCTTTTGCCTATATTTGTACATAACAAAGGTACTTTTCCTTGAGTTCTCTGGGTTTTAGTACTTAAACCCAAGCACTTTGGTAACCAAATGATCTTCAAATATTGGAACTTCCCCTCCTAAGCCAAATTGATCATAAGTCATGATAATAACAATGGCCACGAAGTTCTGTTCCTTCAAGGAGTCTGGAATCTAGTAAGGAAAGCCAGACATGCAGAAGACAATTATACTGTGATAAATGTTAAAAGAGAGACTGGAGGTCTTATAGGAGCACAAAGAAGAGAACTCTCTCTCTCTCTCCCAGCTCCCTGCCCTTTCTTGGATGCCTTAGGTTATCAGGAAACGCATAAAAGAAACTGCCAGGAATCTTGAAAAATAGAGGAGTTTTCGAAGAAAACAGAGTTGAGAAGGGGGCTCTAAGAAGAAAGAACACCAAAAGGAGACCCTAAAAGTCACTGTGGCTGTGAGATCGGGAATCAGAGCAAAGCAAATACTGCAGATATTCACTTTACCAGTTTTATTTCAGAATTCACCTACTTTTCACCCTGTATCTACCAAGGTCTTCCTCCATGCAAAGCAGTTCTCTGTTTTTCTATGACAAAAGACTGTGCTGGCTGCCTATATTTGGGCACAACAAGATAGGATTAATTTAATAGTTTCATCTTAATTCAGCTCTGAGCTTTCTCAATTTAACTAAATAACTTTAATGCTCTTTGGCATCATGCTTTAGAACAACTATTTTTTTTAAAAAAGCTATTATAAAAAATAATGATTTCACTAAAGAGTGTGCATAGTAAAAATCAGTATTCCAGTAGATGGAGCAGAGGTGACATCAGAATAGCTGAACACTGTTGGCCCAGAATATATAGTAGAAGTCCAGACACTCAGCAAAGTCGCAAAATGAGAAAAGAAAAAAAAAAAAAAATTGAGAGCAAAGACTGAACATTACTGAATGCTGCTTGGCTAACCACCTCATTTGGACTCAGAAAATTTTACATCCTATTCAAATAGAAGGGGGAAAACAACCTTGGGCAAATACCAAAATGATTCTTTAAAGAAACATTTATATTTTAGAATAAAAGCTGTAATTTTGATTTGTTTAAAAGTCCCACTGTGGTGCTTCACAATCATTCCACGTGACACAGATGAGGCTAAAATTCTAGTGGAGTCTCTGAGTGCATGGCTACTCCAGTCTCCTGCTGATCTAATGTGTGTGTTTCTTCCCTCTCAGACCGTTCATGAATTGTGTGATTGCCTGATACAGAATTTTGAAGAAATAGATCAATAAACACAGTAGGCTTCTGGTTTAAAGTCCTTGCCTACACAATGGCTCTATGAACAATGTTACTGCTTAGAAATTGCAACAGCCAAGAGTTGGCATGCAGATCCATATTTGGGACATATTGACAAATAGAATTATTGATATTAAAAGATAAATATGGATAAGGAGTTATTTTGAATATCTGTTACCTCACAGTTAAATGTTTATGATTTGATTAAATCCCTTAGGGCATTATTAAAGTCACAGATGAACTATTCAATCTGTCATTTCATACAATAAATATTATATGAGAATAATTCCTACTAGTGAATGAAAAAAAAATAAGTCTTTGATTTTTCTCAAGAAGCCAATGTGTGCCTTGCTCTGTCTGTTAAGTTATTTGGCAATATGCAGAACTGGATTATTCAACAGGAAGATTATATGTTTAGTGTATGAATAAAACAATGCTCAAATATTTTTATTAAATATATATTTAGTATGTCACAAAAATTTATTAGAGTAGTTATCAAGTGGAAAACAAAATATCATTGGATCCTACCAAAAGATTTGTGATCTAGTCATATTACTCAGAATCTTAACTAAATGGATAAAGATGTGGATTAATTTAAACCTTAGTTCTGCTACTATCTAGTCATACAAGTGATAGTTAATTACTCTTTCTTACTCTCAGTTTCCTCATTACAAAATGAAAATAATAAAATATTCCCAAAGACTGAGGACATAGCTATCATTATTTTTTTTGTTTGTTTGTTTTGAAATTTTATTTTTTTCAATTTTTATTCATGCATTATAGTTGTATATAATGGGATGAGACTTGTTACACATTTGCATGTACACACAATATGACAATATAATTTGGCCAATATCATTCCCCAGTATTTTTCCTTTCCCTTACCCCTTCCCACCCTTCCCCTGGTCCCTTTCCTCCGCTTTATTGGTCTCCCTTTGATTTTCATGAGATCCCCCAATCTTTCTTTTCCTTTTCCTCTTAAGCCTCAACAGATGAGAGAAAACATGACTCTTGACTTTCTGAGTTTGGTTTATTTCATTTAACATAATGTTCTCAAGTTCTATAAAAAAAAAATGTGACAACTCTTGTGAAGGATTACATATGAGTAAAAATTGGTTTCACAGAAAATTTCCAGATAGTTGGAAGAGTACACTTTGAGATTGGGGTATGAATATATGCATGTATGGGCTAAAAAGACTGATTCATAGTGGGGTTAGGAGAGGGAGCATGGGAAGATTAGATGAACTCTAGATAGGGTAAAGGGGAAGGAAGGGAAGGGAGAAGGCTAGGGGTGTAAAAACAATGGTGGAATTGATGGACATCATTACCCTAAGTACATGTTTGAAGACACGATCTAGTCATATTACTCAGAATCTTAACTAAATGGTTAAAGATGTGGACCTTGGTAAAGTCTCCTAACATCTTATGATGTAATTACTTCACTCATAGATAAAAGAATAATAGTACAACATCATCTTCTTTGAGCTGTAATGAGAGTAAGATTAAATCATGCATGTAAAGCTTTGAACATATTGCCTGTCATACACTATGTCATCAGTAAATGACAGTATTCTGTTATTCTATAAAAGAAAGAGAAATGGGCTGGGGTTGTGGCTCAGTGGTAGAGCACTAGTCTAGCATGTGCAAGGAAGGCCCTGGGTTTGACCCTTAGCACCACATAAAAAAAATAAGTAGAATAAAGATATTGTATCCAACTAAAAAAAATAAATAAATACGAGAGAGAGAGAGAGAGAGAAGCAAACCAAGAACTTTTGTTTTCCTGAGGACTATTCACAAAGCCTTGAGGGATGGGAAGTAGGAAAGGGAGTAAATGGTTCCAGGCCCTGTATTTGGCTGCTCCATGTGACACATGTAATTTTTTTTTTTTTTTTTTTTTTTTTTTGGTACCAGGGATTGAACTCTGGGTTACTTAACCACTGAGTCACGTCCCCAGTCCTATTTTGCATTTTATTTAGAGACAGGGTCTCATTGAGTTGCTTAGCACCTTGCTTTTGCTGAGGCTGGCTTTGAACTTGCAATCCTCCTGCCTCAGCCTCCTGAGCTATTGGGATTACAGGCGTGTGTCACTCTGCCTGGCTTCTAATTTGTCTTTAATATCCTCTGACTGTTTGATAACCTTTACCCATCTTTGATGTTTTCTTTAGTTATCATTATTAATGAGTGTTAAATCTCATGAGTGGTACATGATGAAAATAAAACAGTTATATCCCAATCAAAGGTGTTCACCCGAACTAAGTTCTAATGGAATTCATATACCAACCTGCCCATCCTGAAGCATATCTTAGTGTTGAACAATCAAGTTAAAATTTCCAATCTTAAAAAAACTCTGATTTTACACATGTGGAGATACACTGTAATTATTTCATACTCTGTTAATCTTCATTCCCAAAGAAATCATACTTTCCAATAATTTACTTAAACATATTAAATAATAATTTCTGAATTAAAATTTTAAAATATTTTATTACACATTAGAAAACTACATTTTTTATATCTCTGCATTGTCTTCCTGATATAAATTTTAAAAACATATGCATATTTAAAGAAAATATAAAACAAACCCATTTTCCAAATGTTTCCAGTCTCCTTATAATTCCTAGCAAGGTAATAACCATTTTATTACCTTAAAAAGATACAATAGTTACCAGAGGCATCCACAAATGAAATGAAATATCACTAACTTAGGTAGCTCAGGCTGCATAACAAAATGCCAGTGGTTGATTGGCTTAAACAATGGGAGTTAAGTGTCACAGTTCTGGAGGATGGGTCAAGTTCTGCCAGAGAGCTTTTTTTGTGGTTTACAGAATGCCACTTTCTTACTACATCCTATCATGAAAGAATGAGAGCAAGAGTGAGAAGCAGGGAAAAAAAGACAACGTCTTCTTCTGTCTCTTCTTATGAGGGCACTAATGCTATCATCTAGGCCTCACCCTCATGGTCTCCTCTAGGCCTAATTATGTCCCAAAGAGAAAGGTGGTTAGGGCTTCAACGTATGAATTTGTGCAGGAGAGAGGCAGTTCAGTTCACAGCTGAACAAAGATGATCACTGTCTAGGGGAGGTGAGATAAACTAGTCTAAACTTTCTCACACACAACACTTTCCATCTTGCCATCCTGACACCCATTCCTTCTTGAAGACTCTCAAGTTGCATAGCTGTCTGGGCTTTCAGAGTAGTCCTGCTTATAAAAAGTGTGTGTCTGGAAATAGGCAGTACTGCCTATTTCCCAGTAAACTAAAAATCAATTAAAACCATAAGTATAAAATTTAAAAACAAATTTAAGGGTTATAGAATAGAAGGGAATTCATAACTTATAAGGTCATTTCATCCACATTACATTTTGAATAAAATCTTGAGGAAAAAAGAAGATCAATAAGAAAGTAAATACATTAACAAATTATCAGAGACACATACATATACAAAAGAGATACACAAGTATGTAAATTGTGATTATACATCACCAGTCTTATTATATGTCTAGAAAAATTTAATATCAAAATATATACCATTATACGTAAAAAGAGACTTTCCATGACCTGGCTCACTTTAGTTATTTCTATCACATTAAAATGTTTTGTTCCAGCAAAGAATGTCATGTTGCTTGCTTTATGCCCTACACATGACTAATTTTTTTGCATGAAATACTTGATTCTCATTTCTCTAAAATGTAGTTATTAAAAATTAAACAGGTTACTTAGGGAAAGTTTATTATTATTAAATATTTTATCCAAAAATCAATAAAATAAATACATTATGCAAATAGCTTCAGGATTTAGAAGTAGAGTCATGTGAAGAGGAAAGCGGAATAACTTGTTAAAGAAAAAGAAAAGACAAAAATAGTAGAATTAATACATTCAAGAGTTGATTACTTGAATGAAAAAAATCACTGGTGGTCTTATTTTTTGAAAAGAAATAAAAGTGGAATAAATAAGCAAAAATGAATGACAAATAATAACTGAAAAAAATACAGTGTCCATTTAAAAGAATTGTAATCAACCTTTTTGCTAAATACTGTGCAAATAAATTTGAAAATCCACACAAAATGAGTAATTTCCTAATAAAATATAATTTATCAAAACTGACCTCAGAAAACAGAAAATCTAAACACTAAACTACATAGAAGAAATGGAGAATTTTTTTCTATAGGAGAAAGAAAGCAGTAATTCTAGATAGTTCTCATGAAATTTTTTTAATAAAATAAATCTTTAAAGATCAGATTTAATGCTTCTAAAATATTTTCCAGGATATGAGCTAAGATAATGTTTTGTTCCAACAAAAATAATACACACACAGCCAGATACAGTGGTATGCACTCTAATTCTAGTGACTAGGGAGATAGAGGCAGGAAGATCACAAGTTTGAAACCAGTCTTGACAAGGTAGTGAGATCCTGTCTCAAAATAAAATAAATTAATTAATTTAAAAAGCTGAGAATATTGCTAAGTGGTAAAGTGACAGTGGGTTCAATATCCATTACCTCAAATAAAATTACAAAGCCAAAGCAGGATTATACACACACACACAACCCACATATCCAAGTTTTCAAGTCAGGACATTGAGATTCTTATCAAGGCAAAAGTCTTAAATAAAATATTAGTGCACACAATTCAGGGATAAATTCAGGGAATCATATTCACCATGCTCAAGTGAGATTTATCTAAAGATTTTATAAATTTATATTAGACAACCCATCAATAAACATTTACAATAATATAAATAGATCTCAGAAAATGGTATTTTATTCCCTTTATGGATGCTGAACGGCCATTTGCTAATTTAATAATGATATTCAATTAAATAAAACTAGATATCAATTTTTTTACAGGATATACAATTTCTAACTTAGCCCAAAATTAAATCATATGCTTAACTGAGCAACATTAGAAGCCTTATCAATAATATCAGAAACAAGACAAAAAAAAAAAAACACCATCATCAGAATTATTTGAAATTATACTGGAAGATACTAGTAAAAAAATTAAACAAGAGAAAGAATGTGTGTGTGTGTGTGTGTGTGTGTGTGTGTGTGTGTGAGAGAGAGAGAGAGAGAGAGAGAGAGAGAGAGAATATGAAAGGAAAAGGTAAAATTAGTACTATTTGAAGACAACCTAAAAATACAATTATATTTATAAGACATCTAAGAGAATCGATTTTTTTGTTTGTTTTTGTATGTAGAACTGACTGAAATAAAACACACTGAGGAGAAAAATTAGTTTGAGGAGAGATGTAGTTACAAAAGTTATAAAATACTGTAACTGCATGACATATATAATGTTGTTAAACTCCCAACTTTCTATGGGCAGGAACCAGGCAGAGAAAGGGCTCAGCCACCCATGAGGAAAATTCTCCCATGCTTTCTTTATGTTCCTAAGGAGGATAATGGAAATAGAAGATTCTTCTAGAGAGTACAGTCAAGATCCATAAGTTATAACCAAGAACAGAATAAGGAATTTTCTTATTCTCTGGGTAATAGGATGGGTAATATTACCCAGATTGATTTCAGAATTTCTAAAGACCTCTGCCTGCTTTACGGTGTCCATTCTTCTCCTTTTTAAATGGCAGTGACTATTACTGCATGGAAACAATTGAAAGTGATATGGATATTTTAATGTACACATATATAGATGCACAGGAGACTAGTAAGAGTGATTACTGGTTTAAACTTGTGGAAACTTGGGAGGAAATAGGCTTTTCTGTGTATTTTTTAATATTTTAAACTTTTAGAACCATGGGAAGGTAGTCCAAGTTATTTCATAAGTTTTATTGAATTACTAGAAAAAGGTTAAGAAAAAGTGATTTAATATGATGGTTTCCATGTTTCTTGTTTTATGAATTTAGTGCAATATGGAGAGACAGAATATATATTTTCAGTATAGCCACAGTTAAAAAAAAAAAAAAAGCATGTTTTAGGTTTGTTGAGTACCAATTATATCTGAAGGCATCCATTAGTTTTTGAGTGTAATTTGCTTGGCACTATTCAGATTTTACCAAAAAGAAAAAAAAAATCCATATCCTGGGAAACCCCACTGTTGAATGCAAAACATTTCAGTTTTTAGCAATTGG
Source organism: Callospermophilus lateralis (assembly GCF_048772815.1). Classification (NCBI taxonomy): domain Eukaryota; kingdom Metazoa; phylum Chordata; class Mammalia; order Rodentia; family Sciuridae; genus Callospermophilus; species Callospermophilus lateralis. The sequence goes on from NC_135314.1 coordinate 90,534,255, forward strand.
TACAAACAATTGGCACAAAACACATGGCAGCCCCCAAAACTTGAGGTTTAGAGAAACACTCTGGTTTCTAATTATCTAAAAAAATATATATTTTTAGTTGTAGAGGGACATAATTCCTTTATTTTATTTACTTATTTTTATATGGTGCTCAAACTCAGTAACTCCACACAGGCTAGACAAGTGCTCTACCACTGAGCTACAACCACAGCCCTATAGTTCCTAATTCTAACAAATATAAATATCCACCACTGCTAAGAAGTAAAATCCTAAATCGTCAAATGATTTTGTTGACAAGATATTTTGATATTAACCCATCAGGGTGATACCAGGAACTAGTGAAATATGAGATTGATAAGAACAAAGATACACATGGAGGTGGATTATATGTTTGACTCTATTCAGTATTACCTTTATATTTAAAAAGGATGGCCTACAGCTGCAGGCAATTCAGAGAAGTATTATTGGAAAAGAATTCAAAAAATAAAAATATCCTACTTCATAGTGAGACAGAAAGAAAATATCATTGTTATTTTGCATGAAATATTAGGACATTTACATTCGTTTTATAATCGCATATTTACCTTTAAAATCATAATAATATAGTCTATAAAATGTAAACATTCAAAAAAATTAATAATAGTTAAATAAATTGAGATATGAGATAGAAAAAACTATTGTTAAAGTGTCATTATATTTTCTCAATATATTATTTCTTTAATTATTACCCCTGTTAATTTCTTCCTCCCTTAACTAAAACCAGTGTAATTTGTTTAAATAGAAACAATTACATAACAAAAAAAGCAAATAATATGAGGTTGTACACAATTTCAAGTAAATATCCATTTTTCATATTTAATGATAAAGTTAAAAATGCACATGTACATAATTTTTTATAACATATTGTTTTATGTTATAATATGTTGGCTTTTTTGGCCTGTCATGGTATGGATTTCAGAAAAGACTAATAACCCTAGCCTTTGGTCCTGAAGTTAGAAATTGATCTGAGTTGGAAATAAATAATTAGGAGCTAATACCTCATCTCACTTTTGTACTACTTTTTACATTCTCACATTATATAATACCATACTACATTAAAATCATTTATGTAAAATCAGCACTGAAGGTAAATATTTAAAAGAAAATCTGCAGCATATTTATCTTTGTTCCTCTATTATCTGATTTCACATATAGCACTAGATTCACTGAAAATGTTTGTATGAGATATCTTTGAAAAATTTTAGAGTAATTTTAGAGTATGAAAGAGTAAAAGAATCAAGAAAAATGAGTTTTATAGCAGCAAAAACAACTTTTTTATTAAAAGGTGAACATTCAGGTTGAAAAAAATCAGTTTTAGAAATCATTCTCTTTGGAAGAAACACAGAAAACGAGGTTCCAAGAACAAGAAGGCACTTTATGCCAGAAAGTTTGGAGGCTGTGACAGGAGAATCACAATCTCAAAGCCAGACTCAGCCAAACATCGAGTTCCTAATCGACTTAATGAGGCCCTGTATCAAAATTAAAAAAAAAAAAATGGACTAGAGATGTGGCTCAGTGGTTAAGTAGCCCTGAGTACCAAAAAAAAAAAAAAAAAGTCAATTTACTTCATATACAGGAAGATATGAAGTTCATACATTGTAAGAGGTTATGTGTCATATTTTCAAAGAAATGTTACTGTTTTATTCCATTTGTATGAGAAAATGAAAGCCATTGGTTTAAAGACAATTTTGAGAATCAAGTACTTAATTAATTGCTGCCAAACTGATTAATATGGTCAAAAGTTGATATCATTGAAATTTATATCAAGAACTATATGTGAAGAGCTTTAAAAAGCTTGTGAAATTAGGCAGCTAACAATTTATATATATATAAAATCAAAAGTTAATGATTTGGGTTCTTCCCCTTTAAAATATCATTTAGATTCTAATGGTTGATTTTTATTCACTATATAGATGTCCCCTTTTACCTTTAGAAGGGAACTATTACAAGTTTGTCTTCTGAAAGGCACACATTCTTTATATATATATATATATATATATATATATATATATATATATATATATATATATAAATTTAATATAATTTAGGATTTAAGAGTAAGTTTATAGTAATACAAAATGAATATTATGCCAGAAATAATATAATAAAATGCAAATATTTAATTATATAAATAATTATTACAGAAGTATAAGAAACTGATTTTAAACAAATAGTATGAGTCTTCCTAACAAAGCTAATCTCATGATGAGTAAATAACTAGAAAACCACATTTTAGATGAATTTATACTGGGGTAAGTACAGTTAAGGACAGAAAGTGAAAAGGACCTCAAGGCTTTTATGATTACTTTTCTCCCTATTTAACCCTTGCATGAGAATTAAAATATCAGAAAGATTCTCTCTTTAAATCCATTGGGTCAGAAATATTCAGATCCTGAGGGTTTTATGATGGTGTATGGTACCAGGATTTATTTCCCCATTGAATTTTTCCCATTAGATCATTTAACTATCCTTTTTTTAAAATTAACTTTGCACCCTCATCAAAGACTGTTTCTTAAGTAAAATAAAATAGCACATAGAAAATTCTGGAACAAATGGCATTTACTAAACAGTTAAGGGAGAAACTTCTTAAGAAAAATAATAATAAAAATTGTGAAAATTGCATCTATCCTGATTTAAAGACTTCCAGAAGGTGGGTCAAATCTCAGGCAGCATAAAGTGCCTCTAACTAGCCTCAGCATAGAGCCAGTCAATAATATGTGATCCCTAATTACTTTTGTAGTGTGTCACTGTTTAACACAATCAAATCTAATTGACCAGAAAATTTTGGTTAGATTGTACTAAGCTATGGCTAAGTTTTTACTGCTATTATTCTGGTTTCTTTGTGAACATCTCAACTTTACTGCATCATTAAACTCTAAATTAGATTTTGATAATAAGAATATTTTATAAAATTTTTCAAACAACTGCAATATTCAAACAGGAGCTACTGTATTCTTAAATCCATTGTCATTTCTTTTTAAAAGAATTTAATTCATTTTTTTCTAGGTTATTAAAACAATGGCAATGTGATTTTAATTAAACACTTCATTTGAAAGCCATGACAGGAAATGTCAAATGCTAAAGGTGAACATATATTAAGTGGATATCAGAACATCTTTCATACAATGGAAGGAATTCAAATATGAAGGTTTGTAGTTTCAGAACCAATGACAAAGATTACAGACAAGAAAAGTGACAATTAACTACCTTAGATGTTTGCATTAGTTTATTTTCCTGTTGGAAATCAATGAGCTTAACAATGAATTAGACATTCCTGCCACTAATTGTGTATGCATAAGATAAGAAACAAATAATTAGGTTTTATAAATGTCTACTTTGTGTGACCAAAGCATTGAATATAAACATGTGTGAATTTATTCCTTAAAGACAATAAACAAAATGCTTAGTTATTCTTGTAATTTATTTTTTATAAATTTCTTCTATAAAACAAGATCAAAGGATACAGGGGTCATTACTAGAAAATCTCCTCATATAGCTGTACCTTAACTGCAAACATTTTTACTTCTGTTTATTTTTATTTTCTAGAATATGTGAAGTCTTTAGAGGATATAACAACAAGCTAAAAACAAAAGAGCCAATACTTTTTTACTAACATAAAATGTTATGGATCAGTCAAAGAGCAGATGTAATAATTCTAATCAGTTTGAGCATTAACATCTAAATTCTTCAGCTCTAACTTGGCTGTGAAGAAATGATCAGCAAGTACTCAAAATTATAATAACATAGCTTGACTGTAACATCTATTGCCAAACCCTTCCAAAATGTTATTTTTGGTGTAGCTCAGTAGGAGAATACTTGCCCAGCGTGCACAAGCCCTGAGTTCAATCTCTAGCCAATACCACCCCCGCCACCATTCAAAAGAAAAAAAAAAAAAAAAGAAAGAAAGAAAAATAAATAAAAGAAAGAGGGATGGAAAGAAAGAAATTATGAGGTTGGGGTTGCAGCTCAGTGGTAGAGTGTTCATATAGCATGCACAGGGCCTTGGGTTTGATTTCCATCACCGCAAAAATCTAACGTAATTTGGTGGTTATAGTACTAATGGTTTCTACTAACACGTGGAAAAAACACCTAAGAGACACAGCATCAAGCACTATGCCCATTCTTAAAACAGATCATAACTGAAGTAACCTTAATTCTGTCTATAAATGTATACATTCATGACATATGAGTAACGAAGATAAGAAGAAAGATATTTGAAGGGCCCTAGTAATAGTACAAAGATCCCAGTACGTTTTAATTATTCCTTTATCATTGAGAAAACACATTTGACTTCCAACAGTCCTGGATTCCATTTTCTTGTACACATATATTCAGATTTAAATTGAGCCAAAGAAAATAGACAAGACCTCAAGAATATATTGACTTGGCTACTTCCCATCTTCCACTAGGCCTGGTGCCTAATTGCCATTAGCTACTGATAAAATGCATTTATAATCCCAGTTAAGGTACAAATTTGAAAGGCAGTAATAAGTGATAAAAATGAATAAATATATGTGATTGCTGTAAAAAAGGAAAAGAAAGAAAATCAGAGGAGTAACACTTGATAAAGCTAGAATATTATGCTAGGAAATAAACATTTAAACTACTAATTTTGTATCTTCTATCTGAAATAAGATTTGAATGTAATGACATTAAAGTTTATTTAAAAATAAACTAGAACTTTCAGGCACTTCTTAAAGAATCACAAAACTAGTCTCAAACAAGTGGTATGACTCTCTTTCATTAGGGATTCATATAATTTTTTACTGAAAATACCAACTATGAGAGAATTGGTAATTTTCAGGCCAGGGTTTATTCTTAGTTACTATAGTAGATCGGAAGTTCACATTCCTGGTCAATAAATGAAAAAGGGCTTCAGAAGAAATATTACACCGATGAATCATGTAGCGTGGATTGTCAGGGTTAAAAAAAAAATCACTTTTTCACGCCTGTCTGTCTCACGTGGCTCAGGAGACAGGAGGATCTCCAGTTCAAAGCCACCCTTAGCAACTTAGTGATGCACTAAGCAACTCAGTGAGACCCTGTCTCTAAATTAAATACAAAAGGTGGAGGGTCTGGGACGTGAGGATGCGGTGCAGTTGTCGAGTGCCCCTGAGTTAAATGCCTGGTACCTCTTTTAAAAAAAGTAAGAATCACCTTTTTCCCATTTCTACTATAAAATTCAGAGAAATTCAAACAAAAATATATATATTTGTATTTTACTCATTTGTAATGACTAAAAATGGAACATAGATAGAATCCAACAAATGTTAGGCAATAAGTGCTTTACATAATAACACAATTTTAGGGCTGGGGATGTGGCTCAAGCGGTAGCGCGCTTGCCTGGTATGCACGCGGTGCTGGGTTCGATGCTCAGCACCACATACAAATAAAAATGTTGTGTCCGCTGAAAAATCTAAAATTAAATATTAAATTCTCTCTCTCTCTCTCTCTTAAAAAATAGCCTTATATATGGTTGGAAATGAGTGTTTTTACATAATAACAATTTTACATAATAACATAATTTTATAGCCTTATATATGGTTGGAAATGACCTTATGATTTATTCAATCCAATGTCCAAACACACCTATCTTCTCCTCCACTTCTTCCTACTTTCTTTTCCAATTAATTACTTAGTTGACTTTAAAATACTTGAACTTGAATGGCTTTATAAGGGGCACAGCCTCTTTCCCCCCAGATAGTTCATAAATGTGTATTATCTTCCTCACCCTTCAAATCTTAAATCAGGGTGTAAGGGAATTCTAAGATTAAATAATTCATCCAAGCCCCTAAAGTATGCTGGTGGTCATACTGGGTCCTTTCTTGGTTCTATGCTGTCTTTACAGCCTTTACATTATGCACACCACGTCAAATTTCATACAAAGTAAACTTGAACAAGCATCTGAACATTGATGATAGCTAGTGCTCTACAGGTAAAGTATTGTGATCCCACAGTAGCATCTTCCCCTACCCCCAACTCCAAGAATAGTTTTAAACTTTTTCAGCATGTCTTCAAACTCCAGTAGATATATGGAAGTCTAAGACTGTGTGTGATCATATAGAAAGAAATGTTACAAGGGGCCAACAAATATCTATATACTTGAGAAATAGAGTAATAATTGATATGTGGTCACACTGTATTGTGGCATAGATTGCATTATTTATTTTTGGGCAGGGGTGGGTATCGAGGATTGAACTCAGGGGCACTTGGCCACTGAGCCATATCCTCAACCCTATTTTGTATTTAATTTAAAGAAAGGGTCTCACTGACAAGCTTAGTGCCTTGCCATTGCTGAGGCTGGCTTTGAACTCTCTATCCTCCTGTTTCAGCCTCCTGAGCCATTGGGATTATAGGCATAAGCCACCACACCCACCTTAGATTCATTGTTAAGTTTTAGAAAAATCATTGGTAACATCAACAAACAACAACAAAAAGAGAGCCTAATTAAATTAGTTGTAATGACATTTATAATTAAATAAAAAGAATTGATGCACACAAAGGCAAAGAGATTATACCAATTTTAAGAGCCACACAGAAATTGATATACTTACCTATTATTGTACAGAATGGGTTTATCCATAAAAGATGAATAGAAATTAAAATACATAAAATTTGCCAGAGAATAGTGCTTGCATTCTTCTTTTAAAATTAGCAGATCTAGGCACACCACAGAAATAGGCCAAGTCACCTTATTAAAAGTTGATTCAAGAATAAAAGTCTTACATTCTAATTAATTAGGTCTTACTTCAATTAAATGATCCTACAGCAACCAGGTCTTTGCAGGGTATAGGAGATGGATAATTTGAACCCAGGGCTCTTCATCCAGGTGCCTAACAGTCAAAGTTCATTTCCTGTTAATAAATTAAAAAATGGAAGTAATCAATTTAATTGGGAGCTGTATCAGATAATTTATCCCTTGGTTCCTGAATTTTTTTATTGCTGATTCTTTTTAATGTTACTTTCATTTTATGGTAAGTACATGTAAATTCTGTATCATTTGTAGGGAGTCAAGAAAGTATAGACTTTTTTAAGCAAAGTAGTTTTTCTCAAGGACAAATGTATGCACAGAACACTTTTCTCACTTTCACCTTTTACATGTGTTTACATTTGTACCTTCATTCAGCAAACATAAATGGCCCATTTACTTTGTACCATGTGCTACTAAATATAAAAGGTAAAGCAGAAAACACTCAATTGGACACAGAATGATTCATTATACCTTTGCAGATTAAAAGTTAACAAAAGGCAGGGATGTATATTAGATTATATCTAGGACTAGGTGGCTGTTCATTTGAAAACAAGTGTGACCTTGAGTAAGTTCCATAACCCTACAACTACCTATTTCCTAACATGAAAATAGGTAACACTAGAACTATTGTGAAAATTAGAAACATGGTCTTATAATGTGCCTATAACATGGTCTAGCATGTACTAGGTGCTCAATAAATGACTAATAGCATAATAACATTTTAAGACATTAAATTTATTCATTTTATTTTACACTTTTTAATGCCAAGAAAGTTATTTTCCATTTCATACCAATGAACTGTGATATCAGCAATAAATGTTATTAATTACAAAGAATCTCATTTTTTCTTCTTTTATATTTATTTATCTATTTTATTTGACACATAAAAATTACATTATTTGGGGATATCAGGTGATGTTTTGATACATGTATACATTGTGCAATGTTCATAATGGGCTAAAAGTATCTGTCTCCTCCATAATTATCATTCCTTCATAGTTAACCAATAAAGACAATTTCTTCTAGCTCTTTGAAAAATATGGTACATCATGTATAATCACCTTAATATGCAACAGAACATCAGAAATTATTTCTGCTATTTAATCTGTTTCTTCTAAGTATAGTCTGTCTGTACCTTGGTTATTTCACTTAACATAATGTCCTCCATTTCCATTTATGTTCTCACAAATGATAGGATCTCATTTTTTTTTTTGTTGTTAGACTGAATAGTATTCCACTGTGTAAATGAATTACATTTTCTTTACTTATCAGTTGATGGCTGTTTCTGTCTCTTTGCTTTTGTGAATAGCACTGCAGTAAACATGAAAATGCAGATATCTCTAATGCATTAATTTCATTTCCTTTGGGTATATACCCAGGAATGAGATTGCTGAGTCATATGTAGTTATAACTTTATTTTTTGAGGACCCTACCTACTGTTTTCCATAATGGATGTACTAATCTGCATTTCCACCAACAGTGTTCAAGAGTTTCTTTTTCTCTGTGCCCTTGCCAGCACTCATCTTTTGTCTTTGTGATAGCAACCCTTCTAACTGGAGTGAGATGACTTCTCATTGTTGTTTACATTTACTTTTCCCTGATGATTCATGTTAAGCATTTTTTAAATGACCTGTTGGATACTTTCATGTCTTCTTTTGAGTAATGCCTATCTACCTCTAATGCCCATTTAAGATGGGATTTTTGCTTTTAATTTTTTAAGGTTTCCTATTTATCCTAGATATCAATCCTCTATCAGATGTAGTTTGCAAATATTTTCTTCCATTTTATAGGTTGTCTTCATTCTGTTAATTGGATCCTTTGTTTTTCCTCTTTATTATTTTTTACATTTTTATCTTAGCTTTGAGCCACTTGAAAGCTATAAAATGTTCTCTGTTGTTTATAATAATAATAAAAAAGAAACTGTTATTATTTTCTTCTATAACAGTCAACTTGTAATATCATACAGGATGTGGATAGGAAAACACTTCTTTACATTTTGTTAGGTTAATTTACTATCTCTGCTCTCCTAGCTTTTTATTCCTCATTTTTAAATCTTATGTCTTCCTTAAGCATTACACAATGGAATATAATAATGTGTCATAAAGTCCTCAAGCACCAAAAGCATTAAATAATATTTCTGAATTTTTACTTAAAATTCTTTATTTAAAATTTCTGCTTTTAGAGAGGAAAAAATTTAAAGCAGGTCCTGTATGTTCACTAATTTGGAAGTGCATCTAATGGTTTTATCAAAAATTTCAGAGCCTGTTGATAAGATTAACCTAATTGGCTAACAGAAGAACTATAAGCTTCCTCGATTTATATATTCAAATGTGATAAAGTCAATATTTGTGTTCTCTGCAAATTCACATGTTGAAACCCTAACTTTCAAATATAATGCTATTTGGAGTAATTTCCTTTGGGGGAAGTAATTAGGTAGGTGAAATCATTTGGGTGGGCTCCTCATGGTGGAATTAGTGACCCTTAAAGAATACATCAGAGAGCTTGCACTGTCTCTTTCTGTCTCTTCCATGTAAGGATATAGCAAAAAGACAGCCATCTCCAAGAGTCATCAGCAACCAAATTGGCTGGCACATTAATCTTGTTCTCCCCCTACCTCCAGAACTGTGAGATATAAATTTCCGTTGGTTAAACCATCCTCTGTGAAATTCTGTTAGAGCGCCCAAGTAGACTAATATTTTAAGTAAACTCTATAGTTCAAGAATTAGTGATATTATATTATCAGTAACATACAGGTACAAACACACATGTACATCACACACAAACATATATAATTAAAGACATTATTTAAGAATATCTCAATTGTTTGGATGTAAATGGGATACAGAATGGGGAGAATTGAAGGACACTACTCAATTCTCAACTTTTATTGAAGTGTCTCATGTTCTGATCATGGTCAAGATGTGCATCAAATCCATTATCATTTTAGTATAAATGTGAGCTTCTGCCCTCCTTCAACATTAAAGGAGCCAAAACAAAAAGATTTAGATATGTGCACCAAGGCACCTAAGTATTCAGGCTATGAATCTCAAGAAATGCTAAGTCACTTGGGACTTTCCTCCTTAACCTTTCCCTTGGCATCCAATTGAATCAAAATGGCATGCTGCCATCTGCATCCCTGCATTTGATTAAGAATCAAACTATGTAAATTGGGTTAGGTAGCTAAACAGATATATATCTCCTTGTCTAAGACAGTACCTTTTGACTGATCCTTGCTTCTTACAAAGCCAAATTAAAAATTCTATTTGCTTAATAAGATGAACTCTAGTTTCTTGTGTTGAAATAAAATATTTGAGATATGATTTTTCTTATGTTCTTATGAAAACCTGAATGAGTGAGTTCCTTGTGAACTTCCAAGCATTAAAGAAAGTCAGAATACTGAAACTATAAGTTCAGTAATTATTTCACTCAAATATCAAACCAACATCTACCATCAGTTCCCACTAAAAATTTTATTTTATACTCAACTCCATCCAGATTCTACATTTAATGTTTAACAATAAAAGTCTCTGAAAATTTCCAGCTACTGATAATCTCTTTATCTTTGTAAATCCTTCTTTGTTTCTTTGTTTTCGTTTTGGGTTTTTTTCAGGGGGTGGTACTAGGGATTGAACTCAGGCACTCAACCACTGAGTCACATCCCCAGCCCTACTTTGTATTTTATTTAGAGACAGGGTCTCACTGAATTGCTTAGCACCTTGACGTTGCCGAGGCTGGCTTTGAACTTTCGATACTCCTGTCTCAGCCTCCTGAGCTGCTAGGATTACAGGCATGTGCCATCACACCCAGCTGATAATTTCTTATCTATATGAATTATTTTAATGACATATCATTGTATTAAGGAGACAAAATGGTACAACTATTTAAAATTGTCTTTAATTCTGATATGTCTTGACACAAACACATTCATATGCTAACTTTGGATTTTTTGAGCACAGCGTATTAGAAAGAAGAGCCCAGCCCCAACACATGCTACCTGTAATGTACAAAGTTCTTATGGAATTAATATAATATTAAAAAATAAAATTTTCATGGTTACCATTTTATTAGTTTCTACGAGATGATTGCCTATTTTTCCTAAAACTCTTTTCTTCAAGCCACTCTACAACTGATCAAAAATTAATAAAAATTTCCTGTCTTCAATATGTAAATATCATTTTCAACTAAAATGCACCAACTAAAAAGCCTTCATTAATCTAAATGTATTAACTCAAAATATTTGTAGATGGAGTTGAACACTTTGATATCTCCACCTTTGAGGCTCTTGAAGGCAAGGACTGTTGTCTTGATGAGCTTTGTCCCCAGGACCCATCACTTTGCTAATACCTAGAATACACACAACAAATGCCAGTAAGTGGCATTTGGTACTAAACATTTCTACGTATTTCTATGCACTTCTACAATCCTCTCTATATCAAGGATATCCTCACTATCCTTTGGAAAAATGTACTGTGTACTCTCTCTATGCCTTTTCTTTTGCTCCTCTGCCTTTCTAGGGCATTTATTTTGTTGTCTTGCCTACTTTATCCAAAATTGACCTATCTCATGTAATCTACTCCAGAACTGACATTTAGTTTCATTCTAATTGATTCAACACTATAATACACAACACTCTGATCTCTTAAATAGGAATGGAAAAATCTTATTTATGTTATATATCCCCACAAATCATAGTTTAATGTTGGGCACTTGGCTGTTGCTTATGATATATGATATAGACAGGTTAAGAGTGAAGAAAGACACATGCTCTTGTTGATGAATTAGATCAGACATTGATAAACTTTGGCCCCTGTGCCAAATTCTGTCTGCTGCATGTTTTATAAATAAGTTTTTATTGGGCACAGCCACACCCTTCATTTATATATTGTCTATGGCTGCTTTCCTACTATAATAACTCAACTATAATTGAGCAGTTGCAACAGACATCATCTAGCCCACTAGCTTAAAATATTTACTATGGGTCCATTACAGATTAACTTTCCCAACCAGCAGATTGGATCAGTGGTTTTCCACTGTGGGCACCAGACAAGATCTTATCAGTGGAGTTACAGCCTTAACCCATTATGTCCTCATGTCCCATTTGTGGACTACCTTTAAAAACTTAACACATACAGTAATTTCATTGCCTGATTTAAGTTTTGATAGGTGTCCCATACAGGGATGCCAGGACATAATATGTTAAGCTATGTGATTACACAACATTCTAATCCAGTGATTCTGCAAGAGAATTCTCTTGGCTAGCATCAGCCTCACTTGGGAACTTGATAGAAATGAAAAATCTCAGATGCTATCCTGGATTTTAGATCAGAATCTCTGCTGTTGGAGCCCAATAATCTGTGTTTATATCAGCACTTTGGGTGATTCTATTGCACATTACAATATGAGAACCAAATTAGATTAGAAAAAGAGAGAAACATTTGTATATTCCTGACCAAAATTATTTGGCTTGGCTATAGAAGATTGATTTCTTTAAATATTGTGATTGATTAGAAGAGCCTAATTATCTTTTACCAGTGTTGAAATATGACACCTTGTATTTAGTATGAAATAAAACTGAGGAGCAGGATTATTTTGATGCGGGAATTACTGCAGCACTTTTAGTGAATACTAATACAGCCGCCAGCTATATATCCAAGAAAAGACAATATACCAAATGCCAAAGTGTAAAACTTATTCAAAAATAGATTGAAATATCAAAGCAATATAGCAGATAAGTTGCAATTTTATAGGACTGCCTGTCAAGACAAACCTTTGCACAATGGTTCTCAGCAGGCACATGGGAGAAGTGGCACTGCCGCTCAGTATGGGATTCTGCTAATCAAGGATCTGTTCCAACATGCATACCCCAGCTCAGTCACAAATGTGGCCAGATCACACTTTCTATGATAGCGTATGGGTAGAAATATAGAATAATCACCTACAAGCCTTGTGAGAGTTAGGAATTAACCGTAAAATTAATGTTACATTGAAATGGTATAATATATAAAATTCTCACAAAACAACATATGTTTTACTTTACAATAAATCCTCCTCCTTCATTGTTTCTCTCTAGAACATGAACTAGCTCTAAGAGCTATGGGTATGATCTAAAAGGGTTGTTATATACCAAAATAATGCCAAGAAATCAATGAGACAAGCACAACAAAGTTATTTCTTCTTGAAACACTCTTGTATCCATGAATCATTTGTATAATTATTATTTGTGTGTGTGTGTGTGTGTGTGTGTGTGTGTGTGTGGTGCTGGGAACTAAATCCAGGGAATCCTACACACGGCAGGCTAGTACTCTACTACAGAGCTATAGCCCCAGCCCTCAATGCATTATATTTTAATGGTGTGACCTTGGCAGCTATATAAGGAAATAAATAATAAAATTATTTAACCTATTGAAGAGTCTCCATGTAAAGGGTAAAGGAAACATACATCAATCAATAAGAATAAACTATCGACTGACAGCCTTAGAAAGTTCACATCATTTCCTAGCCATAAAAAATCATTATGTTTTCCCCCAATAATATAACCATCATTTTTCTTTTGAAAAGTGACACATAGATTTCATATGTCAAAAATCCATATAAACATTTTATTCAATAGTCATTTAAGTGTTCTTTTATTTTGACATATATCTGTGGAAAATAGGAAAAGTGTTCAGACCTGCCATGTAATAGAATAATTGGGAAATAGGAGCCAGGATTTTGTACCTATGAATTCAGTAAGTGATTGATGATGATTAGAACTCTGGTTCAAAGACTTAAAATTCACATATTTAAATCACATATTAATGAATATATAGTTTAGCACACTTAGGCATAGCACAGACCAAATTCAAAAAGGAAGAATACACAATTATCCCTTTGCCTAGCAACTAACAGACCATGTAAAGACAGAAACTATGCTTCTCTCAGTAGTTCATAGTGGGGAGACACAATACCTATCTAGGAAGGACAGTGGGTCACAAATTCCAAGAAACAAGAAGGCAGTAGAGGCTGAGTAAGGTACAGAAAGCAGTTAAGAGTAATGCTCTGGAATTTTAAGGAGTGGAAAATTAGGCTAAATGTTAGAAACCTTTCATAGCAAGTCTATTAGCCTCTACAATCAACCTCTAGCAGAAGCCTCTTCAATTGAGTCTTTTAAAATTAGACAAGAGCCTGTCTTTGCCAAAATACTACAGAGAATTAGTCAATACTAGTGGGATAAAATAAATGATCTATTTTTCCTTTTGCTTGTCTTTAGCATATTCAGGGCTATGATTTCATACACATTAAAAGCTAGTGAGAAGATGAAATGTCCCTGGAGGGTATTCTCCTACTATTATTATAGCCCATCAATTTATATATTTTTTCAAAACAATTGGCAAATGATGAGATAAAAAATAATTGAGATGGGAAAACTAATTTTGACTAGTATATTCAAAATACTAAGTTCAAAGAAAAGTATATTAATAGATCCTATGGACATTTGTGTTATGGTTTAGATATGAGATGTCCCCCAATTGTTCATGTGTGAGACTATGCAAGAGTGTTCAGAGGTGAAATGATTGGGTTATGAGATCTTTAACCTAATCAATGCATTAATCCATTGATATGGATTAACTGGGTGGTAACTATAGGCAGGTAGTTTGTGGCTAAAGGAAGTAGGTCATTGGGGGCATGACTTTGGAAGGTATTATTGTGTCCCTGGTGAGCTGAGCTCTCTCTGGTTTCTGATTGTCATGTCCTGAACTACTTTCCTCTGTCACATCTTTCCACCATGATGTTCTGCCTCATCTGGGACTCAGAACTATGTACAGAGACTGTTGACCACGGACTAAACCTCTGAAACTGTGAAACAAAATAAACTTTTCCTCTTCCATGCTTTTCTTGTCAGGTTTTTTGGTTATAATAGTGGAAAGTTGACTAAAACAATTTGTAAAATTCACATAACTATGCCTATATTTCATAATCTAAAAATGACCTTGAACAGTGTTTAACGGAGTTGGTAGTCAAGAAATACTAAATGAAGGAATAAGTGAACACCTCTCCTCTGGAGATTGCCTCTGCTAAGGTTTATATTCCTCAGATGTAGGCTTGTTGCATTTAGTTACTTAGGCCCGACCCACTCTCCCTGGGCTCAAAGCCCAGCTTTGCTGTTTACTTTGTGACCTTAAACAAGTGACTTAGCCTCACCAAGCCTCAGCTGTTGCATCTGAAAAGTGGGAAAAGATGGCAATGGTATCTGCCCTTTAGAGGTTGTTTGGGTATGATGAGTTAATACTAGTAAAGCTAGTTAGAACATGTTTGGTTAACTACAACCTGTTAGGTAGTAATCACTCAATGATGGTAAGTTATTAAGTTATCACTTTTATTAACTGCAGTTGATGTATACAGTTACCAACAGGGTAGGAGATTTTAGGAAGTTAGTCTAGAAAATATCAGAGATGCCAATGGATTGACACAGGTTCCCAGCATATGACCTTATTTAATAATATTCTGATAAAAAAGAGTTATTTCATTCATAAGGTTGACTATAGAAAAATGATTATTCACATGGAAGTTAAAAGAAGCCTTGTTCCTCCTGCACGGAATATTTTCGTAAGTAACTAATGGTTACCTAAGACTTAGTCCTCTAGGGTTTGTGTTGTATGCCAAATTCTTAGTCCACCAGGGCAGCCTGATAAGTTACCAGTAAAACATTAGGCTACTTTGCACTTCTATATTTCACATTTATAATGACAGTAGTCCTGCCAGCTGTCCATAAATGTAAGCTCAAATCTGTGGCTTTAGGGATAATTGCTTCTTGGACAAATAACTCAAAAAGATGATAGATTAAAGTTGTATATATATAAACTCTCTGGGTATCAATTCCAGCTACACCATGAGTTCTGAGACCTTGGGCAAGTAAATTACTCTTAGGCGTATTTTCTTCTATGTAAAATTATGTTATATACCATCTCATTAGATTATATGGAGGATTGAAACTCATGAAAAAATGCTCTCAAGTACAATAGATAGAGACTATCTAAGTTTGAATCTTGGCCCTGGTACTTACTAGAAGTATGGACAAGGGGATCTTGCCTAACCTCACTGTATTTTAATATGTGCATAAAAAAGTTAGTGATTGCTAACTTTACTAGCATTATTGAATATAATATTGTTCTAATCAATATGGCTTACAATTTTCTTTTATTTCCTGATTTATATAGAGTTGGAAACAGTGTTTGAAACAAAAATAAATATTTATTTAATAAATTAATCACATATCCACTTTGAAAAAAAATAATTTGTCCTTATTGCAGATCATAGATAGGCCAATATAAAGATAAAAGGGCTTTATTAGCAGCCTTTCACAATTGTCTAGCCATGAAGTAATGAGGAAATGAAATAAAGGAGTAACAGTGGAAATGTGTGAACACCGATTGTAAGAGTATAAATGGAAGTCTGTTTAGATCATTGGAATGAGCCACTGAGACCACTAAAGCTGGAAGAGCAGTAAGAAAAGAAGACCCTAATTAGCTGGGCACAGTGGTGCACACCTGTAATACCAGTGGCTTGGGAGGCTGAGGCAGGAGGATCCTGAGTTCAAAGCCAGCCTCAGCAAAAGCAAGGTACTAAGCAACTCAGTGAGATCCTGTCTCTTTTTAAAATACAAAATAGGGCTAGGGATGTGACTCAGTGGTCGAGTGCCCTGAGTTCAATCCCAGGTTAAAAAAAAAAAAAAAAAAAACCCTAAGTAAAATACTGAAGAGGATTATTTGTTGGTGAAGGATACAGAATCATGAGACAAAAGTATCACAGAAGCTCAGAGAAGACACATTGAGTAGACACAAAGAATAGTATCAAGGGATCGAGTGAGGCCAAGTATTGTGAGCAGGGCTGGAATTAGGGGTGAGATGAATGACCCACTCACCTTGGGTAAACAAAATAAAGAAGGTTCAGGAGGAAAAAAAAAAAACTAACCAACAGAAGTAATATTTAGATATATAATTTTCAAGTGAGAATTAAAGGGTTGGGGCTGCAGCTTAGTGGTAGAGCAGCACTTGCCTGGCATGCCCAAAGCCCTGGGTTCAATCCCCAGCACAGGGGGCAGAGGGGCATGGCAAAATTAGAATTAATAAAAAAGAATCCGCAATGAACAAAAATATAAAAATGAAAGGCAGGCTGATGTTTATGATCCTGCAACATGACAGCCTGCACTTCCTGGGTCTGAACAGCCTTTGCTTTCCCACTGGGTAGGTTTATGGGGTTGACAATGCTGTGCCAATAGATTGGGACTTTAGATATGGTTTTGTGGAGAGAACGTTTATTCACCTTTTCCCCTCAGTTCAAAATATGGGAGGGTATTTTAATAAGTATAAGTAGAGACACACCTTTTCCTCTTATCTCAGTTTCTGATATGGGTTGGTACAACCCCGAGACTTGGAAAGCTTCCTTTGGGTTTAGCAATTAGAAAGGCATTGGTGACAGTGAGAGTAGTTTGAATGTGGTAGTGAAAAGAGAGACTACAGTTGCTTAAAGAGAATGTAGGTTGAAGGCAAAGTGATAAAAAAGGTGATGTTTGAGAAAAGAAGGCTGATAATCCATGAAGCAATAAAGTGTTCTTTTATTCAAATTTGTCCCAAATCTGTCTGGAGGTAAGTAAAAATATAATATAAAAACAAAGGGGAAAACATTGGTTATTCCCACTGTACACCTTTAGACAGACTGCTATCTTCACTATGGCAATGTGGCATACTTATAGTCTATCCAATTAACCATGGTTTGTTTGTTTATTTATTTGTTTGTTTGTTTATTCATTCATTCTAATCAATTATATATGACAGCAGAATGCTCTTTGATTCATTGTACACAAATGGGGCACAATTTTTCACTTTCTGATTGTACATAAAGTAGGGTCACACCCTTCATGTGATCATACATGTACCCAGGGTAATGACATCCATCTTATTTCACCATCTTTCCTATTCCCATGCCTCTTCCCCTTACCTACCTCCCTTTGGCCAATCCAAAGTTCCTACACTCATCCCATACCCCCTCATTATGGATTATTATCTATGTATCAGAGAAAACATTTGGCCTTAGGTTTGGGGGGATTGGTTTACTTCGCTTAGCATGATATTCTCTAACTTCATCCATTTACATGTAAATGCCATAGTTTTATTCTCTTTTATTGCTGAGTAATATTCTATTGTGTATATACACCACAGTTTCTTTACCCATTCGTCTACTGAAGGGCATCTAGGTTGGTTTCACAGTTTGGCTATTATGAATTGAGCTGCTTAAACATTGATGTGGCTTCATCACTATAATATGCTGTTCACATTTCTGAAATGTTTTTGACAATGTGTTTGTTGACACCGCTTTCTTATAAATGTATCTCAGGAATTATCTGTATAGAAAACTACACATATGCATGCATACATATAAATGACAAAGGGAAAACTTTCCTATTTAGGGAAACATTTTACATAGGCATGAACTTTACATAAAATACACACATGAATTAATGAGTAAAAAGATGGTATCTAGTAGCCATCTAATCAAGTCAAATTTGTCTTTAGAATGTCACAGATGACCTCAGGCTGAGGACCTTTTCACTTGATTTATGAAATTAATGTTCTCTGCTCTTTGAATTTAAAAGTAAGTAAATCATATTTTAAAAAATTAAGACATAAACTAATGATTTACCTATATTTGCCTTACACGCACATGTGCCAAGGATTCTATTAGTAACATTTGTAAGAATATAGCTGTTAGTAAAGGCCTTTGTCAACAAATGAAATTTTATACTTCTATTCTACCATGTTCATCACTCTTTTTAATCAAAATCTATAAGGGCTAAGATCAGAAAATTTTTGAAAAGGTCCATTCTTGGAAAAAAAGAGAATGAAACACTACAGTAGATACTGGAAATATACCCGATACCACATGAAATGTTAGGATTCTTCAGACCAAGCCAAACCACCATGCCCCCAAGGGCAAGGAACACAAACATGAATGAAGGACAATGCTATTCCTGAAATGTCAGAGGATTTGGAGTTTTTAAGAGAACATAATTGGAGTAGATATTGTTACAGGTTTAAAATTGGGAGGGAGCACTAGATCCATGAAGATGGAGAAGAGTGTGAAGAAACACTTCACTGTGGGTTTCTTGTGCACCTCCAGTCTTACCAAGGCCTCAGTCTCAGCTGGGCCTTCCTTGAGGCCATTTTTTCAGCATTATTTGTAAAACTAGAGCTCTCAGAAGGAGGTAACACATAATGGAAATAAGTCAGGGAGCCCTGAAATGCACCTGGTCTCCCTCTGGTTAAAGAGCAATCTTGTGTACAATGGGCTGTAAACCTCTAATCTTGGGTTCCTTCTCCTATGGTAAGCCTCCAGCTCCTCCAGCTCCAGCTCCTGCACCACATGAACTTGTAGCATTTTGCTGGAAGAATCTTGCAACCACTCTGATTTCTACTTTTCACACGAGTAACTCAAGAGTCTTGTGCCTTCACTTAGCATTCAAGGAACAGTGATAGCTTATACATTTGTGTCAGTGAGAGTTCTGCGATGTCAAGCTCTCCTCCGTACCACCAAACTTTTTTAAACCAGTCACAAGCTCATTTTCTGAGGGAAGGGAAACACCAGTAATGAGACACATCTCACTTTTAGGTCAGTTTCTTTTCAAAGTTATGGAATTCAGGACTCTTGTCCAATTATGGTCCTGTCTCAGTGCTTCACAATCTTCATCTCACTGGTTATAAACACTAAATGTTCACGATTTGAGAAAAGAAGGCTGATAATCCATGAAGCAATACAATTTCTAAAGTGTTCTTCTATTCAAATTTGTCCCAAATCTGTCTGGAGGTAAGTAAAAATATAATATAAAACAAAGGGGAAAACATTGGTTATTCCAACTGTACACCTTTAGACAGGCTGCTATCTTCACTGTGGCAATGTGGCATACTTATTATCCAATTAGCCATACAGTATCACCATGGTTTGTTTGTTTATTTATTTATTCATTCTAATCAGTTATTTATCAGGCTATTTATTAAGATAAATTTTAAACATTCTCTTTCATTTGTTTATGTAATGATTAAATTGTGTTTAGTAAATTATGCTAATTGTAGAAATATTTAATATCATATTCCAAATATAAAAATGTGTATTTTTATCATATCTTAAAAATCATTTGACAGCCATGTATGGTGGCACACATGTGTAATCCCAGCAGTTTGGGAGGCTGAGCCAGGAGGATTACGAGTTCAAAGCCAATCTCAGTAAAAGCAAGGTACTAAGCAACTCAGTGAGACCCTGTCTCTAAATAAAATACAAAATAGGGCTGAGGATGTGACTCAGTGGTCAAACGCCCCTGAGTTGAATCCCTGGTAACAAAACAAACAACAACAAAAAATTTTTAATTTTTAACAATTTGACAAGACTGTTTCTCATAGCTCTTTTCTTATTAACTATAATAGCTATATTTTATTACATTTTTTTATTTGTTCTAATTAATTATATATGATAGCAGAATGCATTTGATTCATTAATTTTTGCTTCCCTCAAATGAAGCAAAACTTTTCATTTTTCTGATTGTACATGATGTAGAGTCACACCACATGTACCTAGGTAATGATATTCATCTCATTCATTTTATTCCACCATCATTCCTCTCCCCAGGCTCCTCCCCTTCCCTGTCTACCCTTTGTTCAATCAAAGTTCCTCCATTCTCCCCATACCCCCCACCCAGTATGGATCAGCATCTGCTTATCAATAGCTATATTTTTAAACTTAGGTCTAAAGTTATAAACTCTTTCACATACATATTACTATATCCGTAATATTAGTATAACATGCTATTTTACAAGACACATCTTCTTTTAGTATTAAAAACAATATTAAGAAATTGAAAAAAAATTTGCTTGAAAATAATATATTCTGTCTGGTTAAATATTTAATAATCATTTAAATTCAACAACAGTCTGCTTAAGTTGAAAATATTGAAATTAGTCATGTAAAAAATCGTTTTAAAGTCAAGCACTGGAAACACACATTTTGTGCACTTCATTTCACTTTATAGTCTCTAAGAACTATTACAATTTTTAATAAACTTGTACCTGGGATTTGAAGCCAAATACTTACACTCAAAAGGCGAGAATTTATTAACCAAAAGGCACCCAAAGTGGTACTAAATTATATTCCCTATAGGTAAGTTTTAAATGGATTGTAAAAATGGCATTTTATTAATCTAGTCACAATTAAAGAACAACAGCTGTCCCATCTGCACCCCTGATGCCCATTTTTGTAATGATGATGATGATTTTTTTTTTCATTTAAACACTGCTGATAAGCAAACATCTCATGGTTGAGTTCCAAAACTATAGTTCCACTTCATTCATTGCAAAATATTTTGTCACAGGCTTTAAAATATGTCATTATAAATTTAGATTAATAATAATAAAGACTAAAACAAAGCACTTTCTATATTTTTCTTTATTTATATCCACCCTGATATTTATTATACATCCATTACATCTAACAGATGAATCTATATCTGTATGTATATAACTATCATGTATAATATACATGATTAATTTATGTTAGATCATGTGTAAAATTGTGTAAAATAAATTAGTTATAATTTGGCAGATAAGAAGTGTTTTTTTAACATTTTTAGTTGTAATGGACACAATACCCTTATTTTTTTAAACTGAGTTTTGTGTGGTGCTGAGGATTGAACCCAGTGCCTCACATGTGCAAATCAAGTGCTCTACCACTGAGCTACAAGCCCAGACCAAGAAGTGTTTTTTAATGGCCAAGTCATTGTCTTCCTTTTAAAATTCACAAATGTTGTGAAATGTACCTATGAAAGCATAATAAAATAATACCATGCCTCAAAAACACTAACAATAATTTATATTTCAAATGTTACTTTAATAAACGTATGCATCAAATAGAACCTCTGAAGTCCTTTGTTTAAAGTACAATGAAAATTGTATTGTCTTTCATAAAGCAAATTGCTTTTTGATATTTTTAATAAGGCTACTGTCAAATTCAGTCAGCTTTCCTGGAAGAATGTACTAGTGTAAAACTCCATTATCTCAACATAATATTGCTTCAAACATTTCAAATTCAGGAGGATTTTGCTGCTTCTCTATCAACCATGTTTATGGTTAAAGTCAAAAGAGAAAATAATCAAAGAGTTAACAAACAATCACAATATATATTAACAACTCCTGAAAGCAATATTAGGGAGTACACTTATTACATTTTGCTGTGAAGTCTTCCTTAGGTCTTTAATCACCTTGGTTGCTAAGTTCTTCATTTACAAAATGAGAAACAAAAGATCTCAGAATGTGTAGTACATAAACACTGAAGTTATATACCCATTTTAAAGTTAAGGAAATGGACTACACTTAACATCACAATTGTAATAAAATTACAAATGAAAGAAAAAAATGCATAGAACCATTTATAAAAAGAATGTGTTTTTAATCTCCGCTCACCTTATAGGTATAAAGAGATGGCAGATTTTCAAGAGTAGGCTGATCATGTAATGGCCTATTAATGTTATCTAGTGTCACTGGTATGACAAGTGGCAGAAATGGTAATTTCTAAAATATCTGAATATTTTTAACTATATGTTTGAACATTTTTATAGAACTGTTTTTTACAGAATTGCATTATGTCATATTAAATGAAGCATATTGAATATAATCTTCCTTTCTTAATATCTCAAGTCATTATCATGTGTGGCAACACTTTGTACAGTGAAAACATCAGAGATTCCTCAGGTACCCAGGGTTATTTTTCCTGCACATGGTTATTTTTCCCTATATTAGTTTCATGAACAACCAGAAACACACACACACACACACACACACACACACACACACACACAGAACAAAAAAAAGATTGTTTTTTTTCCCAATTATTTCTTTCCTATTACTTCTTACTATTCTTGCTGAATAATAATCAGTTAATTTATTTAAACATCATTACCTAAAAGGATATGACTCATTTTCTTATACTTATATCTGTTTTGATGACAGAGCCCTGCAAAAATTGTTACTGGGAGAGAACTGCTATTCCACAAGCCTTGGGCTGATAAAGACTTGGATTTAGACAGAGTATCTAGGCCAAATTTTGAAATTCACCATCTCGGAAACTTTAATTAAGACTCTCTGAACTTCAGTTTCCTTTGCTTGTAGGGATAATAATGTCAGTCTTCCACAGCAAAAACTGAACATTCAACAAGGTCACTTTCCTCTACTTTCTAGAACATGTTTTATTGTTCTAATCCTATGAATAAATACTCTGTTATCATCACTTCATCTCTCTGATTCTTAGTTTCTTGGTCAACAAAATTATGGAGGTTTATGGGCTGGGGATGTGGCTCAAGCGGTAGCGCGCTCGCCTGGCATGCGTGCGGCCTGGGTTCGATCCTCAGCACCACATACAAACAAAGATGTTGTGTCCGCCGATAACTAAAAAAAATAAATAAATATTAAAATTCTCTCTCTCTCTCTCCCTTTCTCACTCTCTCTTTAAAAAAAAAATTATGAAGGTTTGGACACTTGGTTCTAACTTTTTGTGATTTCATTTTTAATTATGCAAATTAGGATTGTAACTTCTTATTTCAGCTAGTTGTCCTTCGTAAATAATTGCAAACAAATTAGTAACATATTGTTCTTGAGTCACATTTAGTGATATGAATTATTAAAATAATAATAAACATTTAAACAATACGTGATCCTAAATTCAGATAGGAAACAGGAAAGAAATAAACCCCCCAAATGGAATGCCTTATTGCAAAACTTTTTAATGGCATGTCTTATAATTTATAATTAATGAGTGAGAGTTTTTGTGAAAAAAAAGTTTCAAAAGTGAATTATAAGCTTATCAATATACTCAAGAGAGAAAAATACTTTCCCTAAAATTCCTAAATTTCTATTTAGCAATGTTCTAAAGTGTCATGTCTTACTACATGCTTAATATTCCATGAGAAAGTCTTGAGTATGTGGAAACAGAGGGGACAGTTGCTAATGAGATGTGAAATATAAATCCTTAAGATGTGATTACTGCACTAAGAATATTTTTCAGAATTGTAGGGATAAAAAATCTCTGCACCTTTTTTCATGGATCTCTGAAAGCACACATTTGGCCTACTAAACTGAAAGATTAAATGGTTGATCTTTTTCCAGACTTCTAATTAAGATAGGTTTTCTTACAAATCTAAGGTATTTTGAAATCTGTATATTTTTAGATGTGTATGAAAAACAGAAAAAAAAAAATAAAACAGGCATGTCATTTCTCTCTCCTCCTATCTTGCAGTCCACAGCATTATTTTCACACTTCAGCAGATGAACTGAAATTCTCTGGTGCATCAAACCAATATCAACCTTCTTAAATTAATTACTTCTTTCACTCTCAGCTATATAATGAGTCTCTCTGGGAATTGGCACAATTAAAAAAATAGAGAGTCACCAGCAAGACAGGGGTAGCTATTGCTTTAAGGCTGGTTCACTTTCTCCCCTATTTTATCAACAAGCTCTTCAGATTACTATTCAGGAACTAAAATATCACTTCTGAAGGTGATCTCTGTTTTAAACAGTCTAGGTTTTCAGACCATTGAGGAAGAAAAGTCTTTTTTAAGTTCCATATTATAAAACTAAATGTATTGTATAGTCTTCCAGATTTTTGTACAAAAGAAGTTCTTCAAAAAATGCAATTCTAGGAGCTGGGGTTGTGGCTCAGTGGTAGAGCGCTTGCCTAGCATGTGTGAAGCACTGAGTTTGATCCTAGGCAACACATATAAATAAATAAAGGTCCATTGCCTACTAATAAAAATATTTAAAAAATACAATTCTAAAATCTCATACTCATTTGCTTTGTCTTTCAGAATATTAATATATATCAAATAGGTACAGAGCATTTATTCTTCCACATTTCAGCTATGAAGCTATTGTCAGAAGGTTTTCAATAACAATTTTTATTCTATGCTTGAAAATACCTCATTAATACAGTAATTTTCAAACATCTGCACATCAGTTTCACCGATGGAGATACACACACAGAGAGACACACATATACACACATAAAGGGCAGGTATGTGTATTTCTAGGGATTGGTATTTTATACACACACACACACACACACACACACACACACACACACACAAACATAATACATCACACACACATGTATATACCCTCACACTCCCTAGTTACACTTGTAGTGATTCTGATTAGATGGACCTGGGCCAGATAAGACATCTATTTGTCTTCTTAGATAAATTTTTGCCTGGCAATATTTTACAGGAAAAAAGTTCCAAAGTGGAGAATTATTCTTAACATATTATTCATTATTGTTAAGTACTGAAAAATATGTGCATCTATGTTAAAATTTATTATGATATTTGTATTTATGCATCTATAAATATAACACAAATGTGGATTTCTCTTTTTACTGGTATAGACTGAATAAATTTAGAACATCAGACTGGTTGTACCCTCATATTTGGAACTCTATGCAAAAACTTCATTACTTAAAGGTGTGAGACTGGCCACCTTGGTGGAATAAAGAAAGCAAAGCAAACAATACAATGAACAACAGATATGTTAGATGTTTGATAGAGATAACTGCTTATCTGGTTACATGGCTTATCTGGCTGGCTAGTCAGGTATTCCTTTCTAGCTCACCTTAGTTGTCTTCCCAGAGCAATGTCCTCCATCAGAGAAAATGATCTTCTCAAATAAAGGAAGACTATTTATTAATTTAAAAATATTCTACATAATGAGATAAAAATGAATGAGGACATGAGGTGCAAGAAAAAAAAAACGTACAATAAGTCAAAGGCTAACACTAAGACTGGTAAAATATTTGGAGTTAGGTGCATGAAAATTATAGATAAACTAAAAATTAGACTATGAATGCTTTAGCTAACATAGGAAAGAAAATAACATGACTACTCACTTAGGAATTTTACAAATCTTCCTGGAACTGAAACCTAGAGAAATACTTTTCCAATCAGTCATCCCCTGTGAAGTGAAAATCCTTATCCATAACACCCCCACCTCCTCGCCCCCAATCACAGATCCCCAAACCGTACAATGATATGTTTTATTGTCTTTTTATTATAACACCTTTTAACATTCAATATCCATCATTTACTCAATGAGGAAGTACTGAAACAACACAATGCAAAAATGCTTACAGTATCTATCTATGTTGTGTCTATCAGTATCAAGTATTTCTTTAAACTGGGTTGTTGATTTTTATTAGGTGAAAATGATAGGCAGATTTAATATGTTCTATTTTCAGCCATACTGAGAGGAAGAAATCAAGTCCCTAACAAAATCTAAAAATGGCTGCACAAACTTAAATATTAGGTTTCTCAGCCTTAGCACAGGGCTTAGTTAAGAAAATATGAAACCTAATTGGAATAAGTGCTACTCCATCTTTGTATAAATATGTCAAAATATTCTCTATTGTCATGTATAGCTGAAAAGAATAAATAATTTTTTTAAAAAACACCATTGGAACATAAAAGAAAGTGGAAAAAAAAGACATGAAAAGAGAGGACATCACTGGTCTTCTCTTAAAGAAATAAAATTAGTTCATCTATGGATGGGTAGTACTGATAATTTCAACCTGTCCCTCCAAATACTGAAGGCCCATATAAATAACAATTATATGGAAAAGTTTCAATATTGTATCCATATAATTTCTGACTTTATCTAACATAATTTCTGATGAATCATGTATAATAAACTGGTCGTAAAAATGCGTACTTAGGTATCTAAGAGAACTGGCTTGCTGCAAAGACTTTATGAATATAACTCACTCAAACATTGAAGAAGAATTGCAAAATTGATTTGGATTTGGGATAGATTTATTTTAAATCATTTTTTGGGATAGTAATCAGAGAGCAATGGCAATTGGCTAATACGGGCTATTTCTAGATTTTGACCTTAAAAAAACTTATCATTAGAAAGGGAAATGCACATCTCTCTTCTTTTTTTTATGTAGATTACTGCAGGGTTGGAAATAGAAAGAGAGTCTGGTAGTTAATAGAGGACTATTGGGTAGGCCTCAAGTGGCAAAGTATTGACATATCATCCATGCATATCCTTCTATATAATAAGTCATCTCTAGGTTTCTTATAATACCTAACACAGTATAAATGCCACATAAATAACTGTTATACTGTGTTGCTTGGGGAAAAATGACAAGAAAAATCTATATATACAAATGCAATTCTTTTTTCCTGAACACTTTTGATCTATGTTTGTTTGAACCCACAGATATAGACCCTATGGATATGGAGGGCCAACTATATTATCATAATGTTATTATAGGTTAAGAAAATAGGCTAGATATACTATTGTTTATCCTTTTAGAAATTATTAAACTATCCATCAAGGGACTATCATGACCAATCCAGGTTCTCAAAGTACTTTTAAGGCTATATTGAGAATCAATAACTCATATAACCTAGCTAATAATGAGTTTATGTCTGGGGATAAAGGTAAGAAAAGGTCAATCTGATCTGTAAAAAGTCTTATGTTTATCCTGAAATGTACTATGTGCCATAACAGAATAGAATGATACTGTAGCCTCATGCAGAATATTGGTTGAGAATTAACTTATTATTTACTAAGAAAAAAAAAAGAGAGTCTTCACAGAATATCTAGCAAGCTCAATTGCCTACAATTTGGGGAAAATAAAGGTTGCTATTGAAAAAATAATATGCACTGAAGCTTGATTGAAATCTGAAATAAGCATATTTTGAAAGTTTACCCTTACTGAGTAAACACACTGGGAAGAAAAGTATTGGAAATATCCCTGTACTTTCATGAAAGCAGAAAAACTGAGTATTGCATATAATTAATCATAATATATTTGGAAATGTAAAATGGAAGCATAACTGTTGTTAGGGAGTTAGTATGAAAATTGGGTTCCTTTTATAAGAATGGCTTTTACCAACATGGGGGCTAAGAGGAGAATGAGAAAATTTGGATAAAATTTGTTACTATCTTAACTAAGTTACCTTTTCAAAATTTGGCTTCCAATGTTGCATCCTTAATCTGGTGCCAGATTTCTCATTGATTGAACCAATCTGAATCATCAAAGTGGCTGGGGAAAGATATGTACTGAATAGGTGAAGAGTCCATATATTTACTTCTAGAAGGTACAGTGTACAGATTTTAAACTGGCAATCCTGAATCCAGTTTTCCCTCAGGAGGAAAACATGAGAACACAGTCATAAGAATTCCAGAGGAATAGAGCCCAAACTCTTCAAATCACATTGAAAAATCATTCTACCCTTGGAATTTTCAGTGAGGTACCTGGGTTAGATTTCTACTGCTTCAAAGCAAGTTACTCTAAAAAGCAGTTTAGAACACCACCAGTGTATTAGTTCAGTTCTGGAGTTCAGAAGCTCAGCACAGATATCATTCATACACAGGATATAACATGGCTGAAATAAAAGTTCTGGCTAGCCTGAGTTATTCCTTGGAAAACTACAGAAAAAAAAATGCATTTCATCAATAGCAGCTTATTCTTGTTGGCAGGTTTTAGTTCTGGGTTCCCCATCCTGTCTCTTGGAGGCTGCTTGCATTGTTTGCCTCAGGGCCCCTCTACCTTAAAGAAAGTGTCACTGCCTCAAATCTTTCTTGTGCCTCCAAGTATTGAGTTCCTCATAGGCAATCAGCCAAAGAAAATTTCCTACTTTTAAGGCTCATTATGACTAGTTCACTTCCACCCAGATAATCTCCCTATCTTAAGGTCACCTCATTAAGACCTTAGATATATCTGCAAAATGTCATTACAGCAGTACCTGGATTCATGTTTGACCACTTAACTGGGGGAGAGTATATGCCAAGGACTAAATATCATAGGGTGTCTTAGAATTCTGCCTACCATTAAGATAATAAATTCACTTTTAATATTTAATACCAGTTGAAATCACATTCTCTGTTAATATAAACAAATGTATTACAAATGGTGTGCATTTTGAAGGACTACAAATATCAAGGTTAATCATATTCAATTTATCAGAATAACAATTCATATGTAAAGAAATGAATTTTAAGAGTCAATACTCATACATTTGAGAAACAATAGATGCCTGGGAATCTTAACATCTCATTATCTTTATGTTCTTCTGCATCTGGCTACTGAAAAGTTCCAGGAAGTAAATATGGCTAATTTACAGGACTGTGCAAAAAAAAAATAAATTTACCAGACTAGTTAATACATCAAGGTTTTAACCTATAGTCTATTAATTGACTGAAGTCTAAAAAATATTTTTTTCCTCTTTCTACACTTTTTATTGGTGCATTGTACCATTGGTGATGGCATTTGTTGTTACATGTTCATACATGCACAAAATATAATATGGCCAAAGTCATTCCCAGCACTTCCCCTCTCCCTCTCAGCCTTCCATTCCCAGGTCCCTTTCCCCTACTGATCTCCCTTTGATTTTCATGAGATTCTACTCTTCCCACACCTTTCCTCTTTAGCTTCCACATATGAGAGAAAACATATGAATCTTGACCTGAGCAGCTTATTTTGCTGAATATAATGGTCTCTAGTTTCATCCATGTTCCTGCAAATGACATAATTTCATTTTCTTTTATGGCTGAATAAAATTTAATTATGTATAAATCCCACATTTTCTTTATCCATTAATCTGCTGATGGGCACTTAGGTTGCTTCCCATAGTTTGACTATTGTGAACTGTGCTGCTATAAACATAGGTATGCATGTATCACTGTAGAATGATGACATTAACTTTTTAGGATTAAATACCAAAGAGTAGGGTAGCTGGGTCATATATTGGCTCCATGTCTAGTCTTTTGAGAAACTTCAATTTCCATAGTGATTGTACAATATTATGATCCCACAAACAATGTAAAAATGCTGCTTTCCTCCACACCCTCTCTGGCATTTATTTTTATTTGTTTTATTTAATTTTTTTTAGTTGTAGATGAATACAATACCTTTATTTTATTTCTTTGTTTTTATGTGGTGATGAGAATTGAACCCAGTGCCTCACATGTGCAAAGCCTACCACAAGAGCCACAACCACAGGTCCTATTTGTTTTTTTTTTTTTTTGCATTTCTGTTAATCACAATATTTTATTCCTTTACAAACCACTACTGGTACAGAGAATAATATACACTAATCATTAAGATAAATAATTCAGTTCCAAAGTAGAGATCTATTTAATATTAAGCTATTACTACCATGGTACACTAAGAAAACTAACAACATTTTTTTCATCTTTTTATCATTTTAATTTGTTACATATGACAGCAAATGGACTACAATTCATATGTCACATAGATAGCATAATTTTTCATATCTCTGGTTGTACACAAAGTAGTGTCACACCATCCCTGTCTTCATACGTGTACTTAGGGTAATGATGTCCATCTCATTCCATCATCTTTCCTACCCGCATCCCCCCACCTTTCCCCACCCCCCTTACCCCTTTTGCCCTGTCTAGAGTTTGTTTAATCCTCCCATGTCCACCCCCCCACACCACCACATTATGAATCAGCAGCCTTAATCAGAGAAAACATTCAGAATTTGTTTTTTTGTGATAGTTAGGCAATCCCTGTTTGTATTCTTGATGACTGCCATTCTGACTGGCGTGAGGTGAAATCTCAGTGTAGTTTCCGTTTGCATTTCTGTCATTGCTAGGGATGTTGACCTTTTTTTTTTTTTTCATATATTGGCTATTTGTATTTTTTATTTTGAGAAGTGTCTCCTTAATTCATTTGCCTGTTTATCAATTGGGCTAATTGACTTTTTGGTGTAAAGTTTTTTGGTTCTTTGCATATTCTAGATATTAATCTCCTTTAAGAAGAGTAGCTAGCAAAGATTTTCTTCCATTCTTTAGGTTCTCTTTTCACATTCTTAGTTATTTCCCTTGCTGTGCAAAAGCTTTTTAATTTGATGCTATCCCATTTGTTAACTCCTGGCATTATTTTCTGAGTTTTAGAGAACCTCTTGAGAAAGTTGTTGCTTATGCCTATATGCTGGAGTATTTACCCTACATTGTTTTCTAGGAGTTGCATAGTTTCTATTCTAATTCCTACTTCTTTGATCCATTTTGAGTTGATTTTTTTGCAGGGTGATAATAAGGGTATAGTTTCATTCCTTTACATACAGATTATCAGCTTTCTCAGTACCATTTGTTAAAGAGGCAATCTTTTCTCCGATGTATATTTTTAACACATTTGTCAAGGATAAGGTGATTGCAGATGAGTGGATTTGTCTCTGTATCTTCTGTACCATTGGTCTATGGTTCTGTTTATGCCAGTACCATGTAGTTCCTGTTACTATAGCTCTGTGGTACAACTTTATCTCTGGTATTATGGTGCTTTTAACATTGCTTTAAAAAAATAAATCTTGATATCTATGATAAACTAGGTTCATGAAAGATGATTTGTAGAACCTAAAGTCTAGCCAATCTCTTCTATATTCTATGTGCTTTTCTTGGATCTGGTCAGATCACCAGAAAACCACAAATTTTGACTGCACTGCTTTTAGAAACCCAGAATAATTTTCTTGGAGCCATGTTTCAGTGCTAGGCCTTATTTAAGAAATCTGTCATCATAAAATATTTATCACCATATCATTTACCAATTCTATGTAAAGTTCTCTATGAAATAGTTCTTTGAGAAGAGTCAGGAATTTTTTTACATATGACAACAAATATGATGGAAGAGACAAGGTCCCCTTTCTTACATGACTTAAGGGAGTTTAGACTCAATATAATGAATATGTATGTCCTCAGGGCAGTAGATTGCACTTTCCTTTTATCTTCTCTTTATTTTCTACTCTATTAACATTTCTTATTCTTGAATTTCTGTCCAAAGTAACTCAAATCTTATGGCTAGTGAAGCTGTATTTAAATAAATAAATAAATTGCATTTATCAAATACACTTAAATTTATATAATGAATACCTGAATTTTATTTGGAGAATATAAAGTAATTCAGATTATATTGAAAAGTTAAGATTACTATAATTAGAAAAAATATTCAAAAATATTGTATTTAAGTAACATGCATTAGGCAAAACAAATCACTCTTACACAAACAAACAAAAAAAATTGGATTGAAAATTCAAATACAGAAAATTAATTTCCACTTCAGTATTTCTAAACTGCCTCCTTTAAAGTTCAAATTAAATATCCTTTATATTCATAGGTTTAAATGCAAGAAAACCACATAAAATGCTATTAATCTAAGAAAACCTAAAATGGTCATTTGTGGTAAGTCAAACACTGTTTTTCTTAAGCAACTCAGACATATTTTAAGAACAAATAAACAAACAAAAAAGTCTTTTTCTCATTTGACTTGGACTTGGTTTTCACCACTTATTGAAGGGTGTTCGTTGGTAATTACATTTTGGCTCCCTCAGAAGTGTTGCTA
Source organism: Callospermophilus lateralis (assembly GCF_048772815.1). NCBI lineage: Eukaryota > Metazoa > Chordata > Mammalia > Rodentia > Sciuridae > Callospermophilus > Callospermophilus lateralis. The sequence continues at coordinate 90,566,470 of NC_135314.1, forward strand.
TGGTCGAGGAGGGAGATGGTTAGGAGGACTGAAATTTTTAAAAGATGAGATTTATGCACTTTAAGGTTAGCTTATTTTTCATGAAATTTTATTGGAGAAGTGGAACAGGTCATATGTCACTCATTATTTGTTTAGTTTTCCAAAGGATCAAGCATGTAAGCTTCAAATAAATAAACATGTGAGCAAGTAACTAACTGTGTAAACAAGTAACTAACTTTAAATCATTTCTGTTTCGCTTAAGAGGAGTTTCCCAATGGGAAGTGTTTTCTTTGCTAAAATGAGCCAAATTTCTTTTTTTTTGGGGGGGGGGGTTGTATCTTCTGTTTCTTCTAGCTATAACTTTTCCTAGAACTAAAACAGTGAGGTGAAGAGGTGGGTAGAAAAGACAGACATGAGAAATAACATGACTCAAACTTTAAAAAACTACTGAGGTCTTTTATCTGTACCCTTCCAATTGGAAATTGAATAAATAACCTATGGCTCCTTATACCATGGATGATTTTAAGTTCTGAGAAAGTTAAACTAGAGAGCTTTGGTACTGATAATAAAATAAAGTGATAAAATGGAATAGAGCTAACATCACAATATTCATATATAAATATGACACTATATATATAAACATATTTTCACATTCCCTTCCCAAATAAATGATTGCATATATTTTCTCCCATTCATTGGGTTGCCTTTACACTTTCATGATAGTGTCTTATGTAAAACAAGTCTTAATTTTGACATAGTTTAATCTATTCTTTAATTTATCGCTTGTGCTTTCAGTGTCATATTTAAGACGGTTGCAAAGACCAAAAGAAGAAGAGTTACTCTTAATACTTTCATCTAAGTGTTTAACAGACTTGGTTCTGAAATTTAGAACTGTGTATAATATGTCATACCATATCATATTCCATTTTTCTGCATTTGTATGTCCAATAGTCCCAGCCTTTTTGAAAAAAGACCACATTTTCCATATTTAAAATGCTGGCATTCTTGTCAAAATCCAATTGTCTATAAATTTGCGGGCTTTATCACAAAGTTTGTTTCCTCATATTTGTTTGCATTAACTGGTCTTTTAATAATGTCAAGTATTCAAACAATACAAGCACTTCCTTTGGCTAATTTTTTACACTGTATTGAATTTCTCTGTTGATCAAAAAAGAAATATTTATAAAAGCCTAAGTGAGGGTTAAATATGAGTTGGTAAAAGGTGTATTGTAAGGGACTGAAGAATAAGTCAGAAAAGACCAAATTGTAGATGTTTTATGTGTGTATGCCTTTGTGTATGCATCTATATTCCCTAGAAACTTACTTCACCTATCCTATATAAGAAAGAATGGCCTTTCAAGCAGTATCATATGTACAATTCATACTTTATTCTGCCTGTGACAATTTAACGGATACAGAATTGAATTTTTTCCCCTTCTTTTATAGCAAATCTGTCCTAAAAGCTATTGAACCCTGCAACAAGCAGTTATATACAATGAGTTAGATATGTCACAGAAGAAATTATGTTATTACCAAGAGATAGTAGTATAGTATTCAGTAGGTATCAGGAGAAAACTATGAAAATTAATGATGTGACATAATCCAGTTAATCCACAGAGCGTGAATTGATGATTTCCCCTCTATATTCTGAAGTTTTAATCTATTTTCCATCACATTGTAAGTATGTGTATATGTGTATGTGTTTAAATGATTTATCCTGCTGCAAGGCTGTTTTGGTATTATAAATAGATCTGTTTGTTAGAATTTATAATTAATAAAGCTAACCTGAAATACTAATTAGAAACATTAAAACAAATATAGGACTTTCAATAAAAATTTTTTTCCTTTGCTTCATGTGAATATTCTTTATTCATTTCTTTAGGAATCCCCTTTTCATATTAATATACTATAGAATATTCTGATTATGATTTTATTTGATTATGTATTTGAAATTGTAGAAAAGAGGAATCAATAAGCAATTATTTCTTCATATAGTTTGTTTTACCAAGCCCCGCCTTTGTAGTGAGGTGACAGCAATAGAACATTTTGTCATATCACTAAAAAAAAAAGCAACTGTATATTTACTACTGAATGAATAACCTTGAGCCTGAAGCTTCTATATCTCCTGGTCCATTCCATTAGAATAAGTATTATCAATATCTCAGAGCCCATGTCCTCTAACTCTCTGAATATACAGATAAATAAAGCAAACTCTCTTTTATAGTGTCTTTCTGATTTAAAGTACTTAGTGTTTAATTCAGCATAGAGCCTGCATAGGCTCAAAAACTTCTCCTACAGTAAAGAGGCCAAAGAAAGATCAAACTTCCTCAGGGTTTCAGAATGTTATTTTAACTGTTACATGAGAAAGCAAAAGAAAAAGTAAACCTGTAAGATCAGAGTACATTGTACTTTAAAATATCTGTAAGGTTGAAAAGTTTTTAAAGGGAAACTCAGTCCTTTGTCTTCTTTACTTTCTATGCTAGCACGTTAGATAAGTTTATAAAATCTGCAGGTTAATCTTGTATAACTAAAAATATCTCATTATGTTACTAAAAAATTTCTAAGTCATGCAGAGTGATTTCTAAATCCAAAATTTCTAAATTCTGAATTCTAAAATTTCCAGATGATGATGATTTTTTAAAATATTAAGACCCTGTAATGAAAAACTTCACTAGTAAGTCTTTGACAGGCATCTATACTCTGATAAAAGATAACTGCTCACTTATTATCAAATGCCTGTGGAACTCTCATGATTCCCAGGAAACTATTCAACCCAATTAGCCCAGCATGTACTTAATTTTCAATAACTTAAATATTGCTGCTTCTCACCTCAATAATCACATCTCTTCATATTAAACACTTAAGGAAATCATCAATTCTTGAGATCCAAGTCCCACTGCTTCTTGGAAAAGCTGACAATTTACATGAATATTTATTTTCAGTACTTTTTATTGGTAATTTACTTTCTGCTACTATACATTTCAGCTGTCCGTTTTTCCAAGGATGGTGTGAACTCTCAAAACTGATGCAGGAGGTAACTTAATAACATATATGTCACTTGGCCTTGTCCCTTATAGGAAACATTCAGATAAATTAATCATAAATTTTAAGGAACTAACTTAGGACAATGTATTATAATTACATTTAAATTTTAATTGCTAATTTGGGGATCTTCTAATTGAGATCAGGTACAGAATATCCTTCTTCATTGTGTTAGGAAATTAAGTAGATACTTATTTAACTCATTTTGAACAGATGGAAAAGGAGGAATGGGAAGAGAAAAAGTACAAATAAAGCTAAATATTATTTTTTCAGATATCAGCTTCTAAGACAGCATTGCATACTGATTAAAGCAACAACAAGATATTATTTGAGTAGATATTTAGCCAGAGAAGATGTATGGAAGCAAACAAGTTCATGGAAAGATGATTGACATCAGTAGTATTTTGTTTGATGCAGATGATCAGTAAAGTCATACAATTTCAGGTTTCTTACTAGCTCAAAACTTCCATTCCCTTTTCTGAAATCTGCTCAAAAATTTCAAGTGGTAGTTTCATATGGAGAGATGGCATGGTTTAATATAATAGCCATAAAACATATAATTATGACTATTATATACTATTTAACATAGTTTGAAATAATGATTATAATTATAACACTTATCAAAATTAATATATACTATATTAGTATTAATTAGTATTAAATTATTATTAAATAGTAATTATTAGTATTAAAATGAACATATATTATGTGCAGGTAAATACACAAATAATCATTCCCATTGTTGAAATTCTCTAATCCAAATCATTTGTTTTTGTATCTCCCCTTCTATCTTTTTAATGTCATATAATCTAACAAGAAATCACTACATTCACACAGGCATTTTTTTTTCCTTCCTCTAACATGCAGAAGTTCATTGTCACTTAAAGTCATTTCATTGACTAAAACTTTAAAAAATCTTCTCTGTGAGGTCTTTAGTTATCTCAACTCCTATCTAGTCAGCAAAGCCATCATGGATAATGTAACCCAGGAATATTATGCCCTTTTTTACTTACTCTATATCACACTACCCCATTTCACTTTTTTATTTCCCTTATTCCTGAATTTGTTCTGTTTATTGGCTTATTATTTATTTACTGGTGATTGTCTGTCTTCCATCAATATAATACAAGTACCATGTGACATTTTTTGTTAATCTTTGTAACCACAGGGGTAAAGCATACTTACTGCTCAATAAAGAATTCAATAATTTTTTTTAAGGCTGGAGATATACCTCAATGGTATAGCACTTGGCCAGCATGCACAAGGCCCTGAGCTCAATCTCCAGCATCATTAAATTTAAAAAAAATAAGATAAAAGGAAAATAAATAAAAGACCCGCAGTATGTGTGTTTTCAGTGTAGAAATCAAGTCTAAGTACCAGTAGAAAGGTTTCCCTTTCATGGCTGTCCCACAGAAAGTAATACACTGATTTTAAATGGTGAGCTTTGGAAGCATATTTCCATAATAGTTTTGGCTATTTATATAGATTATGTTTCCAATGGCTACATGTCAACATAGTTTAAGTGGGGTATGGAGTTGAGCATATTGAGTTTTTGTAAATTTATTTTCAAAGTTGAGCTATTTTTAAAACTTGGAATCTTTATATTTCTATAGTTTAATGGTTAGTGTTTTGCTATAAATAGATAATTTATGGCAAAACTGTGTATCCTAGAGAAATTCCACTTTCAGCTGCTTAAGTGGTTGAGGGCACTTTCACAACAGAACTACATTTTGCAAAAAACATACAGGTTTTTTGTTTGTTTGTTTGTTTGTTTTTTGTTTTGTTTTGTTTTGTTTACTATGATGGTGTTTCAGAAGAAGGGAAATCCTCATATGCACAAATACGCCAACAATAGATAAATAAGCACAGTCAGAAACCTGGAAAGTTGACACACAGAATTGGAACTAAAACTAACAACAGTTTCTGTGCAAGGGGAAGAAATAAATTTGACACTCCAAGATCCTCCCTGGGAGAGTAATTCTCCCAGTGTCTCAGAAGAAACAAAAGCAATCTTTTCCAAAGGAAAGCATTTTCAAATTAGGGCCCCCAATTTTAAAAACATTAACCTAAGCTTCATATAAGTTCATAAATAAAGCTCATAAACACACCAAAAACAAAATCCCATAAGTAATATTTGACAAAATAACAATGATAACCAAAGAAAAATTTTAAATACAAGGAAATTATAAATTAGAATAACTGTTAGACACAAAAGAACTACATATGATATATTTACAGAAAATTCTTATGGAATTTTAAATGAAATAGCAACATTTATCATCAACTATTACCAGAGAAAAATGAAATTAGAAATCAACATTCTAAATAAAATGTTATTATTAAAATTTAAAATATTGGGCTGGGGATTTGTCTCAAGTGGTAACGCGCTCGCCTGGCATGCGTGGGGTACTGGGTTCGATCCTCAGCACACATAAAAATAAAATAAAGATGGTGTGTCCACTGAAAACTAAAAAAATAAATATTAAAAACTTCTCTCTATCTATCTAAAAAAATTAAAATATTTTGTTAAACACTAGCTTAGACTCAATTGAATTAAAAAAAAAGAAGTAGATGATAGGGCTAAAGAAATTACCCACAATGCATCAAATAAATAAATATAATAAAAATTTTAAAGAATTTCAAATATTTATATGTTCAAATGTAAAGTCTATCATTCAATAAAAGAAGTTATGGGGGGACATATGAAGAAAAGACAGTATTTAAATCGATATTTAGCTTTGAATTTTCCATAAATGAGCAAAATGATTTTATATATATATATATATAAAATGAATGAGAAAAGATTGGTTCTACAGTACCTCAATATTTAGACAGCAGACTTCTCAATATCACTATGAAAGCCAGAAGACAATAGAATACTATTTAAAAAATTCTCTGAGATAATGACAATCTACTCTAAATCAAAATAAGTAAATTATAAAATCAGGAAATTTATATTCCATGAATGAGTGTAAGGTTAAATATTATCAGATAAGTAAATCTATGAGAGTATACAACTAACATGCAATTATAAACAAAGGTTTTAGAGGTTGAAAAGAACAGTTTAAATAAAGAATCTTTCTCAAGATTAGTATTGATCTCAATATTAATGATTTATTTACAGGAATACATTATACAATGCATAATGTTTCATTTCAAATTTATAGATTTTATATTTATTCAGATTTTTATTGTTCTATGACTTTAAAAAGCTACAAGTTAAGGTTATATATGTAGTTTTCAGTTTATAAATATTTCAGTAATTTTTTTCTTGGGTACTTGGGATTGAACTAAAAGGGGCACTCGACCACTGAGCCACATTTCCATTCCTATTTTTGTATTTTATTTAGAGACAGGGTCTCACTGAGTTGCTTAGCACCTCGCTTTTGCTAAGGCTGGTTTTGTACTTGTGAACCCCTATCTCAGCCTCCTGAGCTGGCTTTTTTTTTTTTTTTTTTTTTTTTTTCAAACCAGTCATTGAAGCCAGGGGCACTTAAACCCGGATTCAAATCCTCAACCCTTTTTTAATTTTGATACAGTGTCTTGCTAAGTTACTTAGGGCCTCACTAAGTTGCTGAGGTAGACATGAAACTACAGTTGACTTCTCCTGACTCAGCCTCCAAAGTCAGTGGAATTACAAGCATGCCCTACCATGAGCAACTCAGTAATTTTCAATAAAAAATATATGTTAAAGTGAGAGTCCATGATATATCATTTATATTTAAAATGATATATAAGTTATTGATGTTATTACATATGTTAAGTACTGAACTAGATAATTCCTAATATTTCTTTCAGTTCTAATATTGTAAGAATCCTTTCTATATCAAACATAATATGTGTCACTACATTAACAGCTTCAAATTTGTCTTATATCTTGCTGTCATTGAGTCTATTTATGAGGTGTGAAAAAGGAAGTATCATTCAACTTTCAAGAACCTTGGCTAATGTGACCTAACACAAGACTTTGAATTCATCTCCCTTAAATCTTCCAATACACAGCATACTCCTAAAAGCATAAATTTTATGTTTAGTAGAATTCTAGACATAAGAAATATTTAAGTGATTATGCCTTTTTGTCATATACTACTTCAAAAATATATATAAGTTCTTGCTTATTTGAACATTTTTGTAAGAAAATTCCATATTCTCAATTTTTTTCTCTGACTTTTTTTCTTCTTGAAAGATGTAAAGACTATTTGATTAGGATGAACTCTGAAAATACATGGTAAAATATTGGCTTGGATATCATCAGAAAACAATATTTTAGTGTGTGTTTTTTAGTAGAAAGTCAAAATCATATAAAATATTTTAAAGTATGTTCACTTATAAATTGGATGAACAACTGGCACATGAACAATGATTTTATATTTTAAAATAGTTAAAACTTCATAGTATTTCATCAGAATCTATTTAATTAAAAGACCTGTCTTTTTTTTCTCTTAAAACTTATTATTCTCTTAAAACCAGATGCTTTGATTTTTATTGCACCTGAAAAAGAAGAATTAATAGAACCTGGGCAAAGTGGCAATGCCTGTAATCCCAATAATTCAGGAGGCTGAGGCAGAGGATTGCTAGTTCATAGCTAGCCTCAGGAATTTAGTGGGGCCCTTAGCAACTTAGTGAGATTTTGTATATAATAATAATAATTAAAAGGACTACAGATGTAGCCCAAGGGTAAACCTAAGCTGGGTTCAATCTCCAGTACCAAAAAAATAAAATAAAATAAAATAATAATAATAAAGAATTGCTAAAGCCATGGAAATTTTCATTATCCTCATATTAAGATAAGCCACATTGAACTGTTAAATTTTAAAACACATAAACAATATTTTGTATAATACCATGACATGGTTATTATTTTTCATCAGGTATGCCTAGATTTCAAATGAAATCAATTATAAAATATACATTAGTTTTTATAAAATGGGGAATGAGAACAACTCACATATTATAGGTTAATAATCTAGATTAGTAAAGGAAAGAAATATATTTGTAATTGAAATTGTGCATTTACTAAGGGATAATATTCAATAATGTTTCAAACAACTGATATCAGAAAATTCAATTAATAATGTCCTAAACAACATTATTAAGGGATTAAATCCACCCATACACACACACACATAAGAAATCTAGAACTCACCAAACAAGAAATGTAGGTATGCTGTTCAACACATATTTAGGTGCTGACATATATAAATACTCTTCCAAAAAGAGTTCGGGGTTTTCTTATTGCAAGATGGCAGCTATAGTTCCATGTCTACCTGAGTAAATAGAAAGTCTATTGGTCTATTTTATCCAAAAAGAAATATTGTGTTTTCATGATGTTTACCAATCACCCTCCAGAATCATCCTCTAGAATACTCCCCCTTTCATCTCACTATTCAGAATAAGGTTACAGGTCCACAGTAATTAAATAATAATAATAAACTGTAGAAAGAAGACAACTCAGCATCAAACCAGTGTTTCTTACTAGGGATCCAGAAAATTCTTTACTATGCATGTAGTTCTATGTATTCCAAAACATATACTATCCATACTACAAAGAGATTGTCAACATTACATCTTCATCCTTTTGGCATTCCAAAATTTGTTAAAATATTTCTAAATTCTTGTTAGAAGGATGGTCCTTTCCCTGGCAAAGATTCACTTGCTGGAATTGGGCTCATTTTTACCCTAAATGTAAGTGTAATTCTGTTGCAAATTAAGAAGTGATTAACAGTAGGCAATCTCAATGATTACAATGAAGTTTCCTTACAGTTCTAATTTCTTCAATCCTGTGATGATACATTAGACTTAGACAAATTTATTAGCTTATAAAAATATTTTTATAATCATCATTTTTTCACAACCAAATAATACTATATTTTTGTTGAATATACGCATAAACACTGACTTTCTTTCACTTCAATACAACACAATTATACAAATGTGGTGATATAAATGGTAATATTTTCAGACATTTTGGCATTCTTGGTGAAAAATCAATGTTTCATGACTATACTAGAGAATGGAAGGAGAAATCAAAAGAACATGAATGTTTTCACCACAAAAAATTGACACATATTTGAGGCAATGCGTATGTTAACTTGCTGATTACATTACTCCATATTTTGCTCTGCACTTTGTAGCTCATATATATATATTTACATATATATGTATATATACATGTATATATATTTATATATATAAATATACAGCTATACTGTGTAAATTTATAATAAAAATTAAATTTTTAAATTTTTAAAACTTAATATTTTTTCTTTGTCCTCTGAAAGTTATAATTTGCTCAATAAAATATATATTACCAAAAAGGACAAGAAAATTTCAATTTAGTTGTCAAACACACAAGTTAATGTCATTTCAATTCAGTAGGGTTAGTACTCTCCAAGTATCTATGTTTCATTCAAATGGAAACCAGAGAAGAAAGAATGATGATAGGTTGAAAATAGAAAGGAACAGAATGACCAGGAAGAATAGAGGCCCATGACAGCATCAAAATCTTGAGAAAATTGGCCAGTAAAAAACCTTCATGTCTTTGACATTAAAGAAATGTTAGTTTTCCATGATAGAATTCCTATTAAAATTCCTTATTTTCATGCATTTAGGAAAAAGAATGTCTGGGAATATAAGCTTTGAGTGATGCAGATCAGAGTGATCAGAGCACAGGGGATAGGGTCTGTAACTATTATTCCTACTAAGAACTCGTGAATTTGGTTAGTAGCAATAGAAGTTATTTTTAAAATAATTGTCAGTCCTTTAAATTGCCTTTATGTATAATGCTAAATCCTGAATGTCTGTTTTTAAGAGAAAAGAAAAAGACAGGAAAAGGAAAGAAAAGTCATACAAACAAGGTGAGTGTCAATTATCCATAGGAATGGAAAGTGTAGTGATGAGAATCCTGAGCCAGTACTCCAAATCCTTCTGCATAGGGCGGTCATCACACACCCAGTCACCATTTACAGGATCAATTAGAGCCTAGATTTATTATTTTAAAACATTATGTCAGGTAAAATTAAACATTTACACTAAAATTCTACTTTAAAAATTTATTCCATGTCCAAAATGATAGGAATGGAGTGTTCCTACCCTCTCCCTTTATTAGTAAATTAGGCTAAAAATTAAATAAAAGGCTCACAGGCAATATTCAAGTCTTTGTCACTTGCATTTCACAAAAATGTCATTCCCATTAAAATGACATAACATAAAATAAGGATTTTGCTGGGGGTATTTTTCAGCAGATTAGGCTTCCTAATTGCATTTTTCTTTTGCTAATGTTAAAATTAGTTTCTGTTTCCTGAGCACTTATCAACTGATAAAGAGAGAGAAGCAGGCTGGCAACTTTCTAGGAAAGAAAAAAAAAACACACAAATGTACAATTAAAGATATGCTTAATTTAACCCATACCAATAATATACACACACAGGTAAATGTGAATTAATGGTATATATAACCCTTTAAAAATTGTATAGAATTTTTGATAGAAAATCTAGTAAATTAAGTATGTAATGGAAAAATACCCTAACTGATTTAAAAGAAAACACTTCACAATATATGATCATTTTATATTAATTATAAGTAAGAAATTTTTGCTTATGGTTTTTTGCTTGTCATTTCTAGAAAGTCAAGACACAGATGAACTGATTTGTTTAAATAATTAAGAGAAATCACATCTTGATATTTACTAGTCATTTTTGAATGCACAAAGCCTTAAGGTTCTGTCATGACTTCTAACAGCATAAATTAAATATTTACAAGGATGACAAAGCAACCACATTTTGATTCAGTTATCTAAATGAATTCTTTGACGGTGAAGGTTAGACTCAAGATCTTTTTTATAAGATCAAGGATCTATACTAATATTTTATGCATGAAAAAGTACAGTAGTAGTTGATGACCAAGAAATATTGATTAGCTGATGTGAGTAACATCAATAATGAATAGCTTTCTTCTTGCCCTGACTTTAGAACATATTTTCCCAACACTTGAGTTTTCCTTAACTGGATTTTCCTGACTTCAAATACTAAAAGTAAAATTGAATTCAGAATCAACTGAACAAATGTACTGAGCAGAGCACTGCCGTATAGAAGTTTCTAATGGCGTGTACCAACATCCCCTCACCATGTCTCCACCCTTAATTAGTTTATGACTAATTAGAGCAGAGCTTCTTAAATTGTAATAAGAATCAGTGAGGCATCTTGGTGTGGGGGATGGCCTGGGATTCTGCATTTAATAAGCTCCCTGGCGAAGCCTACACTGTTGAATCACAGACTATTCTGGAAGGGCAAGGGATTCAGAGGTTGATGAGGAAAAGGGGAGCAGAGCAGCTTAGTGGCAGGCAGAAGAGAGCAAGATTGCTCCAACTGGTAAGGAAGATGGGAGTGGGGAATGTAAACAGTAGTCTATGGAACAATTGATAGGCCTGCAGATCCTGAAATAGGAGGACTTCTCAGAGACCATAGGAAAAGGGCAATCCAGGTATAGGAAAAAGATTAACAACAGTATCAAGGCAAGGCAAAGTGGTCACAAATCACAGCATAATTGAAGAGAATATTAAATAGTATGGATAAGCAGTTCATGAGAGGAAACAAAACCACTTCAAAATTAATAAAAGTAATTAATCTTAACTCATTATATATTATACTTAGTCACTATTCTTAATAACTCTCACACTGCATCTATTATTGCTTTCCGACTCTTAAAGTATTTGATGTCTGTGATGAAGGTGTTTTTGTGGTTGTTATTGTTTGTTTGTTTTGGGAGGTGATACCAGAGATTGAACTCATCCCCAGCCCTATTTTGGATTTTATATATTTCAATAATGTACATATATATAATTATAATGTAATATACTACATTATATAGACTTACATATAATTTTTAGTTGTAGTTGGACACAGTACCTTTATTTTATTTATTTATTTTTATGTGGTATTGAGGATTGAACCCAGGGCCTCGCATGTGCTAGGCAAGTGCTCTACCACTGACCACAACCTCAGTCCCATGTAGCTGCTTATTAATGCAAAGTGTTAAAGAAAGAGTAGATAACTGAAAAGCCAGAGACTTAGCCTGTAAGGACAGAAGGTAGTCCATGAGGATAAAAGGTAGAGTTCATTGTTTGCAGAAGGATAAGCAATTACAAAAGAATATGAGAAAGGAGGGTTTGGACAAGTTCTAGGATCAGCAAAACTGACCAAGTTAGCTGATAAAAAATGAGAGAAGTCAGTGGAGATAATAAGGAAATCAGTTCAGCAGAATAACAGTGCTCTGTTGTGGATGCACGGTAGGCCACAGTGAGGAATTTAGCTTTTATTCTCAGTGAGATGGGAAGTCATTGGACAGGTTGAAACAAGAATGACATGATCTAACTTATCGTCTAAAAACATTCCCCAGATGTTACATATTATTATGGCACTAAAAGGGAAGAGTGAATATGAGGGGCAAATTCAGAATCAGTTGTGGCTTAAACATGGTAATTTGGGGAGAGATCTGGTCTTGAGACACACATTTCATACTAAGAATACTCAGTTTCTAAAACCCAAAACCCTGGGTAAACTCACCAAAAGAGAATTTACATAAGAAAAAGTCCACAAAATAATCCTGGGACCCAATATCTAAAAGGTAAAGAGATTAGAGGAACCAGACAAGAAGGAGACTAATAATGTAGGAGGAAAACTGAATACCAATTCAGAAGTCACTTTTTTGCTACGCATCATAGTGCCTAGTTGCCAGGAGCACCTTTGTCTTATTTACTGATTTTAGTGGAAGTTCAGTGTCTCATTATTAAATATTATTTAGGATATGAGTTTGAATCAGGCTCCTTGCTATGATAAGGAAGGCTTTTATAGTTTTCAAATAATTATGATTAGGAATGTGTATTAAATTTTAAAAGAGCCACACACTTAGTCAACAAATGCTTGTCATATGCCCAGGACCATCTACAGATCATAGTAAACAATTATGAAGAACAATTTATCTTCAATTAGAGTAATATTAGTTCTAGAAAATAATTTTTAAAAGAAGCACTGTTGAACTTGATTATAGAGTACTTAAATAAGTACAAAATAGAACCACCCTCACTTAGTTTTGGAATAACTGTGAAGTGTCAATATTTTGGAGAAGTATAATTGTATTCATTATGACTGCAAGCAATTACAAAATTTAAGTACAGTTTTATAAAAAGGTTTACAGACCCAAGAAATAAAATTTCAATGAATACATGAGCTTACTTACTAATGGCATTTATATATTTATAACATAATTTGCAATGTTTATGAACAATTTTAATAATTTTGAATGAGAGCCATTAATGTATGATTTCTATTGCTTACATATAGGTAATATTTATTAATCACCCTACCTGAATCTTTATAAAAGCTAAAAGTATTGAATACAAATATGAATAAATACCATTTTAAATTTCAATATCTTTTAATTAAAGAGAAAAAATGTGAATCTAGCATACTCAGAGAAATAAGGAGGGTAGGGATTTTAACATGCAAAAGTATTGGCTAAAATGACAAACCTCTTTTAATAGATACTTCCAAATGAGAGAATGAGAAAAAAAATGATGCCTATATATTCCTATAATGTAATGCACTGAATCCTAATAAAAATTATATTAAAAATTAAATGAGTCTGAATGTTTCTTTAAAAAATCTCCCTAATACAATCTTAAAAACCTAAGTTATCTTAAACAGCCTGAGTATTGTACACTCTATAGCTCAGAGGAAAAAAAGGATTCTAATTTTCACTTTAAGTTGCATGCACAGTGTAATGAAATTAGTCTCCAGTATTAAAGCAAGATTAAAAATTGTCAAGATGAACTGACATTGTTTTTGAAAAGTTACTTATTTTCTTCTTGTCTCTCTTCTTCATATTATTAGGGTATAGTTCAGTAAATCCCATATGGTTAAAAGGAAATATATTTCATGGGACACACCCTACTGCCACCACCATAAGCTCTATTCATATATGTTAACTAAACCATAAATTATATTGAGAACTGAAGGCAATATTATACTGGTAGGTTTTTGTAGTTTTTCAATTATTTTCTTTCTTTCTTATCCTGATGTTTTAATTAGGTACAGTTTTGAAATAGAGAAAAGTAAGATGACTATAAGAGGTGTAATTTGGGCATTCTTCACTCTGGTACAATTTCCATTTATTTTAAAGTTTTATTTAGTTTGAGTTTTTGGCTGCTTTCTATATTTAAAGCTGAATAGTCTTGCCAGAATAAATCTGACATATGAAATAATTCACATTTAATATTTGCTTTTGATATTGTTTTCACAATGATAAAATACACAATTTGAAATAAAAAATAATTTTGCATGTCTATTAAGAGAAACAAATAATATGATTAAGATTTGTAAATACCATGTGTATACTAATTATGTCTGCTTCAGTATCACCACAGGTACTTATTATCCCATTAGCTCTGCGTTCACCTTGACACTGTAAGATTCAACTCAGTGAATAAATATTTAAACTTTGTACTATGTACAACATTATGCTGTGTTGATATTATTGATGGTGTTCTAATTTTGACCCAGAACAAAATCAATAAACGGATGCTGTGAATTAAATGGTGTACACCTTTGCACAGGAGTGCACTCCAATCATCAGGGTAATAATTGTCTTCACTTTCAGAAGTGAAACACCCTTCATGTGAGTTACATCCAATAATAAAGGTTAGAATAAAAAGGAGGAGCTACTTTTGGAAAAAAACAGAACTGTTTCTACAGATGGAGAACAGGCTGAAGTCTCCAGTCTGGTCAGTCCAAACCATAAGCACCATGGAGTTCTTGGGTTCAGTGACAGGCGAGCTTATTACATGCAGTTGGTAGATGTCCAGCATTTCTTTATGAAATATAAAAACGAATCATGGGCAAAATTAAAAATTTAAACTGTCATTCACTTTAAAATGACAAAATATTTTAATATTCTAACCATGATATCCAAAGCATAATCATGTTTTTAAAATCAATTCAATATCTTTGAGGTTTTTCATGATTTAGAAATTCAAATTAAACAGGAAACATATTTCTTTTCAAATATTCAAGTGCTTCCAAATGTAGAAACTACGGTAATATGTTGTGCATGATGTAATCAGAAGTATATTTAAATATACTGAAAAGAAACAAAAACAAATTTTGATAAAACTGACAAATAATAAAAGGAATTACCAAAAAGTTGTGTTTTATAATTATATATAATAGTGGGATTCATTATGCCATAATGAATTTTGTTTAATTTTGATATAAATTGTGTGGTTTGGGTTTATCTTAAAACCAGCTAGCTGAAAACCTTATGTTTCTAAGGGGAAAAAAGGGAACAAACTGTAAGGCATTTAGATTTACACCTATAGAATAATTATGGTCTTCTTAATCATTAGCATAGTTTAAAATAATTAGCATTTTAAAATTTTCATATATAGCTGTGTGTGTGTGGCTATAGGATATTGTATGATAAAGTATATTAATTTATTCTAACCAGCAACTTCCAACAATAGACATTTATTTCCAAACTTACTAAAATCTTTACCACAGTAATCATCACTTTACATGTATAAGACATACAAATGTGCTTCTAATACATTTTTGCTATGCAATAAAGTGCCTGGGGTGAAATTTTGCATTTTTTTCAAGTTTTTGAATATTTACATATTCAAAATGAGACATCTTACCCAAAACTAAACAAAAAAATTCATTTGTTTCATATACATCATTACATATATATATATATATATATATACACACACACACACACACACACACACACACACACACACATATAGATATATATATCCACACGCGCACACACATACACATATATATGGAATATATTTTAATATAATTTGTTTAAAGAACACTTATTAGGGTACTAGATAAGTTATTTATGGTCTTATTGGTGCATTACAATTATTAGTGTGATTCACTGTGATATATTCATACATGTACATAATATAATTCGATCCATCTTATTCCCAGTACTTCCTCATTCACTTCCCTTCTCTCTCCCCTTACCCCTTTATTCTCCTCTACTGGCCTCCTTTCTAATATTACTTTTAAATTAGTGCATTATAATTATAATTTATAAAAATGGGATATAAAAACATTATTGGGATATATTGGAGTTTTACTTAGCCAGAAAAAGAATGAAATTATATCATTCATTGTTAGATGATGGAACTAGAGAATATCATGCTAAGTGAAATGAGCCAGACTAAGACAGGGGCCAAATGTTTTCCTTCATGTGTGGAAGCTAAAGAGACAAATAAAAGGAACAAAAGAGTATCACATTAAAATTGAAGAAAGATCAAAAATAGTAAAGGAAGGGGATCAGGAGTAAGGGAAGAGAGGAAGACATGGGAATATAGTGGGGAATCAAATCAACCAAATTATACCATATTTATGTACAGCATGGAGAGGATATGCTTTGATGAAGACCCATTACTTGAGTTCAGGTGTGGAATTTTCCACTTGCATCATGTCAGCACCCAAATAGTTTCAGATTTTGTAATACTTTACATTTCAGATTTTTAAATTAGGAATTCTCAAACTGTGTCTTAAAAGCAACCAAGGAGAAAAGTAAACACACTTCAAATAAATAGAAGTTGAAGGACAGAGCTAACTTTGCAAGAGTAAGAAAGACCTAATAATGTCTGTGATATACTAACAGAAAACAATTGAATACTTAGAATATATGACAAACAGTTTACTAAAGAGGGTCAGTATTTAATAAAAAAGTTGCAATTCACTGACAAAGTGTAACAATTCTAAACTTGTATGCTTTTACCAACATAACTTAGCCTCTTTAATAATGGCCCAGCAACAAATGGACAAAAGACCTGCACAGGCACATTGCACCAAAAGAATCAGGTCAGGCAAATATGCATAATAGGAAAATGTTCAAACATTTTGCTGATTAGGGAAATACAAATAGAATAAAATGACTGGCATAAATGAAGAAATCTGATTATATCAAATAGTGGTAATGACATGGAAAATTTTAGCATTGCTGACTTGGAATATAAATTTGTACAACCGCTTTGGAAAAAATGTTTGGCATCCTACCTGTACAGCAGAGTGTAAGCATAAATGATTACCTTGTAATTCAGCCCAGTCTTTAAGCTGGAAATTCTGGAATGATACAATTCCCGATTTTACCGTCTAAAGTGGCTCCTGAGCATAGCATAAAAGTGGTGCCTAGTGTTCCTAAATGCAAAAATGCTATGATATATCTTACAGAGAAAATGTGTATGTTAGAAAGCTTCATATATGTAAATGAACCAATAATGTATATTAAATAGGGTATCTTTAAACAGAAACACTGTAAAACAGGGTCATGCATTGATTAGTTGATGAAAATGTTGTGACTAGATGTTACAAGAACCTAACCTCAATACTCACTAATTAAGTGTTCTAGCTGAATTAAAAAAAAAAACATATCTACCATGAGTAATAAGAATCAATTGTATTTAAGAATATTCATAGAAGCACTGCCTACATTAGAAACACAAAATGGAAAAAAAATTGAATACCCTAGATACAAGAAAAGTAAGTCTTTAGTGGTATACTCACACTGCAAAATATAACACAGCTGTGAAAACTAACTTCTGTTACATGCAATAATATGAATGATGTAAAGATACAATGTTCAGTGAAGGAAAAACGAGGACCAGGGGGAAATTAAATGTGATTATAAAGTCCGAAAGCATACAAATTAATGTTTTGCTTAACAGCAAAACATATTTATAACCATGAGCAAGGAAATGATAAAAGCCAAATGCAGAATAGAATCACTGCAGGACCAGGTGAATTCAGAGACATATTTGAGGAAAAGCATTAGCAAAGGTATGAATTAAGTAGTGAGTGGAGAAGCATTCATGGTATTATTAAATTGTAGGGGCAAAAGGATGATATCTAACCAGATAATGACAAATAAAGACAATTAAAAATCAAGAATTTTCACAAATCTGATTATATATTCCACAGGGGTTTTAAAAAAATGTTTTAGCTGTAGTTGGACACAATACCTTTATTTATTTATTATTATTTTTTAATGTGGTGTTAAGTATCAAACCCAGGGCCTTGCACATGCTAGGCAAGTGCTCTACCACTGAGCCACAAACCTAGCCCTACATATTCCACAGTTTTAAAAAGTGGAAACTTACCTATTAAACATTAAAATAGAAATCTACTGCTTATTAACTTTAGTTCATTTTTTAATAAACATTTTTCTTTATTGACTTATATGATAGAAAAATTTAAAATTAAAAGACAATTATTTGGAAATATATATATATATTTTTGGAATGCAACTTTGAGAAGTATTAACTTGAGGTAAATGTTAACCAAGATTTAGTGAAAGACAAAGATCACACATATGGAATATTATCAGAAAAGAATACTGATGTATTATTTTATGATTTAAAGCTTCTGCAACTCTTCTCTATAGATCGTCTCATAAATCTATTCTCATGTATTATGATTGATAAAGAAAAGATCTTTGAGATGTAAAAAAAAAAAAAAATCAAACTACAAAAATTAGGAATCAGATTCTTCCAAACTGTGTTTGGAAGATTTTATTTCATATGATCTAATAATATGAAACTCACATAAAATGAATACTGGCTATGACTAAATCAAAAATAATATATGGAAATTGTTTATATCAAATGTTGAACTAATTCCAAAGATCATTGTTTTCCCATTGATTGACTAAAGTCTTGTCACAATGAAACCAACAAAGTTCCTACTATTTTTCTGTTTAAAATATATTTAAATCATTGAAGATTTTATTAGCCATGAAACTTCAATCAGTGAAGAACACTTTGAGTGATATTCACAATTGGTCAATTACCATGAGTTAACCCTCAACTAAAAGTATCTTATATGTCATATAAATCCAAGATCAGCTTCAAATGCCAAAGTGGCTATCAACTTTATCAAATCATTAGATCATAGTGCCTACTCTGTCAGGAAACTGAATACAAATGCTTTGCTCTGACTATAGCAAATGATGAGACTGCTGTACTCAAGTAACAATAAAGGAGATATTTTTTCTTTTTTTTCTTACTGAATTAAAAAAATGAGTCATCTAATATTTCCAATTCCTTCTTTTCTAGGAGGTTGTCTGTGGACACTGGCATTTACTGAGCTAAATAGTATTGTTCTAAGTAAAAGCCTCAATAAATTACTGAAAACATTGTTAACATAAATGAAACTCAGTAGATTTACTGAAAATATATTTTTTTTCCTTCACTTAACATGGTGATACAATGTGTCAATTATCTAGTCACTTAGAATTCTCAGGGAAAAAAAGGAAACAACTTTCTCTATAGAGAATCAGTTGGCTTTCATAATACTAAGAGAATATTTGCATAATAACACTGCTACAGCTGCAAGGTTAAATCCATTAATTTATTGGGAACAGAACAGGCTGTTCTGGTTGGCTGTTGCAAAAATTGCTTTTTGCACTTGTCTTCTCCACCATCAAGTATTTGCTGGGAGCACACAATTACTGCAGCAAAGCCTATGTTGCCAAGCAAGGAACCTTATTTAACATGGAAAGTGGTGAACACTTCACTTTCTGAAAATGAAAAAAATTAATCTTGAAAAGCTTCCTAATTAACATTTTCTCCTTCACCAGTTGTTTCATAGGATAAAGTAGAGGATGGCAATTTGGAAGGAGGTTAACTGGGTGAACCCATTGCTGCAAAAGCATTCAAGTACAAGTGTCATGCCTGAGCACTCTCTTCTCATAACGAGGAATAATCTCAAAGTTTCCTTGGGTATCTTCCCCCATAAACTGATAAATTTAAAATAGAATAGTTATTTCCAAAATTCACAAATGTGCAAACTATCTCTTGAAGTTCATTTTATACTGAAGAACTGCTGTTTAATAAAGATAAGACAAACTTATAGCATTTTATTAATTCATAACAAAAATCATTAAAAAAAGAAAACATTAAACCAAAAGTTAAATCACAACTTGAAAACCAACTGCATTCAGCCTAACATCATCAATGTATATAATCTAACTTAGATGAGAAAACTTTTAGTATCCAGGATTAAAGACCAGAGGAAATAAAATTAATGAGAACATTAATAATATTTTTTTAAAAAAACTGCAGAATGTATAATGTTTATCTGGTTAAAGAAAGAATTAATATAAATATTAATTTATAGAAAAATATCATATTCAAGTCATGGAGTGAATTCTATGGTGAGAGGAGAGAGAATCAAATAAAATAGCAGAGACCAAGAAAGAGTAAAAAAGAAAAAATTTACATTTCAAAAGATGTTTAACAGACATACAGAAATCAATCAAGAAAAACAAACAATTGCTAACCTACCAGAATGGCTGAAATAAAAATCCTGACAATGTCAAGTGTTGACAAGGAAGTGACATAGTTGGAACTATCATATATTGTTGCTTGGCAGTTCAATTTGGACACCCATTTTAGAAAACTCTCTGGTATCTTTGAAAGCTGAAAATACACATGTAACCAAGATTTCTCCCAACATGTCTACCAAAATACATATAATGCTCACTGTAAGACAGGCACACAAATATTCAGAACAGCAATATTCACAAAAACAATTGAACAGCTGAAAACATGATAAATAAACTTGTCTATTCTTTCAACATAGCATGTGGCCATGTAATAAATGGACTATCAATCTAGCAGAAATGTTGCATGTATATCAGAAACATAACTTTAAACAGATGAGGTCAGATAGAAAATACATATATTGAAGGCTGAGGATGTAGCTCAGTGACAGAGTGCTTGCCTAGCATGGGCAAGGTCCTGCCTGAGTTCTATCCTTCGCTCCACTAAACATAAAAAAGAATATATATGTGTGTGTGTGTGTGTGTGTGTGTGTGTGTGTGTGTGTGTATATATATATATATATATATATAAAATATAGTTATATAAATAGTTATATAGATATTTAGTTTATATAATGACATATGTAGTTATATAAGCTATATATAGTTATATAACTCTCTCTATATATGTATGTATATATATAATGAGTCCATCTTTATAAAATTCTATTAACAGCAAATCCAGGCTACCATGTTACACATCAGGATAATGGTTACAATTTGAAAAGAAGAAGGATTTTTGGAGCAATTTATATTCTGTTTTCTGATGGGTGGAAGTTATTTGAGTATAATTTTTACTCTGAAAAGATCAAACTCACACTTTTAACACCATGGACTATATGAAAGTATAGTCACTAAAGTATTTAATTTTTTTTAAGTTTACTTGCTGTCTGTGAAAATGGAGTAATCTGTGGAAACCCAGAAAATAATTTCTATACTTTCTCATGTAATCCATAAAACAGTTCAGCAAAGGCAGTTCTAGCCCTTGCAAAGTGTTGGAAATATAAAACATTAACACCTGAAGAACCATAGAAATCATCTGCCACAAATTCAGGAGTGGAGGATAGGAGAAGAGATAAAGGAAAGAAACTGAGGCCCAAAGCAGCTATTTCTCCTAAAGCATATCAGTAACTAAACATAAAGCCAGGCCCAAATCCCAGGTACCTGACTCCTTATCTAATGTGTTCCCTCTACCTTTGATGTCTAGGATTTTCCTTTCATAATTATAGACTTTTGTTCTATTTGTTTTTCCTACTGTTGGGAGCAAATTTCTACTTAATGTTCATGATAATTCCAGGGAAAATGCTTTTCCTTTAATTTGTGGATCTGACAAGTATAACTCTTTCTTCTCAAGTCTACTGAGAAGTACTGCATAAATGTTCAAGATATGGACACAATTTCCACAAGACTGAGTTTACAGTCTACCTTGAAGTGAAAAATGGTGCTGATATTTAGAAAATGAAAAATAGTGAGCTAGCCTTGTGGCTGAGTAACTGAACGTTCCACTATGGCACAAGTTGCTTAGTATGCTATAAATTCTTCCAGCCTAAGCTCTGAAAGACAGAATGAAGACCTGGGGGACTTTGTTGGTTCTAGTGATCTATCAAGTAACTTCAGGAAAGAGGAAAAATTTGCATCATTTGGCATGTATAATGCCAGACACATTCAAACTAGGGAGATAGTAAATCAATATTCCTCTTAAATTATGAGACAAAGCAGCAAGCACAGAGGCATAGCACCTGCCACAGCTAAGAGCACAAGCAGAATTATCAAACGATATCAGAAGCTAAATGTTCATACCATTAATACTACCCATTGTCACACACTAAACAGATAACTGGTAAAACATATGTAGATTTACACATCTAAAAATATATATGGCATTTAACTGATGCCACTAATACAAGCACTGTATTTTAATAAATTCAAAGTTTTAGAATGAAAGATTTATGACTGCATCAATTGGTTCTAGTATTTGAAATTAATTATTAACATAATTAAGTACTTACTAGTATGAGACCCAGTGCTCTTAAAAATCCATAGAAAGATTGAATTAGTTCAATATTTATGTTTTGATAAAGTGTCAGTAAATATGAGATTGTTTGCTTAATCACAATCTTGCCATCTTAAGGACAATATACGAGGAGAGAATAAGAATATGAAATTGAAGTTTCGAAACATTTTTGATACTGAAATATTTTAGAATTATGAAGAAACACCATCACTTGCTAATTGTCTTGAAATTTAATTTATGTGTATTTTTCCATTGAATTATAATTACTATTTCTCATGTTAAGATAGTTTCCCAGAAACAGTGTATTTCTCACTTGTAACAATTGCAGAGCAGTAAGCTGAATTGCAGTTGGCCAAGAAACACAGAGAATATTCAAACAAAAGTCTATATTATTATTAAGTATTATATTCACAAAGGATATATACTATTTTAAAATACCCAAACTTATAAAGACTTCAATTCACTTCAAATTTTTAAAAGGAATGATATAATGTGTTTTTTTCCAATGATTCACTAATGTATTGGATTGATATTTATTTTTCACTTTTTCAAAGTAAATGAATCAGTTATTTTTAATGGTAATGGAAGTATCTTTAAACAAGTAATTTACATAAAGATAAAAAATTTGTAAATGATTATAATTTTACTATCTAATACTAAAATTTTCTATAGAAAATTTTAGTATTAGATAGAAAATTTTAGTATTAGATAATAAAATTATAGCAATATTTCTTTACCTCAAAATCTCTCTGGTTTTGTTAGATGAGTGCCATCTATGTAAAATGTATAGAATAGAGCATAACTTACAAGGTTGTGAAACTTTAATTCTTACTTCCTGAGATCTGTGACTGTCCCAACTGTGATAGCATGAATCATATCCAACATGGCCATATGTAGTGGTCCAAACACCATGGCAAATAATTCAAATGTAAGAAGACTTAACACAGCCAAGCTAAATTTTCTATAAGAAGAGTTTCTTCATACATAATAAATTTAGGATTTTTTTTTACTGTTTTTCTAAAGACCACCTCATCACATTAGGTTTTCATTTATCTATTCTTAACTTTTCTCTCAGCAGGAATGTTTTTATTAACTCCAGGCAGGCTATCTTGCCACATCTATTTCTCTGTTGGGATAAATATTCTTTCACATCTCAACAAGCCTCAGGACACAATCACATGTGAGCAAAATAATTGATACGTTTTAAGTTTTTTGAATGAATAAGAGAGAATTTTAATTATATAATTCAAAGTTTTCCCTATGAGTCCTCATGAAGAAGAAACTTATACTTTTGATAATATGCTTAATAACATTTTGGTAATAAATATAGAGGGAAATTTTATTCTGCTCATGCTCTTCATTTCAAGCTGAAATAATAACACTAAGCAGGTCAGCAAAAGAAAATCTGAGCTAATTTTTAAAATATGTATTAACTGCAAAACAATAACAATTGATTTATATATTGAGTATTTGCAACACACAAGCTACTATGCTAAGAGATTTTGATAAATTATTTAATCTTCATATACAAAATATACATAAGCAAATTGTGACTTTCTCTGAGTTTTAGCTTATGACACCATAATTACCATGTCTTCATTACTTGTCAATTTATAGAGAAGTAGAAAGACCATGGAAAAGCCCCAGGGCCTCTTATAAGAAGTACAAGGTTCCCAACATGCAGATGTGCATTATCTGGGGGTGGCTTTTCTCCTTCCTCTAAGTCACTATTGTGAAATGTTAATGAATTGGAGATTGTTCTGTCTCTCAGCTTTGTTAGGTAAGAATAATGTTAGAATCAGCATGAAGAACCCAGAAAAATAAATAAACTGCCTATCAGTCAGCAATTATCTTTTGAGATTAAAATCATAAAAACAACTCCCCCATTTGCAAAAGTCAAACAATTATGAGTTGAGTAATAATATATTCCAAAAATTAAATGCAATGTTCAATGTTATTGGTTAAAAAATAAGTAGATGGACTCTAAGGTTAACGTTAAAGACCTTTAATCAACTCCCATCCTGAAGTGGTGCCATCTGAGGTAGTAACTGTGAAGAAGGCTGAATTTCCTCATAAAATAACTATAGGTATGTTCTGATCATGAATGAACAACTTAGTTGCTAAAGACCTTAATTAAGCTGAATTTTTAATTCAAGCATACTAAATTGAGGGTAAGACCTCTATACATGTAGCAGCTACACTTTTCCCTATCGAATAACCATCAATAATGGTACACCATTTTTATCTTGTTCATAAGTGTTTCAATATTGATTTTCTTGACACTTCTAAATAATGCTTTCACATTAATAACCTTGAAAGAAATTACAGGCTTTCATATAATGTTTCTTTTTAAGATAAACTAATTATATTTATAAAAGAGCCTCTAGGTCAATGGCTTTTTTATTTAACTCAGAATATTACTGCTGCTGCTCCAAATATGAATGCACTTTGCTTTAACAATAAAGAAAAAATTATGTTCTTCTTGTTTATTAAAAAGTATAACTTATTTTCTTTTTAAATAAGTATAACTTATTTCTTTTTCTTATTAAAAAGTATAACTTATTTTCTTTTTAAATAACCTTCTGTCAAGGTTATTAATGTGAAAGCATTATCTAGAAGTGTCAAGAAAATCAATATTGAAACATTTATGAAATTATTATTCATTTCAGATGAATTTCTCATGATGAGGCAGAAAAAAATAAGAAATGTCTATTACCTTTTAAAATTGTAACATTTGTGATAAATCATCCTTTACATACTCAGAGATATAGCTCATTGTTATTATGATAAAACAGGTATCAAGATAGCTGAAAATTGGTATTTAACACTAACTTATAAGCTTTTAATAAATATTATGATTTTGAGCAAATCACTTTATATCTTGGTGACTTTCTACATCTTATGTGTGTATATATGTATATATGTGTATGTATATAGTATGTATATAATGTATATATGTGTGTATATATGTAGATATATAATGTGTGTGTGTGAGTGTGTATGGAGGATTTTACAATAGAAATATGACCAATCAGGGAAAATGGTGATCCTCGCCTATAATCCCAGCAGCTCCAGAGGCTGAGGCAGTAGATTAGTGAGTTGAAATCCAGCCTCAGCAACTTAAGAAGGCACTAAGCAACTCAGTGAGAACCTGTCTCTGAAAAAAATGCAAAAAAAGGCTTGGTATGTGCCTCAGTGGTTAAGTGCCATTCAATACTCAGTACCCCCCCGCAAAAAAAAATAAGATAGACAATCTGGTAATATCTCAAAATCCTATAATAAAAAAATAATACTGTTGGAGAGGTGTCTGGATTATGGGTCTTGAACTGTCCTGTGACAAAGGCAATGTCTCTCTTCGGAACTCTCAGTGCAAAGGCATGGTTCAGACCTCCCAATTGCTATGGTGCTGCCCTGTTCAATATAAGGTTCTGTGTATCAGCCACAGAGCTATTCAGTTCTTGACTTTGAGGTTCAGACACTTCTTAGGAGGTATAAAGTTATGGACACAAGCTGATAATCATAAATAGGGTGCTTATACCTATGATATTGGTTCTGCTTGCTTTGAAGAAATTTTCTCACAATAACCCTTTTGATGTTAAAACCTATATAATAAATGTGCTGAGCTGGCTCTGAGTCATCCATCCATCATCAAGGTATGGAGAACCACCAAGCCCCAGCTTTTTCTCTATTTGTGTGTCTGTCTGTCTTTTCTCCATCCACTCATTGCCCCATCTGGTACCTGAATTAAGAGCTATGCAGGTCTCAGCACAATACATATTTTAATATTGGAAAAATTATCTTTATCCAGTGAAAATTGCATTTTGTTGGTCAAAAGAGATAGCATAAAAAACATTGGGGAAGTAGAAACATCTGGCTAATCAAATTCACACAATTGTGAAATAAACTTTCCTTCTATTAATATTTTTAAAACAAAACAAATATATTTTCCTATGATAAAAATGATTTGTGAATATAAAATATTTCAGAAAAGTAGCTACATAGTAAATTCCTAATGACTTACAGTTCATGAAATGCATTTTTCTATCATCTTTTTTCAAATGAAAATGCTTATTGAATTCTAAATATTCACATTCTAAATCCATTTCAAAATATTGTCTCAAAGAACCTGGATGAATACCAACTGTTTCCAGGGATGACTGGAAATAAACAGAGGCCATACTCAAAGAGAGGTGAGGGGTTGCTTAGAGGAACCAACAGTGAAGCATACAGGGACTAACCATAATAAGAAGGACAAAAGTGAAATACTGTATAATGAGGGTTAGTAGTGAAGTCTTACAACAGGATGACTTTTCCCTCTAACTGCATTTATATATATTTTTTGTTATTTTTAATGCTATATTCATCAACTAAAGGACTCCATTAATTTCAGATACACCATTTTTTATGTACCAGTATAAGAATGAGAAATGATTATCAAGCCATTTTACACTGTTTTCTATCATTCATAATTTTCACTTTATATATATTTAAAAACTATTAATTATTCATAATTGAAATTTCTCTAAATATAAAATATGAAAACATCTCTAATTTTCCACACAATGTTCTATTTTATCAAATGTAATGAAAATGATTGCAAAAAAATCTGATAAAGGATTTTTATGCAAAATATGCATAGAACTCTTAAAATTCCATGATAAGAAAATAACCCAGAGAGACATACAGATGGCAAATTAGCATATGAAAAGATGCTCCATATCATATGTCCTTAGAAAAGTACAAAATAAAACAACAACAAAGATATCCCACTATACACCTATTCTAAAGGCAAAAATCTAGAGACTAGCATCAACAGATGTTGGTGAGAATGTGATACAATAAGAAATCTCACTCATTGCTAATTGGACTGCAAAATGGTACAACTACTTTGGAAGACAACTTGGTGGTCTCTCAACAAAACTAAACATACTCTTACCATACGACCTAGCAACCACAACCCTTAGTTTTTTCCCGAGGAATTATAAACATGTACACAGAAAAATACATATTCATGGAAGTTTATGGCAGCTTTATTTATCACAACACAAAAGTGAACCCAAAGGAAAACTGTGAACTTGTTGGGTGATAATGACATGAATATGTAACTTTATCGATTGTAACAAGTATACTGCCCAGCTGTGGGGGTTTGGTTTGGAGGAGGCTATTCATTTGTGGGAACAGGGGATACATGGGACATTTCTAATTTTCCCACAATTTGGCTATGTACCTAAAACTACTCTAAAAATAATGTTTTAAAAATTCATTTGTGGGGCTGGAGTAGTGGCTCAGCGGTAGAGTGTTCTACTAGCACATTCAAGGCCCTGGGTTCAATCCTCAGCACCACATAAAACAATAAATAAATAAAATAAAGGTATTTAAAAAAAATCATTTGTAAGAAAATTAGGTAAACTTGAACTCTGGGTATTTGATTTAAAGAATTGTTAATAATTTAGCCATGGAAATTTCCAAAATAAAAATTAAAAATGCAAAAAGGGAGCTGGTGGAAAGGAAAGAAGACAGGAGAGAACATGGAAACAGCAGACAAAATACAATGTGCTTTAAAAAATAACTTTAGGGAAGGTTGTATTGATTTTTTTATCATATCCATGAAAAACTAAACAGTTTATCTGTAATCTTAAAAAACAAAAACAGAAACAAAAAGACTAAGTAATGCTGAGAAAGAATTTCTGAAAAACATGCTTCCCTTTTGTCTCTGGGATTTTCTTCAATTTGTATTTGACTGTACTCATGTTTGCATTTAGTCCCAATTAAATCACATCTTGCTGGAAGTAAGCAGTTTCTTCAAAGTAATTAGGAAATTTGTTAACACAAGTTCAATAACAGGCGGAATGCATGAATCAATCATATTATACTGCTCTGAAATTTATTTTATCTATTGTAAGGGATTTAGCAATTTCTCTTTTTTTCAGTTCATTTTTTCTGAGCATCATGGGTTTGAGTGAATCTTATAAACAAAATGTAACAGAGATTTGCCTGCTTCAGGGTGTTTTTCTTTCCTGATCTATGTAAAACACTTGACAGTTGCTTTGCAAGGAAATTTGAACTTGTGTTTCTTCCTCTAATGGCATATATTTGCTTCACTGATATGTATGCAGAATTACTCTTTTGCTGTATCTTTCCATTTACACAATTTTTCCTTTCAGTGCCAAATCATAGCGTTATGTTGCTGAAGATTTTTAAAGAACAATTAAACTCAACATGTGTAAAACACCATTATACACATAGCTCAATTGTAGTGATGATAACGTGAACAGCTATGACAAGTTTATGCATGCACAGGCAGGAACGACTACATTGCCACCCAGGCCTAGATGCTAGTGATTGTAAAAGAATGCCCTGGCTTCAGAGTATTGAAGTGTTTAAAAACATTTGTATTTTAAAAATAATAAAATAAGGTAGCATAAATCTTCCTCATTAGTTATTAGTTGATAGTTTTATGATTAAACATATATTTCTTCAATATACAGCAAGTCATATTAAATTCTCTGAATTTCTCTATTTTTATATTAAGTGCAGGTTATGTTGCAGTTAAGTTTTTGTAAAAACTATAGAATTTTAGTTATTTAATTTGAAAAAAATATTCAATGGGACATACCAATGAATGATTAAAGCACACAGCATTTGCTGCTTAGAAAAGCGCCTCATTATTAATTTTCCATGATTTAATATTCACAGAATCTTATTTAATATCATAAAAAGTCCTTTTTGAGAGGACACCTATTAAAATTTCCCTATCTAGAATTCTAATTCTAAAGCAAATATATAGTGATTCTCTAATAACATCAACCACCACTGTTTAACTGACTGGTGTTATTGTTCTAAATGTATCAACGAATCCAAAAACTTTACTCTTTGGTAGTTATTACTACCTTGTAATGTCTTCTCAGATATGCTGAATTTCCTTTAATGTAAATTCTGCCAATTTTAAATTAAAAATAATATATATGCAGTCAATCAATTTAGTACTAGGTGTGGTAAAATAAAATATAAAATGATGTTGAAATCTTATAAATAACATAATTAGAAAGTTCATAAATTGGTCCTGGGATTAATTCAATTTGAGCCACAGGAAAGATAGTGGGACACATGAAAATAATGGAACATAGGAGCAGTTCTCAATTTGAGATTTTTGAAGGACAGCAATTACTTAGATACACATGTCTGACATGCTTACTAAAATACCAAAAATCACTTTTATTTATTTTTTTGCCAGATCTCATGTAGCTGAAAAGTTTCTGCTGGTTATTTCAGAAGAATAATTGTAACACTAGTGAGAAACAACTTTAAGTGCCATTTCAGATCTTTCTGATTCAATATGACAACAAGATTCTTAATTAATTTTAGGATGGTCAATTCTTTCATTATAATAATCTCTGATTAATCTTAATTTTTAAAATGAAATAACCAACAACTTTAAAAGATAAAGCTTTTATAAATTTTTATTTCTATTATTAATTTTAACTTTTATTATGATAATACTTATTGGATACTCAAGTATACTTTACTAACCCAGAAAAATTATGGCACACAGTGAGTTTCTGAGGCTGGCTTTGAACTTGCAACCATTCTACCTCAGCCTCTTGAGCTGCTGGGATTACAGAAATGAAGTGCAGCACCATGTCTGGCTGTTTGCAAAATTCATGTCAAGATGTTTGTTGAATAGTTCTCCTCTAGTTTAGCTGCTCTGCTGTTGCCCATGCACATAAATGCTATTATTGAGTCAAGGATCAACTCATATCCTACCTCCCCTGTGAAGCTCTACCCAGTTTCACGGTGAGGAAAATTGCTTCCTGTGCATGAGTTTCAACATATCTCTCAGAACTTACACGTTATACCTGATATTAAAGTATTTCTTTTACATGCTTCTCTCTCCTACCAGCTTAAAATCTCATGAACAACAGATAGAGATCCTTACCTAAAGATCCTTAAAAATTTATCCCATGGATTGATTGCCCTATTCACTTACAAAAACAAACAAAAAAAGAACATGAGAATGAGGAAGAGCCCAAATATAATAAAAACTGAAACTAAAACAAGGACTGTGTATTTTAATTATTCACAGCATTCAATTGTGTGAGTCATCATTATTTATTTATTTAATATTTGACTGTGGATGGACATTTGGGTTGTTTCCAGTTTGGAGCAATTAAAAAACAATACTTCCATGAACATTCTTATATATGACTTTGGAGAAAATGTGTATGTGGAACTTAGGATATACCATGTTTATGTATTGTATTTCCAGTTTTCCCAAATGTGTTATTAATTTATACTTCCTCAGGACAGTATGAATTTCAGTTGCTCAATATCCACGCTAACATTTATTGTCTGTCTATTCCATTTAATCATTATTGTGAATATGTAATGATGTCTTAATGTGGTTTTACTTGCTTCCATTGATAACTACTGCAAATGAGCATTTTTTTTTCAAATTAATACTGGCTACTTAAATATTCTATTTTATAAACTATCAATTAAGTCTTTCACATTTTTCAATTGGGTTGTTATTTTTCTTTCTGATTTTAGAAATTCTTTACGTGGGCTACATATGCATGATTTGTGGATTCTATAATCTAAATATCTTCTCTCATTTAGTGGTTTTCCTTCTCACTCTCTTAGTAATGTCTTTTAATTTATTGTTCTTATGTGATTCATCTTTTTTTCACTTTATACTTATTGTTTTCAGTATCCTATTTAAGAAATTTTGACAAAAAGTCATGAAGTTCTTACTGTGAGGCGCTGTTATGGCCACAGATCTCCCACTCTGAGGAACACAATTAAATGTCAGCCCCAGCTGTTGTACTCTGATGTATATCACTGTATTTAGAGAGGCCACTATTGTCATAGTGTAGTCCCAGCCAATGACTGACTGGCAGGGATACAAAAGCAGACCTGCTCCTGGAGCCATGAGATTCCTCTGGTGGGTAGGTTAATGTGGAGGACTATATCAACATTGCTGATTTCACAGAACTACACTGACTGCTAATATTGCCCCACCCAACATGCCTTCTTTCCTCAGGTATAGTGACAGGGACTTCTGGAACATTACAAACATACTCTTTCTTCATTTGGGTGATATATGATCTTCACTGTTTTATGAAGTGAGCTGTAAGCATTTTTGTTTTTACCTCCTTATACTTTTACATTTGTTACATTCTAATATATAAATTCAATTTAAATATTCATTTAAAATAAAGATGGGGCAGAAGGAGCAACTAATTCAAACTTGGAGTGACTAGAAAATAAAATATGTGCTTTTCATATAAAAAGCACATATTTTATTTTGAAAGACACAAAACTTCAGGAAAAAAAAACACAAATAGGAAGTAAAATATTTCAGTCTGAGCTTTATCCCTTTATGAATCACATGTTTAGTAAATCAGTGCCCCAGTTTTTTCCTTTCAAACAGAGTATTATGGCCTAATATATTGCTTTAATTAAAAAAGAAAGAAAGCAGGTTTTAAAGACTGCCATATAAATGCAACAATCTATTAGCATAAGACATTCAAAAACTATTTTCAACTTTCTTTCAATGACTTTTCCTATCATTGCTTGTCCATATGCAGTATCGGCTGTACTACAGCCTGCATTTATCTACCCAAGGTTTAGTTTGCCCCTTGGATAGACAATGCTATTCCCCTTAATTGTTAACATTCTAAAGGGCTGAGATGAAACATCTAATAGCTTAGATGAAAATAAAGGTAGGCATTAGACAACAATTGTTGTGTCAGTTACTAAGAAACTTAATTACAGGCACTGATATCAATGGAGCAGAAAATTTTGGTTCAATGATACCACTAGAACATATCATCAAATTTCATGAACAATAGTCCTTAAATTATGTTCCAAATAATAGCATTCAAAGTAATAAAATGCTAAAAGAAAAAAAAAGACATATGAGCAAAAGTTACAAAAAGTAGCTTTTTTTGTTGTTCTTTTTCTGGTTTTGTTTCTGAAGAAGGTAAAGGTATATAAAAGATTTTATTAAAGAACCTTGTGGTAGAGATGAAAAAAAAGAAAGAAGGCCGAGTGCAGTGGGAAGAAAATAATTAAACTAAACATAATGAAGTATTTTATTTTACTTATTCAGGGAATCTCAAATGATCAATCAATTTTGCTGAGACATTTCTGTTTAGGTCTTCCATATTTTGCATCCTTATTTTTACATTGTTAATTTCTTCTACAAATAACTGATATTCTCCCTACTCCTCATCCTATAATATAAACTAATTTTTCAAAAACAGCCAGCAGTTACAACCATTTGTTACACATTTGCTGCTACAATAACACTAAAAAGAAGCAAAAAAAAATAAAGTTCACCATCAGAAAACGCATACCCTCAAGACTTATTTTTATCAGTGACTTCTACTGAACACTAGTTCCAAGACATGTTAACACATCTATTAAGAGTCAATCGTCAAATACCCTACGTGAAAAACTGGGTTAAATTCAACAACTTCTTAAAATATTGGTAGATTTTCTGAAAGGTCTTAATATATTTATATAAGCTGTGAATCTAAGAAAGGAAATGCATATATAGTATGTTGCATACTTATTTGATTACCTTTTTCATGGAGCATCTGGGAGAATTTTATTTAAGAAACCATATATTATAAATATTCAGAGTCCCTCATAGCAATATCAGAGACAGGATACATACAAATAGGTGCTTAGGACTGAAAGCAACTTTTGGATTAATGTTTAAACCAACCAATCCTCCCTGGATCACATACTACCACCATAAGAAAGTTCAGTTCATATACAGGATGTATAAAAATAGTTTTAAAAAGATTTGTATCATAGCTATTATTATTGTCTTATTACTGACTTGAAGCTTCTATTGAAATAGCTTTATTACAGTGATTTTATATATTTTTCCTTCATCTATGTGGTTTTACAAAGTATCTTTCTAATTCTCAGAAAATGTGCAAGAATAGCTTTGTTGTACATAAGACAGATATAAGCAAAGTCTTGCCAGAGAGAAATGAAAAGGTTTTAATATTCAGTGTAAAACAATGTACTATTGATGACCAAAAGAGGCCCAAGAAATGAGAACTCTAGGACTCACTTTCAGCTTATGCATGACACTTGAGAAAAAAAGGGACTAGAATATACTCCACTCAACTGTGTGTGTGTGTGTGTGTGTGTGTACATGTGTATGTGTGAGGATAGTGTATTCCTTTCTATCATTTTCCCCCTGTTTTTCTAGAATATTTTCAATAATAAATGTTATGGTGCCCACAATAAAGATACTTTTAAAGTTATTGCATGAATATTTTAAGTAATCAAAAGATATGAAGAGCAAAGATTTTATATATGTATGGTTTGTATAAACATGCAACAGAACGGTGTATAACATAAAGGTGCATTTATATAAAATATAATTTTTAAAATGGAGCCAAAGAAAACTATAAGTATATCAATCTACTTACTAAGAATATATCAAATCAGGTTCCGATTTCTTCAACATAAAGACAAAAAGAAAATTACTTATGTTATAGCTGGTTTTCATCATTGAATCTAGTGGAAGTCATTAAATGATGTAAACCAGTCTCTTCCTATGCATCCACACACACACACACACACACACACACACACATACACACAATCTCTACAGATACAATCATGTAAGAATTAAATATACAGAATTTCAACTTTTAATGTACATTTCATATCTTCATATTTCAAAGAGAAAATGTAGTTTGAATAAGAGCACATGTACGAAAGCCCACTGTGACATAAAACAATTTTAAAAAGTATGGTCAGAAAATATACAAATTTAGAAGATACATGTTGTGATTAAGTATTAATTACAGATGGTCAATCAAGTGTTTTCCTAATTTCATGGGAAAAAGATAGTACTATACTAAGCCATTCGTTTTAATAATTTTTTTTTTCCTCTTTAGGGTTATCTGTATGAAGAAGAAAAAAAAAAAACCTTTTCTAATATTTGGAAAGTAGATTCACACAAGGAATAAGACCTTAAGGAGCCATATTACAAAAGAGCTATACAGATTCAAAGCAATCCCCATCAAAATTCCAATGACATTCTTTACAGAACTAGAAAAAAGAAGTTCTGAAATTCATTTGGAAAACTAAGAGACCCAGAATAGTTAAATGTATTCTTAACAAGAAGAGGGAAGCAGGAGGCATCACAATACCAGACCTAAAATTATATTACAGATCTCTAGTAACAAAAAGCAGCATGGTACTAAATATCAAAATAGGTATGGAGACCAATAGAAGACATAAAGACAAACTCATATAAATATAGTTATCTGATACTAGATAAAAGTGCTAAAAACATAGTTGGAGAAAAGATAGACTTTTTAAATAAATGGTGCTCGGAAAACTTGCAATCCAAATGTAGAAGAACAAAATTTAACCCCTATCTCTCACCCTGTACAAAACTCATCTCAAAGCAGACGAAAACCCTAGGAATTAGATAAGAAATGCCACACTTTGCTAGAAGAAAATGTAGGCCTCACTTTCCATCAATATTGGCACAGAAATTGACTTCCTTAACAAGATTCCTAAAGTGCAAGAAATAAAATAAAAAAATCAATAGGTGGGATGGCATCAAAGATTCTGTACAGCAAAGGAAACAATCAAGAATACGAAAAGAGAGCCTACAGAATGGGAGAAAATCTGTGTCACCTGCTCCTCAGATAGAGCATTAATATCCAGGATATATACAGAACTCAGTAAACTTAACACTGCACAAAAAAATAAATAACCCAATAAATAAATGTGAAAAATAAGTAAACAGTTATTTCTCAAAAGACATACAAATGGTCAGCAAATATATGAAAAAATGTTCAACATCTCTAATAATTAGGAAAATGAAAATCAAAACTACAATGAGATTTCATCTCATTCCAGTCAGAATGACATATTATAAGGAATAAAAAAAAATGTTGGTGAGGATGTGGGGAAAAAGGTACATTCATACATTGTTGGTGGGACTGAAAATAGGTGCAAACACCATGGGAAGCAGTATGGAAATTACTCAAAACACTAGGAATGTAACCATAATATAACACAGCCATCCCACTCCTTGAGATAAAAAATTAGCACCCTACAGTGACATAGTCACAACAATGTTATAGCAGCAAAATTCACAATGACCAAGCTATGGAGCCAGACTATATGCCCTTCAACAGATGAATGAATAAAGAAAATGTGATATATATATATATACACACACACATACACACACATATACATAGAATGGAGTATTACTCAGCCATAAAGAATGAAGTTATGGCATTTGCTGGTAAATGGATGGAACCGGGGGCTATTGTGCTAAGTGAAATAAGCCAGGCCCCCCCCAAAATGTCAAAAATAGATAGAATATTTTCCCTAATATGAGGACACTAATTCAAAATAAGGGTGAGAATTAAAATAAGAAAAAGAAAGGTTAAAAAAAAGGAAAAGGAAATTTCATCAAAATAGAGGAAATATCAAAGTAGAGTAGACAAAGGGGATTAAAGAGGAGGAAGAATGGATGAGAAAAGGGAAGAACAGTGGAATAAATCTGACCAAATTTTCATGTGTATGCATGGATGTGGCACAGTTTGTCCTGGAAGTGAGTGTATCCACAAAACACTAAGTGAAAAAAATAAAATAAAATGTAAATGGATTGAAGAGGGATCAGTAGAGTGGAGGAGGAAGGAGGAGAAGTGCTGGAGACTAAATTGAAGCTGGTGGTGTTCCATGCTTATGTGATTATGTCAGGGTGTATCATGGTCTTGTATATAACTAAAAAAAATTTTTAATAAGTTGAAGGATTAAAAAACAACCTAAAGGTGAATCTCAAGAACCTAGAAAAGCAAAAACAAATGAAAAATCCCAAATTAGTAGAAGGAAATGAATAAATTCCCCCAAACTGATAATGGACAAATATTCTTACACAGAGTAGGTGATTTTATTATATATATATGTCTTGAAAGCAATATAAAATTCTGTGAATTATGTTAAAACCTACGAAGATGACTAAATTCAATGATTGATAATTGTTTCATTATCATTATGGTATATTGTATAAATTCTTTAATTCTTTTGTTTAATCACAAATAGTAAGGAGCAATTTGATTGCAAAGAGAGCCATTTATGAAGTATTTAATTTCAATTTCCTTTTGTAAACTAAATCCAAACATTTTATTTATTTACTATATTTGATGTTAGATAAATTTTGCATAACATTTATTAAGAAAAAATAATGTTTAAGTCAAGGACTTAACATTTAAATGTCATAAACATCCATTTTTATGAGTATGCAATGTTCTACACAAAAATATTAACTAGTAATATTTTCAAGACTATATATTCTGTATGAGTACAAACTCTCAAATCCAAACCCAGAAGCCTGACACATGAGGTTGGTCCTAAGATATTATTTATCCTTTTATACTTATACAACTTGCAACTACCCAGACTTGGTAAACAAGGAAAAAAAAACATAGATTTATAAATATCTACACATTACAGTTTATATTTATGTAGTAGTCCCTTTATAGACTTGATTCATTTTTTACATGTTGTTTCCCCCACACACACACACACATACAAACACAAATATGTGATTCCTGATTCTGCATAATAATAGTGATACACACAGTAACATTGTTGACATTAGGAATTAGTTACTGAAGTTGAATACTAATTGTATCTGAGCTTTTGACAGCCAAGAGAAGAAGGAAAATGATGCTGGGTTCTATGCAGCCATCATTAACTCTTTGGTTTGTCATTGTCATTATAATCTAAAATATTTTACAGATTTCTGTAAGCATTCAGACATTATAACACTGTTCAAAGTTATTGGGTATTTCCTAAAAAATACAGACAGAAACAACAATTCAATAATATTCAGGTAATTGTTTAAAAATTATTAGGAGAAGCAGTCAACATTAACACAAAATGATTCCATAAATGAGTTGGTGATAGAAATATTCTGATTTAACAAAAATGGATACATTTCACTTCTATTTGTTCTAGAATCATACTTGATTTTGTGGGTTTACAACAACCTGCATCTGGGTAAAAGTAAGTAAATAATAATTGCTTGTTACCTTGCAGCCTGTGTGAGGTATTTACATACTTATAGTCAACACCATACCAAGGATTTATGAGGAAAAATGCAAAATAAACAAAAAATAATTTCTGCCAAAAAGTTAGTGTGCTATTTGAAAGGTTTACCTTGTACATTATGCAGCTACTGTGAAAAACAATATAACAGTTGCTCAAATCAACTAAAAGTAGAATTAATGATCTCATGATAAAGCAATTCCATTAAGAGTTTATTCCCAAAGAATTGAAGTCAGGGACTCAGATATTTTTATCCTGATGTTCATAGCAGCATCATTCACAGTAACTAAAAGTTAACTGAACAAACTGAGTGTTCATCGACAGACAAATAGACAAACAAATATGACAAAATATTATTTGGATAAATATGACAGAGTGTTATTCAGACTTACTGAGTAATGGAATTCTTACCTGTGTTACGATGTAGATAAAGAAGACATTACATAAAGGGAAGACATTATATAAAGTGAAATATGTCCAACATAAGAACATAGAATAATCAAACTCATAATACATAAGATAAAACTGAGACTGCCACAAGATTGGAAAGAATGTGGGGGTGTTGTTCAATGGGGTACATAGTTTTAGCTTGGAAAACAGAAAAAGTTCTCAGATGGTGGTGATGGATACGCAGTGATAGAAAAGCATCACTTGACTGTAGAAATGGTTATGTTATAATGTTATATTATGTATATTTTATCTAATTTTTGAAAGATAGAAACAAAAAAGAATACTGTATATTCTTTTGTACTTATATTATTATTCTTTAAAAGTTCTAGAGTACATTAGAAAACTATCTTTCTACAGGGAAAAAAATAAAAAAATAAAAAATGAAAAAAAACTATCTTTCTATAGGGAAAAATAAATATTCAATATTTGCTAGCTTTGAAACTATCAATGTTTTCATGTGCTCCTTCAACCAAAATGGGCTTTAAAATGAAAGAAAATGCTCTTGTTTCTGTTGTGTTTCTATTTCTAGCTCATACTCCTCCATGACCTCATTTAGCAGTGATTTCTAAACTGGATTTATTTAAAAAATTGTAGTATTCAAGTCCACCTGAGAACTATAGAATCAGTATTTTGAATGGTTCTACCCAATATTTTTCTTTTAAACTGCCCAGTGACTCTGATTATAAATCTCCTTGGAACTACTTTAGTATTTTATTTGGTGTGTGGTTTCAGGTGAATGATGATAGATGAACTTATTCATGAGGGCTGTTGAAATACCACATTCTAACTTTTGCTTTAAAAACAAACACATTTAGGAATGAGGAAATATTCTAATATTTCTTTCCACATTGAATAATATAATCTGAAAGCTTTCATTGCCTGTCATCCACTGTGTGGGCACTTGTCATTAGCAAAAGGAAATAACATATTCATTTTATACCTAAGGCCTTTATAAGAACAGCATGGTTCCAGAAAGTCTAATAATCTCCATTGATCCATAAAATTTGATGGCAGTATCATTATGAATCCATCCTAAACTGTAATTCCCTTTAGAACATGCATAAATTATATATTCCAGACATATAAGGTTGAAATTATCTTAGGCTGATATTGAAAATTATACCTATTTAGCTTATAAAGTCATTGCAAATATGTTTAAATTGACCCAAGTTTTTATAAAAATTATCTTTAAAAGTTCTAGAGTACATTAGAAAACTATCTTTCGATAGGTAAAAAAAACTGGCTTTTTGTAAGGAGACAATTACATAGGCATAGGCCCCAAAGTTTCTTCTCTTCCAAACATATTTTTCACAAAAATATCAAATAAATTTTCTTGATATACCACTGAGTAAGTCATTCTTGTGATTCAAACTACAACATGAACAAAAACTACTAATTCCTCAGACCTTTTATCTATTAAAATGAAGCCCACACTCCTTAGTCTGACAGTAAATTTGGTAAAAATCTGACCCCCAGCTATGTTGAAGACCACATTGTATTTCAATTGTTTATTATATCAATGTCAAAATTATAAGACACCTGGAGGCTGTGTTCTACTTTTCATTTAAACATTCCTTCATATGGTATCCAGTAATGCCCAGATATCCCAACCCTCTTCCCACCTTCTATGAACCTGACACCAGAGCTGGAGTTGCTTTCTGCACAACCCAAGAATGGCCCAGGGTCCCCTTGCTTTATATCCCAGGCTCTGTGAGACTGACACGGTGAGAGAGATGGTGTCCTTTCCTTTCATTTCTTTCCAGATGGCCCCAAAAGTGGTTCTATCTTGGCATCCAGTCACAACTCTTTGCCCATAGCTTTTATAATGCTGTTTGAGAAATGTAATTTTTAAGTATGATTGTTAAAACAAGCATAACTTTAAAACTAAGAAGTATATTCAACATGGAACGTGCAGACAACACTTTTGCAGATATAAGAATTATTTTTGAGATGAGGCACAGGTATCTTCAAAAACCTTACATTAAAAAAAAAAAAAGAAAACCACATAATAGGTAACAGCTTTAAAAAATCCTGTCTTCATCTCATAAGGAAGAAAAAAATTACATGGAGGGTCTCATCAACCATAGCATCTCCTAAACTTCCCCCAATTTTTCATATTCTTCCATGTATAACTTCCACTTATAACTGCAGGCATGGTGGCTAGTAGATACTTCCTTCTTAACAGATTTGCACCTTCATAACTACATATTAATCTCACTCTATCTGAACCTCTTCACTGGTATCTCTGATAAAACAATCCCCCTTAAGGTCTTTCTCAGTCTCTTCCCCTCCATGATCCTTTCTTTGGTCTTTCCAACTGGAAATAAGCTCCCTCATCTGAAAATTCTTACTACATTTTATTTGTGCCCCCATTTTGAGCCACATAAACATTATCTTAATTGCAACAAAGAAGTTTGAATACAGATTGCATACCATTGTCAGTTTATAATCTCACTGAATGCAGATATCTTGTATTACTTATTTTGGCCAATTCATACCAATATATCATCAATAATTTTGGTAAATAAATGCACGAATGTTTAAAAAAAAGTTAATCCTAAAAAGTTAATCTTATTAATATCAACATGAGTGGATCTCTTAAAAATAGAACAAAATTATATCATGAACTACTGTAGTGGTAACCCTAAATTTGATACATACTCATAAACTAAGCTAAAGGGAAGTGTCTGTGATCTGTAATGAAATTAAAGAAATACAGAATCTCTTCAACTCTTGCTCTTTTTCTCTATAGTCTTTATTAAGTATTCTACTTGATTTAACCACTGTTAGTTTAGGAGACTATCATCATTAGACATTCTGTGACTTCACTGTTGTAGCTAAATACCAATATGATATTCCAATTCAATACCAAAAACTTGGAATTGACTTCTTATTCTGATTATGCATACACAATAATGGTTATTTCTAAAAGTGATGTGCAGCAACAAAACCAAATCATTTTATAGACAATTTCTAATATTCTAAAGTCAAAACACTATAGTCTTTTTCTATGTTCCCTTCTTCAAACAATACTTAAGTACATATTATCATCTCTTTCAAATAATTGTTTGATTTTATATTGTCTCTTTTCAACTATATTCACCCAATCACCACATTGCTACTAGATTGTAAGCTCCATGAGAGTAGTGATTCTAATGCTTGGGCTGAAAAACAATGTTTGACATTACAAGAACCAATGCATAAACTTGAATGATTGCATACTATCATGAACAACTTTCTTTGTTAAACTAATAGTTTCATGACTCTGAATGATACATTTATCCAAGAGTTATAATAATATAAATGTCTTTTATTGAATCAAGCAAGCTATACAGCAAGAGTTCTCTGTCGGTGAGTCTGACCCCAGAGAAGAGAGAGGGAAACACAAGAAGCTTGCGAAATATGCTTTTCAGGTGTTCATCACTCAGGGAGTTCGGACTGTGGGCTGGATGTGGTGTGTGTCTGTTTGCATATTTTAATAGCACAGGGTCAGAATTTGAACCCAGAAAACATCATCTCAATAGTTAATGTCCTGTCCTGTATATGCCATGATTTTAGTCTCCTCTCCCATTAACAGCAAGTAATGTCCAGGCCCAGTAATTGCCTTTCCTATACTGAAGGCCCATATGCAAAAATAAGAACATGTAGATTCCAAGATCTGGCCCTGGCATTAGAAAAGCTAAAGGCAAAAATATTTCTTAAGTACCACACATGTGGGCCAGGTTGGCGCTCTCCACGCCCTTGTGAGAGTCCTATCTTGAGAGGAGCCTTGGGGCCTTGGCCCATATTGACTTAGCCTAGCCAGCTGGCCCTCATTATCAAGGCCAAGGTGGTTCGGGAACAGCAGAAGCCCATTCTGTAAGGCTCCCTGTAGGTGCAGGTGTAAGATCATTCATTACCCCTCCTACACACTGGTCAGTCTTTTATAGAAATTCTGGATGGAGCATGTCTATTTACAGATATAGGTAACTGATGACTAGTTCTTTATACATGCTTATAGAATCCCTGGGACCACACAGCCTTTGAGTTAGACATCTTTTTTTTTTTTTTTTTTGCGGGGTGCGGGCGTGGAATTGGGGGTTGAACCCAAAGGTAGTTAATCACTGAGCAACATCCTCAGCCCTTTGTATTTTGAAACAGGGTCTCATTAAGTTACTTAGGGTCTTACTAAGTTGTTGAGGCTGACTTCAAACTTGCAATTCTCCTGCCTCAGCCTCAGGAATCACTGAGATTATAGGTGTGCACTACCACATCTGGTAGGGTTGGACCTCACTTAAATTTCTCCTCTGCAACAGTGCTAAAGAATCCATTCTCCCTTTCCTAGCTGGGTACCCTGTAACACACATTGGTATACATAAGAGGCAGCTAAGCGCATGGACTAAGAACAGGGGTTTGGGAGCCAACCAACTAGTCAGGATGTTCTTAATCATGATTGAAAACTCCTGCAGGGGCTTTGGAATTACTTAGTGAAATCAGATTGTATACCAACTTTCCTCCTCTAACATGGCTTTAAAAAGTTAAAAAATTAAAAAAAAAAGAAATCTTGGTAGGTGGTTACCAAAGGAGAGTCTGAGAGAGAATAGTGAGATTTTCAATACAGAAGCTTCAGGTGCCTAACATAAGTTTAGAATAAATGAAGTGCTAAAAATTCCCAGTTCTTAAGGAACTTGATCAGGTATTTTTATATGGGTGATGGTAGAGTCAATTTACTATAATATTTAGATTCCATTGTATAAACTAGTAACAATATTGACAATACTTAGGAATTATAACCTTTACCAACAATAAAACTTCTGATGAAAAGTTTAGATGCAAAGTATAGAATATGTAAGAAGGTATGTGATTTTTCAAAATTCTTTTAGGAAATACATGAGCAAAACTGAAAGACATGTTTAACCACCACTTCTCTGAGGGATGGGGGAAGCCCCAATTTCTTAACCCTTCTACCAAGGTTAAATTCACATTGCCAGTATTATTATGAGCATGAGGTCACTGTACAAAGTTGGGAAAGGACTCACATAATAAGGTCTAGTCACCTGATACCAAATGGTTCCCACACATCCTGGGTTCAAGAT
This sequence comes from Callospermophilus lateralis, assembly GCF_048772815.1. Lineage (NCBI taxonomy): Eukaryota > Metazoa > Chordata > Mammalia > Rodentia > Sciuridae > Callospermophilus > Callospermophilus lateralis. The sequence continues at coordinate 90,609,541 of NC_135314.1, forward strand.
TGAGTTTTATTTTTACTTCATGATATGGAAAGTTTCATTATAAGAAAAAACTGTGAAATATATAAACAAATATAGGTAAATACATATTTTTTAAAAGCATCATGATTATCTAGAATTAATTCAGCCTGGGATATCACACAAAACGAATCTAATAGAAAATAAATTACAAACATGGCACCATGGTGCATGCCTATAATCTCAGCTACCTGGGAGGCTGAGGCAGGAGAATCACAAGTTCAAAACTAGCCTCAGCAACATAACAAGGCCCCAAGTAACTTAGAAAATCCTGTCTCATTTTTTTTTTTTTAAATGAAGTTTTAAAAAAAAGGATTGAGGAGGACTGGGGCTGTAGCTCAGTGGTATACATGTGAGGCATTGGGGTCGATCCTCAGCACCACATAAGAATAAATAAAGATACTGTGCCATCTACAACTAAAAAATATTTTTAAAAAATAAAGGACTGAGGATGTGGCTCAGTGGTTAAGCACATCCTGGGTTCAATCTCTGATATTTATTAATCAATCAGTCAATCAATAACAAATTAAAAAGAAAGTTTTTAGCCAATGAAAGGAATTGTCAAAATTTTCAACATTGATAAAATCATAGGTTCTATCTACATGAGAGAATGGCTACTAAAAACAGATACAGGATTACTAACCAAAAGGGAAATAGAAAATGGGGAAAAGTGCTATCTATTATAGGAACTACAAAAATTAGAGTAATACAAGACCATTAAAAGAAAAGACAGGGGCTGGGAATGTGGCTCAAGCGTTAGGGCGCTCGCCTGGCATGCATGCAGCCCGGGTTCGATCCTCAGCACCCCATACAAACAAAGAGGTTGTGTCTGCCGAAAACTAAAATGTAAATAAGATATTTTTTTTAAAAAAGGGTTACAGATCAGGGCTGAGAATATAGTTTAGTCAGTAGAGTGCTTGTTTAAAAAAAAAAAAAGACAAAGTGTTCTAGCTAACTAAATAGTCTAGGAAGATGTACTGTGTTATGTATAGCAAGTGTAAAACAAATATTTGATAATTATACCAACTCCAAAATGTCTAAAACAAGCAAAACAAAAAAATTGGGGTCAAGTTCTTTATACCATGTTTAATACAGTAAAGAAATAGTGAAACATTTTTTATCAAGAATGAATAAATGATGGCACATGCCTGTAATCCCAGCGGTTCGGGAGACTGAGGCAAGAAGATTTAGAGTTCAAAGCCAGTCTCAGCAAAAGCGAGAGTCTAAGCAACTCAGTGAGACCTTTTCTCTAAATAAAATACAAAATAGGGCTGGGGATGTGGCTTGGTGTCAAATGCCCCTGAGCTCAATACCTGGTATAAAAAAAAACAAAACAAAAAGAATGAATCAATGAAAGTGTCTCTTAGAATATTCATTCATATGGGAAAATTTCCTTACAAATATTCCTGAGTACAGTTAATATGTAATATGCTAAAGCATGCTTTGGGTATTGCATCCCACCTCCTGCATGGGGGATAAGTTCTAATGCCCTAGGTGATGCCTGAAGCCACAGATGGTACAAAACCCTATGCATGCTATATTTTTTCCTGTACATACAAAGATACGATAATGTTTAATTTATAAAGTAGGGATAGGAAGAGATTAACAACAATAATATGGAAAAATAAAACAATTATAACAATATTCTATAATAAAAGTGATGCAAATAATTTCCTCTCTGAAAAGTCAGACACATATTTACCCAGCAGCTTGGGAAGCTGAGGCAAGAAGATCACAAATTCAAAGGCAGCCTCAGCAATTTAGTGAGACCCTGTCTCAAAATAAAAAAAAATATAATAAAAAGGGCAGAGGATGTTGCTCAGTGGATAAGCATCCCTGGGTTCAATCCCTAGTACAAAAAAAGAAAAGACACACATTGATATTTTTTGTACCACAGTTAACTATAGATTACTACTCTGTGGAGAGCAAATGTATAGACGTGAATTGGTGTGAACATACTTTATATATAAACAGAGATATGAAAATTGTGCTCTATATGTGTAATAAGAATTGTAATGCATTCTGCTGTCATTTATTTTTTTAAAAAAAATCAATAAAAATAATTGTAATGCATTCTGCTGTCATGTATTTAAAAATAAAATCAATTAAAAAAATAAAAAGCTATTCTTACATAGTCTCCTTAACTGATTATACTTACAGTGTCCACATAAGATGATGTGTACAGCAGTGATTTGAATCAAATCATGACCTCTGACTCTCTCATGGTTACTTTTGCCCTGGGAGCTGTCTGTGAGAAAGTGCAGATAGAGATGTACCAGCTTCTGTACTGGCCTGAAAAGGCTCTGTACAAAAGTACACACCTGTTATCAGTGGAGGAATTGAGTTCAGGCACCAAATCCCTGGGAGAGTGAATTCTGAGCAAAACAAGATGACTCCAATGTCTCACCAGTCCTTCATCCTTCAGATTGCCTACTTTGCTGAAACTTTCCCACAAATAAATGTTTAGATAAAAGCTATATAATAAATGACTGAACTAGCTCTGGTGTCAGTCTTCCTCCTTCAGGGGTTGACTGAACCACCTTGCCCCACCTTTTTCTCTACGTGTGTCTGTTTGTCTTTTCTTCATCCCTCATCACCCCTCTTCTGGCTTGAATTAAGGCCCAGGCATGAGGCCTCAGCAAGATGGCTTTGGTTTTCTAAAATGTCTGATCTTCCTTCTTAATAGCACCTGGTGCCATGGTTGTATGTCTACTCATGCCACTATCTGTGGAGAACATGCCCCTTACATTTCCTTCATATTTGATGTACATTAACAGTTTCAGCTTAGAGGGATCACTCTGTTTAGCTCTTCTTGGTGACTGCACCCAGAGTTAGGATCCTTTGTCCCTATGTGTACTTCTAATATCTTAATGATGAAATACTAAATTACAAAATTGGTGGTCATCAAATTGGTGGCCTTAATAAAAGACAGACAATTCTTTTTTTTCCCCCATTTCAGCAATCTATCCAAGAACCTGATATAAACTAGACACTCCATAATTACCTACTGAATGAAAACCATGCAGAAAAGTCTTCAATCTTTCCACTGTGAAAAAAAAAATAATGCAATAAGCTCATATTGTGCACTTTAGAAAGCAAAAACACAGCAGATATTTTTTATTTGAATTTCATCTATATGGCAATAAAAGGCAGTCTCTTTGAAGGTGTGAAATTAAATCATCACCCTGTTACTATGATTTTATTTGAAAATGTATTTATTTATTAAATATAAATATGAGCATTTTGAACATTTAGTAATTTAAAAACTGACTACTCATGTAGATTATTCTGGCACCCTACTCACAAAAGAATCACCAAGATATTACAACAAAGCAATATTATATGAAAACATAATTTTAAAAAATAAAATTATTTACAGGAAGAAATCAAGTATAATTTAGGTTTATGAAACTCTGAAATATGTGTATATAAATGTGTATGTTTATATATATATTTTACAGAGATACATAATTTTTAAAATTGAGGCCAAACTCCTTCAAAAGACTCTATTACTGTGCACAGTAGTTTCAATGTAAACTTCTACTCTCTTTAATGTATCAAATGATTTTTTTTGAATTAGACAGATATCTGAAACACAAGATTGTGTAGGTAGAGGTTTAATATACTTACTTCCAGAACTATAAACTACTTATTATAAAAAGAAAATTCTAAAGAAGAAACAGGAAAGGGTATTAATATTTCCTGGGTGCCTTCTGGAACTGGTATAGGAATTGCAACAGCTATGCTTGAATCTCAACAACTGAACACCTACATATTTATTTTGTAACTTGAGATCTTTAACTCATCTGTTAAATAGTAAATATTAATTCTTTGACATCAAAAAATAAGGTCCAGATCTTTACATACCATTTAATTGTCTGAAAAACTCAATGAAGCTACATTATTTTACAGGTAAGGAAAATGAATCCCAAGATTCTATTGGGTAATTTATCCAGAATCATATTACTAATAAGTAGTAGAATCAAATGCAGATCATTTTATCTCCAGGTCTATGCTGTTTATAATGTACCCCACTGTCTCCCATATGGAAAAGCACATACTTGGCAAGACTCTACATTGAATGATGAATGATGGACACAAGCTCATCAAGGAAACTCTTTTAGCATGTAAAGAAAGCATCAGGATTCAGTAGCCAATCACATCACATCAAATCTCACCACTCTGGTCTTTCTGAGGAAACACTGGCTTCTGGGGGTAAGGCAGCAGATCCCAAAGTAATTTGCCTCTAAAAGGAAGTAGTCTATTACCTTGCCTTAAATAATGCAGCATTCAGTTATTACTTCTCACCAGAATGACAGTTTAAGCACAGGGCATTAAAAAACTGTTTTCTCCTGTTCTAGCTGTCTGTTATTTATTGCCTCATACACTACTTGTCTGGAAGTGATGGATAAATATTTGAAGGGAAAGATGCATCATTCTGGATGTTCCATGAAATTCAAGATGGATAAAAGTCAATGTTTCAGGCTCATCTATTTTTAGCTTTTTTTCTATAATAAGGTAAAATCAAACTTTAAGTGTTTTAAGACTCCTTTATTAAAAATAAAATATGGTTTATTAGTTCCTATATCATTTTTTAAAGAATAATTCTATTCCAACATGTTAAGAAAATTTTTCCTTAGGAAAAATGTATTTGAAGCAATTAGGTTATCTTTTGGATCACAGATTTTTAAAATATGTTTTATTCTTGAATTATGTTTTCACATGACAAATGACAATAGAAGCAACCAAATAATGATAGTATCAATTCAGCGCATGCCATTTCTATTTTACAGAGAAAAACCACAAAATTTAATATAAAAAAAATCTCTTCTTAAAATCCAGACAAAGCTGATTTGTTTTTAATAATACCTATTCATTAAACACTTACTGAAGATTAAGTCAACAACTGAATTTTTAAAAAAGTAAAATATATTTAAAGTGATAGTTCTTCCCTCTGAAGTCTAGTACTTCCCTTTAGGTCTTCATTCAAAATTACTGTCTCAATAAAACTTTTCCTTATCACTTGACTTAAAATTGCAACAGTTCTTTCCCAGCATCTTCTTTTGTTCTTCATTTCTTTATTTTTTGTGACATTTACAAACATCAAACATAGTATATATTTTACAGATACACTTGTTTAATGCCTCTCTCTCCAAATTTAAATGTAATTCACCATAAGAATTCAGATATTTTGATTTTTTATTATTATTTGTAATAAGTAAATGCTATATCCGGAATGTTTGTTAACAGTGCCTGGCCTATAACAAGTATCCCAAAATATTGTTTTAATGAAAATATTCGGTCTCTTTGCAAATAACCCTTTGAGATAGCATTAATTAATTTGGTTAAAGAAACTAAAGCTGAAAAGATAAAGTGACTAAACAGAGTTATAAAGCAATTACTCACTAGGTTTGTGGACCCTCAAGGTCAAGCCTTTCTATTCAACTATATTGCTAGAAAAAGGAATCACCCCATTTGTGTACTTGTTCTACAGATTCATCTATCTTTAAATAAATTCTGAGCTGATATAAAAATTATAGCAATGAAATATACCTTTTAAATACCCTTCATGACTGGTTCTCTTTCAGAAGGTCATTCACTTTGGATGAGCACATGGCTCTGGAAGGGACATCACTGGGGTGGTAAGGGAGACTGGGGATCAGCTCAGACCATCTGTATCAACCCTGGAAATCAGTGTGTTGACAGATGTCACAGCCAGTTTTCCCTCATATCCAGTAACCTGAATGTCATGAAACATTTGCTAAGACAAAATAAATTATACAAAATATTTAAATTTATCTAGGGACATTATCTGAAAGAAAAATAGTGAAAAACAACAGATCTCTGAAGTCTTCACATCTCATATATTTATTGATATTTAACGATTTAATATTTAATGATACATAGACATACTCTGTAACCTATGTTTAAGTCTTGTTCATTTCATTTTTTCTACTTTTATTCCACTAACCTATTTTGAAAATAAAGTGAAATAATTCCATTTCCCATTGCACACACTACACATACACTTTTATTCCTACCCCCTCCCCCTATTGACTGCTTTCAAACAACAATTAGAGTCACAAGTAGAGATTAGTCTGCATTTGAGGAACTTGATGAGGAAAATGCATTTTGACAGAACAGAAAGAGAGAAACTCAGCACCTAGTTCAAAGTTAATATCTTAACCATAGGGAATGGGTGAAAGAATAATACTTGTCTTACTCCTACTATTAACTGTTTACTTCCAACCACTCCCATGTACTTGAGTGACAATGGTATGATAAAATTGGTGGGAATTTTATAATTAATACAGTTGAATAATTTGCATAAATTATTTCATCTATTCTTTCATATACAAATGCTTCTTTTGTTCTTTACAATCTATGGCTTAAATCAGAAGTAAAAGTTAACTAGATACATAAATAATATATAATCCCAAGAAATAGCATCTGGCCAATAACAGATGCTGATAATAAACCAGGGTTCTATGATAAGTGAGAATGATTATCAGGTAGACTTTACACAAGTAGATCAGTTACACAAGTGAATATCATGCCATAAGAAACTCTTCTGGAGTAAAGAGTACAAGGTGGAGCCAAAAAGACCCCTAAACTCCTTCTGAGAGTGAAAGGAAGTTGAATGAATTCTTTACCCAGGAAAAGTGGAAATTATAAGGCTACCCCCAAAGCATTTTTACCAGGAAGACTCTTATTTAATTTTGTGAACTAGCAGATCTCACTGGAAGCCCAGGGATCTGATTGTTAAAATGAGTAATGTAAGGACAGATGAAGACAGGCAAGAGCTTCCAATATCTGATATAATTTACCTCCATTATTCTGTTTAACAAAGTCTTCAATAAATACAGACAGAACTATTGAAGTGATAAAACAATTATTTGTGTCCCTTGTTCATTCCTCCAACTGACTTATTTATTTAGCACTAAATTTGGAATAAGTCAAAACCTTGGCCAAAGTGGTGGGTGAAAATATCAAAGATGTTAGATTTTAAACAAGTTTTTAAAATATATTTTCACATTATAATATAGCAAAAATGGTATCATAATATCATAGGGTAAGAGTGACCCAAGTTTTACCCAAGGTAAAATATGTATGAAATATATAAGTAGTGACTTCCTGGCAAGTCACTAAATGATAAATAATGAAAATCATGATTTAATAGTAATGGTTTTAAATAGTAATATGTTTTAATCAACAAAATGAAAATGTACAAAAACATTTGTTCCAGAGATAAATGTAGTTTGGTTTTTAAATAAGTGTTATAGATATAATGTATTATCTTTCATCAACACCACAGGAAAAGGTAATTAAAATGTAACCACTGTGACATAATATACTTAAAATCTGCTCCAAATGGTGTACTATATTCAAAGTTTGAGAGTGACTTCCACCACATTCCTTATGCATAGTATTATGCTAATAAGCAACTACACTTTGAACTTAGAATTTTGGAGCTAATTGTCACTTTTGGTTCAGGGTGAAATTGCTCACTCTCTTGCAGACTTATTTGCATGCAAAGGATTGATATAGACTCTGTAGCATATGCATATGTAAATGGGTAAGAATGGATGAAGAAAGGAAACCTTAAACCAGATTATATAAGCTCACTATAGAGATAAGGGATAGACCCTGCAGAAGTGAGTGGATATTAAATTTAAAAAAAAAGATAAAATCTGAGAACATATGCCTTATTCTTAAAAGATGATTGTTTTAAGTGATGATTCTTTATTAAAATTACATTATAAATATACTACAGTATAAAAGAATGCTTGTTTCTTCCTCTCTCTTTTCTTCATCTTCAACCATACAGACATTTATGACCAACTAACAGAAATCTTACAGATGCCCATAAGAAAAGAACAGACTCACCTCTCCCTGCACATAAAAAAGTTCCATGGCCAGAGTACATATAAGTCAGAAGAATTAATGGGCAATGAAGAGAAACAGTATGCTTCAAAAGAAAAACAAGGTAAACTCTCAGAAATAATGCAATAGTGCTAAAAAAGGTTGAAAGAAGAAGAAGTAATAACAATGCTATCACCATGTATCTTTCTTTATAACTATAGGAATACCTTCATAGTTCAAAATATAGGAATCATTTGGGAATACAGGAATGAAGGTTTTAATCCAACCTCTGCAATTAACTCAAAATATAGTCTTGATTAAGCCATTTACTGTGTTCACATCACAATATTCTTATTTGTAAAATGAGGGGCAATAATAGGCAGTCTTCAAGATAATATTTAACTCTATGATTTTTATCTTCAAATGAAGGTTTCTTTTTAAAAAATTAATGTTTGTAAGGAGAAAACTTCTTTTTGCACATAAATTTAAATGCCCTCAATTTTGAGATCCTTTAAGTAATAAACCCCAAACCATAAACTGATACTGCACAAAAGAAAGAGAAAAGGAAAATAAGTGCAAATAGTTCTGTGAATAAATGAGTCCAACTTTGTAAACTGTACGCATTTTGGGATTCTGCAATTTTTTAAAAATTATCACATATACTGAAAAATTATATGTGATGAATTTGAATTTTGAGTCAACATGTTTAAGAACATTATTTAAAATTTGGTATTAAGAGTTCTGAAAGTGCTGGGCACAGTGAAGTATGCCTATAATTCCAGGCACTTGGGAGTCTGAGGAGACAGGAAGATCAAAAATTCGAGGTTAGCCTCAGCCACTTAGTGAAACTCTTAGCAACTTAGTGAGACCCTAACTCAAAATAGATAGATAGATAGATAGATAGATAGATAGATAGATAGACAAATAATAATAAAGGACTAAAAGGGCTGGGGATGTCATGCAGAGGTAAAGAGCTCCTGTTTCAATACCCAGCATACACACAAAAAAGAGTCCTGAAAATAACATAATATCAGCACTTTTAAATTCTTACTTTACTCATTTAAGCCACAGAAATTTCAAAGAACTAAAAGCCTTATTGGTTAAAATAAAATACAAAAATACTAGGATACATAAGTAAAAAATTTTGTATAATCTGGTGATAATGGCTCTTTGAAACCTCTTCAACAACCATGAAAAGCTTCACATATTTAAATATTTAAAATTTTCTAATATCTGTATGAGAAAATGCTGGTATAAATAAGGCTTTAAAAATAAAAAGTGGAGAGCCAGGCATGGTAGGGTACACCTATAATCCCAGTGGCTCAGAAGTCATGTAGGAGGATTGCAATTTCAAAGCCAGTCTCAGCAAATTAGCAAGGCACTAAGAAACTTAGCAAGATTCTGTCTCAAAATAAGAAATAAAAATGGCTGGGGCTGTGACTATGTGTTTAAGCGCTGCTGGGTTCAATGTCTGGTACTAAATAAATTAAAAAAATAAATAAATATCATAAAATAATAAAAAGTGGAAAAATGAGCTCACTTGATAGAAAGGTTTCTTCCCTGTAAGATGATAATAAAATGAAATTTAAAAAGACTCTTGTAAACCAATAGATAAAAACTCAATATACACATTGGAATTAAGTAAAGGCATAAATAATTAAGTCATCAAAAATTCTGGACAATTAATTAAATTTAAATTAACTTCATATCAAAGAAATAAAATTATTTCCTTATCACACAAAGATGAAAGTATTACAATACTCAGAATTGGTGAACACATGATAAAATTATGCAGAGTTGTTAGAATTTTCTAATACTATGTAATACCATGTATGCAGTATGGTCAAATTCAAAGTTGACTTTAGCATTCTGACCTCAAATTTCATTACTAAATCTAATAATCTCACAAGTGTAATGCCCATCAAAGGGAACTTATAGTAAATTTAAGAATTTTCAGTGCAGTATATAATTGCTATTTTGATGAGCTGACAAATAAACTCTAAATGTACATACATATCATATGGGTATCCAAAAGTACAGAGTAAATATGTTTGAATGAATCAAATTAATTTTTCATATTTAAAAATATTTTATAAAATATATAAATTAATTTTAATTATAGTAAATTTTAATAACATGTAATAATATAAATGATGAAAAGACCTAAACTCTTAAGGATGTTAACTTTATGGATGGTAGTCTTCCAGCCTTTTTTCAAATCAAGTGTGTTTGTGCACAGTTTGAGTACACTGCACAATGATGGGGATGTTTGAGAGATGCATTGTTAAGAGATCTTATTGAAAAGACATCACTGAATGTATTTACATGAAGTGTGAGATGTCTGAGGCTGCTACTGATGCAGCATGATGTACTATTTTACAGTAAACTTTTCAATAAATGTAATACAGCCTAAAATATCAATTAAAAGTAAGTAAACATATAAATCAATACCGATCATTTATTATCAAGTACTACACATATGCATAGGTGCTATGCTTTCATAGTACTGACAGAAGTTAAGTTCATACCAGCATTACCACAAACCCATGAGTAAAGAATTGCACTTCAATACGATGATGGCTGTGACAATATTAGGTAACAGAAACTTTTGAACTCCTTCATAATCTTATGGGACACTCTGTAGTCCACTGTTAACCTAACGTCCATATGTGTCACATGACAGTATTCATATAAACCACAATTGTAATTAGATGTACATGTAGTTTTGCATCATCTTCTAACATAATATATGGTGAACTTTTCTTGGTTATAAAATAGTCCTTAAAAGTTTTATTTTTTTAAATTGGATAATTTTCATCATATAGATTTACTGTTAATTATTTATCTGTTATACCTGGAAATTTTTTACGAGTATAAATATAAACAAATAACATAAGCATGTTTGCATATATTTCTGATTACTTAGGATAAAAACAATTTATTTTAATTTTTAAAATATTTTTTAAAATATTACTAAAATTAGTTGTAACACTTGGATTTTTTCAGGGTAGCTTTGTTTTAAAAAGAAAATGTCCTCAAAGGAAAAAAAAATGAGACCAATTTTTCAGTATTCTATGGACTTTTGTTTCTAGTAATGGTAGAAATTTGATAGCTGGTAAAAAGTAAAGATTTAGAGTTTCCATTTATAAGCATTAAATTTAAAAAGATTAAAGAAATAAAATTCTGAGGATCTTATCTAGATAATTCAATCTATAAATATTAACTACCTCAGACCTTACATGAAAAAGTTGTTAAAAGAGAAAGACTTTTTTAAAAGATTCCAATAACCCTACTTATTACCTAGTAGCCTGGAAAAGAAAGTAAAGATTACCTCCAAAAATTTTTAAATGACTATTATACCAAGGCACTTTCCAAGCTACATTATATAAATCATGATCATATCTGTCAAAGTCTGCAATCCAGGTAATTATTAGTCATTCCAAAATGAAGAGTTTACACTTCTGACATAGGATCAGAGTAATACCTTATCCACAGGATGTCTATGTTTTTATATCTGATGTTCAAAGTGGAAAAATTATCATGGAATGAAATAATACTGTACTTAGGAGATCAGAATCAATATAATTCTTCTAAAATGGCATCTGGCTCCTTATTATTTCGTTTTTCTTTCTTTCCTATTTTTTATTTTATAAATGCTTAGAATTATATTATTATTATTACTACTATTACTACTAATGATAATAGTAATGAAGAGATGTATATGTAGAAGTGTCTCTTCAATTGTAAAATCATAAAAAAGATAAAGCATATTTAAAATATCTTGAAATAAGTGTTTTCTGAATATGTCAAACTATGTTCAGTGAAATATTACTAAAAGTGAATTATATTCTAATTTTCATTATTTTGTGTTAACACAACCCTAACCCAAATTTACAAGTATATAGGCCATTCCATTTTTCTAATAATTTAGTTCTATTTCTAGTAATTTAGTTCTATTTCCATTATAGAAGGATATTTTTAATCACTTTCTATAAAAATCCATTAATAAGATCCTTTAGTCAGTTACAAAATTGATGTTAAAAATGAAAATAATATTGGTTTATAACAAAATCAAAAAATATTCAAGAAGTTGACAACAGATTTAGAAGTCAGAACAATTTAAAGAGACACTTAGAATCCAAATATTAATGCTCTTCTCTGTACTTAGCAAATAGTTACTGTGATAAAATCACATATGATCTCACTTAATCCTCTTATTGGTCCAAGAAAATAGGTATTATATTCAATTTAGAGGTGAATAAATAAAGGCTTATGTTAAATGAGTAATATAGACAGCTATGTGAGAGGACATAAATTGCCTATGTCATTGTTTCAAGACTCTCTACTAAGAGGATCCTATTTTATCTTCTGTAAGTACATGTGCCTGGCTAAGGGACAACATGGCCATGCTTTAAGTTACAGCCACTGACTGTAAGATGATGGTGCATAGAACTTCAGGAAACCTCCTGTAAAGGGTCCTGGACAGCTGTGTCCTACTTTTTTTCCTTTGGTGGACTCCAGTCTGAGTTAGATGGTGAGTGCTTGAATCAAGATCAGATCTTGAGAGTAGGATGAAAAGGACTAAGAAGCAGAATGCTGAAAGCTAACAGAATTATGAAGCCACTTTACCAGAAGAGGTCTGCAACTTTCTGGACTTCTTTCCAAAAACAAACAAACAAACAAACAAAAAAACCCAAATTTTTATTCTATCTATATTATTGGTGTTTCTTCTACTAGCAGTAAATGTGACCAATAAACTTATTATATAAGTGGACCTAAGTACTTTGCCTATATTGTCTCATTTTACTTTTCTAGCTAGGGAAGCAGAGGCTCAAATAGGTTAAGGACAAGTTTAAGGTCATACTTTAATAAACTGCAGAAAGTAAGGTTGAGTTTATATCCTTTTAATCAATGTGATATTTCCCATAATTCCATTATACTCCTTCACACATACTTATATAGACCTTCAGTGCAAGCATGGACTTCACGAATACTATTTTCTCCTACATATAATCTTCCTAAACAACCTTTCATATTCTCTTATCCTTCATTCCTTCAGAAAAGTATAGTTAAATCTTAGCTCTGAGATAATGGGAGCAAGTTCCAGTGCTAATCTCTTTAATCTTTCAGATAATGATCCAACTGCTATTTTCCATTGATTCTTTTTTTTTTTCCTTTGAAAGCAAACTTGCGCAATAAAAATTCTTCCTCTTGTCAACAAATCCTCTTAGCATCACATAATCATCTTTTCATGAAAAAGTAGCTAAGGGAACACTGTTAGCAATTTATACATGTTCTAGGCCTGAAATTATTAGAAAAGCTTGTGGCAATTCTGAGCTAGTGGACACTACAAGTGACTAGACACTGGACTGACAAATATACCTCTCTCTCACACTTACAGGTATTTTTCTATTAGATGTCTACTCATCTACTGAAATGCTATAATCACATTCTTCAGGTGAAAACATAATATGCTCTTCCTATTCAGTATATTCAGTTTGCCTAAGGTTAAAGATGGTAGAAAAAAAGCATTGAAAAATGCCATCTTCAAACTAATAGTATTGATACCTCTTATTTTTATTAGATTTAAGCCAAGTTATATAATTAGCTCACTAAAAGAAAAGCAAATTGACCTGTTTTCTAAAAATCTTTTACAATGTGAATTCAATTTATTATCCTGAAGCCACTCAATCTCATTTAAATGATATTTTAAAATCTTTGTGAGTCAAATGAATCAGTGTTTCTCTGCACCCAATTGGATATCACTTTCATAATCAGTTTCACAGTCCATGTTGTTCTTCTGCCCTGAGATCCTACAGTCCCCTAGTTCATTTTTGTTTTGGGGTTCTTTAATTGCCCTGATAAAAAGTATCAAATTGCCAGACGTTCTCAAACCTCCTCTGTTCATGGCATCATTAACAATTTTTTCATAGATCCAGGCCAAAAAAAAAGTAAATAAAGGTTCTATTTATTAAGAGGTTAGGTCTAAATAACTTGAGAAATGTTAGAGTTCATTTGAAAACAGACACATAAATTGAATGTTTATATATACATTCGATGTTGATGTGTGTCTCATAATAATTTTAAAATTCTTGTAGCACTTTGTACTTTAATTTCAGTAACTGAAGTTACTTGGTGCACACTTTATTATCTGTGGTCTTAGATATTGTTAATATTTTTATTTAATTCATCTGTGAGCATCTTGAGGGAAATGACTAGATTCATACACATTTGTATTCCTAGAGCCTTGACAATGTCAGGGACATAATTGATGTCAATATTTGCCAAGTGAAAGAGAAGTGAAGGAATGAACAAGGGGATGAATGTTGGCTTAAGTAAAATCATTATCTGTGGATGGGGTACCTTGTACTATAGCACAGTGATAAAGAATGTGGGCTCGATTACTTCTGATTGTGCTTCTCTCATTTATAAAATGTGAATATAAGAGTATCTGCATCATAAAATTAACAGGAGAATTAAATTAGCAATTCCAAACATAGTGTAAAGTACCTCATATAAGTATTTGGTAAATGCTGCTATTACTATTGTTCTGCAATTTTATGCTTCCGATAGGACATTCAACTCCAGGAATAGTGGATAGAAACAGAATAAAAACTGAAATATTAAGATGACCAGTGAAATAACTGTGTTTTAAAAGCCAGATGTGCTTACAAAAAAAATAAGAAAGGATGGTTACTAAGCTTGGAAAACACAGTCAAGCAACAGGCTTCTGGTGGCCAGACTCAGGAAGCTACAGTGTTACTAAAATTTGTAGTCTGCCAAAAGTGAGACAAACTCAAATCCCTTCATTTCATGGCTTGAAATTGAAGACCAAAAGCATCTCTTATTTCTAATCACATTCCTAATTACAGAAACACAGGCTAGCACCCCTGTTGTATAAGGGGTTGCCAGTATTTCCATTATCAGTTCCCATTTTCAGGGTTTATTACTAACACACACACTCCAGGGAGACTGTTGGCATAGAGGATCTCAGCATGGAAGAAAACGTGTTTTACAAAATTTGGCATCAACTTTTCAACTGTAAATACAAAAATAAAGTCAAGAAAACCCATGGTGCTGAGATTAGAAAGGTTGTTCAAGCTAATTTCAAATGTAACGTATAAATTAAAAACCAGCTCAGAACATTTAAAGAGAAAATACATATTTGAATTTAAATAATTTTACCAAACATCTACAATAAGAGGATGGAAATAATATGATTGACCCATCTGTCTCCCATTAGTAAAAACTAATTTAATTTCAGTATCTTTAAGAGATTGCTTCTGCTTTAATCCTGGCCAGAATATTGAAGGAGGTAACTTTTGTTATTGTTTTGAATCATCTTTGCATTAATTTTTTAAAGAATTAGACTCAGAAATCATTATTTAATTGCAAGCTTTCTGTCATATTCATTGAATGGGTAATGTACCTATTTTAGTATCTTAAAAACCTTTGCTTTGACTTTCATTTTACTAAAAATGGTTGTTAGCTTTTAAAACTGTCATTAGTACAAGCAGTTGTTACAATTACTTAAGCCAATGTGCACTTTTAACAGTTGTTCTTATAACCAAAATAACACTTATGAAAATGAAGTCTTAATGTAGAAGAGAAGAGATATTTTTAACAAATTATATTGAACCATTCAAGGTACTTTGAACTTTTATTTGATTATGATCACCAAATAAGTAGGAGATATAAAGATGACTTTAAAAGTTTTGGCTCAAAAAAAAAAAAAAAGAAGAAGAAAGAAAGATATCTACTCTTCTTAGCTATAAAACTAGAAACTTTGAAGTGCTTCTTGATATTTTTCAGTGGATCAACCCAAGATTGAATCCTAGACTTGTTGGTTCATATATTCCTTAAGGCAAGAAATAATTGCTTTAACTAAAAAGGGTTTTTTTATAGGTACTGCTGTGTTACAATAAATAAAGTTGTATTCATGTCTGAAATATTTTACTAAACACAGTAAGTGAAAAAAAATTAAAGACCCATAGATGGAGATCATGGAGAGTTGATAAGACTTTAATATTTTGATACTTTACTCATACCTTCTTACCACAGTACAGCATCCCTGAATTTATGAGATTCTTTATTCAACCTTCTCTCTAGGAAATATAGCAATTTACTAAAAGTGGACAAGCAATTTATGGAACAAATTTAAAAATGGGTAATGAAAGTACAGAATTATGGAGCAGTATTGACCTCTGGAAATCTGTGTATACCCTTTGAGAAATGACTATACCTAAACCATCCATGTTGAGTTACTACTATCTATTACATTCTTAGCGACATCCAGAAAGAAAAATGTGAAAGCTTTTTAGATAGTTAGTTTAGGAATTAATGCTGTCAAGAATTTCCTCTTTATGTCTAAACCAGTTTTTTCTTTCTACAATATAAGACGTTCTCCTCTTCTTTTAACCTCATTGAAGATGGAGACAAGTTAATTACAATCCTTTTTAGAGGATAAGTTCATATATCATAGTTTCCATTTTATCAGATCAGACTTTGGACTGTATAAACATATTTATATACTTAATTGCTTTTAAAAAATTATATCTGAAAAGAAGAAAATAGATCAACCCCACCCAGTTTATAAATTACCCTGGTAAATCAGCCCTAATTCTTGCACCTGCTAAATTAGTAGTACTTTATGCAATGCCACAAATGCCTATTTCATTTAACTCTTCAGTGGACAACAGGATTCCGTGCTATCTCTTGTATAAGAAAAACAAGTCCGAAGACATACTTCTAATTAATAGTGTCAGAATTATTTCTTTTGAACGTCATTTAATTCCATTATTTACATAGAGCTTATTTTCAGTACTTCCCCAAATTGAATTGACAGATACAATCAATCCTACACTATATAAAACTCCTTTCCAGGTCAGGCATGGTGGTGCACTCCTGTAATCCCAGCTGCTTAGGAGGCTAAGGCTGCAGGATCACAAGTTCAAAGCCAGCTTCAGCAAAAGTGAGATGCTAAGCAACTCAGTGAGACCTTGTCTCTAAATAAAATACAAAATAGAGCTGGAGGCTGGGGATGTGGCTTGGTGGTGGGTTAAGTGCCCATGAGTCCAATCCCTGGTACCCCCCCCCAAATACTTTCCCATAAAGAAGCTTGTTTTACTACCATAAATGTTCTTACACAAAATAACAGTCTTTCTACAAGTGTACTTGTATTTCCTATTCTAATAAAATCCTAAATTGAAGAGAGTTGTATGATATTCCTAGAACTAAACTTATGATTTTCTTTCTGGTTAGTGTTCATTTTAAGGTACAAAGGCAACACATATATTATTACCATAATACATAATTTATTTTTAAAATATATTAAATTAATTCGGTAAGTAAGAAAAAATACTCTGAGTTATGTGGACTACATTTAGTCAATCAAATTTACCTGTTCTACAAGTTAAAATGGTAAAACAAAATATTTTTCCACTAAATTTACTACTTTAATGCAAGAGCTATATATCCTTCATTTTCATATTCCTGGGTAGATAGTAGCAGAATATCTGACATCCCTAAGAAATTGACTAAGGGAAAGGAACCAAAAATCAAAATTTTATTATTTTAGTCACTTCTTTAACCTTGATTTTGAGACCAACTACTATTTCCATATGATTAAAATGTGAATACTAAAACTATAACATGGGTATATATAATTAAGTCTAAAAAGATAAATTTAAGTATCCTTAAGTTTTAACTATCTGTACAAATAACCAAGAATATCAAGATACCAAGAATAGAAACCATTTTTTTTAAATGGGAACACCTAAATGTTATACTACAATCTTTGGAATTCACTTTTGCATCGTAGGGCTTTTCTAGCAGGATACTTCCTAGTATCTTCTTTTTCAGCACTCTCCAAATAGTGACATAACAGATAAGGAAACTCATGTGCTTTTGGCATCAGATTTAATATGCAATCAATGTGTACTCTGGAGATTCATTCAATGAGGGAATATGCACACATCACTTAGGAACCGAAATTGCTACTGCCAGCTGAATTGAGACCACCATTGAACACATGGTCCTGGAATAACTTGAAAAAGTCTAATTTGCTGCATGAACAAAATGCCACAAATATCTTTGCTATTCCCAATTAAACAATAAACATGCAATTGCAATAAGGTACAGTACAGAAAAATCTCAATCTACTTCCAACTTCACTTTAAACTACCCTATATAAGTATCCTTTCTTTTATAAATAGAATCTATAGTATTTGAAGAAATTCTTTAGTAAAAAGCAGTGTTAAAGTTAATGATCATTTTATATTTCCCAAGTGGCCTATTTATGTCTTTAACAAACATGTTCCTCCTCACATTTGCAAAATCAAGTACTGTGTTATATAACATGTGGGCACTCCATAAAAACTCTAAGACTGACATCTGGGTACAGGAAGGCAAAATAGGTACTCTTTGAGTAGAGAAAAGTTCCCTTATATTCACATGTAATTTATATTGTTAATAAACAACTGTTTCAAGTGCAACATAAATTCGTTATACTTCCTTCTGTGCTTTAAGATTGATCTTTTACAGAACACTTCCAATGAACTGTATAAGATTTTAGTTCCATATTTCCTAGATCATTCTTCTAAGGTATAGAGTCTTGATTTGATTTCATAAAATAAAATCTATGGTTCTGTTTACTCAATTATTTAATATAACTACTACATATGAGGTATTTAATATAAAAATGTATATTTCAAAACCTATAGACATTTCTCAAAAGAAGACCTACAAATGGCCAATAGGTATATGAAAAAATGTTCAGCATCAAATCATTAGAAAAATGCAAATCAAAACAACAATGAAATCTCAACTTACCCTAGTGACAATGGCTACTATAAAAAGAAAGACTAAAGATAACACGTTCTGGCAAGGATGTAGATAAAAGAGAATCACTGCACACTGATCATGGGAATGTGAGTTAGTAACCATATGGAAAACATTGTGACAGTTCCTCAATAAATAAAACAAACATGATTCAGCAATTCCATGCCTCCTTCATATACATATATGAAATTAGCTGTTGAAGAGACACCTGTATTGACATGTTCATTGTCACTTTTCACAATAACGAAGAAATGAAAAAAATCTATGTCTATGAACTGGGGAATGAATAAAGCAAATGTGGTTCATATGCACAACAGAATACTACTCAGCCATAAAAAAATGAAGCTCTATCATTTGTGACAACATGGATGGAACTAGAGATGACTACATTAACTAAAATAAGCCAGGCACAAAAAGATGAGTTACCACATGATCCATTCATTTGTGGATTCTACAACAGTTGATTCCATAAAGTTGAGAACTGAATGGTGGTTCCCAGAGACTGGGAAAAGTAAGGGAGAGGGAAGGATGGGGAAAGGTTGATCAATGATATAGTTAGAAACAAGAAGTTCCAGTAAACTATTGCACAATAGGGTGAGCGTGAATAGTTTAAAGAGTTAACATGTACATGTCAAAATGCTAGAAGAAAGAATAAAGTTTTGATCATAAAGAAATATTAAATGTTTCAGGAATCTTTAATTTGATATAAATATTACATAATGTATGCATGTGTCTAAACATCACATTACCTCATTAATAGATAATATTGTGACATTTTTATGGATCAGCTAAAAATGAAATTAATTAGATAAAAAAGTGATGATAAACTTTCTAACACTGATCCCATGTGGCTAAGAGTGAGAACCAAAAAGAGAAAGGACATAAAGACAGAGAAAGAGGAAAAATAAAAAGTCAAAGAAAAATGGCTGGAGATAAAAAGGGGAAGAGAAATGGAGGGAGGGAAAGAGGCAGAAGACAAAGAAGGAGGAGAAAGGGAGAGGGAAAAAAATACCATACACAAAGGGTTTCAGGTGACATAAGATTGACTAAAATAATCAGTGATATACATTAGATCTCTAAGAAAAGCAAACTAGACTCCTTTGTAATATTTTTCTCAAGTAAATAAATTTCCTTAATACTTAATGACTTACTTCGTCATCAATAATGCCCAGTGATAACAGAATATAAAAGCTGACTACAAATAAAGATTCCCTTTAAATCTTTTCAGTGATATTGCTTTTTTTTTTTTAATTCTTCTGTACATTCCCACAGTCTTCCAACTCATTTTTGTCAACAGAGTGGAGGGAGAGAAAGCCAGCTCTAAAATTGCTGCCACAAGCTACATTTCAAAGTCAACCATCGGCAGAAGAACTTGGAGCAGAAAAATTTGTGTATATCTGTCTACGCTATCACTAGAAGATGGCTCTCCAGCCCTCAAAGGAGAATGGATCAGGCTTGGGTGTTCCCCTTAAATATACGGCTACACATTTCATTCTTTTTTTTTTTTTTTTCAGATAGCTATATGACAGCAGAATGAATTTTGACTCATTGTACATAATTTCAGCACAACTTTTCATTTCTCTGGTTGTACATGATGTAGTGTCACATTATATGTGCAGTCATACATGTACCAAGGATAAAGATGTCTATCTCCTTGCCTACACATTTCTTTAAAGTCATCTAATAGCTTCTCCTACCTCAGCTACAGCTGGATCTGTTGGCAGCCCTTTTATGGGTTCACTTTCTGATGAACACAAACCTTCTTTTCTCCTACAATAATAAAGAAAATTTTCCTTGACCTAGGTAACTTTGCCTGAAACATGACCTACAGCAGGAAAATAGTCCCCAGTATGAGGTAAATGCACTGTTACAGAGCACTAAGTTATTTGTAAAATTACTCCTTTCAGGTTTCTAATAATTGCCTATGTGGTTTAAAGAGTTAACAAACTTTACAATAACATAAAATTCCCCCAACCCGGTTGAATAAAAATCCTTTCATCTTCGAAACATTACTTCAAAGGGTAATGATGCTTTAGGACAAAGATAACAATACTCCAAGGATTCCTCATATATAATAAAAATGTACTTCATCACCATACTAAAGATTAAAAAGCTTTGGGGACAAGAGCACAACTTAATTTCCAAATCAGTAACATCAGTTAAAAAAAATGTCTTAAAAAACATTCTGAAATTTATTTCACTGAAACATGGTTAGGCATAGGATATCGAGTGAGGCATTCATCAAAAGGTGCTATATCTTATCAGGGATAGATGGTTTTTTTGAAAAAATATACATGCTTATCAAAAACAATACAAAATATTATAAATAATACTATTCCTACTTTCAATTTCTTCCAGTTAGCACTGCATTCTTAAAATTTCTGTCAGGATTAATGTTCAACCTTGCAAACACTTTTGTCCTTATTTGTCCTTTTCAAAGACTTACTTCGTCATCAATAATGCCCAGTGATAACAGAATATAAAAACTGACTACAAATAAAGCAAGAAGGTTTTCATTGGCTTTTCAAGTCAAATTTAAGGTATATGTTGATAGAAGTGGTCTTCATCACACCTAGATAATGATTATCACACACTTTTTTTTTTTTTGAGGTAGAAGAAGAATAAAGAAGCATACTATGTGTAAACATACGGTGCATGAACATAAGAAATAGCCTAAAGGAATTTCCATTCATATAAAGGAGAAAACAACTCAAAGTTATAGTTTCCTCTTTTGTTGAAAACAATCAGGTATCAGTATCTCTAATGATGTAGTTTTGCTTACAAAAAAAAAAGGAAGAAAGTATTCATTTACTTTCTCTTAAATGCACTTTCATATACTTAGGAATGCATACTTTTTGTTAGTGGACAGATTCACCCTCCCACACACACATACACACACACACACACACACACCCATACACACTTGCATATAGACATTCCCACACAGACACTCCTCTCTCATGTTTATGTCCTTTGTACCAAGGGCCTATGAATAAATGTGCACTGGGGGAAAAAAATCAATTTTTTTTCATCATCTAAAAAGTCGGTTTTCTCCTTTTTAGGAATATTTTGGCAACCTAATTTAGAGTAAGTAGCTGTTAAAAGATATCTACTTTGAAATAAATTCCATCTGCCCATCATAGCTATCAGCCTTGTAGCCACCCCACTAAAACTATGAGATCTACTACCTGTCGATGAGTGAAAGCACTGAGTCGAGCAATCCACAACTGGAGAGGATTAGCTTACAACTGCTGCCACTATCAGCAAAACAGCAAGAAGCAGACAGTTCATTTTACAGAAACTTAATGGAGTGTATGGCTCTGGCTGTTTAATACAAGCACTGTCAAGGCATCTAAGCAAAAAGTCTCAGCTGTCATCACTGACAAGCTGAGTGGAATTATTTGTCACAGTAGACCAGATAAGGCACCATTAGAATGGCATGGTGCCACTACCATCATCTCCATAATTTAGCCAGAGACAACATGCTCATGGTTATCACATACATATGACATTGGCATGTTCCCCAAAGACTTTTCATCATGTAATAGATATGACAGTTAATATTCCACCTTTAGCATGACAAAAATGACAGCAGCATTAAAAGCTTGTTAATATCTTCCTAAGAATATCCATTTGCTAAACAATCTATATATTTATTTTACATTTATAGTGAGAAATTACACACACATATACATACACTCATATACATAATCTAACAATGTCTTTGAGTAAGCTTCTCTTTGGGGAACTTTTGGTATCTGAATATAAAAGCCTTTGATTTAAGATAAAAACTAGTTACTTCTGAAGACCTGACAAACACTAAAAATTGTTTATCATGAATAAATTATATATTCTTACGGTTCTTCATCAGAACCCTGAGAGTATATATCTTTGCTTAATAATGATAAAAATATCAAAATACTGCTTCAGATAATTAATTTGTTTCTGATATGAAGAAATAACAGTTTCTTTGGTTAGGCAGAAATCTACCATTTTTCACTTAGTCTTAAAAATAAGTTCTGTGTATTTAGTTTAGTAAAGCACTAATTAGGCAACAATCTCCATTGAAATGTGGTTTTAGAAGGAGAAAATGAAAATAAAAACCTCTAAATACTTAAAAATTGATGCAAAGAGTAAAAACAAAATGCACTTAATTCTAGTTTCATTAACTCAAACTATATGACTAGACCTTTTAAACATTAAATACTTGTAATTAATTTCCACTTAAATTCCTTTTTTGCTTCCTTTAGTTTATTTAGATTTTGTTCTGAATAATATTTACATACTGCTACTCAGAAAATTAGATAAATAATATTTTCAGGATAAAATATAGGCCATTAGTTTTTACTTTTAGTTAAGTTCATTCTTTCATTCAACTTATTTATTGAAAGCTGAGTGCTTAATGTGGAGCTATTAGAGATAAATTTGAGGAATAAAAACAATGAGAGATGGATGGCTTCTTCAAAAAGTTTAAAATACAGAGATAAGACATGTACACAAAAAGACTATAATACAAAAGAAGTGTTAAATGTTTCAAGAAGAAAACTTTAATTGTTCAGACAGTGCAGTGTCAGTGCATATATAAACTCTGTCTAGAATCTAAGCAGCATTCAGTGGGGAACTCCTGAGAGTTCTAAAGTTAAAATAAGTGAGTGTATATTTTATGTTACAAACACAGAGCCCATTAATTACAACAACTATTATAATCTCAAAGACTTCTTCCAATAAACCCCTTTTCTGTCATTTATCAAGAATTAGAAAAGAGGCACTGCAAGGAGTTTTAAGCTAAAGAAGACCA
This sequence comes from Callospermophilus lateralis, assembly GCF_048772815.1. Classification (NCBI taxonomy): domain Eukaryota; kingdom Metazoa; phylum Chordata; class Mammalia; order Rodentia; family Sciuridae; genus Callospermophilus; species Callospermophilus lateralis. The sequence continues at coordinate 90,633,056 of NC_135314.1, forward strand.
GATTTGTATTTTAAATGCCTCACTCAGCTGCAGTTGTGAAGATGGAATGAGAAAATATATACATAAAAAAGCTCTGTAGAAGGAATGTAGAAAAGAGTTACCATTACAGGCCTGAAACTGCTGTTCTTACAAAGGACTGCTGAACAGTTTGCTCCTTGCCTGGTATCTAGTAAGTTAGATTTCAGAACAATTCCCAATATGTCTTGATAAGTATAGTTCACTGTGCCTAAATGTTTATGGTGAACACTGGTTTCCTTCTTATAGACTAGAATTTTGGTATGTATTGGGCAAGGAGTGCTAGTTTAGATCTGGACTATCCCACAAAAGCTCATTTATTGAAGGCTGGGTCCCCACTGCAGCAATGTCAAGAAGTAGGACTTTTGGAAACTGATTGGATCATGAGAGCTATGATCTCATCAGTAGATTAATCTGTTGGTTGTTGAATGGCCTACTAGGAGGAGGTGGAAACTGCAGGCAGGTGGGGCATGTTTGAAGGAAGGAGGGCATTGGGGCATAATCTTTGGGACTATATCTTGTCCCCGACCCTTTTCTTTCCCCCTTCTCTCTCTGTCTTCCTCCCTCCCCCTCCCTCTCTCCCTCCCTTCCTCCCTCCTTCCATCCCTGCTGCCATGAGTTGTATAGCTTTCTTCCACCACATGTTCAGCCTCATCACTGGCCCAGAGCAGTGAAACCCATTGTTCATGTGAGCCAAAATAAACCTTTTCTTCTTTACATTCTTTATGTCAGGTATTTCGGCCAGAGCTAAGAGAAGCTAACAGGTACCCATGCTATGTTATCAGACTACATTGAAAACCCTGGGCACTGAATATCCAATGAACTTCTATCTGAGCATAGTTACAACTCATTGCTGAAAGATTAAGCATGTGTTGTGTGAATGTACTGGAAATATGTATTTGTAATCATGTGCCTGGGTTCATCTAAACCAGGTTCAATTTACTTTTTGCCAGTATGGATTTTGTTTGGTATCCTTTCACTGTAATAAATCATGACCATAAATACAACTATATGTTGAGTCCAACAAGTCCTCCTAGAGAAACTGGACCTGAAAATAGAGTTGGGGGTTTCTGGTGCAGAAGACTTCATCTTCCCAAAGATGAAGATTTGAACAAGGCAAATCATAAAGAAATGAGCAGCTGATTATGGGTGGTGGTTAAAACAGGGGCATTTGAATGCAACAGACAGGATTCAAATTTCAGTTCCACTAATGCCTGTCCATGGGCAAGACATTCCTTAGGAATTTTTAATAGGAGATTTTCAGCACATAGTTCGTTATTCTAATCTGAAGTTGTTCCTGAGGATGAAAGAGGTAAACATTTTTAGAGTTAGACAGTATAATTCATTGAAATCATGGAAAAAGATGAGTTCACCTAGACAAAATACATTTAGTGACAAGAATAAACCTAGATATAAAGTACAGACCAAGTTGGGAAAAGTAGAATAGGAATTCAAGATGGATTCAGAACAGTTATTCTTGATGTATAGTTCCTAGGGCAGCAGGATCACCCAGAAAATAAATTTTCATTTCCTAAGGTATATAGAAAAAGAAATTCTAGGGTTCAGCAACCCATATTTTAAAAACCCTCTAGGTGGTTTAGTTTATGTTAAAGTTTGAGAACCACTAATACTATATGAATAACTCCAACGGATAAGTCAGAGTCTAAATAAAAACTTAGAAAGCTAAAAAAAAAAAAAAAACCAGACCAATTATGTGCATAGAAATGGGTAAGAGAAAATGGTCATGGAAATTTGGATTGCCAGTGTAAATAGCAGTAGAAGGATTTTTATGTGCCTAATGTATTTGGTAGTTTGTGACATTACCAAAAACAATTTCACTAAAGTAGTAAAAGCAGAAGTCAAATTGTAGAGGGAAAGATAAAATTAAGGGTGGGAAAATTAGAACACAAAAAACGAACTATTCTATCAAGAATTTTAATTGTCAAAGAATATAATTCAATGAAACTCTGAGACAGTCATGGTGGGGTTTTTTTATATAATTTTAAAATTTTATTTTAAACATGGGAAACCTAATGACGTATTAGATCAAAACAACAGAAAGAAAGATAATAAAAAGATGTAAATATAAACATACTTATAAAGTCATGGATATAAAGATAATATAAAGAGGAAAGTAAGAGGCTAATCTAAAAGCAGAAGACAAAGGAATCTATAGAAAGATGAGATAAAGAAAAAATTAATAGGAAGTACTGGAAATTTCAAATGCAAGTGTCAAACACTCATTTGAAAGACAGTCATTTTTTTCTCCAAGTTGTCTAAATTTTGATCTATGTTGCTCATCTGGCCAGATACAAAATACAGAGGTTATCTGTGAAACAAGGGGGAGAGAGAAGAAAGAGATGAGGGAAGGATAGAGGAGAAAGGAGGAGAGATAATGCTATTGGATGTAAAGCTAGGTTCAAAGGAATGGCTTCCTCTAGCTCATAAGAGCTGGATATATGCATCTCTTTCCTAACTGTGCATTCAGTAACAGAATTTGGTAGCTTGAGATTGATGCTGGTGAGTATATTTACACCACAAAAATAAGAAAACATAAGGTTTGCTATTCTGTATGCCAGTTGTTAAATCTTACCAGTCCAACACTAGGAAATACTAAGAAGTGGTGCATCAATGAAGCAAGAAACTGACCACTTAATGTTTGTTTACTCTGGACACCATCTGCAAAACTGACAGCTGTCCTAGGCAGTTATAAACTAGGACTCAGAAAGTTAAATAAGCACACATCTGATAGGTGGCACTGGGGTCTTGATTCAGATTACTAAGTCTTTCGTTTATTTCCATGTTTCTCATGCTAACATTATCACCAAAATCATCTAGACTTTTGGTTAAGACATATACTCCTATGCTTCATTCCTGGTCAAATTATTCAGAATCTCTAGGAGGGGCCTGGAAATCTATATTATTCTTATTAGCAGGCATGTCTGGAAAATCCTATACTACATCACACAGGCCCTTCTTTGGTTCACCAGTCCAAATCGCTAGCTGAAGAGCACTCAGAGCCACACCAAATGTGAAATAAAAACTAGACACTGGGTAGTAATATACATTGTAGTCCTCAGTAAAATGACATACATAAAGTAAAAGGAAGAAGAGCCTATAAATGTCAAGGAGAAATTGCCTGAATTAGGGGTCCTTCTCCATGTCCTCCTTTGGTCAGAGGTATGAGGAGTTACAAATCCTCCTAACAATGTCCATGAAATCATTTCTGTTTCACAGTTGAGGAAAAGAAGGCAAGGAAGATTTACAGAACCTGCTTGGAACCACATGAAGATAAATAATGAAAACAAATTATACTGAATAACTCCACAGCCCAACTACTTCACCAGGATTTTCATTTCTTCCTTTCATGGATTAAAGTTTTAGAAAACAAATTTTGGTACTGGCAATGATTACATCAAAGAAAGTAAAACTGGATAAGGAGTTTTTCTCCTTTAAGCTGTAATCTAAGGCAGCTGATCAAATAAAGAAGAAAAATCCTAAGTAAACCTAATTAGTTATTTGCAATCTAAAACAAGTGAATCAATAAACTTAGATATCCATATTATGGAATCCTGTAAATATCACAGTAAAATCAAGAAATCAGTAAACTACTTCATCAACTACAATAGCAATAACTATTTAAAATGCTAGAGCTCTCAGAACTCTGCTGGCATCTGGCGGCAATTTTCTTTAAGCCATCATGTTATTCTCAAGTATTGCTTATCCATCATTACTATTTAATGTACTAACATGTTGCCCATGCCCTCCATCAATACAGGAAAGTGTGTTAGGTAAGGAGGTATAATTAGTTCACAGGCACAGGAGTCCATGTAAAAGAAAATGTACTACTCCAAGATAGGATATATACCAAGGATTTCTGATCATGAATTTGAGTGATATTAATGAAGAATGGAATATCAACTTCAGAGTCTGGGATCACTTTAAAGGCATCTCTAAATAAGAAGCCAGCATTACATACTATAAAAATATCAGCTTTCTCCCTTTATTCAGGAAAGAAAGTTAAGATAATAGTTAAGATTGAGGGCTCTGAAGTCAGACTGTTTGGCTTTGAATTCCAGCCCTGTCATTTAATAGCTTTGAGATCTCAGGAAAATTTTCTTTGTGCTCCAATTCATTACCTGAACCAAACATTTATAGCAACACCATTTCTCAAAAGCAAAGAGTGTATTAACTAAAACTCATAAAACACTTGTATCAACATGTTCTTTCCAAGTACCAACTACAATGAAAAAGTTTGCCAATAGCTACTCTATTACACTGGCAAAAAACCCCAAAACAAACAAATAAACAAAAAAACACTGTCCCTGAACCTAATTATACCATATGAATTAGAAAGCTACAAAATAAATTAGCAATACAGTTAAAATAATTCTTCAGGAATATTAATAAAGGAAGAAGTTCTTGAGAATGTACAGGTTGAGTATCCCTACCTGAAAATCCAAAATCCAAAATACCCTAAAAACTTTTCCAGCACTACCATGACACCACAACCACATTTGAAAGAAAACAGTCAAATTGCAGGCTTTCCACACAAGTTTTGTCAGTGTTCCCAGGGGAAAGAAGACTCTCTCACCCATCTGCTGCTGCCATGTATCTCTCCTGAACACACCCAGATTCCCAGGCACAGCATGCTGCTGTGCTGCTTACTAACCTGAACATGTTATTTTTTTCAGTGTATTATTGGGATGTCATGTGTTTTACTGTTAAAGACTTATGTGTGAATTATGTAAGGATGTTATTGTTTATTAGTAGTATATAAATTCAGAGTCAGACATGATGGTGATGCTGCAGGTGAACCACAGACTCTCCACGTGAGTGACTGAGATAGTGACAACTTTCTGGCAGTTCACTGTAAAAAAAAAAACTTGGTTTCATATTACTTAAACTATTGCATAAAATTATTCTAAGTCCATGTAAATAATGTATACATGAAACATAAATATATTTTTTGTCTAAACTTGGGTACTATCCCCAAGATATCTCATATATATATATATATATATATATATATATATATATATATATATATATATACATACATATATGCAAATATATCAAAAAATTTTTAAAAATTAAAATCTGAAACACTTCCATTTCCCAACCTATAGTAAATTACCTTTTAAGACCCAAGAAAAATATTTGACTATTCAGATTGTCCTACAAGAGAATTTGAAAACCTTGAGTACAGTGAGAATGAACTATAGCCTCCTCACCTGTTATCTTATTGATTGCTTAGAGTTGGTGAAATTGACTGCCAGGAAACCTGAAAAATCCTTCTCTACCACTCTTTTTCTCTCTCATTCTCTCCCTATATGTCCATCTATTTGTCTGTTTCTCTTAATACAGCAAATACAGTTATAGTTAAACACAATAAAAAGAAATATATTGCTAAAAATTTATACTTGAAAGAAAAAAAATAGCAAGCCATAAACCTACAGGGATGGTTTAGACATAGCTCTCAGGGCTTATGAATTCTGTTGTTTTAGGGTCATTGTCATTCAGACAATTAATGGAAATAAGCAAAGATCTTTGGTAATGAGGAGTCAAATTAGATAACTTTGCAGTTCTAAAATGAATGTTTCATATGTTATAATTTCAAATATTCTCTCTAGATGAAATCAAATTAATGTATTCACCTGATTAATCACCTCAAGACAAAAAAGGCTCTCAGGGAAAATCTCATGATATCAGAATTATGTAAATCAATCTTGAGCACATGCTAACTACAAATTCTAATTACTTTCTCAGGTATTACTCCTTCAGGATGGTCTAAAAAAAAACCCTATTGCCCCATGTTTAAAAATTGAATACTCTATTCTGAAATTTAAATTCCATCAGTCCATATAACATAAAACTCGAGGCCATTTGTTCTTCATGTTGAATTGAAAAATATCTCTCAATAAGTCAAATTACATAATGAGGATTAGAGAGTGACATTATTATGCCTTTCATATGCTAAAATCTCATTTAAAAATAACACACAGGTATGACTCTTTCCTTAAAAATATTATTAAATCAACAATAAAATGTTTAAAAATATTTAACCTCATTTCAGCAGAGAAAATAAATATCTTGATAATTGGAGAAAAGTACACAGAGAATGTGTAATGGGACATTATTGTCAAGAAAAAGTAAAAATCCTAGAACAACAACAACAACAAAAATCCCAAACACCCAAACTCATAAACCAACTAATCAACAAAAAAATTAAAGAGAATTATTCTTTTTCAAAATATATCTATGTATTTTATACTAACATTTCATTCTAACATAAGAATTAAAGACTCATGTATCAAAAGACTGATGTTGCTGAATATGAGAAAGAAAGTACAACATGTGTTATATTATATCAAGAGAGTGTTCAGAATTCCTGTGAAGGCCTTTAAGTGTGCAAGGTGAAATTTGTACTTCTATCTTGGTGTATTTAATTTATCCAAATATCATATGCCCTTGTAAGAAAGATAATAAGTTTTCAATCCCATGCTCCATCCATCAGATGTGCTACAAACTTCAAATGGCATGGTTTCCTTCATCCAAGTCAATAGAGATGCCCTCTGAACCCATTATGCTGTGTCAGACAGTAATATTAAAAACTCATACAAACACATTACTATAGAACCATGAGTTGTGAAATCTTTTTATACGTTACTGTGTTGTGTTTTGTTTTTTATATCATGGACTGTTCTATTTGTCAAGCCAATCTAAACACAATTCCCTATTTAACCTTCTCCCTCTTAGAGACCTAGGAAATACATATAAAAGGTAAGGTAGATAACAAAATACTGCAAGACCCTATTGTCAGAAGACCTCTTGAAGGCACATAGAGACTTGCCCCTCTAAAGATTAATGAGCAAAATTATTATTGAATGTCTTTCAGTTTTCCTATCTCCAGAGAATCAGACAAGGTTCTTAGTCTATCAATTTCCTTCACAGCCTTCAGATAATGAATAACGCCTGCAGAATCAGGGAGTCCCCACTTGAAGAGATGTTATTCTGCTTTCTCCTCAATCACAGCTGCTGTTGCTATGGTTGTATTATTAGGAGGGGAAATCTGTTCACCTTTCTGGATTCGGTATCAGCAGCAACTGTGGAGAAAGGAAACACATGATACTAATGCAAACCTGTTTGTAGTTTTTTTTTTCTTTTTTCCCCTACATTTCACTGCAATAGCTATGGCTAGCATTTATTGAATATCTATATCCTATTAAATAATGCTGAATGTTTCTATGCATTATCTAAATTAAATTTTCACACTCAAAACATCAACAGCAGAACTAACAGATAAAAATGGCTTTATATTAGAGACTTTCCTTTGAGATAAAACAATTTCTGGGAGTTGGTTTGTAGGAAGTTAAATTACATACTGAATCTTCAAAACAGATTGCATTTGCTTATATTTCTTCTTTCATCTTGTCTAAGGCAACAGTGGTATTAAAATACGAGCCTAGAAGACTAAAGTCAGAACTTAAGAACCCAACCAATATTGTATATTACTGAAAGGGGTATAGTTACTGTTCCATTCAGTTATGTAATTGTGAATTTTGTGTTGCTGACATTCAATAAGCCACAAGTGCGATTTTTATTAAATGTTGATAAAATTAGATACAATGAATAAGAAATTGAAGTTATTCTCATGTAACTTTTAAATACTTAGATAATTTATAAATTACTCATATTTTTTTCTGAATCAAAAGAATCCTATAAAGAAAAACCTTACTTGGTATCATTTAAATCTAACTTATTAGATAGGTAGTAAATACTACATTCTTTAAAATACTAAGTTAAAAAGTGGAGTTGTAACTATGTACTTCTACATGGCCCCAGTAATGTATTTACTATGTTGTCTTTTCATATTTAACATAGGATTAAAAGGATATAGTTTGATTGATTATCAAAATTGCCCTTTGAAAGAAAAAAATCTATGGCTCTTATTAATTAATTTAGAAGGAACACAAAAGAGAGAGGGAGACAGGATCAATATTACAGACAATAGGGAGCTTTAGAAAATAAACCTAGCTTCCAAGAAATGAATTTTGCTTTTTTTTCTTTATGTTCTAATTGTTAATCTCTCCATTAAAATGGAAAAATCTAGCACAAACAATACAAAATTGATAATTAATATGAAAATACAAAGAATGCTACAATCACTAAGTCAAACAATAGGATACATATGTAGATATTTACTTACCTAAAACCACCCTATGAGGTAATACAACTGTTAAAAACCTATCATGGGCCCCAATGCTTAATAATTAAGTATTCTACTGGCACCATAATGAAAATATTTTAGAGCATTTTGACTTATTGATAGGTTTTCATTGGCTTTTCTTTTCTAATGCCACATCTTGTATGAAATGCTGAAGTTGTCCCAAAGCTCCTTTTGGCTCAATCAACAGCACTTGTTAAAAATCTTTGCCTTCCTTTCTCATTCACTGCTGCTGTGACAAAACTGACCCAATCTTCCTAAATGTTAATTATCAGTAAAAGACAAAAGCCTTTCAAATCTGTGTACTTTTCAACCCAGAATTTTCTAGAAATCTGTCATAGATGTGTACCCATAATTAGCTACATTGTTGTCTTATTTATAATATTTTAAAAACTAGAAAAATATCTAATGTGTACCACTACATAGTTGATCAAATAAAATGCAGTACAATATGAATAACAGACTATTCTATCTTTAAAGAAGTTGATGCAGAGTACAGTTCTTATCCCACAGTCAAAAAAGAAGCAGCTAATCCATAGATTAATTAATAACCATTGAAATCTATGGAAATAATTTTAATTTGCTTGAAGTGACTTTATCCAATATTTGTTAATTGTGTATTATTAACATAATATAGCTATTATGTATACTATGTGCAAGCTGCTATTTCAATAACATTATGTATATATTAATACATTTAATCCTCATAACTCTCCAATGGGGATAATAGTATCATTACCCTGACTCTATAGGATAGAAAATAGAAGCATAGGAAGGCAAACAACTTCCCAAATCTAGCCCATGGCAAAGTCAGGGTTCAAAACTAGGCAATCTGTCTCCAGAGTCTAACCTCAGACCAAAAAATATGTTTGTCTGAAAGTCTGTTCAACAAGACAGCAATGTCGTTATATCTGCTTCTGAGATCACTCTTATTACTACTATTTGCTGATATTTTCTCACTTTCTACCATAAATATGAAGTGCGGAAAATATTTTTGCTTATTAAAAAACAAAAGTCTTGATTGCACGATTAACTATATATAGTCAAGAACACAGGCTGAGGATGTGGCTCAAGCGGTAGCGCGCTCGCCTGGCATGCATGCCGCCCGGGTTCAATCCTCAGCGCCACATACAAAACAAAGATGTTGTATCCGCTGATATTAAAATTCTCTCTCTCTCTCTCTCTCTCTCTCTCTCTCTCTCTCTCTCTGTCTCTTTAAAAAAAAAAAAGAAAGAAAACTCATTAAAAAAAAAAAAAAGAACACTATGAAGATTCTAACTTGGAACTACTAACACAGACCGAGGGTAAGCATTCTGATATTGCATAACTTCACATTTTAGATGTCTCAAAATTGACAATGAATCCAGGCAATGACTCCTTCTGAAGCTTGTTATCTCACAGGATAGAAGAAAACTATTTTTCTAATCTATAAATATTGTTCACTTGCTCACACCCAGTTTAAGTCACATTACTCATGTCTATTTTCTCCATTAAGGGTAGTAGAAATATTTTTATGCTTCTACCCTGCCTTTCACTAGCAGAAAATCATAATTGATATCAACATTTTTGTAGATTTCTATGATATCATGAGCTTATCAGGTACTCCTGCAATATAAACTAATGGAGTGGTCCTCAATACAGGCATCTGATTTTTAAAAACATTTCACAAGTGACTCTAATGCATAGCCTGGATCAAGAGTTTCTCCAGGGTTTATATAATAGGACAGCTTAACATACTACTGTGATACTTCAGTGATCAGAATCATGGTATTAGTAAATGAAATTGAGTATTTCAAAGACCTGTATGCATGGCCATGCCTACTGCAACACAACCACCATAGCCAAGATATTGAATTAAGTATCTATAAATAGATGAATGGATACAGAACTTGGTAAAAAGTGGTCTATTATTAAGATATAAAAAGCATGAAATCCTGTCATTTGAAAACATGGATAAGCCTGGTGGATATTCTGTTAAGTGATATAAGCCACCCACAGAAAGAAAAATGTCACATGTTCTCACTCATATGTGGAAAATTAAAATGTTATCTCAAAGAAGGAGAGAGTAGAAAAATGATTACCAGAGCCTATTAAGGGAATGGGAAGTGAGGGATGGGAAGAGGTTTGTTAACAGGTTCAAAATTACAATTTAACAGAAGAAATAAGTTTTAGTGTTCTCTAGACTTGTAGAATGACTACAGTAAATGATAATTTATTACATAATTTAAAATAGCCATGAGAGGATTTTGAATGTTCTCACCACAGAGAGATGATAAATGTTTGAAGTGATGGATATGCTAATTATATATACATGTCACTCCATAAATATGTATAATAATTATGTATCAATCAAAAATACTATTTTTAAATTTTAAAAAAAAGCCTAGATAAAAATAGCTTTGGATCAGAGATTTTGCCTTTAACATAAAAGAAAAAATTCTGGGAGAAGGTCTGTAGGAAATTAAATACCAAATCTTCAAAACAGACTATGTCTGCCAGTGTTTGTTCTTCACCTTACACCCAGTGACTTTTTGTGTCTGTCTGTATGTGTGTGTTTACTTGCTTTTGATTACTTGGGTAGATAGTTTCGTTAAAGTAGAATTTCTCTGATCACCTTATTTTTGAATATATTCTTTTCTATAAACTCACACATGTTAAGTTCTTCAACCCCTCCACCACTTTTGCTCTTTTGCACTCTTTCTCAGGTTATTCTTAAGAATATACTTTAACAGGGGGGTGGGAAGGTTAGGGAAATACTGGGGAATTGTATTGGCCAAATTATAGCATTATATTTTGTGTATGTATGAATATATAACAACAAATCCCACCATTACTTACAACTATAATGCACAACAAATATGGAAAAAGAAAAATAACTTAAGAGGTTATACTTTATATCTTAGACTGCACCCTAATGATAGTCATTATGCCTGTCATCTGAGAAAAAGACAATCACCTTATTAAAATATGGTTTTTTAAAAACATAATAAAATAAATCAGTGAACAAAATTGTGTCACAGAAATGAGTTGAAACCTTCTTATGGGAAATATAAAAGATGTGATGTTCATTAATTTTGAAGATGGGACTCAAAATAAGTACATGTGGTCCTTGTGATGTGTCTCTTGTGTCCAAAGACCTAAAACATATGGAAGATTATTCCCCTTTCTGTAATCTCCCACTAATTTTTCTTTCATATGATGTTCATTTCAACCTTTACAACTAAGTTCTAAATATTCAAACAAAGAGGTGTGTAAGTTCTTCCTTTTCCAAGTAATATGTAGACTGTAGACAAAGCATTAAAGGAGAGGAAAAAAGAAAAAAAAACATAATAGCATTCAACTTCTATGTGTGCCCAAAATGCTACAGCATTACCATAATGTCTCTATTATGGCAATTGCTAAAATTAAATGCCTGTGGATTTGACCCTAAGGAGTATAGGGCAGTGTTTGCTGTAATAAAACACTGTAAATGCTTAACCTTAAATAGGTTCTATATGCATACACTTCTATAATAGCTATTCAACCACTGTCATAATATATTTAATGAATAGGCATATTGAAGTGTCCCATAGTACATTTTTGAGTATCTGGAATACCTTTCTTCCTACATAGAAGTGTATATTGTTTTCCAGAATATTTATTAAGATTTCCCATATACTATAAAATACAAATGGCATGGTACTTTTATTAGTATTCAAAATTTAAAGAATTTGATGACAAAAATTATTCATGGAACTGCATTTTTAAAACTATACACAGATACAGTTTCATAGATTATATATGATTCAAAATGAAAAATATCATTGGCCTCAATTATTCTAGATTCATGCTGGTCTTTACTATCATTTTGTATTACTGTTATCTCAACTGGTCACTATCAGTATATCATTTTATTTTATTTTATTTACAGGTAGCAACCAAAAAGATAAACAATAATAACAGGAAATGTGTCTAGCTTGCAGTTTGAATGATATTTGTATTGTTATCCAAATGAAATATAGATATTTCCTGTTTCTAATCTTAAATCCAAATTTAGGAAACTAAAAATACTTTGAAAAGTAAAGAAATATAGAAAAAATGCTGAATTTCTGTCATATAAGTTAAACAGAATTTGTGAAGGAAGTCAGAAATGACTGTAGTTCCTATTATCCAATGAGAAGTCTTCATTTCCTAAGGCTGCTTATATATTAAATTAAATGCAACCATGGGTTTGTGTATAACTATTAAATGCAACCATAGATTTTTTGTTTGTTTGCTACACATTCATTTCACTTTCTGGTAATATAGTATGTACAATTTTCATAAAATAAAACCATATATACTTGCATTTTGCACCATCAGGTATTCCATAGTCAACTACTATACTAATTATGCTGCTGATTTCAACACTAGTTGTCTCCACTTCTTTATCCCCCATGAATTCTCTGGTTCATCAACATACTTTACTTCCTGAACATTTCACCACAACCTTCAGGATCTCTTTTGAAAATCACAAATGGCAATCTAACTATTAAGTTCAGTGACTAATCCTTTATACAACGCATTAGCCTGGATTTCTCTTTCTCCCTCTTACTTCATATTGTTAATAAATTGCAAAATCCTCTTGATTTGATAACTTTACTATCTATCTCAGCCATAAGAGATTTAATTGTGTTATAATCATCATGGCTTAACACATAAGATAATAGTCATTTGGAAAACCAAATACTGTATCTACCATACTGAGTATTACCTATCACTGTGACAGAAGAAACAGAAACTCTGAAGAATTTTGTATCAGCATGCAAGGCTCCAAGCCAGAGATGAAAAGCATCAGCCTTTGAACAATTCATTGACCAAAATCAGTAATAAGACTCCACTAAAGCACAAAAGACAAGAAGAAGTATAATTCTATCCTTTACCTGGAAAAGAAATGAGAAGGGGGAGATCTATATAGATTTGACCGAGACTACTAATTGTAACATATCAGTGCTCAGAATATTTCAACGCTCCTTACTATGACAAAATCAAATCTATTATCCTATTCATTATTTCTTTTCTGATTTCTTCCCCCTCTTTATTCCCTTCACTCCCACCACTCAAAATCTGTGTTTCAGTGACACTGAATTACTTGCAGTTTCTTTAGCAAATGACATTCTCTTGCATGCATGCATGATTTTGTATGTAGTATTCCATCTGCTTCTCTGCTACTAGAAAACTATTCATCCTTCTGGTTTTATTTCAAAATATATCCCCACTGAAGTCTTCCCTGACCCATTTATATCTTATTTCCCATTTGTACATATTTTCATTTCTTAAAAAAATATGCTTTGAACCATTTACACATCTACCTACATGACACACTAGAGTCAAGAATACATCATTTCAAATTTAGGTATCTGGCAACTGAGCTTGAACATAAACTCAAAAACATACCATGACTGAATTCTACCTGACTTCTCTATCATTTAACCTATTTGATGATAGATTAAAGTTGTTTGTTGAAACTATTTCTACTCTTGGGTTCCATGACATAAATTTATTTATGTCTTCCCATCTCACAAATAGTGAGCTTCCTAAGTTTATTGCTTCTTTTTCAGAGTGGAAATAAATCATCCTTTAATGAGTCTAATCTCATGCTTTCTAGAATGGTCAATACCAGTGACTTCAATGATCATCTATACATATACAGATGACTTCTGAATCTAAATCACATGTCCAGTTATTTTTCTTTCATACAAAAATGTATATTACCAAGTAATAGGCATTTTCATTTGGTCATTCCACAAGTAAAACTGATGAATTCAGTCTTATCCTTGAATTAATTTCTCTTTCTTCCCTTTCTCAGTTTTATTATCATAAACTTCTACATATGACTTGAGCCAGGACATGGAGTAATCCTATCCTCCATCTTCTCTCTCTCTTTCATCCCAATATTCATTCAGGGAAAAATGATGCTGATTTTACTTTTTTAAGTATCTCTTCTATTCTAGGTCTGCTACTTCTTGCTTCCAGGACTCCATCATTTCTTGCTTTACCACTTATTTTCCTAATAGATCTCTTTATTTTCAGTTTTGACCCCTTCCTATTCACCCTTTCCTCTGCAGATTTCTTTAAACAACAAGCTGTATCACTCCTGTTTGCAATCTGCCAGTGACTTGTGAGTTTACCCTTATACCTAAGGCACACCTGTCCAGGTTTTAGCACACTAGTTCAAATGACTTGTTGGCAAATGAAACTATCTTTTTTTTCCAGAATGTTATTTTTATTGTTGCTTTTATCATAATTTTCATTCATAGTTGCAGTGTTACATGAATGTGTTGTCTTTAATGTAGGTAACATAAAACAAATGTTTATTTATGTGAACATAAAATAAGATATAACCTTTAAAAAAGTTGTTTAGTGACTTCTTTGTAGATAATCTATAGTAATTTGAGAAGATTCAACTTTTTTAAAAATATTTTTTTTTTATTTTTGGACACATGGACACAATGTCTTTATTCTATTATTATTATTATTATTTTATTGATTGTTCAAAACATTACAGAGCTCATGATATATCATCTTTCATACATTTGGCTCAATTGGGTTTTGAACTCCCATTTTTACCCCAAATACAAATTGCAGAATCACATCGGTTACACACTCACATTTTTACATAATGGCATATTAGTGACTGTTGTATTCTGCTACCATTCCTATCCCCTACTATTTCCCCTCCCCTCCCCTCCCATCTTCCCTCTCTCCTCCTCTGCTGTTGTTCAATTCTCTCCCTTTTTTCCCTCCCCCTTGCCCCTCACAACCTCTTATAATTTTGTGTAACATTGAAGGTCTCCTACCATTTCCATATGCTTTCCCTTCTCTCTCCCTTTCTCTCCCCCCATTCGTCTTTGTTTACTGTTAGTCTTTTCCTCATGCTCTTCCTTCCTGTTCTGTTCTTAGAAACTATCTTTTTAACCCTCAGTGCCTTTTCATGTGATATTTCCCAACCTTCTTCTGTGCCTAAGAAATTACCACTTATCCTTCAAAATTCAGATCTAAAGTTCCCTGTTCAAAAGAACTTCTCTAAAGAACTCTTAGTTTACACATTTCTCTACCCTAGACAAAAAATTCCTTAAGAGATAGAGGGTATAACTCCTCAGTGCCTACTTAGCACAATGTCTATCTTAGAGGGAATTTTCAGAATTTTAAATACATTTGTAAAGGGGGTAAAGTATGCTATGAAGATAAAAACATTGATGCAAGAAAATGGTCAAAAGTAAAATTAAGAAATATGACAAAAACATTAGAAGACTATGGGATAATATCATAATTCAAAAAATGGCAAATTAATGAATAAAGTAAACAGATATTGTTTCATGTTATTTTCTTGATTTAGATTAATTAAGGCAAGGACAATTATATAAGTAAACCAAACCAGGAGGAATATGGCAGAAGAATATCAAAATTAATCTTGATAAATCAAAATGGGAGAAAATCATGTAATTTTATCTTAGATTATGCTGCTAAGCAAAAGTGAAAAAATATCAAACGCATTTTAAACTGAAAGACCAAAGAGCAATATTATGCTCACATATGAGTACTGGTGGTAGCAAATAGCAATAATAAATCTTTTCCTCTCCTGACAATACCGTAGAGTTAAAGAAAATAATTTTTTTAAGAGTCAAAACTAGTAAAGTCCAAACATAATGAAGCGATTGGCCATGAGAAATTTAAGAACAAAAATCAATAAAAACATTTGGATCTTAATTTAGAAAACAAAGTCTTCTATTGCCTCTTATTTAAAAAAAAAAAAAAAAAGAACTATAAACATAAAGGTAAGATCAGTGGCCGCAGAATGAAAAAGCAAAAAGTCCAAACATACAGGAACAAGAATATATGTAAAAAATAGTTCACATAAAACTAAAAGTTTGTTGGAAAGATATACTTATTTTATTGAAGAGATCTGCTCGGTTGTCAACAGGGATAATATTTCAGGACTCACTTAAACTGTTTGAAATACCCATGAAAGTATCTACCAAAGATTTGAAGTAAAATCAAATATATCTAAAACAAACAAAAAGATATTCAACTCCAAAGCGTATAAAGATATTCAGCTTCATGTAGAGAAATGTATTTGAAATCTATAACAATATATTATTTTCACATCTACTGATTGGCAGAAATACAAAGTTTGACAATACACTTTAATGACTTTGTATGAGAAAGCAGGCAGTCTCATGCATTGTTTGGAATTATATAAATTGATATCACCACAAAGAGGCAATTTGGTTATATCTATCAAAAATGCAATATACTTTGAATTAATAATCCTATCTCTGGGAATTTATCTTACTGATACACCTGGCATGTATTAAATAATATATGAACTTCAAAATTGTTTGTAATGAAAAAAGATTTCAAACAAACTAAATACCTAGAAACAAGTACTGACAATTTAACTATAATATAGTTATATACATACAATGAAATATCATGCTGCTCTAAAAATAAGATATTCTGTTTAGTAATACAAAAAATCTTTGAAATTTATTATTAAAAGAAAAAATAGAAGGAATGGATACATTCTTTAGTATGCTGACTTTTGTATACAGTGGGGGTAGATATAATAAAATACATTTTATTTCTTGTATATGCAGAGAGAAAGTTGGCAGGGAACCTAATAAAAGTGATACCATGACAGTGACAGAGAGTCTGGATGAAAGAGTGATGGTGGAAGCAGACATTTTATTCCGCTTTTTATTAGAAAAAAAGCAGCTTTTTTTTCTATTTGATTTTGGAACCATGTAAACATTTTACTTATTTGAAAAATTAATTAGTAAAGAATAAGTAAAAATAAGAAAAAAGTTGCTTACTTTTGCCCAAATTCTTTACTTCCAAAGCAACATTCTGAATCATCATCAGCTTTCTAGATAAACTAATACAAAGTAAGAAAGTTCTCAGAGAAGACTGATGCCTCTGTTTTAAGACAATACACAAATTGGATGTTTACTTCATAAGCTTTTTCTAACTTAAATATTTGATAGATATGAATCTGACTATGTAACACCAATCAACACTGGGAAACTGATGTGCACAGCTCTAGAGGTACAGGCATAGAATTTTCATCAAGATAAAGCTGAACATGCTGAACCCGTGAGGCTTTTTGAATAAATAGCCATTTAGACTTAATCTGTTATCTCTCAGAACAAACACACATATATCTAGTTAAGTATAGTTATTGTTCTATGTACAAATCAAGTCCATAAAAATTGTTAAGTTGAACTGTATAGGAGTATTTTACCTTCTAAATGTCTAAATATTTGAAATATAGAAAATTAAACTGTAAAGTAAAATCAATTGTGTATTTAAAACTGTTCATTTCCTCTTCCATGGAAAGGATACTGATGAAGGGCATAAACATAAGACTTCATATTTAAATTTAACCAAGTCTGATTTGTTTCTTTAAACTAACCTTTCTCTTTTTCTTCAACCTTTAGATAAAATCTAAACTTCAACCAGGAGTGATGGAGCACTCCTACAAACCCAACAGCTCATGAAGCTGAGCAAGAGGATCACAAGTCCACAGGCAGTTTGAGCAACTTAGTGAGTCCCTAAGCAACTTAGCAAGACCTTGTCTCAAAATAATAAAATAAAAAGCACTGTGGATGTGGCTCAGTGGTTGACCCTTGTTACCAAAAAAAAAAAAAAAAAAAATTAAACTTCATTTTCATTATTATTTAATTTTATCTTCCATTATTCTGATTTAGTGCAAGTTATAGAAATTCATCTTCTTGTTTTGTAGAAAATGGCTTTAAAAATGGCTTAAGAAAAAAACTTCTTCAGGAAATAATTAAATATAAAGTACTCATATTTGCAACTAGTTATGAATAAGTAATTGCCACAACTGTGGGACTAATCATTATACAGCTTTGTTGTATGGCAATAACCTCAATAAGCAAATCAAACCCTAATAATTATAAAACCTAAATAAACTTCATTAATGTTATCACTTTTTTAAGTTAAAATACCTCTTCTGAATCTTTCTAAAATGAGTTTTGAGGTATAAAAGAGATGTTTATCTAATGCTTTGCAATATATTTTAAGATTCTTGGAGGATAGGAACCCTTATAGCAAAAATCAGCAAGAGACAGGAGTTTGTCTGCACCACCTGATCTCATCTCCAGACTGTGAATGACATGAGGCTAGCCCTTCTGTGACACACAAAAAGGCCACAGCTTGCTCACACCCATTCTGTGTTCTATAGTGAAGGAACTTTGTTTATTGATATTAAGCATAGCAAGAACCAAGACAAAAGACTGAAAGGTCTCCCTTACTTCTCTCCATAAACCTTGAGCAAAAGCTGAAAATGAGTCCTTCTTCTTGTATAAGTCAAAATTTAAAAATATATATTTGACTACAGAAAGTCCATGTAAATTCTGATTTTCCCTAAAATGCCTAATCATTTTACTTTAAAACTTTTTAATGTCTTTTTCTTATTTTTTATTTTTAAATTTTTATCCAAATTACTTCTGTACCTATTCCACATAGTGGAGACATTCAAAATTGTTTTTCTCCTTTCTCTCAATGAAAGACCATAGAGGTGAGAAGAAAGGAGGGAAGTGGGACATAATTTTTAAAAGCTGAACTTCCACAGTGAATCTGCATTCCTTCTGAAAAAAAAAAAGCAGTGGGGTAAAAGTACCTTTTCTTAAGGAAAACTTATAGAAAAAATTAATCAGGCTTTTAGAATTCTAATATAATATGTATGGAGTTGAATGAAAATGATGGAAGTTTTCCAATCATTTTCAAAATGAGCTCTACAAAAGCTCACTTTTTATTAAATTTCACTTATAACTATTATTTAAATTGCCAAACAAATGGGATTAAAACAATAAAATAGTCCAATGTCTTTTTGGTAAAGGAAATGATGTAAGGAATCAACATGTCAAAGCAGAAGAATTATCGATTCCTTCCAAAGCCTAATTGAGTAGTTAATTGGGTAGTTAGCTGACCAATAAACTACCTAATATGATTTATTTACTGTGCTTTTTTAAAAAAAATTATACTGAAACACACAAGCTCCTTAAGATTTGAACCTCTGCTCTGTCAGCATTTTTTTCTAAGGAAATGTGGTTCTGCTATATTACTCAGACTGGCTTCATAGTTCTGTCTTATTGGATCCTCCCATGGAAGAAAGGGAACATACGTTCTATGCCGTCTTGTTTAAAAGGGCACCAATCCCATTTGTGAGGGATCTAATCACCTTCTATTACACATCAGGGTGATGAAGTTTCAGTGTATGAATTTGAGGGGATGACAAAAATATTCTGACCATAGTAGCACTATAGTCAAATTCCTTCCAAGGAATCCTTACCTCGGATTTCTCAAATGGGAGAAAATAAAGTCAATAAACACACAAACCAGAAAAGGAAAAGAAAGAAAAACAGAAATATACTAAAAATAAAAACTTATAATTTGTTTGACTATTTAATATGTAGTTCTGATTTGTTATATTTCTAGCTACATAATTCTATCAACATCAAATATATATTAGGGTTTTAATTCCTTATATTTCATTAAAATATTTGCAACTTAGCATGATTCATTCCTTTGAAACTTGCAAAAGGCCTTCATTTTCTTGCTAGAAAGAAAATTACATTGTAATTTGTATATATAGTTACTGTATTTCAAAACAATCTCATTTTCCTCTTAAATATAAGGTTCAGTTTTTGAAAAGCAATAAGCAAAGATACAAATGATATCTGCAATATTTTAAAATAAAATATTTTTAGAAATTAACTGCAGTAAAAGAAATTAAAACATAATCCAAGGAAGAAATAGCAATTTTTTTTTAGAAAAAAACTAATAGAAGAAATTTTACTATCTTCTAAAGTGTTAGAATAATATTACATAAAAGAAAAACAAGTTATATTTAACTACTTATATTAAACAAAATTCAATACTAAATGATCTACTTTCTCAAATCATGAGAAAAATACAAACAGCAATGGAAGCAAATAAATAGTACTAAACATAATTATGTCAAAGTCTCAGCTAATTGCCATAGATACCTCCAAAACCTCCAAAACAATAAATTTTTATCTAGCAGGTAAAATTCTGATTTGACTTTTATGTAATACTCATATTTCAATGTGAACAAACACAAAATCCTCAAAAATTTGGGATACCCAGATCACAAATCCTGCCATCGTAACTGAGACATTTTCTCAGATCATATTTCTATTTGAAGTTCAGGGTTTAACTGACTTTAGGAATAACCTTACACAAATATGCAAACACACACACACACACACACACTACACACATATATATGTTATATATATAATGCCATAGCTATCTAACATGTATTATATGTGTGTATGTATACATACATACATATATATATATATACATACATATATACATACATACATACACACACACACACACACACACACACACACACACAATGTTATAGCTATCTAAATACAGCCTTAATAAAAATAAGTAAATATGACATACATCATCTCATTTAATCCTCAGAACAATCCCATGGTGGTAAATCAATTTGACTCATTTGAAAAATAAGTAAACAAATTTGACACATTCCATAGTTCATGGGCTAATGGATATGATATGAATTCAAGAGCTACAACATTAAGCTTTACCTTTCAAATCTCATGATCTATTTCATTTATACGTCTCATTATTCCCATATTGATTGCTTTTGAATGGTACTCTAGTTTTGTTTTTCTTCTTCTCATTTATTTGTTGTCATTGTTTATTTTTAGTTTTTTTTTCTTTTTTTTTTTCCAAACTGGGACAAACCTCAAATTCCTGGATTTGAGTTACACTCCTGCATCACCCTCTTGAGTAGCTGGGGCTAGACATGCATGCCACCACACCAGGCTGGAAAATTAGTGTCTTAAAAATATCTGATCCATGGATCTGGGGTTGTGAGGCTCAGTGGTAGAGCATTCACCTAGCACATGAGAGGCCCTGAGTTTGATCCTCAGCACCACATAAAAATAAATAAAATAAAGGTATTTGTGTCCAACTACAACTAAAAAATAAATAAATATTTTTTAAAATTCTGATCCATGAGAATTTAGAGTTGTGAAGCTTACAAAAAAATAACTAAGGTTTCTCTGTAAATCTCCTTTACAATTCTAAATAGTATACATTTGAAGGTTGCATAGGCTTTTGGGCTACTTTCAAAATATGACCTTCTGGAAACCACCAATTTTCAATATTACTATGTAATCATGATAAAACAAGGATGTGTAGTAATTACTTTTCAAATTTTTTTCTTTCGGGAACCACTTTTAAAAGTACTGAGAATCCCCAAAAGTTTTTGTTTATGTGGGATTTTTCTAAGGATATCTACCATAATGGACAGCAAAGAGAATCTAATGCATGTTAAAATAAATCATACAAAAAAATAAACAAATAAAAAAAGAAATATTGGATACACAACATCACAGAGATAATATCTGAAAAAAAACATCATACATTTTGATGAAAACATTTAGTAAGAAGTGTTGCACTGATTCATAATTTGTAGATTTCTATAATAGCTTGCTTAAGAGAAAACAGCTAAATTCTCATACCTGGTTCAGATTCTGTCTGTTGCAATACATTAAAGTATGTATTTTAACTGTATCCCATATGTCCAAAAAGTTAAGGACATTGGAAAGTATATGAAAGGGCACACATCAAACTTCTAGAGATAAAAACTGCTATATATGAGGCAAAAAGTACAATTTATGAAATTATTGGCATATTAGACGCTACCAAAGAAAATATTAGCCAACATAGGAACAGAGGAATTCTAAGCAGAAAAGAAAATTTCAAAAACAATTAATAAAGCATCAGTAAGCTGAGGATAACTCCAGGTCAGCTAAACATAAAAACTGAATTTCTCTCTTTCAGTGATGGGGATTTTTTTTTTCCTTAATGGGAATTGAACCCAGGAGTGCTTTACCCCTGAGCCACATTTCCAATCCTTTTATTTTATTTTATTATTTTATTTTATTTTATTTTATTTTATTTTATTTTATTTTATTTATTTATTTTATTTTATTTTATTTTATTTGAGATAGGGTCTTGCTAAGTTGCTTAGGGCTTCACTAAGTTGCTGAGGCTGACTTTGAACTTGTGATACTAGGATGAGGCACAGCCTCCAGAGCTGCTGGGATTACAGGCCAGCACCACTACACTCAGCTGAAATTGAATTTGTGAAAGTAGAGAGAAAAAGAGGTATAAAGATTTGATAATTTGAAAAAAGTTTTGAAAGTATAATGGACAGAGTTTTTCCCAGATTTTTAATGAAATCTATAAACCCACAAATCTAAGACGCTCCAGAAAGGAAGGCACAAGAAATAGGAGGGAAAAAATAAATAAATGTATTAGCAAGCTATAAGAAGGTTGATGGCAGCAGGATATTGGCAGCCTGAGCATGTATGGGGGAAGAGAGCACATGGGAACTCAATATACCTTCTGCTCAGCTTTGTTGTGAAACTAAAACTCTTCCAAAAAACAAGTCTACTAAAAAAGAAGAAACAAAACCAAACAAACAAAAACTATGAGAACTGATTATATGTTAGAAAGATTGCAGGATACAAAATCAATATGAGAATTTATTTCAAAATACTACAAACAATTAAAATTAAAATACCATTTAAAGTAGCATAAAAAATGTACAATATGTTGGGGTAAAGCTAATAAAAAAATGTGAAATACCAGTATGCTCAAAATTACAAAGAACTGCAGAAAATAAATTAAAAATACCTAAATAAATGAGAAGACATTTTGTATTCATGGGTTAGAAAAAATAAATATTCTTAAGATGCCAATTCTCTCAAATTGATACATAGATTCAATATACTACCAATAAAATACCAGAAGATACATTGTAGAAATAAACAAACTGATTTTAAATTTCATATGAAATGCAAACAACCTAGAATATTCAAAACAGTTCCAAAAATAATAAAGTTAGAGGCCCAATATTACAGGATTTTAAGATTTTTTAAAAGCTACAGTAATCAAGATTTTGTATATGGTCATCAAGATTAAACAAATAGTTCAATGGGAGAAAACAGTCATAAGTTGACCCACAAATTTATTAACAAAATTATTTATGCCAGTGCTATAAAATATAATTCAGTGAATAAATAGGTATTTGATCATACGAATACACAATTCCATAACCATATGTAAAAATTAACCTTCATTTATATTTTACACATTATTTTAAAAATCTGTTTAACTTGGAATCTAGTCTAAATAGAACCTTTGATATTTTGGGTTAGGCAAAGACATAAAAATAATGATCAAGAAAGAAAAAAATTGATAATGTGAACTTCTTTAAAATGAAATACTTTCTTCCTCTTGAAGGAGGTTGTTAAGAAAATAAAAAGACAAGACACAAACCAGGATAAAATACGTGCAAAGTATGTATCTGATAGAGTACTTATGCCCTGAAACAAAAGGAATATTCAAATGCTAATATCAAGAAAACAACATAATTTTAAAATGGGCAAAATTATTTACAGACTTTATCCAAGAAGATACGCAGATGGCAATCACATGAAAAATATTCAACACAATTATAATTAAGGAAATGCAAATTAAAGCCACAATGATACATCAGTGCCTTTAGTAGAACTGGAAAAATTAAAAACACTAACTGTAACATATATTGGTGAAGCTGTGGAAGACATGGAACTCATACACACTCCTTTCTGATGGGAATGTACAATATTTCAACCACTTTGGGGAAAAAAAAATCTTTTTTTTGCCCTTCCCTAGACATAAACCTATCATACATACATCCATTCCAATCTTGGGTATTTCACTAAAAAACATAAAAGAAAGTGTATATCCATATAAAAATCCTGTATTTAACCAGGCATAGTGGTGCATGCCTGTAAACCCAGTGGCCAAAGAGACTGAGGCAGGAGGATCATAAGTTCAGAGCTAGCCTCAGAAACTTAGTGAGGCCCTTAGCAACTTAATGAGAACCTGTCTCAAAAAAAAAAAAAAAAGAAAAAAAATCTGAAAAAAGCCTGGGGATGTAGGCCAATGATAAGCACCTGTGGATTCAATCCCTGATATGAAAAAAAAATCCTGTATTCAAATATTCACAGTACAAATATTAAAATAACCCAAATATTTCCATAGACATATAGATAAACAGTTGCGGCAAGTGTACAATGTAATACTACTTGGAAATGAGAAAGAATGATGTACTGATATTTACAAGAACACAAAAGGAAGGAGGAAGCAAGATAAAAGTGTGTGTGTATTCATTTATAAATATATATATATATATATAAGAAATTAGTTATTATATATAAATATATATAATTCTCTCTCTCTCTAATATATATATATATATATATATATATATATATATATATATATATATATATATATATATATGATTACATTAATATCAAATGTCAGGAAAATATCCATAGTGACACAAACCAGAGGAGGAAATGATGCTGGGGGATCAATAGGTGGAAGAGGGAGCATGGGAGAGAAGGATTAAAAAGAGTGATGGTCATGATAATCTTTACTGTAGTGATGATTTAGCAGATGTGTACATGAGTTAAAACCACAAATTGTACCTTTAAATATGCACTATTTGAAATATGCTAAGTATTCCTCAATAAATCTGTTTTTTTTTAAGTTAAGTGGATTTTCTAATGTAAAACAAATTTAGCCATACATTTGTTTCTCATCTTGGAAATATTTTTGACATAATTTTTAGAGGAAAATAGCAATTATTAAAATCTGAAAGCTTTTCCACATGAAAAAAATATTACGAATGTTTTAAGAGAGTATAACTTTTTGTTACCATGACTACTCAGTAGCTCATAAAATGTTTTTTGTTAAATGTACTTTCTATTATATATTTCTGCAAGATTAGATACTTGTGTTTATATCCTTACAAATTTCTCATTTCTTGCAGGAAAAAAAATATCCAGTACTCATCAATGACTTCAAACAAGGATGTATTCAATGTTCAATAATTTTAAAAATTAATAGTTTCATTTATCTACTCATGATTCAGTATAAACTGCATGAATAAATATCTCAGTAAAAATAATCTGTAGAGAAATTAAATTTAGTATCTAAAGCTTAACCTTTCTGATTGTTTGGAAATTAGTTATTTTATGTTAAAACATTTTATTAGAGTAAAAAAAATCTAGAAAAACAACATCGTCTAATCAAAGATAAGCTGCATTATATAGAGTTCAAGATCATCCTCATATGAAAGTAAAAATGTAATTAAAAACTGGCATCTTGACCTTCAAAAAATGATATACAAGCAGTTGTAAAACCTGGGTGAAAATCAATTATGTAGCACGCATCTCTAAAAGGATGATAACGAACTATTAAGAATAACTAATGTTCTATCATCTTACCTTATCCTTTTAATTGTCAACTATGAGTCTGGATTCAAATCAGTACAATAATAACACTGAAAATTCACTATTTTGGGTACCAGTTCTGAGGTACAATAACTTATTGTTAGGATTATCATGATTTCAAATTGACTTGTTCATAGGTTAACTCCTTGTATGAGGTTACTAAATCCACATAAGAGTCAGAAAACTTCTAAATGAAATCTTATTCTATTCTCCATCCTCTTGGCCTTCTTTAACATTGATATTGAGAGACACACACGCACACACAAATGATGACACTTGCTGCTTTCTTTTAAATTAGGTGGCCAGAGTTATAAATTAGGAACAATGAACTTTTAAATGGGTATGAGTGGGTTTTCAAGTGAAATTGTTTTATAATATGTGGAAATGTTAGATAATTATCTTTAAGGAAGAAATTACAATTCTATTTTTTAATCTTATTGGACATAGTATCAATAGGGCACATGGGCTCTCTAGCTCTCACACAATGTATTATGTTTAATCAAGGACAGTTAATAAAGCCATATCTTAGGATATGAGCTAAGACTATTATCCAATATACCACTGAGTTGTAAAATATTCATATGTGTATATCCAGGCATTGTGACAATTTTTTTTGCAGCAATCATTTCACAAAATGGTACTTCAGGGGTTGTTTAACATTCTTTTTATTTATGTATATATCTTTTTTCATGTATATTTTACAGTGAAATACCAAATGTATGATTTGATGAGTTCTGACAAGCACATTGTCCATGTAATCAACACACCTAGGAACAGAGGCATCAGCCATAAATTTCCCTCATGCCTGTGTATTCTTCACTGGCATTCCTCTATGCATACATGTATTTGTAGAGTTCATCATAGGTTATATTTGCATGTTCTTCAACTTTATATAAATGGAAAAAAATAAGTATTCTTGGAAGTCCAGTTGTGTTTCTTTAACCTCAAGATTCTGACATTCATCAATATTTTGCATTTATTAGGAGTACATTTCTTTTTACTTCTGAGAAATTTCCCAGTGCATGAATATATGACAAATTGTTTATCTTTTCTCCTGTTTAAAGATATTTACATTGGTTCCAGTTTAGGATCATTACCAGTTAAAGCTGCCATGAAATTCATGTACACATCTTGTGGTACATATATTTTTTATTTTTCTTGAGTAACTGCTTGGGAATTGCTGTTCCATATGATAGGTGTTTAACTTCATAAGAAAAAGCCACCACAGCACTGGAAGGCATTGTACTGTATTACCCTCGCATCAGCAACCAATATTTGGTGGTGTTATGCATTTTGCCATTCAAGATGTATACAGTGGTCTCTATATGATTATTTTATTTCCCTGATAACTGACTTTATATATGCATATTTTTCTTTGTAAAGTATACATTATTTGGAAATGAATCCTTTGTCAAATATGTATTTTGTGGCTACTTTTGTCTAGTTTGTGGCTTTCGTAGTCACAGTTTATTTCAGTGCTGTGAATTGAACTGAAGGTCTTGAGCATTGCCGACCCTTTTCTTACTAAAGAAGGTCATGCTATGTGTCCAGGCAGACCTCCAGGTCACAATATTCCTGCCTCAGCCTCCCAAGTAGCTGGGACTACATACACTCATCACCACACCCAACTTACTTTTGAAATGAGATCTTTGTATTTAGTTTTGATGAAGTCTAATTTAGGTAATTTGTGTTCCTGACACTTTGTGTCCTAACTAAACCAAGTCAGGAAGTCTTTTATGTCTTTATATGACTACTATTGAAATTAAGTCTGCTATTTTATATTTTATACTTACATACAAAGTACCTACATAGTAATTATTCTGCTGCTCTTCATTATTTCCTATAAATCAAAGTTACCCTCTGTCATCAATTGCCCTTAACCTGAAGAATTTCCTTTAACTTTTCCAAAGGTGTGGATCTGCTCTTCCCAAATCAATCAGGTTTTTAAAGTAAAAGTATTTTCACCTTGAATTGAAGAATACTTTTACTGGTATATGACCATGAGGTTGACAGATTCTTTTTTTCTTTCAATGCTTAAAAAGAGTTCTTCCATTGTTTGCTGCCCTCCTTTTCTCCTGATGAAAAGTCAGTAGTGACTTTTATTATCTTTTCCCTGTACATAATGCCATCTTTCTCTAACTATTTCAATATCTTCTCTTTGTATTTGGTTTTTAAAAGTTAACTTATGATGTCTGTAGGTGAGGTATTCTTCTTAATTAATTTATTAGTGCACCTGTTTAATTTGAACACTCTTTAATTTTTAAACTATTTGTTTATATTTATTATATTTATATTTATTGATATTTGATATCTGCTATCAATGCCATTTTCTACACTACTCTCAGCAAAACTGTAACATCTGTGTTTATAATAACATTTCTTAAATAAATATTTCTCTTAATTTGTATTAAACAGATACTTGATTTTTTAAAAGAAACCAATAGAAAAAGAAAAAAAAAAACATTTTTTAACGTCCCATTCTTCAGATTTTTCTAATCAAATGTGCTATCCTATATACATTTTAACATCCAAACACTTTACTTTTCACTTTTCACCAGAGAGTTGACTGTCTAATCATGGGCTAACTTTTATAGGAGACCACAGGAGGAACTTAAGCATTTATCCTGAAGGTCACTGGAATGTTTTTATACTTTCCTTATGACAGGCATATCTCCATTTGAAAAAAAAAATGTCTCTTCTGATTAAGAAGCACTCTATTTTACTTTCTCACACTGAAGAATGCCATTGACTGTCACAGTAAAGGAAATGGCATACCAATGAAATGAGAACATAATTATTTTTTAGTTTTCTTAGAATATAAAGCAGGCTATCATTTAAACCTTATATCAGATATATTACATTTAACAAGTTCTCTTGAGAATGTGGCAGCAAAGCTATTAAGCTATCAACCCAAAAGAATGGCTATGTTCCCTGACTGTTCATTTAAGTTTAAAGTAGATAAAAATTGTAAAGAAATATAACACAATCAAGTAAAGAATGCTCAGGATAACTGTTAAGGATTCAGCAGTAAATATATACGAGTACAAAACTATTTGAAACTGTATATGTATATTGGTTATACAGTTAATATGTAAACAGAAATATTAAATATATATTTTATTTCACATAGTTCCTTAATTCTTAAGGAACCTAAAACCATTCTATTATTTAGACACACACACATTAGACATATATAAACAAAATACTGCCATGCTCCCCTCACAATCTAATCCAAAAGTATGTCTATAAAATATACTGCACAAATTAAAAGTACCTCCTGCATATAGCACTAGCACATAAATTTTCCTTCATAGTGTTTATTTCAAGTTTTTTATGTTTTGCTTGTATATTTGTTTCTTTCATTTTCGGGTATTCTATTTTCCTTTCAGCTCAGAGAGCAGATATATTTAATTCAACAATCTATAACAAATGCTTGATTCAATATTGGGCATATAATAGGCCTGTAATAAATAAACACTGAATTACTGAATTAGTCAACAAATAAACACATGGCAACCTACTTTTTTTTCCTCATATATACCCCTTCCAAATAATCTTATATCATTACTTAATCACAAAGGGCATATGTAGGTTTAGTTACTGTCACTAAGCTTAGAAGATTCAAATCATAACATTTATTGAGATTTACAATTATTTTTTTCTGAAATCTCTGTCCATTTTTGTGCAAAATAACTAACTTATACATCTTATTACAGTATTCATGAACGCTTCAAAATTAGACGAGGAAAATCACATATTTTTAATGATATAAACACCCATAGAATCAGAACTTTTAGGCCAATCCATTCAATCCTTGGGTTTTAAACTCATAATCAAATAGACATATGGTAAAAAATTGGCCACTATGTCCCAAGTCCATTGAAAATGCTAAATGACTAAGGAGAAAGTGACTGAATTCACTTAGTGATTTTAGACAGAAATCTTAAAAGTGATTACTATCGTTTTGCTAATGATATAATTTTGTTGTCCTCTGATAGAAATAAAGACTGCATCTTTTGACTTTTTCTCACATTAAAAGAAAACCTCCTGAAATTTCATTACTAACAGTGGTGTTTACTATAAGATTTTGGAAAATATATGAAATTAAGAATGTTGCCTTGTATCATAGTTTTCCAAGAGTTATTATGATTATTCAATCCTATCAAAATTTATCAAGTTCCATTGAAACTGCAATATTTCTCATTCTTTTAAAATATTATTTGAAAAAAATCAACTTAATATACTTTAAAATACTAAAACCTTTTGGTTCCTAGAATGAATAGAATTCAAGAATATTGGATGTTTGGCAAAATAATATTTAGAATTCCTCTATGCTTATTAATAATGTTGTTTTCTAATATTTTCCTTGACCAGTTTCGCTATTACAGTTATACTAGTATCAATTAAAGAACTATGCATCATTTTGTATTTTCACTTTCTACAAAGTTAACATTCAATGGGGTTAAATATTCTTTGAAGGTTTAAAACTTGTGGTAAAACTTCTAGAACCTAAATCTAGAGGGTTTTTTTGTTGTTGTTGTTGTTCAAAACATTACATAGTTCTTGATATATCATATTTCACACTTTGATTCAAGTGGGTTATGAACTCCCATTTTTACCCCATATACAGATTGCAGAATCACATCAGTTACACGTCCATTGATTTATATATTGCCATACTAGTGTCTGTTGTATTCTGCTGCCTTTCCTATCCTTTACTATCCCCCCTCCCCTCCTCTCCCCCTCCCCTCTTCTCTCTCTACCCCCTCTACTGTAGTTCATATCTCCCCCTTGTATTATTTTTCCCTTTCCCCTCGCTTCCTCTTGTATGTAATTTTGTATAACCCTGAGGATCTCCTTCCATTTCCATGCAATTTCCCTTCTCCCTCCCTTTCCCTCCCACCTCTCATCCCTGTTTAATGTTAATCTTCTTCTCATGCTCTTCGTCCCTACTCTGTTCTTAGTTACTCTCCTTATATCAAAGAAGACATTTGGCATTTGTTTTTTAGGGATTGGCTGGCTTCACTTAGCATAATCTGCTCTAATGCCATCCATAAATCTAGAGTTTTTAATGATGAATTCAATTTTATTACTGTCTCTATGTCATTCCAAATGTATGTGTGTGAGTGTGTTGTGTGTGTGTAAAATCCCCTACACACCCAGCACCATCTCATATTAAGTATGTTATTTCTGTCTATATGGTCTTATCTTTGTTGCTTGAAAGCTAAACAAATAACGTTATGGCTTATTGTCCAAATTAATAATGCCTCTGGCCTTAGAAAAAAATTCAAATGGAATCATTTCCACCTTTTCTCATCTTCCAGGAAAGATTATGAAAATATTGATAAAATAATGTTTAGAATTTACCTATCTTCATTGGTGAATTTGGCAGGTATTCTTGTTTATACTACTGTTCTTGCCCAGTTTTGCTATTAAGGTAGAATTGTCTCATAAAAGAGATGGGCAACCTTTTTCTAATTTTGTTACCCTATTTTTTAACCTGGCATCAGAAAATATTATCAAACTGTTCTACTACTACAAGGTATTATTTTGTGCCATGTAAAAAGACTCCACAATATTTCCCAAAATGACTGTATAGATCCTTGCTGCTATTCAAGGAAAGCAATGACATCATGTGAAACCTAACAAGAAATATAAACTCTAAGGTCTCACCCCAGTCCTACAGAATGGGAATTTGCATTTAATAAGATCACCAAGTGCTTTATATACTAATAAAATCTTCAGACACTATTATAGATAACTAGATTCACCAGGTTATATTCTTAATAAGCATCGAGTTAACAAGGATTTGTGGGTGAAATATACCAGAGAAACGCTGAGTAACATTAAGTTAAAGAATATTCTTTACTATGGTGCTTTACAAACACATCTAATGTGGGAAAAGAAATCATACAGAATTACTCTTTCACAAACCTAATTCAAAATCACAATATTGAAGTAGGCAAGATGGAAATATGATTTCTTAGAAATGGGGTCTTACAAGATGTCTTCATAGCAGAATTGAAGAGGAATATTATCCAATAGGAAAAGAAATACAGAAAGAATCCTTCTTAAAATTGTAACCCTAAAGGCAAAGTTCTGAAAGAGCTTTATATACCTAAGCTATATATGTAATTAAAAGCTACATTCTACTTTTGAATTCCCTAATGTGCTTTGTGTGGGCTTAAATACATGTTATTCCACTACTTAATTTGACAAAGAACTGTAAAGATCCCAAGAGTTATATTAACACTTTGTAAATTTTTTATACAAAACAATCTAATAAAGGACTTATATAAATATTAATCAACCTATCAGGTCTTATTTATTTCTTATGTCATTTTGGGCTCAATTTAACCTATACTCAGCTAAATATACTAATATTATAAGCACCCACATTTATCAATAAAGCATGTTTTTAATTTAAAAAAATAATGGTGATCATATGCTATAAACCAAGAGAAAATAAGTAAAGCCAGACTTGCCCTCCCATGGGTATAAAACAAAGCAAAGCAAAACAAACAACAAAATTCACTTGAAAAAAAAAAGATTTAAAACAAATTATTTTCAAATACTGACAACAGGCAGAGCAGGACTGTGATCCCTGAAGAAAAAAAAAAATACAATATGATCCAATAGTCATCCTAGTATTCTGCCTGCAAGCACTTCCCAGATGCAGAGAAAGCAGTCTCAAAGAGTGGAAGAAACGGAGGTTTGGGTTTGGGGAGGTTCAGGAAGTCAACATGTGCAAGGCAGATTACCACAACTGATGCAGCTACCCAGAGAAAGAGCTCTAGGGGAGTACACAACAATGAAGCTTTCCCATACAGGATGGAATTCAATGAGGCTCAGCAAAAATGAGGAAAGGAGAGGCAGATGTAGCTCAGTGGTAGAGCAGTTGCCTAGAATGTGCAAGGCCCTGGTTTCTACCCAAGTACCACAAAAACAAAACAAAGAGTTATAAGCTGAACAATTCCCAAAGCACTGACTAGCCTAGATGTACAGACATCTGTGAATACCTACACCATTCAGTTGAAAACCCCAAAGCATGGTATTTTAGCAGTCAAAGTAACCTTGCCTGAAATAAACTACAGTTCAAACCACCTGTCTAATACAGCTGATCATAAAAATTCAACAATCTCTAAAACAAAACAAAACAAAACAAGCACTCAGCAATTTATCACTCACATACACACCTAATCAAAGACATCAGACATGTGAAGAAGCAGGGAATTAAGATTCATCAGACAATAGAAAGAGATCCTGAAATGACTGAGATGAAGTAGCTCAGCGGTAGACCACTTACTCTACCAGAGGATTTCAAAACACTTGTAAATATGTGGTGGTAGTTATCACAGTACACATATTTATCAAAATTCATTCAAATGTAAACTTAGAATGGGTTCTTTTTATATGTAAATTATTCTTTGTTCTTTTAACTGAAAGGCTAAATACTTTTAAGTTCTATATTACACTGACAATATTATTCATTTCACATATTGAAAGAATTAAGCTTAGATCAATACCAGCTCCTCATAAAAGGAAAATTTCTTACAAAGTATGATATACAGATGTATTTTCTTTACAAATATAATGTATATAATATGCACTTTTCTGAAAAAAATTTAGATGATCTTACAATTTTGCAGTTTTTATATAATCTATAATACTCATGATAACTATATAATCAAGAATAATAATATTTGATGGATGAAACTGAGTAAAATTCATTATTAGACTATAGAGATACAATATAATAGGTGTAGCATACATTAAACAATTTTTGCACAGGAATGATATAACATACTTAGAAACATTTCAGAAGAGACTTAATAATAGTGTAACTTAAGGGAAATCCTGTGTTAAGTTTACTTTATTTTTATCCTAGAAACATGTTTATTTTTTAAAAAAAAGATATATTGTAAATGAAGGAATAATATATCTGATATTGCTAACGAAACCACAAAACAAGACAAAGCTTCCTTCTCTGAAAAGTTAAAGCCTGATAATGCATGTTATCATTAGTTAAGACATGATAATGAGCCCCTTTCTGATTATTTTCCCTTTTTGGACTTTTGCCAAAGCACTTATTTCAATTAAACTATATGGTCAGAACAAGGATATATTTCATGGTAAAAAATATGATATGATAAAAAAAATTCATTGAAACTAATTCATTAAAAATTAAGCTCTGTGAGGCACAGAGGCACACAATTGTAATCCCAAAGACCTGAGGGGCTAAGACAGAAGAATCAAAAGTTCCAGTTTGGCCTAGCAACATAGCAAGGTTCCTAAGCAATTTTGCAAGACTTATCTCAAAATTTAAAAAAAAAAAAAAAAATTAAAAGAGCTGGGGATGCGGCTCAGTGGTTAAGCACCTCTGGGTTAAATCCCTGCACACACACACAAAAAAGAGAAATTTTAAAAATGAACAAAAAATAAAGCAAAATAAAGTTCTAGTTCTAAACCAAGTTGCTATTCCACTAACAAATCTTCCTTGCACTTCCAAAAAGCATGTCTCCTAACAATTTGCAGAACCTGGGATGTTGATCTTTTTTGTTTTCAATTTTTTTTGTTTTAATTAGTTATACATGACAATGGAATGCATTTATGCACTTTGATATAGCATTCATAGATGGGATATAAGTTCTTATTTTTCTGAGTGTGCATGTTACATAATTATATTGGTCATGTAGTCACATAGATACATACAGTAAAAATGTCTGTTTCATTCTACTATCTTTCCTATCCCCACATTCCCTCCTCTCCCCTTCCATCACTTCCCTCTACCTAATCTAAGGTAAGGCTATTCTTCCCTAGTGTCCCCTGCCTTATTGTGAATTAGCAACTGCATATTAGAGAAAACATTCAGCCTTTGATTTTGTGGTATTGGTTTATTTCACTTAGCTTGATATTCTCCAACTCCATCCATTTACTGGTAAATGCCATAATTTCACTCTTCCTTAAAGTGAGTAATATTCCATTGAATATATATACCACATTTTCTTTATCTATTCATCTAGTGAGGGACACCTAAGTTGGTTCTATAGTCCAGCTATTGTGAATTCAGATACTATAAACATTGATGTAGCTGTGTCAATATAGTATGCTGATTTTAAGTCCTTTGGGTATAATCCAAGGAGTGAGATTGCTGGGTCAAATGGTGGTTCCATTTCCAAATTTCTGAGGAATCTCTATACTTCTTTCCATAGTGGTTGCACCAATTTGCAGTCCCACCAGCAATGTATGAGTGTACCTTTTTCACCACATCCTCGTCAACATTTATTGTTGCCTTTATCCTTGAGGATTGACATTCTGGCTGGAAGTAAATGAAATTTTAGAATAGTTTTGATTTGCATTTCTCTAATTGCTAGAGATGTTGAACACTTTTTCATATATTTGTTGATCAACTGTATTTCTTCTATTGTAAAGTGTCTGTTCAGTTCCTTAGCCCGCTTATTGATTGGGTTATTTGTTTTTGTTTTTTGGGGTGTTAAGTTTGAGTTCTTTATATATCTTAAAGATGAATGCTTTATCAGAGGTGCATATGGTAAAGATTTTCTCCAATCTGTAGGCCCTCTCCTCACATTATTAATTGTTTCCTTTGCTGAGAAGAAGCTTTTTAATTTGAATCCATCCCATTTACTGATTCTTGATATTTTACTTCTTGTGCTTTAGGAGTCTTGTTAAGGAAGTCAGATCCTAGGCTGACGTGGTGAAAATTTGGCCCTATTTTTTCTTCTATTAGTCACAGGGTCTCTGTTCTAGTACCTAAGTCTTTAAACATGATTCATCATATTAATAGACTTAAAAACAAGAATCATGTGATCATCTTAATAGATGAAGAAAAAGCATTTGTAAAATACAGCACCTCTTCATGTTCAAAACACTAGCAAAACTAGGGATAGTAGGAACATACCTCTCCATTATAAAAGCTATATACGCTCAACCCAAGGCCAGCATCATTCTAAATAGAAAAACATTGAAAGCATTCCCACTAAAATCTGGAACTGAAGAAAGACTCAATAAAGAAGAAGATAGAATGGAAGAGATTGAGCAGTTAAATCACAGAGAATGCTAAGTGTCTACCAAAAGTTTGTATGTTGCAAACTTACTCTCCAAATTAATAGTATTTAGAGATGGCATTTGGGAGATAATTAAAATCAGATAATATCATGAGGGTGGAGCTTCCATAATGACATTAGTGACTTTATAGGAAAAGGAGGAGAACCCCCAGTTGGCACGCTTTCTCTGTCTTGTGATACCCTACATCATGTTACCATAATGCAAAAAGTCCCTCACCAGATATCTGTGTCATGCTTTTGGACTTTCCAATGTCCAGATATGAGCTAAATAAACCTTTATTTTTTTAAACAAATTATCCAAGCTGTAATAGTCATTTATGGCAACAGAAAATGGACTAAGACAGAGAATGAACAAGATAAAAGAAAAGGAAGGGAAAATTGAAAGACAAAAAATAGAATGAAAAGTCTTCTAAGGTAATTTTAAACAGAGAACTAAAAGGAGAGTGTGAAGAAAATGAAAAAGAGTCTATATTTGAAGGGATAATGTATTAAAAATGTCCAAATGATGAAGGCAATTTAGGAACTTAGGCACTTCGTGGTAAACTGCAAAGAGCAAAGGAAAAGGAAGAACTAAAAAGTAGCTAGAGAACAGGGTCAGATTCTCTAAACCCCCTCTGCTAACCAACTATTCAAAATCAATAAAATAACACATTTAAAGTGGTGAAAGAAAATAACTATCAAATAGAGATGTGCTTGAATGAGCCATCCTTCTGGGAATGTAAAATAAAACTTAAAATATTTATAATTATAATAATTTTTGTTACAGAGATATTTTAAAACAAAATGAAAGACAAAGAAAAAGTGAAAATATCAGGTTAAGAATAATTCTCACCTCTAAATATTCTAAGATCCTAGTCCTAAATTGCCATTTAGCTTTAAAATTTAAGCATGTGTGATTATTGAAGAATAACCATCAAAATAATATTTATATAGTGCATAAATTCTAAAACAAAGGAGGGAGAAAATAGAAAAACGAATATACTAAATAAACAACAATAACAAAAAAGACTAACAGAAACAGCAGGGCATATGGACAGATTAAAAAGGACAGCATAAGATGAATAACTAGAGTCAAAATTAATATATTTTTCCCTTTCACAAAAGGAAATTTCTGATTGGATATTTTTTTTTTTTGTAAGAAAAGTTTTTATTTATCTCTGAAGTTGTTAATATTCTTGTGTTTATTTTTTAGAGTTCTTTTTATTTTTAAATAATTATAAATATACATGATGTTGTAATAAATAATCAGATATATCCCAATTTAGAGCTTTGTTACTCAGAATACTTGGTTTAGAGTACTAATCTGTTCTCTATTTTTCTAATTTTGTATTTTTAAGAATGTTATGTAGGGGCTGGGATTGTGGCTCAGTGGTAAAGTGCTCGCGTAGCACGTGAGGCTCTGGTTCTATACTTGACACCACATAAAAATAAAATAAAGGTTATTGTGTACACCTACAACTAAAACAAATATTTTTTTTTAAAAAAGAATGTTATGTAAATGAAATCACATGTAATCACACATACATAATCTTTTGAGAATCTTTTTTTTTTCCCTGAATACAGTTCTCTGGAAATTTATACACTTTTTGCATATTTCAATAGTTTGTTTTGTTTTATTTCTTTCAAGGTATGTATATACTATTTTTTGCTTAACCATTCTCTGATTCTTAAAGAACATGTCTCTCTTTCTCTAGAATAAATGCTTAGGAAGGCAGTTGCTGGGTGGTAATATGGTAGTTGCATGTATGGATTCTTAGGACTCTGCCAAACTGTTTTCCATAGAGGCTATGCCATTGGATATTTTTAAGATTCTTACTAAAGTCCAGAACACTGAGACCATCAAATACTGGGAAGATATAAAGTAAAAGGAACTCTCCCTCACTGCTGATGGAAATACAGGATTACAATCACTATAGAAGGCAGCTGGGCTGTTTCATATAAAATTAAGCAAACTCTCACACATCCACCAATCTTACTGGTATTCAGGATAGAATATATAGCCTCAAGAATGAAACCTATTATAAAT
The DNA here is from genome assembly GCF_048772815.1 of Callospermophilus lateralis. NCBI lineage: Eukaryota > Metazoa > Chordata > Mammalia > Rodentia > Sciuridae > Callospermophilus > Callospermophilus lateralis. The sequence continues at coordinate 90,670,814 of NC_135314.1, forward strand.
TATAGACTTTAGTTTATAATAAGCTGTCAGTATTGGCTTATCAATTATAACAAACACATCAACCCAAGATGTTAATAGGGAAAACTTGAGGTAGTAAGGTGATGTATTTAAACTGTACTTTTCTTTCAAATTCCCTATAAACCTAAGCTTTTTCAAAACATAGTCTACTGATGTTTAAAACACATAAATAAATAAATATAGCATTTTTACACAAAAATCATCCAGCTCTAGCAATTTGTAATGTAGGTAAAACACATAGATTTTGAAACTCTAGGGGAAATAGATGGAGAAAAAACACAATGCAAACACAAAACACAGGAAATATAAAATATCCAAATATATTTCAGACAAAATATAACCAAATTTTTACTGGAAATTAGGAAAGTATTTCATTGTAAGAAATCTTTCAATTCACCAGGAATATAAAACAATTTTAAACTACATGGACATAATTAAAGAGTCCCAAAGTAGATCCAGTTAGCATAAGCTGAGCGAAAAACAAAAAGGAGAAATTGAGAAATGATTGGGGGAGATTTACCTGCCTCTTTTAAATACTAATGGGATAATTAAATTGATAGTTATAAAAATTTACCACAATAAAATTAACAGAATTAGTTTAATGAATTTCATTAAAATATGCAATCGATTATCAGGAAATATACATTCTTTTTAAGCATTGTAGGGCTTTCAGTCACCCACATCTACCTCTCCCCCTCCCTGAAGGCCTTCCTCCTTTCTTTCTGTGTTCTGACCTAGAAACCTAGAATGCCTTGACAGCTCTGAGACCTCCCAACTGCTGGTTTTCCCCATTTAGGCTGGAACCCAAGACTGGGCCTTGAAAATTCCTATGCACTTAGACTTCCCCCCACAAAAACCCTAAGATATTGTCCCTATTGTTAAACAAGTTAAAACTATCTCTTGAACTAAGACAAATTCCTTTAAACTCTTATATAAACTTCATAACCCAAACCTCTTGCGTCAGACTCACCTAAGTAGAATACCTTTCTCTCACTATCTGTGGCAAGGATCACTGGAATGCCCTGTCAGTGTATTTCCCTAATAAATGCCTTTGGTCTGATCACCTAAGTGTTTAGTGTTTCTTTGTTTGGAATCCCAATTGGACCCAGGTCTGAAATGGTCAGGACACTCACTTATGGGAACTCTCTTGCAGCCACTTTTGGTGCAACTCCCTCCATGGGTTTAGCGGGACAGAGCAAGCATACACATAATACAATCTTTGACCAGATACTAGGCCAAACAGATAGTCTCAAGAAATTTCAAAATATATGAAGCTAATCCACCCTCTCTGACAACAATACACTTAAATTCGGGTGTGTAAAAAATAAGCAAACCTACAAATTACAAACATACATTTTGAAAAAACACATTTGAATAACCCATGGATTAGAAAATAAATAAATCATACTAGAAATTTAAAAATACAAAAAATTAGTAATAAGGAAAAATAACTTGTAGAGCATAGCTAATGTAGTATCTAGAATGATATTTGTAACTTTAAATGCTTATATTAGTCTTAAATTTCAATTAGATACAGTTTCATAAATTAATTCAATTAAATCTTTCTAATCTCCATAAGAAAATTTCCCAAATTCCTTTGGAATATCATTTGGATTTATAAGTAATGGTGGCTGATGAAATAATATCAGTATAATTCAATTTTTATTTACCATGAAATTTCTAAGAGTATATTCTAAACTTATTTGTTACTAATTTTTTTTCTTTTATGATACGTGTGATATTGCCAAAATACATATTCAATGTACTCACAAATATCTGGGAAAGAAATGTGTGCTAAAGATATGCCTAATAGGCAACTCCAGAAAAATAACTGTAGGATAAGCATTTACAAATAAGAAACTAATATTCAAATAGATAAAATAAAAAAGGATCTTAATATTGCAGAAACCCTTTATATGGAAAACTCATCGGGGGGAGAAATTAACATTTAAGCCAAAACAATATTTACATAAATGTCTATTTTAATCTGCTATGAAAAATACTACATCATTATAAAAATTAAGTTGTTATATCTTAAGGAATTTATTCTGAGTTTTTCCGAAATGTGACTTTGTGCTTTTGTATGATAATTAGCTAGGCCTGAAGATAGAATAACCTTAGTCACTACCAGCTAGTCAAATGGTAAAACATTTCGGTGATCAACTAAAACTGGTTCCATTTCAGTAGTAACTGAAATACTCATGATTTATATAGATTTGTATCAACTTTGTATATGTACATGTATCAATATATATAGTATGTCACCAGATGTCAAACAAAATCACATTTTCTGTCATCATTGCTTTTCTTTGCATGGGGCCAGGAGACAATATTTACTTAGACTGTATGGAGAATGGGATTGATTGTAAATGTAGCTCAGAGGTAGATGATGTGGTTAGCATGTGAGGCCCTGGCACCACATAAAAGGAAGGAAGAGAAAGAATGGAATACATTGAAGTGTGTTATAGTCCTTCTGATAGAAATCTTTGCAAAAGCAATGAAAATGTATTATTGATTCTAATTATTAACAAATTCAAGCACGGGAAACATAGACATAAATTAAAATCATTGTTCCACCAAAGCTTTTATATCTTACATCACCACTGTGTTATGACTGTGGCTCCAATGGAAAATATGCTTCCTATTTCACATATAATCCTTTTTCTTTTCCTTTTTTTTTAAACTTAATAATTCTTTGAAATCTTTACACACACCTTTAAATTTACAAGTATTTTAAATTACAAACTAATCTAACACCTTCTTTTATAAGCTTAAAGCATCAAATTTGCATTATATTTTATCCTAAAACTCCAAATTACATGGTAGTTAAAAATGTCTCCTTCAAATAATACTTAGTAATTAAGAACTATAAGTGTAACTTGTTAAATATGATATTGAAATTATAAATACATGATTCTAAATTATAGTTTCACTGTCAATAGACACTCTTTTAAGTATAGAATATTTTTCAATATGCAATTAAATACACTTTAAAAAAATAATTTAGTAGGTACTTTTAAAATATCAGTAATTTGTTATAGTGATGACTTTCCATGTTACTGTAGAAAAATATTTTGAAAATAAAATGATTAGAGAAGAATCTTCCAAAACAGCCAGAGAACTTTTGGATAAAAATAAATTCTCTAAGTGCACTTGATGAGCTATACTTTAAGTCCAGCTTACTCAAAAGAAAATGTCAGTACAGGATATATAAAGCATTGTAAGAAATAATAAAATAGCTCCATAATTCTCTTTGATTTACAAGAACAATTGAACACATTTTTCACCAGAGTGGTCACCAATCTTCACTGAAAATGGAAAATTGCTTCATCTTACTCTATCATAAGAATTTCTTTGAAATGGTGCTGTTTTGAAAGCTTCTTTCTCCAGGATGGATGAGAAGAGGTACAGATGTACTCTGTTCTAGACCAGAATGGCACCTGAAAGCACACCAGTAGTCCAAATACACATCATAATTTACCAGGGTATCTCTCGTACAGGAAGAAAGAGGAAAGAAGTGGCTAGAAGAAAGGCAGAAATCTTTCTAAAGAGAATAGCCAAAGGCAGGTTCTATGTGAATCAGAAACACTAAAGATAACTGCAGAAACCTTTAATCAAAATACAGCAAAATAGCAGAATGAAGATTGTTTGAGGTCTAAGTTCTCAAAAATTTTTGTTGAATGAGATAATGAGTACTTTGCTGAGTTGAAACACTATCATCTAACATTTATTGAATCATTCCTATGTTCCAGTCACTAAGGATAACAACATTAAAAAAAATCAGTATTTGCTCTTAAGAACTTCCTGTCAAGTGGTTAGAAGAAATTATATTCTATTTAGGCTGTACTTTGTATTAGCTATGCAGTCATTTACAAATTGCTTATTCTATCTAAATTATCATGCCCTCATCTGTTAAATGGTGAATGAGTATTTGCTCTGTCATCTTTCATACCTATGGTCATTAAGGATAGGGAGTACATGACTTAATATTTTCCTCTTGATTTTTGCTGTAAAAAACACAACTTTATATTTGGAACTTAAAATCATGAAAGTAGGAAAAATTAAAATAGAAGTAAATTAAGTGCACTAGAAACCTCAGAGGTGCATCTACAATAAATTACTATTGGGAGCTAGAGAATAAAGCAATTTAAAAATCCCATCATTCCACATAAACCTGGATACAAATGTATATAAAATGTATATAAAACAAACAACTGGAGAATTAGAGGTTATTTTCGAAATTATCTAGCACAGCTTTTATTTAAGATTACGATAGAAGAAAACTCAGATTTGGAAAGGTAAAGGTGATTTGCTCAAAGACTCAAGATTACAAAGTATTACAAAAGTCTCAATTTTTGTGTCCCCCTAAAAAATCATATGATGAATTTCTAACCCTGTTTGATAGTATTAGCAGATGAGGTTTTTGAGAGACATCTTATGTTTACTGTGTTTCTTGATTGTATCATTTTCTCTTGGGTTGATTTAATCTCATGTTGTTTTGTTTATCATGTTCCAAGAGCAATGAACTATACCATACAACCTAGGGGTGGGTAGGTTATACCATATAATTTTTTGTTAGTACCTCTGATGGTCACACAAAACCAAAGTTGCCTAATGACACAATTCTCAGGACATACCATGTGCCCTTAAGCAACAGATGGCAGTACACCAGACTGCAAGCGGGGGGAGGACCAATTGCTTCTCTGAGAACATTCTCTCAAACTGACCTTTTATCAAAAGTTTGAAGGTAAAATGATAAAAGTGTTTGAAAAGATGTCAGAGGAAATGAGCACAATATAAACAACATTGTAGACTGAGCAAAAAAAGAGAGTTAATTTAGCTGGCCTGGTTGCTTTTCTTTGAAAGTGCTGGCACAAATTGGCCCTTGGTTGGCATATCATCAGGACTCCAGCTATTCCCAGAACTCAGAAGAGTGGGCTCATTGTGCCTAAACTATTAATACAAACAATACAATTTGTGCTGAATGCTTGCAATTTTTCTGAGAAATTGGAATGTGGGGACACACAAGACAGAGGGTACCTAAAAGAACATCTCTAAAAAAACACCTTGGTACTCTAAGACACATCAGTGGTGGAAACATTTCACACTTGTCACAACTCATTGACAGAGAATACATCCTTCCTGTGTCACTCCATGGAGGGAGAACTTTGAAAGTTTGTGCCTGGTTTCCCCTAGGGGATATTGCCCTATACCCACTTTTCTTTTGTTGTAATAGATCTTAGCCATGAGTATAAAAATATGCTGAGTCTTATGAATCCTCCTAGCCAATCATCAAACTTAGGGGTAAAATTGGGGTCCTCTCAAAAGAAACATTTAAAGAGGGAACACAAAAATTGATTCTAGTGGTGCAGACTATTACCCTCAGGATGTTAGAAATCAGCTAAAGAGTGAATGAAAACAATTCTCCATTAAGAAAATGTGACAAGTTAAAAAAATGTTATATTTACTAAAAACCTAATGAAAATATACCTCTTAAAGGAGCCTATTGAATTAAAAAATTTACCTTGTGGAAAACAATCAAAGAAATGATTCCCAGAGTTTATAAAGATATCTCAAGGAACCAGGTACTGTGGTACATGACTGTAATCCCAGCTACTCAGGAGGCTAAGGTGGAAGGATCAAAAGTTCAGGGTCAGCTTGAGAAACTCAGACCCTGTTTCAAAATAAAATAGAAAGAGCTAAGAATGCAGCTAAATGGTAGAATGCTTGCAATAGCAAGCATGAGGCCCTAATATCAATCTCCAGTACTATAGAGGCCCTAATATCAATCTCCAGTACTATATACATATAAAATTTTTTTAAAAAATCGCTACCTCAAATTTTACCATAGACACCTTATGTAAGATGATAATCAAACCCATCAAAAGTGCAAGAAAACTTTGAGATATTGAAAAATAAATTTAACAGATACATCGAAGATGAAATTCATCCCCCAAAACAGCTAGGTGTTATATTTTTAGTGGTAATATTCATAGTCATTTAAAAATAGTTACTTTTTTTTCAAAGTTAACACAAGAGTGTTGTTTGCTTATAGGTTAATGATTAAGAAAATTAGGGCTGGAATATAGTTCATGGCAAAGTGTCTGCCTTATATTTGCAAAGCCCTGGGTTTGACCTTCAGTTCCAAAAAAAAATCAAGTTTCTGTTATTAGGATAAGATGGTCAAAACAGAATGTATGATTAATAACATGTTTTAATTATTATTAACATTTTAACAAATATAAAAACACATGGATTTGAAAGTTGTATTCATTGAGAAATTATAGACTATTATACAACCAAAATATATTTCTAAAAAATATATTTTATAAATTACTAATTTGTAAATATTTGTATTTCAAAAATACATTCTTATAAAGAGAGCTTCAGAGATACCATGTTCTCCTTAAAATAAATTATTTACTGGAGGAGTGAAATTTTCACAAATCTATAGTGATATTTTTTATATTATGAAGCATAACTGCCAGATTTGAAAGCCAGATCAATATCTTAAAACTTTAATGTCTTAGTCATGAAAATACATACTTTTTTATTGAAGAAACAGATAAAAATATTTTTCACAATTAAATGGAACAAGCGAAAGAATAAAAAATTCCCTATCTTTCTGATACTAAAATATTCAAATAGGGAATAATAATACTAAAACCTAGGCCAAAAAAAAGACTCAATTGGTACACATACATGCTAAAGATACCAGAATATTCTATATAACTCTCCCAAATATTCAAAATATTTATTAATATAAAGATAAAAAGAAATTTAGGTGGTGAGTCATTCCAATTCCTGTCAAGGACCTCTTTATCTGAATTTCCAAAGATTCCTTTTCCTGATACATAAACTGAATATACTTATGATTCCAAATAAGGCAAATCATATACTGAACTGCTCAAGATTTCAAAAACTGCAATCAATTATCATCTTGAATTTGAATTGTATTAAGAGAAAAGTTTATTTAACTACTGTTACATATGACAGAGAAAATAAACTATTAAAATAAAAATATGACTTGATGGAAAATTTTTGTTAAATGTCTAGAAACTTATAGAGGCTAGGGCTTACAAGACATAAGGCAGGAACTCTGTTTCCTTTTTTGCCTCTGGAGCTTTTTCATCAATGATAACAATTTCTCTTTCAAGAAATTTTCTATTCAACCGTAGTAATTATAGTATTCAATTACAGTGGAACTATTTTTTCTTCAAGAAAGGCAGTATACTTACTGGTTAAGACAACAAGCTTAGAAATCATAGGCAACTACCATTAAATCCCATCTTTAAGCCTTAATTTTAGTTTCTTTATCTGTGAAACAGGATAACACCTGTAGCTTCTATATCATAAGTGAAGTTTAAATAAATAAAACTTGTAAAACACTTAGAAGAACCTATGAAATTCTGGGTTGTTGTTGTTGTTGTTGTTGTTTGGTACTGAGGATTGAACACACAGGCACTTTATATCCCCAGCTCGCTCGCTCGCTCTATATCTATCTATCTATCTATCTATCTATCTATCTATCTATCTATCTATATTTTGAGATAGGGCTTTGCTATGTTACTTAGGCAGGCTGGAACTTGAGATTCTCCTGCTTCAGCCTCCTGAGCCACTGGGATTACAGGCATGTACCACCATGCCCAGCTAAAACTCTGTTTCTTATGATTAGCGGATAACATTATTATAGTAGCAATAACTGGAGTATTAAAGTCTAATCCAGACTAAATTCTATTTGGACCAAAATGTTATATTTCTAAAGATGAATGTAAATGCTCTTCAACTTACAATTGGGTTACATCCTGATAGGCCCATGGTAAATTGAAAATATTGTAAGTCAAATGCATTTAATACACTTGACTTACCAAACATTATGCATTTAATACACCTGACTTACCAAACATTATAACTTAATAATACAGTTCATTTTAGGATATCAATCTGTTGATCACCTGGCTGACTGCTGGTTGTGGCCCATTCTTGCTGCCCAGCATAATGAGAGAATACCATACCAGCAGTCACTGGCCTGGAAAATATTAACATTCAAAGTATAATTTCTGCTGACTTTGTGTCATTTTTGCACAATATTAATGTTGAAAAAATTCTAAATTAAACCATACTAAGTTGGGGACCCTTTTACATGAAATCAAACCATGACAGTAGTAGAAGGAAAACACACACACTCACACACACACACACACACACACACATGCTGGGAGCCATCAGCCAAGTAGGTATGACAAATTCCTTGCCAGCTTACTCCCATGCTGTCTAGTGGAAGGACTTCTGAAAGGTGACCTTGCTCAAGGACCAGGGCAGGATCCGTGTTTAGGGTGTTCCCCCTTTAGAATAGGGCAGTTTAGCATAATAGGAGAGTAGGGTGTTTCCCCTTTAGAATAGGGCAGTTTAGCATAATAGGAGAGTAGGGTGTTTCCCCTTTAGAATAGGGCGGTTTAGTATAATAGGAGATTAGGGTGTTCCTCTTTTGGAATAGGGCGTATCCTGCTGCTGAGTTCCTCTTGAGTGCTTAGGGTCAAACAGTATATTTTGGGAGACAGAAGCCCATGCGGAGTGGATTTGGGAGAGAGTGGATTAGGGCAGAGTGGATTTGGGCAGAGAACCTGGATTCCCCCAGAACGTGTTTGTAGACGGCCGGTGTGAGTTCGGGAATAAAGAATTGCTGTTTGAATCTACAAGCTGTGTGGAGACTCGTGATTTGTGCCCAGCCGAGAGACTGCGGCATCTGGTGGCCCGTACGCGGAACGTCTGAAACTTGGAGGTAAGTGAAATTACTCGCTCCTGAAGGAGAGCGAAAGAATGGGTGAGCATTTCAAAAAACAATGCGTTCTTGTTTTGATTTATTTTGTTTTTCTTTCAAGCTGCCTATCCCTAGAAATTTCTCAGGCAAACTGGAAAAAATGGTTGACTAAAGGTTTGAAGTTTGTCGGCCCTGAGGAAGAGAAAATTGATACAACGATTTTTTATTCTGTTTTTGCTTCATTCAGTTTCGGTTTTGTTTTGTGTTATCTTATTGGGTTGCGTTATCTTTATAGTAGATTAAAACAAACTGAAAAGATGTTAAGTAAATTGTTAGAGGTTCAGAACATGGTGAAAGACATTTTAGATCAAGCAAAAGAGAAGGTCTCTCCAGCTAGTCAGACAGAGGAAGAAAATTTAAAGGAAAAGGGGTTGTTAGGAAAAAGGCCACAACAGGAGGCTGTTACTAACTCCGTTTTATCACAAGAGGGTTTAATTCAACCAACAGCCCCACCGATAGAGACAGCTGAGTGGCCCTCAAACCCCGTAGTTGATAAATGGGATCCTGAGACAGGACCTCAAAGATTAGCATGCCCTGTACTTGAACAGGTAGGAGGGCAGCGAATTCATCGTGCTTTAGATTTTAAAACAGTGAAGCAGTTAAAGGAGGCTGTAACAACCTATGGTCCCCAAGCTCCCTTCACGGTGAGCATGGTCGAGTCCATTACTAACTTGGACATGACGCCAGCAGATTGGGCTAGCATGTGTAAATCTGTGCTAAATGGAGGACAATATTTGTTATGGAAGGTTGCCAATGAGGAATTTTGTGCAGAGACAGCTAGGAGAAATGCAGCAGCCGGTTACCCTCAAAGAAATTTAGAAATGCTGCTAGGAAAAGGACCTTATGAGGGTCAACGGCAGCAAATTGAATATGATCCTGCTATATATACACAAATTGCTGCAGACGCAGTTAGGGCATGGAAGACTTTACAAGGACATGGAGATTTACAAGGTCAGCTATCTAAGGTAATACAGAGAGCTAATGAACCTTACGCTGACTTTGTAGATAGGCTAATTCAAACGGCTGCCAAAATTTTTGGGGATACGGAACAAGCAATGCCATTAATAAAACAACTGGCTTATGACCAAGCAAATCGTTGCTGCAGAGAGGTTATTAGACCATGGAGACATGAAGATTTAAACACATATATTAAATTATGTAGAGATATTAATGAACAAGGGCAAGTCTTGGCAGCTGCAGTACAACAGGCTTTAGATACCAGGCCAAAAACATGCTATGATTGTGAACAAACAGGACATTTTAAAAGGAGTTGCCCCATAGGAGGAGGATTTAACAAAACTAGGTATCAAAGAAATAGAATACCGGGTATTTGCCCACGATGCCGTAGAGGGAGACATTGGGCTAATGAATGCCGTTCTCAAACTACCATAGAGGGTACTCCCTTACCAAAAAACGGAAAAGGACCAGGTATTTACCCACGATACCGTGGAGAAAGGCATCAGGCTCCGTTGCCAAAAAACGGACAGCCGGGCCCAATGCTCCGGGGCCCACAACCACAAATATACGGGGCAGTGGAGGAACCCAGCAACACCATCAGAGTAGTGCCCAGGACACATTGTCCATTAAATCCCTCATCAGACAAACCCGAGGGAGCGCAGGGTTGGACATCTGCGCCTCTGCCAGAGCAGTACTAACTCCAGAGATGGGAATTCAAATCATTCCCACAGGAATAAAAGGACCTCTTCCCCAAGGGACAGTAGGCTTATTATTGGGACGTAGTTCATCTACATTAAAAGGACTTATGATAAGTCCCGGGGTAATTGATCCCGATTATGTAGGTGAAATAAAAATTATAGCTAGTTCTCCAAGAGGTATATCAGTAATTTCACCTGGAGACAGAATAGCACAGTTGTTAATAATACCCAGCCTACATAATAAATTTCCTAGTCATAGTGTAGAAAGAGGTTCCAGGGGATTAGGCTCCACAGGTGTAGATTGGGCTATGTTGTCTTTAAATTTAGATTCTCGCCCAATGTTAAAACTAAATATTCAAGGACACGACTTTAATGGGCTACTGGACACAGGTGCAGACCTTAGCATCATATCTAGTAAGGAATGGCCAAAACATTGGCCATTACAACAAGCCACTCAAACGCTTCGAGGCCTAGGAGTGGCTACTAATCCCCATAGAAGTGCAATGATATTAGATTGGAAGGATCCTGAAGGTTGTGAGGGAACTATACAGCCCTATGTATTGGATCATCTTCCTATAAATTTATGGGGACGAGATGTCCTAGATCAATTAGGTTTGACATTAACAAATAACATCAATCCTAATGCGCCCACTACTAGGGCTAGACAAGGTTTTAGGAAAGAAAAAAGATTAGGAAAACAAGGACAAGGTATAGCAGCACCAATTCAAATAGATCAAGGAACAGACAGACATGGGTTGGATTTTCAGAAAGGGCCACTGAGACAATCAAAATTACTTGGAAATCAGAAAGACCAGTGTGGGTTCCTCAGTGGCCCCTGACTAAAGAAAAGATACAAGTAGCCCATGATCTGGTCAAACAACAATTAGCGGAAGGACATATACAACCTTCCATATCTCCCCATAATACTCCCATTTTTGTCATTAAAAAGAAATCTGGTAAATGGAGATTATTGCAAGATTTAAGAGCCATTAATAATGAAATGGTTATTATGGGACCTGCTCAATCAGGGATTCCTCAATTGTCTGCTTTGCCAAAAACCTGGCATGTTTTAGCCATAGATATTAAAGATTGTTTTTTTTCAATTCCAATTCATCCCGAGGATAGTCCACGTTTTGCATTTACTATCCCTGCATTAAATCATGAAGGTCCTGATCAGAGATATGAATGGAAAGTACTCCCTCAAGGGATGGCTAACAGTCCAACTATGTGTCAAATATATGTTAATAAAGCAATCCAGCCACTTAGAAATCAAAATCCTGAACTACAAATATTTCACTATATGGATGATGTATTATTGGCACATAAAGATAAAAACATATTGCTGGAATGTTATGCCACACTTACAAACTTATTAAAAAATTATAATCTAGAGATAGCAATAGATAAAGTACAATTAAATTTTCCAATTAATTATTTAGGAGTTCTATTATCCTCAACCATGGTCCGTCCACCAAAAATTCAAATACGAGTAGATCAACTCAAGTCACTTAACGACTTTCAAAAGTTATTGGGAGACATAAATTGGATAAGGCCTTATCTAGGCATACCAACAGGAGAGTTGGGACCTTTATTTGATATTCTAAAAGGTCCATCAGATCCAAACTCACCTCGCATGTTAACTCCTGAAGCAAGAAAGGCATTGAAAATTATTGAAACATATATGGAAAATATACATTTGGATAGAATTGATATAAGTTTGCCTTTATTATTTATTGTACTACCAACAAAAAATATTCCTACAGGAGTATTTTGGCAAGAAGGTCCATTATTGTGGATACATTTATCTTATTCTCCTAACACTATTCTTACTAGGTATCCTGAGGCTGTAGGACAATTAATACTCAAAGGAATAAAAGCAGCGAAGGGAGTGTTTGGAATTTCTCCCAATAAAATTATTACTCCATATACTATGGATCAAATTGATGAGTTAGCTAATGAGTTAAATACTTGGGCAATAATCATGTGTAAATCTAATGTTTCATTTGATAATCACTTACCATCTAATCCTTTGTTGTCTTTTTGGTCTAAGCATCCTGTAGTTTTTCCAAAAATGACAAGAAAAACCCCTATCATGAATGCTCCAAATATATTCACTGATGGGTCAAATAATGGTACAGCAGCAGTAGTTACCCCTGATCAAACTTTTACATTTTTAGTACCCAAACAATCAGCTCAAAAGGTAGAGCTTAATGCAGTATTGCAAGCTTTTTTAATGTTTAAAGATTCTGTATTTAATTTATTTTCTGATAGTCAGTATGTAGTTAATGCTATAGTATCTCTTGAAGATGCTGGTAGGATTTCCCCTTCTTCTACTGTTTTCTCTTTGTTTTCCACTATACAAAGTCTAATCTGGGACAGAAAAGATCCATTCTTTATAGGACATATTAGAGCACATACAGGATTGCCTGGAGCCCTTAGTTTGGGCAACGATTTAGCAGATAAAACTACACATGACATACATATTTTCTCTACACTAGAAGAAGCTATGAATTTTCATAAAAAATTCCATGTTAATGCTAATACTTTACAAAAGCGTTTTAAAATAACTAAGGAACAAGCCAGACATATAATAAAACAATGTCAAAATTGTGTGACCTTTTTACCACAAGTTAATCTTGGAGTCAATCCTAGAGGACTGATACCTAACCATATTTGGCAGATGGACGTCACACACTTGCCAGAATTTGGAAAATTAAAATATTTACATGTTACAGTTGATACTTCTTCTGGATTTTTGATGGGCTCCCTTCATGCCGGAGAAAAAACTAAAGATGTTATAGCTCATTGCTTACAAAATTTTGCCACTGTGGGCGTTCCTAAACAGTTAAAAACTGATAACGGTCCTGGCTATACCTCTACCTCTTTTAAACAATTTTGCTCATCATTTGGTATTACTCATATAACAGGAATTCCATACAATCCACAGGGACAAGGCATAGTTGAAAGAGCTCATCAAACTATTAAAACGTACTTACTAAAACAAAAAGAGGGAATTGGAAAGGGGTATATATCCCCCAAAGATAAACTTAAAATAACACTTTTTACCCTAAACTTTTTAAATTTGGATTCATCAGGACTTAGTGCTGCGGAAAGGCATATGTATCCAAAAAATGTGCATAAGCCTAAAGTTCTTTGGAAAGATATTCTAACAGGACAATGGAAAGGTCCAGACCCAGTGATTGTCTGGAGTCGGGGCTCTGTTTGTGTGTTTCCACAGGGAGAACAGCAGCCGATTTGGATTCCAGAAAGACTAACTAAAGCAATTTCTACAGATCAAAAAGAAGATAATTTGACTCAAATCCATAACAGCTGATATCCAGAACTCCAGCTTGGCCATTCTTACATCTGCGACTGTGATTAACCAGGATGCTTTTTTCAATATCTATTTTATTATTGCATTTTTCCACATCATAAGGTTCTATTTTTATTTTTTGAGCTCATACAAACCTAGGTTAATGTTTTTCTGATCAGTTTTATTTTTTGACTATAGAGTTTTTAAACATTGCAATGGAGATTTCACCTAGGTAAAGCTACAAGGCCTTTATTATTATCTTATGTGTTGTACGTTTGTTTGCACATTTGTGTTTTGTGTTATATGTCTGTGTGTGCGTATGTCCATATTTCATATATGAGGAGCGCTCATGAAAAATGGATCCAAATTATTATTATTTTTTTATTCACGTGATTTAAATGGCTTAATTTAAATTAGGTAAACAGCTGTTAAAGATTGTTTTTAAAGGTGCTTAACATATCTGCTTGTTTACTAATTTAAATCAGGTAAACAGCTGTTAAGGATTGTTTTTTAAGTAGGTTAACAGATCTGTTTGTTTACTTTCACCTTTCCTTTTCATTATATTTAATAATTCTTTTCAGGTTAATGTCTTTTTAGCATCATTGCCAGAATTCCTATCTTCATCCCAATGAATATAACTCAACAAGTATGCTCAATCAAGGAGTCAACTTACTTTGGGAGGCAACGGACTTTGGGAGGAGATGGACAGATTGATAGATTCCTCCACTTTGAACCGCTTGCAGAACTTGCCTGGACTATGTAACTAGTTTAGTGCAGCTATTGTGGTAATGCTGGCATATATTTGCTGATGGTGTCACCAGTGATCTTTGCTGATGGTGTCACCAATGATGCAATTTTTCCAAAGGAACTGTCAATTGGCTTGGTGTCGTGGCATTTCTGTATCCTCCTCCCTTCTGCTAGTGATGGTCTAAATTTGGGGGCCAATGGCTATATGCTGGACCGGCAGTCAGTGACGGGTATGATCCAGTTGCATTGGTATCAACCTAAGACAGGAGGCTGACGCCTAAAGGTCAGTTTTCCAATGACGGGTAAGAGCCATATGTTGAACTGGACAACCTACCAGGCACGGTCCTTAAGCCACATTACTTGTTGTTTAATTAATCAGAAGGGGGGAGATGCTGGGAGCCATCAGCCAAGTAGGTATGACAAATTCCTTGCCAGCTTACTCCCATGCTGTCTAGTGGAAGGACTTCTGAAAGGTGACCTTGCTCAAGGACCAGGGCAGGATCCGTGTTTAGGGTGTTCCCCCTTTAGAATAGGGCAGTTTAGCATAATAGGAGAGTAGGGTGTTTCCCCTTTAGAATAGGGCAGTTTAGCATAATAGGAGAGTAGGGTGTTTCCCCTTTAGAATAGGGCGGTTTAGTATAATAGGAGATTAGGGTGTTCCTCTTTTGGAATAGGGCGTATCCTGCTGCTGAGTTCCTCTTGAGTGCTTAGGGTCAAACAGTATATTTTGGGAGACAGAAGCCCATGCGGAGTGGATTTGGGAGAGAGTGGATTAGGGCAGAGTGGATTTGGGCAGAGAACCTGGATTCCCCCAGAACGTGTTTGTAGACGGCCGGTGTGAGTTCGGGAATAAAGAATTGCTGTTTGAATCTACAAGCTGTGTGGAGACTCGTGATTTGTGCCCAGCCGAGAGACTGCGGCACACACACACACATACACACACACAGGATGAAGCTTCTCTAAACATGAAGCATGATGTCAAAATCTAATAGCACTGATGGGGTGCATAAAAATGCTAGCCATAATATGGCTCCTTGGAAAACGAAAAAACAGCAAACACAAGTTTGTTCTCTAACTTCCTCCTACCCTTCTTTCCTGAAATCTAACCATAAAATAATTATCTTACACCCTTTGAAATTAGGTCATAAGACTCTCCTTCCACAGGGTCTGACCTATTTCTGAAGGGAAGCAATTTTACACAAATAAGAATTTGGACAGGCCTTGCTAAGTTCCCTAATTTACTACCATTAGAACATACCATTTTGTACTCTAATAATCCTTTTTCACAATTTCTACAAAAAAAGTTTTCCTTGAATCTTTAAGTCTTCATTTCAGAATGCTCCTGTGTCATACAAAATTTACATTAAATAAATTTCTTACCCTTTTCTATTATTAATCTGCCTTTTGTTAAAGCAGTCTTAGCCAAGAATCTTACAATGAGGAAACAGCATATATTTCTTTTTTTTTATTTCTGTGGGCAAAATATTTATGTGTCCCAAAATTTTACATGTAGAAACCATAATCTCCACAATAGTAGTATTAAAATGTGGGACCTTTAATAGGTAATAGGGTCACAAAAGCAGAATCCTCATGAATGGGACTAATGCCCTCTCTTATAAAAGAAGTTCAAAGGAGCCTTTTTGACCCTTTCTGCCATGTGAGGAAACAGAAAACACCATCTATAAAGAATGGGCCCTCACCAAATGAAATCTACTGGTACCTTGATCTTGTACCTCACAGCTTCGAGAATTGTAAGCAACAAATTTAAATTGTTTACAAATCACCTTAGTCTAAGGTGTTGTGTTATAGCAGCCTGCACACATTGACACAACCACATACCATAAAAATGGTAGATATGACTACACAAAAATAAATATTTGAAATACAAAAAGCATTATAAATACAGGAGTATGATTTGGAGGAAAACACAATAGTACTTTAAAATACCTTTAAACTTGCAGACTCTTTAATTTCTCATTTCACATCTATAAAATTATTGTACAAAAATAATAAATAATGTGCACATAAATTTTAGTGAAAAGAAATTGTCTCATATTTTAATGGAAGGGAGGAAGGAAGGAAGGTAGGAAGGAAGGAAGGAAGGAAGGAAGGAAGGAAGGAAAGAGCTTCAATGTTCAACACTAAAAAATGAGGTAATTTGTGAAATTTATTCCACAGTGTATGTATTAAATTGCTGCCATTAATTTATATTATAGAATATTAAATAATATTTAAAGATATTTATAATATATGGTTAACTTAAAAAGTCAAGTAACAAAGTCAAAAATATATACTCTTTTTATATAAAGAAAGACTAAATAAACATAGTATTGGATAGTGGAAAATAGGTGATGTTTCTTTTTCCATTTGCTTTCTAGAGAAACTATAAAGTTTTTAAAGATATTTGTAAAATATAATGTGAGTGCTGGGCATGTGGCTTAGTGGTAGAGTTCTTACCCTTCATGTGTGAGACCCTGGGTTCTATCTCTAACACTGTGAAGGAAAAAAATACACACACACACACACACACACACATACAACATATATACACATATATGTACACACACACATAAATATACATATATATGCATATAGTCACATATTTATATATAAAATAAACCTTATCTAGAAAGAAAAACTAGTCGTATCCAATTGTGCAACTGCATAAACTGTCAGTTCGGATTCTTCTAAAACACAGAGATTTGAATTTTGCGGGTAAAATATTGAATGGAAAAAATTTTCAGCAAAATTAAAATGATCATATTTAGCAATTTTCTCATACCTAAGGACAGAAAGTCTGAAACCTTTAAGTGTAAAAGAAAAAAATCCCATTACTTCAAAGAATGTACATGGAAAGGCCAGGCCAGTCATTTCCTGAATTACAAGAAAAGAAAAATGACTCCAACTCCAATATATACTCAATTTTTTTCAGGAACAGATGAAAGCAAGGGAAAATTTTATCTTCTTAATGTAGTATGTAACTAAGTATCCTGGATGAAGATAAATACATCAAAGGTTAAAGAATATTATTAAGACTCATTAAATCTAATTCCAACCAAAACATAAGTGGAATAAATTATGACACAGAAGTAAGTTATCTACTTTCTAATCATAATGAATACATGACTGATTCCATTAAATCTCAATACCTAGTTATATTATGTTGCTTAGGCTGGAACTTATTTATCTTAATAAAATTTTTAGACCTGATAAATATGTGTCATACAGAATGCTGAATTGCTAATTATTATTAAGAAACTGAAATTTCCTTGTCTAAAGAGCAGAAATCTAAAATTAGACATATAGGATCATATTTTCACTTCAAAATTTACTAGTTATTTGAATTAATCTCCCTGTTACCTTCCTCATTGTATACAAGAGACATTAAGAATAACAAGATGATACTCAGAGCTTTGGGCAAAATTAAACAGGTTATATAACAGTATATAACAGCAATTGAAAAACTAATGTAATATTATTAACTTTTACTTAGTTATTATAGATTATCAGTAATCATAATGGCTTTCACTAATATAATGATGACTTATCTAGAAGGCACTATAATGTTTTATTTCTATTTTAATGAATCTGAAAGACAACTTCAAAAGAAGTATTAAGATGAGTATTATGGTTCTCATTTTTCATAGGCTAAAATTGAAGTTCAAGCACTTATGAAACTTCTCCAAGTATACATAAATGTAGCATAGAAGAATTTAAACCAAGAACTATGGATGCCAAAACACATGCTCTTTCCATCACATCGGATTATCAAAATTCCAACTGAATGCCAGTAAATTAGCTCCTAAAAATGAACTATGAAAAAGCTAAGTGGATATTTCCTGTTGCATTAAATAAAAAATATTAGTATGTACTATACATTAACCCTAATATGCAATAGATTTCATAAAGCACATTAAAATCTAAGCATCAAATTATAATATTTGGATATAAACTGCTTAAAATGCTGCTTCCTGATCAATAAACAATATGGTAATTAGCAAGTACCTGAGTTGGATGTAGTAGTGTGTTCAACCTGGGCTTTAGCCACACAAAGCATATCACTTTTGTTTATATAAAATTTGCTTTTTGAAGAGACTACATCTGAATCTGACAATCTAACAACTATATCCAACCCTTTTTCATACATTATTTTATAAAAAGTATGTTGTATTCAGATAAATAATTTTTCAATATAAACATTGGCTGAAAACGCTATATAAGAAATATGTATATGAAGTCTGCAACTTCTGTAATACATTAGTTATCTAACTATATATTAACTTTGGAGATGATTTATGGGGGTATCTTATATGTCATACATCACCCCCCAAAGTTAATATTATTAAATAATGCACTAATAGAAAACCAAATGAACTTATTTCCATTTAAAGGTAACGACAGACTGAAATCATTTAAATTGATGAAGAAGGCATATAATGTTTAAAATATATGTACACTATGGAATTCTATGTTCAAGTCATAGCTTTAAATGGTAGGTCATAGATAAAACTACAAAGAATGGCAGGTGTGGTGGCACATGTCTGTACTTCTCAACAACTTGGAAGGCTAAAGCAGAAGGATTTCATGTTTGAAGCCAGCCTCAACAATTTAGCAAAATCCTGAGTTTAAAATAAAGAACAAAAGGACTGAGTATGTAGCTCACCTGGGTTCAACCCCAGTACTAAAGAAATAAAAAACAAAAATAGACAATGTACAATACTCATTTTCTCACATACATTTTATGATTATTTAAATACTATAAAGTTTATATTAGAATCCCTATTTATTTTAAGGGGAAAGGGTAATATGCACCCCAGGAAGATGAACAGGACAGTCAAATTTCTTTTCTGAAATATAATGCTTAATTGGA
The DNA here is from genome assembly GCF_048772815.1 of Callospermophilus lateralis. NCBI lineage: Eukaryota > Metazoa > Chordata > Mammalia > Rodentia > Sciuridae > Callospermophilus > Callospermophilus lateralis. The sequence goes on from NC_135314.1 coordinate 90,690,238, forward strand.
CACACTGTAGGCACATTCTAAACTATTTTATACCTCATTAGAATTAAGATTTAGTTGAATATCTCTCTTTATCCTGTATAATAAGAATCGATGGTCTAAAGACAAAGACTTAGAACTGGGCACTGTGGCACCTGCCTGTAATCCCAGCAACTCCAGAAGCTGAGGCAGGAGGATCACAAATTCAAAGCCAGGCTCAGCAATGAAGCCAGGCCCTAAGCAACTTAGCAAGACCCAGTCGCAAAATAAAAAATAAAGGACTGGGGATGTGGCTCACTGGTTGAGTGCCTGTGGGTTCAATCCCTGCTATCAAAAAAGGAAAGATAAAAACTTATTGCATGACTTATTTTCCATGGTCTTCTTTACATAAAGTAAATTTCATTTAAAGAACTATTGTTTCCCTTTATATACAGAAGAAGGAAAAGAAGAAAAGCAGGAAGGGAGGAAGAAGAAGGAAAGAAGGAGTTACTTAATAAAGGGGAAGAAGCATTTTCACCAAAGGAAAACAAGTCCCAGTTTTAATGTAATCCTTTCTTTGAACTATGTTGCTGTCTGAGATCATTTAAAAATATTAGTTTTGATTTTGTAGGGTTTTTTTTTTATTTTCACCTCTTTTATTTTTTTATTTATTTTTTTAATTTTTATTGTTGGTTTTTCAAAACATTACATAGTTCTTGATATATCATATTTCACACTTTGATTCAAGTGGGTTATGAACTCCCATTTTTACCCCATATACAGATTGCAGAATCACATCGGTTACACATCCACTGATTTACATATTGCCATACAAGTGTCTGTTGTATTCTGCTGCCTTTCCTATCCTCTGCTATCCCCCCTCCCCTCCCCTCCACTCCCCTCTTCTCTCTCTACCCCATCTACTGTAATTCATTTCTCCCCCTTTTTATCTCCTTACCCCTCACTTCCTCTTGTATGTAATTTTCTATAACCCTGAGGTTCTCCTTCCATTTCCATGCAATTCCCACCTCTCTCCCTTTTCCTCCCACCTCTCATTCCTGTTTAATGTTAATCTTCTTCTCATGCTCTTCCTCCCTACTCTGTTCTTAGTTACTCTCCTTATATCAAAGAAGACATTTGGCATTTGTTTTTTAGGGATTGGCTACCTTCACTTAGCATAATCTGCTCTAATGCCATCCATTTCCCTGCAAATTCTATGATTTTGTCATTTTTTAATGCAGAGTAATACTCCATTGTGTATAAATGCCACATTTTTTTTTATCCATTCATCTATTGAAGGGCATCTAGGTTGGTTCCACAGTCTTGCTATTGTGAATTGTGCTGCTATGAACATCGATGTAGCAGTGTCCCTGTAGTATGCTCTTTTTAGGTCTTTAGGGAATAGACCGAGAAAGGGAATAGCTGGGTCAAATGGTGGTTCCATTCCTAGCTTTCCAAGGAATCTCCATACTGCTTTTCAAATTGGCCACACCAATTTGCAGTCCCCCCAGCAATGTACAAGTGTACCCTTTCCCCCACATCCTCGCCAGCACTTGTTGTTGTTTGACTTCATAATGGCTGCCAATCTTACTGGAGTGAGATGGTATCTTAGGGTGGTTTTGATTTGCATTTCTCTGACTGCTAGAGATGGTGAGCATTTTTTCATGTACTTGTTGATTGATTGTATGTCTTCCTCTGAGAAGTGTCTGTTCAGGTCCTTGGCCCATTTGTTTGTTGGGTTATTTGTTATCTTACTGTTTAATTTTTTGAGTTCTTTGTATACTCTGGATATTAGGGCTTTATCTGAAGTGTGAGGAGTAAAGATTTGTTCCCAGGATGTAGGCTCCCTATTTACCTCTCTTATTGTTTCCTTTGCCTTGAAAAAAACTTTTTAGTTTGAGTAAGTCCCATTTGTTGATTCTAGTTATTAACTCTTGTGCTATGGGTGTCCTATTGAGGAATTTGGAGCCCGACCCCACAGTATGTAGATCGTAGCCGACTTTTTCTTCTATCAGACGCCGTGTCTCTGATTTGATATCAAGCTCCTTGATCCATTTTGAGTTAACTTTTGTGCACGGTGAGAGAAAGGGATTCAGTTTCATTTTGTTGCAAATGGATTTCCAGTTTTCCCAGCACCATTTGTTGAAGATGCTATCCTTCCTCCATTGCATGCTTTTAGCCCCTTTATCAAATATAAGATAGTTGTAATTTTGTGGATTGATTTCTGTGTCCTCTATTCTGTACCATTGGTCCACCTGCCTATTTTGGTACCAGTACCATGCTGTTTTTGTTACTATTGCTCTGTAGTATAGTTTGAAGTCTGGTATTGCTATACTGCCTGATTCACACTTCCTGCTTAGAGTTGTTTTTGCTATTCTGGGTCTTTTATTTTTCCATATGAATTTCATGATTGCTTTATCTATTTCTACAAGAAATGCCGTTAGGATTTTGATTGGCATTGCATTAAACCTTTAGAGAACTTTTGGTAATATCGCCATTTTGATGATGTTAGTTCTGCCTATCCATGAACAGGGTATATTTTTCCATCTTCTAAGATCTTCTTCTATTTCTCTCTTTAGGGTTCTGTAGTTTTCATTGTATAAGTCTTTCACCTCCTTTGTTAGGTTGATTCCCAAGTATTTTATTTTTTTTGAGGATATTGTGAATGCGGTGGTTGTCCTCATTTCCATTCAGAGGATTTACCGCTAATATACAGGAATGCCTTTGATTCATGGATGTTGATTTTATATCCTGCCACTTTGCTGAATTCATTTATTAGCTCTAGTAGTTTCTTTGTAGACCCTTTTGGGTCTGCTAGGTATAGAATCATGTCATCTGAAAATAGTGATAATTTGAGTTCTTTTCCTATTTTTATGCCTTTAATTTCTTTCGTCTGTCTAATTGCTCTGGCCAGTGTTTCGAGAACAATGTTGAACAGAAGTGATGAGAGAGGGCATCCCTGTCTTGTTCCAGATTTTAGAGGGAATGCCTTCAATTTTTCTCCATTCAGAATGATGCCAGCCTGAGGCTTAGCATAGATAGCTTTTACAATATTGAGGTATGTTCCTGTTATCCCTAGTTTTTCTAGAGTTTTGAAAATAAAGCGATGCTGTACTTTGTTGAATGCTTTTTCTGCATCTATCGAGATGATCATATGGTTCTTATCTTTAAGTCTATTGATGTGGTGAATAACATTTATTGATTTCTGTATATTGAACCAACCTTGCATCCCAGGGATGAATCCTACTTGATCATGTTGCACAATTTTTTGATGTTTTTGTATCTGATTCACCAGAATTTTATTGAGGATTTTTGCATCTAGATATTGGTTTGTAGTTTTCTTTCTTTGAACTGTCTTTGTCTGGTTTAGGAATCAGGGTGATATTGGCCTCGTAGAATGAATTTGGAAGTTCTCCCTCTTTTTCTATTTCCTGGAATAGCTTGAAAAATATTGGTATTAGTTCTTCTTTAAAGGTTTTGTAAAACTCTGCTGTATACCCATCCAGTCCTGGGCTTTTCTTAGTTGGTAGTCTTTTGATGGCTTCTTCTATTTCCTCAATTGATATTGGTCTGTTTAGGTTGTCTATATCCTTCTGACTCAATCTGGGTAGATCATATGACTTAAGAAATTTATCGATGCCTTCACTATCTTCTATTTTATTGGAGCATAAGGATTCAAAATAATTTCTAAATATCTTCTGTATTTCTGAAGTGTCTGTTGTGATACAATTGCCTTTTTCATCCCGTATGCTAGTAATTTGAGTTCTCCCTCTTCTTCTCTGATTTTGTAGTTTTTTTTGCTTTGACAGTATAAACAAATTAAACCTGGAGATAAATTCAGAGCTTTGAGAACATCAACAAACTAGAAAATAGTCACATATCAAATTTGGGCCAGGAGAAACCAGAGTATGTGATAATTTAATAATTTAAAAAAGCCTTATCCCATGGCCCCTTATTTGACCCTGTCATCTCAGTGGATGAAATTTAGATTTGACTAAGTTGAATCTGTACTAAAAATAAAAAACTTACTTCCAAAATTATAAAGTAATAGATAATAATAATTAATAATTAATTCATCAAGATCAAACATAAGATGCCTTAATCTTTGAGAAGTTATCAAAATTAGATATAACTGTCTATGTCCTTTAATTCACCATATCTCATAAATGAAACTATGGCGAAGGTAATTCTTGCCTCTGATCTTAAGCACTATTTTAACACTGCTGTTTAATGTCAGTAATTTTTCAAAATTTCATTAAAATCATATAAAATGCCAGCCAATATGTTTAATAATTCCATTTTTAATAGCGTGAGCAAGGTTTTGGCTCTGGATGCTTAAAAAATGTTTGCATAGCAATTACATTAAATATATACATAGTTGCATTTATTAAATATTTCTGGATATTTTATTTCACCCTTATAAAAATTAAATATTTAATTTGACCAATTTATCTGTGCTTTGAATTTAAATTTTATATATGTTTTAAAATACTCATGCAAAAATATTCTGTCATTAAAAATCGTGTCCATAGAACAGGCAGGGCAGCTTATAAAATCTCTAGAAGAATTCAGTATAGTTGAAATTAATAAAGGTATAAATTTATATCTAGATCCTACCCATTTCATTACATTTCAACATTATGCACGCATCAATTCTTATTTTCTAAAGATTTTTACAGATGCTGCAAAGTGAATCCAGGTGTTTAAAATCACTGTAATTAGTAATTAAATTATATAAAAATGACTGTTTTCTTAGGAAAATATCTAAAAGCTAGATCAATATTAATTATAGGAAATCAGGATGATTTTCCTTCTTACTTTTTATTCACTCTTTTTATTGACTATTTATTAGGTGTATGACCCAATTAGAAACCTTCAGCTTTTCCCACCTAAAACATTTGTCATTAGAAATCCTTTAATAAATTTTTATAAAATATTTCAGACAGCAACTCTAACTAGCACATAAATCATATTTATACTATACAATATATAGCACCATCATGAATAAATTCATTGGTGAATGAGATATAGAAGATGGGAGAATGGAATCAGAAAATGAAAAAAAAAAAAAGAGGGCCATATAAATGACATAAGTCAGTTGCTTTCCTAAATTACAAAATTGTTAATAATAATTCAGTATAGGAAAGAGCTCAATTCTATGCCATTAGCTTTATCCCCAGAGAGTAATGTGAAGGTAGGGAAAAAACAAAAAAAGTAAACTACACTTAATTTTACCAGCAAGATACCATTTTTTTCTGTTTTTCTTTTAAGTATTTTTAAAAACTATATACTTTTCATACTATTGAAGTGATATGTAGTTGTTTTTAAGAAATCTGGAAATAATAACATCCTAGAAAACATTTAAAACACCTGTAATTCAAGAGTCCAAAGACAAAGACAAAACCTATCTATAGTTGTTTCTTCCTTCTATTCATTTTTCTATACAAACAGTATGTAAATTATAACCTACTTTGTAGTATGCTATGAGTAAAATTTTCTATGTGCTTCTTTCACTTATCAAACTACATATTCCATATAATATTTAGTATAATGTTATACTTTCAAAACATTTAAGAGCTATATAATACTCTATCCTATTGTTTCATCATAATTTATTTAAAAGTTATTTCATTAAAGGAATTTAGGCTGTTTACAATTTTACACTTGTATAGACAATGATTATCATCATTTTAAAGATTTATCTTTGTTTTTTAGTAACATTTCAGATTTCCTTCTTTAGAAGATATTTCTAAGAATAGATGTCTTCATCAGAGGTATCAGTTTTTAAAAGGCCTTTGATATGCACTGTCAAACAATTTTTCCAAAAGTTTGGACATATTTATGATTTAGCAATTTATGAAGGTAGTTCTTAATCATGCTCTAACTTTATGCTTCAAGAGTGTGGTGACATCAGCAAAATAAAATCTAGTGAAGCAAGTTTGATGCCTTTGCAATTTAATATTTTTATATTTAATTTAAATGCCATATATTGAAAGGCTTGAAAGATGGTCCCAAAATGTATTCACAATTGTTATTTCCTCTACTTTTCAGTTAAAAAAAAACTTTGACTATCTTCTCCAATTTTATCATAATGTCACTTGACTCAGAATTGTAGCTCCACATACAAATTTTTTTTAAAAGAAATGATAATATCAGAAAGTGTAGGATTTAGGCTAGGGCCAAAGCTCAGTGGCAGCACACATACTTAGCATGCATGAGGCCATGAGTTCATTCCCTATCACAAATGAGAAAGAGGGAGGGGGAAAGCAAAAAACAAAAAAGGAAAGAAAATATGGGATTTAGAGTATTGGAACTCAAAAAGTAATACCCCAAAATATGACACTTCAGACTTCCTGCTTAAAGTACATGGGGAGCAGCAGATGCATGGGAGGGCTTTCTCTAAAGTCCCCTTATCAACCAAAAGACCTAATCTACCTTTGACTAGTTATATAGCTCATTGGCAAAGATCTTGTCTAGCTAGGCACAACACCCTGGGTTGGATCCGCAGCACTGGGGGAAAAAAATCTCTTAGGGGAAATACATCACAACAACATTAGCAACCTACACTAAAGCCCAGAGGACTGTTGTTCTAGGTCATTGTATTTACTTTGGTCCCTGTTATGGTTTATATATTAGATGTCCCCCAAAAGCTCATGTGTGAGACAATACAAGAAAGTTTAGAGATGAAATGATTGGGTTATAACAGCCTTAACCTGATAAGTGTGTTAATTTCCTGATAGGAATTAACTGGGTGGTAACTGTAGGCAAGTAGGTTGTGGCTAGAAGAGATGGGTCATTGGGGATGTGCCTTTGGGGTATATATTTTGTTTTTGGAGAGTGGAAGTGTCTGTGTCTGCTTGCTGGGGCCATCTCCCCAGCTGTTTCCTCTGCCAGGCTCTTCCATCATGATGTTCTGCTTCATCTCAGACACAGAGCAATGAAGTTGGCCATCTACTGACTGAGACATCTAAAACTGTGAGCCCACAAATAAACTTTTCCTCCTCTAATTGTTCTTGTCAGTCTTTGGGTCACATTGGTAATAAAATCTGCTAAATGGTACCAGTGTTTCACCATAAAAATCATTCACTAACCTCTGAAAATGCCCACATACCCCACTTCCCAGGATGGCCAGAAGTTTCCTCACAGGAGGTTTGAGAAATAAATCAGAGAGGAAAAAATCAAAATAATAATGATAACAATAACAACAGAAAATTACCATAGATTAGATTGAAGAGACACACAAATATCTAGGAAAGAGATCCTAAATTTTTATGAGAAAAGAGACACTAACCATCAGAATGGCCTTTGACTTTTCAATGGAAATATTACAAGAATTATAGAGGCTTCAAAATTCTCAGAAGAAGCTGCCTATGTTCAACAAAGCCATCAATCAAGCATTGGGGCAAAATAAAGATGTTTTAAGCCTGTAAGGAGTCAAAAAACTTCCCCAGGCTTTCTTTACAAAAAGTACTGGATGAAGGTGACATAAAATCCTAATACATAAAAGCAGAAAAGTTCCAGGGTGACAGTTATGTCTGGCCTAGAAACAACAGATGAAATTGGTGCCAGACAATGAAGAATTACAACAGGAATATCTCCAGGCCAAAAACAAAACAAAACAAAAATCACAAGGATGGTTAATATAGCTAATAGATTATTGTATTAAATAGATAATTTAGAAAATTTATTAACAACCATTTAATAGTTTTGTTATATATGTTATGGGATATTTGGGAACAAATAGCAATAGATATAAGAGATATACAGAAAACAACAACCACCACCAAACAAACAAACAAAAAACCTAGGAAAATATTAACTTCAAAATATTTTTTAAATGTGTAAGAAAGAATATTTTAAAATTGTTTAAATTCATGACAATAAAATGCATTTTGATACATCATACATAAATGCAGTATAACTTCTCATTCTTTTGGTTGTACATGATATAGAATCACACTGATCATGTAGTCATATATGCACATTCTACTATCCTTCCTCCCCTCCATATCCCCTTCCCTCCCTTCACTCCCCTCTACCTAATCCAAATTTTTAAAAATCACAATACATGTATTGTTTCAAACAACAGTCATATAAATATTAAAAATGTAAATACCATTAATTTCACAAACAACTGTGAAATCTTCATAAGTAAAATACAAGAAACATACCTGGGACTGCTAAGTGTGATGTCTTAAAAACATTAAATTTTCAACCAAGAAAACAATTCATCAGTGAATAATATAAATCAATTCAAACAAAAAACAAGAAATAACTATAAAAGCACAGAACTGACAGCAGAAAAAAATAGAGCAGTTAAAAATGGTAATTATTAGGAGCAGAACTGGATTAGGGTGGGGAGAATAACAGAGGTATTAGAAGCCTGTTTCCTTTCATTCTTATTTTCACTTTAAAACTATATCTATATAATACTTCTGTAAAATAATTATTTTTAAAAATATCTTAATACATCCCATCTAAAATTTTATTCTTTTATAAGGCAAAATGGGAGAGAGAAGGACAGAGAACAAAGGCTGAGGGAAGTGCCAGGAGGGGGAAGGAATGAAGGAAAGCAAAAGAAAAATAGGGAATAGTCTATAAAACATCTTGGAAAGCAGCTTTCTTAAAATGTTTTTAATTAAATGTAAAAGAGGTAATCAAAGTAATTTAACCTGATTGCTAATTACTGTCTCTGGAATGAGTTAATTGTTGTACTATATTTGTAAATAAGAAATAAGTATCAGTGAAATATAGCTTAATTACTTAGACTGTAGGTCTTCATTTACTCGCCCTATCACCACTGTAATTCAGTCTACTTCATCTCATGCATAATGTCCACAACTACCAAGCCAAGCATCCTGCCTCTACCCAGCTCAGGTTGATTTCTCAGAATATCATGTAATCAAAATGGCACTCCCAGCTTAAGTATCTGCAACAGTCCATCCCCTGGGTTTAAAGGTACAGCCTGGCTTTGAAGATCCTGACTCCACCTACTTCTCCTCACATCAGATAAATCTGAACAAATCCTTTATTCTAGTCATTAATGTCTTCTTCTTACACTGTCATTCTCCCTAACACAACCTAGAAAACAACCTCTATGGATCATGCTGTTTGGTCATCACAAAAAGTTTTCTATTTTTCTCTTTATCTACCTAAATTCTCCCCATCTGTCATAATCCAACTCAAGGTGTATCACTATAAGATGTCTTCTATAAAAACTAAACTGCATATGTTTAACCCTTTACTAAATTACTCACAAACACTATCTTCTCCTCATAGCACCTATTTAAACATGCTCCTATTCTCTAATTTTGTATTGTCTTTTCACTATTTTATTTTCTTACAATTGTGAACAATTATAGATAGCAGGAAACTTAATGAATTCCTCTATATTCATAGAGATTAAAATCATAAATGAAGCTCCATTAATACTTTCTGATTAACTGTTTTTTAAAAAATGTTTCATAGAATACAATGCATTTTAGTGCACATGCCACAGACTCTGGATATGTTGAATGATTGATTGATTAACCCACTTTAAATTTATTGAATAAACATATTGTACTTATAAAGCTGTCAGATCCCTTGATTATAGCCTTCATGTTATTTAACCATCACTTTTCATCTTTCTGATATGAATCTTTGCTTTAGCACATATCAAGATACATTGTCTCATATTCAATTTTCCAATTTAGAAGAAAATAAATCAGTACATTAAAATTTTTAAAAGACTATTTAGATATATGGGTAATAAAAACATCCATACCAGAATTTGTCACTAAATTTTTTTCATAATTTATCTCTCTCTTTATTACCAATTAAAATAAAATGGAATTTAAAATGTGGCATAACAAGTATTGAGTGGAAGGGGCTTCAGAAAACATTTCTTTGAAATTCATGTTACCTGAATTTTAATATTTCAGAAATAAATATTCAAACAGAGTTTTGAAATCAAGAAGAATACTATGATAAGAAAGAAATGTCAGAAAAGCTTTGGTTTTACTGGGTGCAAAATTTTATTTCCAGTAGAACAAATATGTGCCCTAATCAGAAACTGTCATTCTAGTTTTGAGGGATGTTTTATTCTAATTCTCCCCTTCTATCTCCATATGACAAAAGGTACATAGATGGGTTGTAGCTACTTAATCTATTTTAGAGAAATTAAAAATATCTCTCATTTAGAAAACTGGCAAGTAAGGTCCCTTGTCTCCAGGCAACAAGTTGTCAGGAGTCACACTGTCTTTCTGGAAAGAAACTTTGTCCTAAAGCAAAAGAACTGTTTTTGTCTCAGATCCTGGAAATTTACATAACTATATTAGGGAAAACAGAAGCAAAATTGAGTAAGTTAGCACGAATAGAGTGGAGAAGATTTATATCCCCTTGAAGAGACAATTAAAAACAAAGTTTTTTCTTTGTCAACAAGCCAGCTTCCATGTTGTATATAAAACACACAAATCTTCCTGCTAGTAGTGTACTTGACTACCATAGCCTTCATAGAGCAGTCTTGTTTTGTCCCATTTGCTCTGCACATTTTTTAAACAATTACCTTTAGTAACTTAAAGAGAAAATTTGGCACAGAAAGTTTGTTAAAATGTACATTGAGGCTTCCTGCCAAGAAAGCGCTATAGAACAGGTGCTGTCAGAGTCAGGGGGTGGAAGCAAAAGAAGGGAACTAACAGTCAGTGTAAGCATAGGAAATGACCCCAAGCAAGGGAGTCTGTGCCTCCTACTGCTCCTACCACCTGGGCCCAGCCAGCAGCCAGCCCTGACCAAAAGCCCAACTCACAGGTGTTTACAGATCCCTCTGGCAGGACTGGCCACATCCTCTGCATTTTTTTCGCCCCTTTTACTAGAAGACACTATTTTGTGAACTTGTAGTTGAATTTCCTACACCAAATATTGAGGGAATTAGTGGAGATTTTCTAATTTGTTTGAACTCTTTTTTTTTTCTTAAAAAATCATTTTTGTCTTATATATTACAAATTATTGAAAGGTGTCTTATCTGATGAGATATTGTAATTTCTGGATGGTTTATTTGGGCTCTTTTACATTAAGGAAATAATCGAAGCTTTATTTTAATTATTGAAAGTCCATATTTACTTTTAAAGACAAAGGATCATGTTTTTGCTGAAAAAAAAATGTGGAATTTTGAAAATGTTTCAAATGTCACTGTAATTTAAACTTTCTCATTTGTAAGTTATTTCACCTAGACCAGCTATTGACAAGAAATGCATTGCAGTTAATAGATCAGATGCCATGACCAAGTATTGATTTTAGAAGGGTAGGGACAAACTCCTACACCAAGTTTTCTTGGTAAAGTCCTCAGTGCTCACTGTGACTATGTGTCATGGAACACTAGGTAATTGACACACCCTGGTTCTATTATTCTTATTTCTGCCTCCTTTTTTACTTTGTATTATACTTTTAAAAATCTGGCAGTTCTAATCTGTATTTTGACTGATTGCAAGCCAGAAAAATGCCCATTATTCCAAAACAACAGGCAACATGTCTTTCAGAACTGTCTCCTCTTCACTTGGCAAAACATTAAGATTACCCCTGTGAACAGCAGGGCAATGATCAGTTACTCTAAATTTAACAGATGCTTCCTGGCACCCTTGTTCATCTTTTCTTTATTGCTTGAATATTCTATATGTCTAGGTGTTTTGTTTTTAAGAGTTATTTGCCTTTGGAGAACAAAATATTTTAAGTGACCTTCCAAAACTATTGAGTTTATTGAAACTACCAGCTTATGACTCTTTATCCCTGTGCCACTAAAAAAACCTGAGAGCTGATATGCTATTTTCAGCAGTCCAGGAGAGAGTTCACAATCCTTCCAGAAATTAATGTACATGCATACACACACACACACACACACACACACACACACACACACACACTCCAATGGTTTCAGGGAAAATCTGGCAGTAAGGTGGTCATAAAATAGAATATTTTAAAGAAATAAACCCAGAAAACTGTGTCAGAGAAAAGTCTCTAGAATGGATAATTTTATCAGAAAGATAGGGTCCACACTGAGTTTAACTAAACTCAAAGTATTCACAGTATGTAATAAAATAATTTTGTATTTCATGAATTATAATACTATATTTTTAAAGGCTAGTCATTCAACTATTTTTTACAAAAGAAGTTAAATTTATCTGCTCAGCCTAATATCTTATCATATTCACCTAACGATCATTACCCTTTCATCTTTGTATAGAAGAAAGCTTTTGTTACGTATTTTTACTATGTATTTTTACTATGTATTTCTAGAGTGAGTTAAATGTAAAAATTAGATACACTGGTTATTTCTTCTTTTGCTAAAAATTACCTCCAATTATTTTTGTTTCCTCCAAACTCTTTTCACTTTAAGAGATCTTATTGACATATAATTATTTTAAAATTATTTTAATTGAATTTCTTATTCATTTTCTGTGGTCGAGATGCTCAATGTCAATCTAAAAGTAAAGAGGAGATGTGGAAAGGAACGTTGCTATTTGTGATACCTGATCAGAGATAGGAGAGTACAGGTCATATGTAGTCAACTTTGAGGAAAGTTTAACTCTGTTGGGGTTAAACTTTTACATTCCATTTTATGGTTCCATGCTATAAATATTGAGAAGCTGCTATGTACAAAACACTGCAACTGATCTTGGGAAACCAAGATGAATTAGACCATGTCCCTGCTCACACAGACCATATATCTAAGAAATAGATTCTATTTATATTGGTGTAAAGAAGGGAAAGTAGCTCAAATTTCCTAGTTATCTATCATAAGCTGGCACCAAAAATTTCATCAGTCTGTCTTGAAGTCTTTCCAGTTTACCTCCCAATGTTCATGACAATATCTGAATTCCTATATATGGCTCATGAGGATGTGATTTTACTTTCCTTACTTCTTCAGATAATGTTCCTTAACATAACACTATACTTCAGATATCATGATCTACTTTATAAGCAAACTTTAATATTATTCTACCTTCCTGTCCCACATCATACTCTGAGCAGGGATCCTTAGACAGGATTAGGTGCCAACCTCATTTCTCATATCCCATATTATCCATACTGTTTTACCCATCATGCTATGTCTTACATGACTCTTTTCCTGACTGATTCCCACTAGACTAAAAAAATTTGAGATGGTTAATATTCTTCACAATTGTATCCTCAATATAAAGTACCTAGCACTTAATAGTGCTCAATAAATATTTATTGAATGAATGAGTGAACTGCTTACACTTCTGTTTTCCAAGAGAAGACAATATTGCTAATTAGTCTATTCCATGATCTTTTAAGTTAAAAGTAGTAAGCTAGATAAATCTCAAATGGTAGCACAATCTATAACTAATTATATTGATTAAAATCTCTTTAAGTATAATTATAAGAAGATTTACTTTAATTTAATATTCATAATAAAAAAACTGCTAGCAATTTCTAATTAGTTTTTTTCAAATCCATATTAACTTAGGAATCAAACACCACTGTGATGCATTTACATAAACTAATTCATATAATTTCTTAGCAGAGCATATGGCTCAAAGTCTTCAATAATACTAGTATAATAGCTATAGTGCTAGTGTAATGGTTTACAATGATGGCAATGATGAATGTGTATCAATTAAATTGATACAAGCTACAAGAATGACATGTATTCAAGATGAATTTCCACACATATTAAGTTCTTTCAAAATATAGGAAAATAGCCAAGTGTCTTCTTTGCAAATAATACTGTTATTTGTATTATAAATTAAATATAATAACAAACTATTGTATTGGGGATAAGAATATAAAATACAATTGTATAATTTTCCGAAGCTTTGTAATGCATGGAATAATCCCCCTAAATGACCAAATATATAATCAAACAATTGACTATAAATGGTTTTGGCAAAAACAACAGTTACAGATAGTAAAAAGAAAAAGGTTTTCATTTTCTCTAACTGTTCAAATGTCTTTACAAATATTTATAAATGGTCACCAAAAGAGGACTTACCTGGGGTCACATGGAAAAGTCCCTACACCATCAAAAGTTATTTCCAATGTCCAGCTGGGAGATCTAAAATAGAGAATAACAACGACAGTTTGTGACAAAGCTGACACATAGTATTCTGGAAGAAGTGAAATCAATTGTGACATTTTTCATTTATTTGTAAATGCCTCTTTGGCAGTACACTCACTCAAAACGACAGTTGCTTCTTGCAGAAAAAGGGAGGTGATGGTAAAATAGAGGAATCCTGACAGATGCTTTAATGAGATTCTGCATTAGGGCTATTCTAACACTGTCACCCAACAAGGAGCTTGCCCTTCATTTACAATATCATAACTCAGTAATTTAGAAAATGTTATCTCTATAAAAAACTAAGCCAGCCAGTTCTTAATAGCCGCCACTAGTTTATTTCCCAATATCTTTCAATTGAAGAAAACATCCTAAAGCAAGTTCCTAAATGACTGTCAGCTATACAGACTAATTACCTCTTCTCATTAAAAGACTACTCTTTATTAAAAAGAGTAATATGGAGTGTGACTGAACAACTGAAGACACACTCTACAGTAATGCAATATTTTCTTAGAGGTATCTTTAACACCATACTTTCAGCAAAGGACAGATCATCCAGACAGAAAATCAACAAAGGAACAAAGGAGTTAAATTACCTCTTATACCCAATAGACCCAGCAGACATCTACAGAACTTTCCACCCAAAAGCTGCTGAATATAATTTTTTTCTCATTAGCACATGGAAAGTTTCTAGGATAGATCATATGAGAGCCCACAAAAATGTCTCAACAAATTTTAAGAAGCTGAACTCATATTTGGTATACATTTTAACCACAATTAAATATAACTAGGTATCAATAACAAGAAAAAATGTGGAAACTATACAAATGCATGGACATTAAACAACTTACTTTTGAAGAAGCAATGAAGGAATCAACAAAGAAAAAAAAGCCTTAAAATTTCTTGAAACAAATGGAAGTGGAAACACAGAATACCAAAATCCATGGGCTAAAACAAGGATAGTATTAAGAGGGAAGTTTATAGCAATTGTTGTCCCAAGTAAACGGTAGAAAGATCTCAAACAACCTATCACCACATCTCCAGGAACTAAGAGAAAATAAAAGTAAAACAACATTGGTAGAAAGAAATGAATAATAAAGATCAGAACAGAAATAAAAGAAACAGAGACTAAAGAAACAATACCAAAGATTAATGAATCAAAAAGAACAAGATTAGAATGTTGAAAAACTATCTTCACTCCTATGTTTGTTGCAGCATATTCACAATCACCAAGAAATAGAAACAACCAAAGTGTTCATCAGCTAAAGAATGTACAAAGAAAATGTGCTAGTAAATATGAAGGAACACTATTCAGCCCCAAAACCAAAACAAAACAAAACAAAAAAATGTGAAATTCTGTCATTTGCAACAATATGGACTAAACAGGAGATCATTATGTTAAGTGAAATAAACCAGGCACAGGAAGACAAAAAAAGCATATAGTCTCACTCATATAAAAATCTAAAAATGTTGATTCCCTAAAAGTTGAAAACATAACAGTGGCTGGAGAGAGTAAAGGAAGGGAGAGGGTGGAAAGGTATTGAGTTACAGTTGGTCCTGAATTACAGTTGGGAACAAGAAGTTCTGGTGTGCTAATTCACAGCATTGTGGCTAGAGTTATCAATAGTATACTGTACATTTTAAAAAACTAGAAGAAAGGATTTTTCACCATAAAGAAATGACAAAGGAGATGGAGACTAATTTAAATAATATACAATGTATACATGTATTGAAATATTAAATGGTACTCCATTAATATTTTTTGTTTACACATAAGATAAATTAAATTTATAACAATTTTAAATAGCATCTTGACCAAATACAAGAACAAAAGTATCAACAGCAGTAGAATCTATCTCATCCAATAATGGATTTTGTAATTGAGTTCTCTTATCACAAAAATGAGATTAGCATTTCTTCCTTAGTAAGTAGAGCTATTAAAGCTGTTTTGATTCTTAAAATACCTGAGTATCTTAAATTCTTGTAATATTTCCAATAAATATGGCAATAAGCACAATTTTATTTTCATAGATTACTTGTGGTCTAAGATGAAGTGTTGGTAATTTTGCTCTACTAGTCAATTGACTAATTTTCAAAAATTGTTCAGTAGAGCTCATAAACAAAACTGCTTGAGAAGCTCAACGTGTGCAAACTCACAAAGGTCCCCAATGCCTTATGCTATCTTCAGTTTACCTACAGCAGTAGTTCTCAAACTTACCTATGCATTAAAATTACAAAGAACAATTTTATAAATCTAACTGCTAACCAATCAAATCAATACATATTTTAAGAGCACCCCAGGTGATTCTCATATACAGGTAGGGTTGAGAATTATTGACCTAGAGTCTTATTCTATTTCCAATAAACAGCTTCACACTGAAATAATTTATCTTTGCTTGGCAGAGTCATACTTCATCCTCAATATCTTTTTTCTTTTTCTTTCTTTTTTTTTACCAAGCAATTCTGAAGAGGAGGACCACATGCACAGATTCAGGACAATCCTGATTAGCTCGGCCAATCAGTGGTATCATTTTCTCTGCCAGGAATTGATTTAGGGGTATATATGTTAACTGCATCTAGCCAGTGATTTTTCTGGGGGTTTCTTACCAAAGTTCCCTACCTTCTAACAAAACCTTTTTGCTCTTGCTGTTGTAATGCCTGGAACTACTCTAGCCACCTTGTGAGTATGGATGAAGTTGGTCTGAGGACAAAACTAACACTGAGAATTCAAAGCAAAAAGACAGAAACAATGGACTCTGCAACAAGGCAACAATGTTATACAGCTACCAAATTAGTGTATCCCACTTCTGGAATTCACACACTACAAAGCACTTTGAAGTTGGAGAGCATCCCAAACACTAAGCCAAAAAAAAAAAAAATGATTTATCTCCAATAGATTTTGCTATAGGACTTTAAAAATATAAAGACTACACATACACTCATACATGAAAGGACTATATCCCAATCCTATGTTAAGTCAAATATTTCTTTTTTGTTTACACTTTGAAATATTAAAGTATTATGCAAACTGATGAAAAATTGTTCACTTTTTACTACAAACTGAATATTATCTTATTTTTATTTATTTGATACTATTTTTACTAAGAATATTGTATATTATATAAATATAAAAAGTTTAATAGTATTTTCAGTCCTATATTTTTTCAGAAGTACTACTTTGTTCTAATATATACATATCTGTGTGTGTGTGTGTGTGTGTGTGTATTCACACACAGTGTACATTAAAATATTTTCTATGGCATACATAAATACACCTATTTGATTTATGAAATTGTTACCATGCATATAGTTTGGTTGGTTTTGTTTCTGTATCAGAGATTGAATCCAGAGGCTCTCAACCACTGAGTGACATCCTCAGCCCTTTTTATTTTTTGAGACAGTCTCACTAAGTTGCTCAGGGGTGGCTTTGAACCTGCCATCCTCCTGCCTCAGCCTCCTGAAACACTGAGATTACAGGTATGCACCACTGTTCCCAGCAAATATGGAATTTTGAAGAGAAATGAGTTTTTAAAAATAATTTATCACAACAATCTCATGACTTCATAATAATCTTGTTTCTAATTGATTCTGTGCATAGCTTGCATTTCTTTTAAGTAGTATGTTTTATTCTCACATGTCTAGACTACAATTTTGTTTCTGAAATGTATTATTTTCTTTAAGCAATAATTCTTGGATCAGACAACACTGAGGATACTTTGAAATGATGCTTTATTATAAACCACACAGTTCGGATGAGATTAACTGGAATTTATTCTAAGATCTACCATGAAGTTTTAAAATGGTATATACACTGTACTCACCATGCTCTAATTTGATACTTTAAATCTGTTTACTTCCAAACTATGTGTTCCTTTGTGTTACTTATATCTCTCTATATATGCTCTGTGATTTCTATATTATTTATTTAATAATATAAAAAATGTACCAATATTTCCATGGAGAAAGAGGGGATTAAACTACCTTTGGTGGATGGGACTCTTTTTATAGAGCAGAGGACAACATGCATTAGGAATAGTAGAATGTACAAGTAAATAGAAATGATCAAACAGGGAAAAATAGAAATTATGAGGGAATAGTGAGAGGTCTCCATGGTATAATGCTTTCTCCCACAACCCATCCAATTTTCAATTAATTGATAAATTTATAACTGTCATGGAATGTTTAATGTGACAAGTTTCTTGCAAAAGACAAATGGGGAATAGAGTTTGGTATAGGACCAACTGAATGTGGAAAGATTAAAACTAAGGAGGTACAGTGAAGAAGAAAAACAGTGTTGGGAAAAAAGAAGGGCTGAAATTCTAATTTTTTTTTGTGGTGGGGGGACTGGGAATTAAACCCAGGAATGCTTAACCACTGAGCCTGTCCCCAACCCTTTTTTATGTTTTATTTTAAGACTGGATCTTGCCAAGTTGCTGAGGCTAGCTTTGAACTTGCAGTTCTCCTGTCTCAGCCTTCTGATTGACTAGGATTACAGGTATGCACCATCATGCCATGCTAAAATTTTAATTGAGATTCTAATTGAATCTTGGATAGGTCAGGATGAGATATGGGGGAAAGGGATGGGAGGATGAATCAAGTGAATTTTCACACAGTATAATTTTAGAAACTTTGGTGTACATTTCTGTCTCCCTTACTGTTCTATAAGCACCCAAGAACAGTGTTGCATCATTTACACTTTGAATTATATCAAAATTCAATAAATGATTGAATTTGAGTGGAAGAGCCTTTTTAAAAATTAGTCAAGCTCTATGACCCATTTCCTTTTCTATTCAAGTATTTATAAAACTTCTCAGTAATGATAAGGACTTCTAAGAGCTTGAAATCTCATGTGCTGAGTTTGGTTTGGAATCATCTCTATTTTTGGATCACTTTCTTCTATGCAGAGGTTCTAGGGTCAGCATCCTACTTCTCAACTTTTATTCATTAACACTGTTTTGGCAAAGATTACTAATTAATAAGACTAAGAGAGGTTCTGTAAATTGGAAACATTCCAGTATATTTTCTTGACCTCACCTGGAGCTCTGAGCTCCTTTCTGGTATTCTTCCCTCTTAAAAGAAAAAAAAGAAAAAAAAAACTTTTATGACATAGAAATAGATCTGCATGCTTTAAAATTTATAAGTGCTCATATCTGACTTCAATCCTCTTCATCCAAGGACAGGGACCTTACATTATATCTACATACACCCTTACCCAAGGCTGAAGAGGACTTTCACAAAGTAGAAACATAATAAATGTTTGGTGCATTGCACTAAATTATAAATGAAGTACCTACAGCTTGTTCTGTTTCTATTATACTAAAACTACCCTTATAATGATTTCATCTATTTTTTGGAGCTTTAAAGTATCCATTAGAGTCAGATACTTTATTTCAGAGAATAGATGAAAACTGATTTTTGCAGTTCTAGGAATTTTTAAGAAGAATTTAATATTTGAAATGTATTTCTAAAGGTAAGTCTTTATTTCTTGCGAATCCCATGTCATTCATAGAAATATATGAAAAGTCTTAAGAACCATCACCATTTCAATTGTAAACATTAAGGAATATTGCATTACAATATAGATAGGTAATCTGGAAGCCCAGAAGAGCAATAATGATTAACAACACACTCTAGAGGGAGTATAAATTTTAATGGCATAACTCATAAAATCCATGTTTCAAAAGTTACAAAACCGAATAAAATTTACCAAAAAGCAAATAAATCATTTTAATTTGTGGTTTCTTTCTTCATCTCTGATTTTTAAATAATCAACATCATCCTCCAGCGCAAATTAACTATACTTACCTTCAAATAAAGTACAGGAATTTCTGAATTGATTAAAAAGGACTAACTCTCAATTAATTCTCTTCCTGGTAAGTTCTGCCCTCAGTGTTTATTCAAATTTACTTTTAGGAAGATAAAGCAGGATTTAGGGAGGTAGCCTTTACAAGAATTTTATTTGCTGATGATAAGGATTTTATTTGCTGATGATAATGATGCATAATGCCTCTTGAAAGATGATGAGTAAAAAGGTAATCCCAACATCACTCTAGCATTGATGGAAACTCTAAGTGCTGGTCTCAATTTCAAACTCTGAACCAAGAACAAGGAGAATGGAGGAAAAAAAGAAAAAAATATAAAGAAAAATGCAGAAAGTCATGAAAATGATAGAATAACAACTAAAAAGACTAGAATTTTAGAACTAAATGAGCAAACATGAAAGAAAATGTAATGAACATTGGGAAATAATACTAAGGATAAACAAACACCATGCATATAAACACAGGGCCAAATAATCTCAAACATCAATAAACAAGTTTTTTTTTTTTTAAATAACAGTAGCTAGATGATGTTTTTGATCGCTTGTTTGTTTAATGCTTGGTAATAACCTCAAATTGTGTTCTTTAGGTCACATGAACTATGAAAGTCAATGTGCCTTACCTCAATAAATTACTTAAACAAATTTAGTCAGTTTCACAAAATAAATGATCATACAGAAGTAGATCAGTTGTCTGGTTTCAAAGTTTAACTTGGTTTCATATTTTATAGTTTATATGCCTACAATGCCAGGAATACTGTGGAAACCCATAATCTGAGAGAATAGGAAAAAGCTAACATGCATGAAAGAGTAAACAGGCTTTGATCAGTACTATTGATGCTGTTTATAAAATTTAGAGGGGAGAAGGAAATCTTTCCTACAGAGAAAATATAAATCATCAATTTGAAGTAACCTCTCATGTGTGAATTTCGATTTGTCTATTCAGTGATTGGCAAACTTTTCTGAAAAGGTTTAGAGAATAAATGTTTTTGGTTTCTTCAACCATATGGTCTTTGTTGTAACTATTCAGGTTTACCACTGTAATGTGAAGACAATATTAAATAAATGGGCAGGGCTGTGTTCCAATAAAACTTAAAAAAAAAAGTGATGGGCCAGATTTGAACTGGGGGCCATAATTTGCCAAATCTTGGTCTAGATCTTCAATTTGAGAAATGATACATCACATTTTCAATATGAAATATGAAGAAACAACTCAAGCTATGTATGATTTTTGCAACTATATCCTGAAATCTCAGATATTACAATATTACATTTCAATATAATTTCAAACAAATGTGATACATGTTTGTACTGCCAGTTGTTTCATATTCATATAAATTCTTCATTCCATTAGTCAGATTGTTTAGAATCTGCCAACTAGGCAAAGCTTTTCCTGTCTTTTGTAATATATCACAAAACATTCAAAATCATGAACAGAATATGTTAGTAATTGCCATGTTTCTCAGTTATTTCAGCAATAAACCACCTATAGCACTTTCAGTGTTATAAGATGTAATTTTAAGCATTAGTGAGCAATTTTTAAAAATTAATTTAGTAAGACCAACTTCTTTTAGTCATGAACAATAATATTATTATATAATGATTTATATACCTGGAAATATGTCAAGTGTTATACATCTATTTAGCTATTTAGTAGTCAAAGCAATTGTATATAATGTCAGTATCATTGTTATAGTTACTATACTCTAATGAGAAAACTAGGCCACAGAGAGGTTACACAGGATGTCTAAAGACATACAGCTAGTTAGTAGCAGAGCCAGAAATTAAAAGTTGGTGTTGTGGGCTTCAGATGCTAATGAGACCAAAGGCACAATTCAGTATTTGCATGGACATGCTTGTGTACTGGTAGTCTGTGCCCTATACTATGCCTGGAAAACGGCATTGCTATAAAAGATTATGGTTAAAGAAGAACTGGAAGTGAATGCAGGCATATACCACAACTAGTGGGTATTAAGGGAGGGAAAAGCTCCTGAAAAACTTAAGGATCCAAAAGTCATCCATTCAACAAATGCTACAGTAAGCACTCCTTACAGACATGGCAATTACACCGATTTTAGGCTCTGGAATCTGATCAATCTATGTTTAAATCCTAGCTCCACTATCTACTAGTTTTAGGATTACTAAAAATTTTTGACAGATACCTCTTGCATAAAATTAGAATAACAATCCATATTCCAGGGTTATTAACAGGTGAGCTATGAGGGCTTGGAACATCATGGATTCCCCCAACATGGCAGCTGCTATTATTATTTGGAGTTTTATCTGTTATTAATTATAGAAGTGACAAATATTGACCATGTTAACAAGTCAAAAGATAACAGCCATCTGATTAAAAAGATATAAATTTATCCAATTATCTGAAGGACTTTTCTATTTGATTTGGGGCTTCTCAAAAATTACTGATTGTCTACCATGTTCTAGAAAACTCATTTGAAAACAAATAGTGATGATTAATCATAAAGACAAACTCTACAGATGATGGATTAAATTTCTCACTTTCATTTGAAATCATCATATGTGTATAACTATTAAGGCATTTTTTTCCTTCATAACTCTGTATATAAAGTATGTTCACACCAAATTATGCCATTATACATGAGCTTTCTTTTTTTTGCATTACAACTCTTGATACACCTTTATACCACAATTTATCATATCTCTGTTTGTATATAGGTATGTTGACACAAAATTCACATCTTCATACATGTATTTTGTATAATAATGACCATCTCCTTCCACCATCCATTGTTGAATGGATGACTAAGTTTTTCAGGAGCTTTTTCCTCCCTTAAAACCCTCTAGCTGTGGTACATGTCTGCATTCATTTCCAGTTCTTCTTTCACCATACTCTTTTCTAGTAATGATGTTTTCCAGGCATAGTATAGGGCACAGACTACAAGTACCTCCCTTTCCCTCCCACCCCTATTCCCTATCTAGAGGTAATCTTCCCATCTGCTTACTTCCAATTTAAAGCAACTTCCTTCATCCATTTCCTGCAGTGTTTCATATAAATATTATCATTTTATAATTTTCTGTGTGTGGCTTAATACACCAAAGTTAGAACTGTATTATTGGATGGCATCTTACATTAGTTATTAAATGACAATCATATTTTAATGTAACTACTTCAATACAATTTTTAACATGATATTAATAAGTGGACAAACTTTCAAGGAGCTTTTGTTAATTAAAGAGCAAAGATAGAGACATATATATAGGTCAAAAAATAAGAAATAAAGAAACCAACCATAATCATAGAATTCTTTTAATTTTTAAAATTTTTTGTTATGCAAGAAAATGAGGTACATATCATACTTACTCTATACATTCACAATCTGAATTTAAAAACAAGAAAAAAAATGTTATACAACCATTAGATTATGATAAATAATAAACATAATAAAATAAAAAATAATAAAACATAATTATGATGCAATAATTAAAAGATAACAATGATCTGGCTAGCAGTTTAAGAGTAGAAAAGTCATAAGTAAGGAAAAAGATATTCCAATAGATGAAATAAATAAACCCTATAAGCCTCAGGTGGGTTAAAGTTAATGCAGTTCATTCCAGTAGGCAGCACAATCCCACGAGACAGGCTTTGTATTTCATTGGTTTTCAATCATCCAGCCAACACTAAGCAGTTAGTCTTCATGTCACCCCATTGTTGTCCTGTATATTCTGTTTACAAATTTAAACCAACTTACTATATATCTTTGTTAGAGGAAAGCTTGAACAAAGTACATTTGTATAAGAGACATAGACAAAAATTTCAGAATATTTCATTTGTCAACTAACATTGAACTCTGTTTTTATGGAGGTTATTTTATGTAAATGAAGCCAAAATTACACTGAAATGATTTTAAAAGGATTGTGTATATGAAAGCTGTACTTATTGAATAGAATAAGAACTAATGTATACAAATGAGTCTAAATTGACTCAAATATACTAATATTTTATAAGTATTTTAAATAAAACAAATGAGAGTTTATTAAACAGCAGTCTCATCAAATGACAAGGTTAGCTGTCTCCAAGTTAAAGGTTGGTGTGATATGACTATCAAAATAAATTGTCTTAGTCTGTTTAGGCTGCTATAACAAAATACCATAGATTAGATTGTTTATAAACAACAGAAGTTTATTTCTCACAGTTTTGGAGGCTTGGAAGTCCATGAGCAAGGTGGCAGCAAATTTGGTTTCTGATGAGGGCTCACTTCTCGTTGGTTCATAGGAGGTGCTTTCTCACTGTGTCTTCACATAGTAAGAGTGAAGGATCTCTTTGGGGGCGGGGGTATTTTTCACAAGGAAACTAATCCCATTCATGAGGGCTTCCTCTCTGATGACCTAATCAACTCCTAGAGCATTCATTTCCTCACATCATCACCTTGGGGTCTAGAGTTTAAACTTATTAATTTTGGGTGTTGTAAAATATTCAGTATATTATACCAGCTAATTCAATTTTTGAGTTGAATAAAGCAAGGGATACAAGATAAATATACCACTCCACTCTGAGTGGCATATAGAGTACTATTGAAACATGACCTTTTTTGAAAGAGAAGTTGAAAATAGGAGGGTAAGAGAAGGTCAACAGAAGAAAAGAAAATTTTTTTCAAAAATTCCTTCATTGACTCACTTCAACAACTTTGCTGAGTGTTAACTTTGATCTTAATGTTTAAGCTTTTGCATTGTCTTGTGTTTCAAAGACCTAACAGAAAAAGATTTGTGTTGAAAATGTTATCCCTGCATTTAAGAATATACAATCTGCATATTGAGCACAATCTCCAAATGTTGATGTGAACAATGATTATTTCTTCCAATAAAAATCTCTTTGATAGTTTTTATTTTTTTGATGTGTATGTCTAATAGGTGGTGGGTGAAAAACAGAGACAGAGAGGAATAGACAAAAGGATATATTGCTGACTTAAAGAACTAATGATATACTTTCATAAGGTAGAAAGATTTTCCATTCTGGGTAACTCAAAACACTGAATCTTTGCCTTGGAAAAAAAAGAAAAAAAACCACAAAATACAAAGAGATTTATGGCCTGAGAACAGCTACCTCTGCTTTTTTTAAAAAGTAAGTGGAGTCTGGGGATATAGTTCAGTAACAGTGTGTGCCTAGCATTCTTGGGGTTCTGGGTTCAAATCTCAGCATCCCTACCTACCCTTCAACACCACCAAAAAAAAAAAAAAAAAAAAAACATTGAACAGACTTCTCATCTTTAAAAAGTAACTATGATATGTGCTTGATAAAATTATAATAGATTTTAAATGTTAATAGCTTACTTACTGTCTTCTTCATATATCAAAGTGACCCAGAACAAATAGGAGAAGAGGCCTGCCCTGGAGGATAACATTTATAAAGGCCCATAAACCAGAAAATCCAACTGTTGATGGAATTCATCTGGCTAAAGCATGGAGTATGAAAATGAATACCAAGATTTGTAGTTTGACCTGTAACAAAAGTCTAGATAACAAGGGACTTGAAGAGCATGTTAAGGTGATTAAATTTTATTTTGTGATTAATGGAGAAACCTTGAAACATCTGAAGAAGAATTGTGGTTTACTTCATATTTAACTCATTCCTCTGTCTGACATTTGAAGAAAGAATTTGTAAAAAATAACAAGCAAAGAGGCCAGTTAGAAAGCGGTAACATTCATTTGATAAAAGATGTATTTAAAAAGCTGAAAAACAAAAAAAGAAAAATGTATGTAAAAATTGTTTTGTATTAAAAAGTATTGCTTAACTCTTACTACATGGAAAATTTTATTTTATGACAAACCTTTAAATGAAAGATTCTAAAGCCTTTTGCTCAGAGGTAGCTGATATGCCAGAATAGGTTCATAAATTATTTATATAAAAAATTATTTGCCAAAAGAACTAAACAGACTCTTCTCAAAAGAAGAAATACAAATGACCAACAAATATATGAAAAAAAATACTCAACATCTCTAGCAATTAGGGAAATGTAAATCGAAACTACACTGAGATTTCATCTTACTCCAGTAATAATGTCAATTATCAAGAATACAATTAATGTGTTGATGAGGATGTGGGAGAAAAAGTACATTCATACATTGCAAATTAGTGCAATCACTCTGGAAAGCAGTAGGGAGATTTCTCAAAAAACTAGGAATGGAACCACCATATGATCCAGTTCTCCCACTCTCTTGTGTATATCTAAAAATTTAATATTAACATACGATAGGGATGCAACCACATCAAAGTTTATAGCAGCACAATTCACAACAGTCAAGCTTTGACACTAATCTAGGAGCCCCTCAACAGATGAATTGATAAAGAAAATGTGGTACGTATACACTGAGCCATAAAAATGAATGAAATTATGGCATTTGCTGGTAAATGCAATTAGAAACTATCATGCTAAGTGAAATAAGCCCTATACTGAAAGTCAAAGGTTGAATGTTTTCTCTGATGTGTAGAAGTTAGCCCAAGATAAAGAAAAAGGAAAGAAAAGCAGAA